>NC_090933.1:606863684-607500234 GCF_040938575.1 Ambystoma mexicanum
CACTTTCTAGATTCAATTTTAACACAGTGATGCTATTAGGCACACTTTCTAGGTTCAAACTTTAACACAGTGACGCTATTAGGACATGCTGAGTGATGATGGGAGTACATTCTAAGTTCAAACTTTAACACAGTGACGCTATTGGCGCACACTGAGTGATGATGGGAGTACATTCTCATTCAAACTTTAACATAGTGAGGCTATTAGGCACACTTTCTAACTTCAAACTTTTACACAGTGACACTATTTAGGCATACTCAATGGTGTTGGGAACAGTTTCTAAATTTAACTTTAACACAGCACCACCACTAGTCATACTTGCTAGATTCCACTCCAACACAGTGACGCTACTGGGCACACTGAGTGATGATGGGAGTACCTTCTAGGTTCAACTTTGTATACATGGTCTAAGTCTATGGCAGTCTATGTTGTGGAAAGGTAAGGTAGAGTGGGGGGGCTTTCTGGTGTAGAGTAATTGCTCTACACCCCACCCATGCCAAACTTACAGTTTTTTTGTTGGTGTCTGTTTAACTGCTGGGTTCCCCTGTGGACACCTGCAGACACATCTTGGAGCCACCATTGTAAGAGCCGCCCTTTGCCTCGGGCCCTTTGCCGATGGGGCTGGCTGGCAGAGGGCTGCCCTGGAGAGATCAGTAATGTCCTCTTTGCTGGGCCAATTGGATTGCCGGGCGGGCTCCAGAGGCGAGTTACGTTCGATTCAGGAGGTGGGGAGCGACGGGTTGGGGGCGGGCAGGGGAAGTGGCAAATTCAACAAATTTGGCCACAAATGGGGTCTCAATTGAAGATCACTCACATGGGCAAGGATCGGGAAAGTGGCTAAAGCACACTGGTGCCTGCAGCAAGGCCAGGCACAGAAAGGCCAACAAGCCTATCAGGGGCGGAGGGTGGGCTGGGAGGCGGGAGGAGGGAGGGCAGGGCAGAGAGACATGAAAGAGGGGTCGGGGGAATAGGCAAGGATGCCGGACCCAGGAGGGCAAGGTCAGGTCGATCTCTGCTGAAGAGTAACCACTGCTACACCCTGAGTGGGTAACCCCTTGTGTGGGTGGTCACAGAATTCTCATGACACTGTTTTTCTGCACAAAAGAGTTTTATTTTGAAGTGCAGTGGTGTAGTAATACACTGGTATTTTTCAAAAACATAGGACATTCACATTTGAGGACATACAAAGTGTAGTACCTAAGTACGAATGATCAAGTAGTCAATATTTGAGACGTCTACTTGTATAGTTTGTTCATTCTCCATAGGTTCCTTGGGAAGGAAGCTTAGAGAATTCATTGGAATCATAGACAGGTAGAGGGCCCATAGAGTGTGGGCACAATCAAGAGTTGAACAACAACATATACATGTCAACACAACAGTGTTTCGGCCATTTGCGTGGAGCTAGCTGAGCTCTAATGGTGTAGGCCTTCATCAGTACAGGAGTGTTTTTACGAGTGGAGGGTCCTATGTGGTCTGTAGGAGTGAAAGAGACAAAGAACGTGTCAGAATGTACATGGTCAGCAAAAGATCTAGCAGAGAGAAGTTATGAATACTATGTAAGGCGGATGCCGGTTCTTATTGAATCCGAGGAGCTTAGTGGCTCAGATTAAGAGGTGGAAGGATCTACTTCTTTAGGATGCAGTCGTCATCTGGTCAACAGAGGCGGTCATGCCTGTCAGGGGATAAGGAGGTAGGATTACTAAATGGCGCCCCAATGGTGCGGTTCCTCTCTAGCCCATAGTTGGTGTGTGCGACTAGGGAGGTGGTGGTGTAGGTCTTAGCAGATTTGGTGAGAGTAGACCTAGTGGTGGTCCCACTAAATGTGGAGTGCGCTTAAATGGGATAAAAAGGGCTTTGGTGGAATCGCAATTGCCATTTATCAAGTGCACGGAGAAATTAGTGCAAATCTGTATTTAATACAATTTGATTTGAAAGAGTGCCCCTTCTCAAAGGTCCTGGGGGAAGGGTGGATCGTGATCTATGTGGGCTGTGCAAGTTCTGGATTACGGTGCCACAACACGTGTTATGCAGCCTATGGTGTTGGTGGCACGAACGGCTATGGGCGTTTAAATGTGCAGATCCATACTGTTTAGAGATTCCTTACAGTTAGTGTAGGCCTACCAGTTTCTGTGCATGAAGCCGCGTGTAGTAGAGCTTACCTATTGCCAGTGCATTCATCTGCCAGGATCGTTGAAGCAGCAGTGTGTCGTCTCGGATGTCGAGGATGCAAGTGTGTAGAATGCAGGCTAGGGCCATGTTAAAGAAAAAGGGCCCTGTGGTGGGGTGACTACCTAGATGCCTGTTTGGAGTTGATGCATGCAGTCAGTCGGGCCAAAATGCAAGTCATGCAAGGTGTGGCGCAGGATGATGATGTCAGCCCCTGTCAATCCCATAGGGTGTCTGGGGCTAGGGCTGTGTTGGAGAACAAGGGCCCTTTGGTGGGGTGACTACTTAAATGCCTGTTTAGAGTTAATGCAGGCAGTCAGTAGGGCCAAAATGCAAGTCATGCAAGGTGTGGCGCACGATGATGTCAACCACTGTCAATCCCTTTGGGTGTCAGCTGTCATGTAGTATAGAATCAGCTCTGTGTTACTTCATTCCCACATGTTGTTCATGACAGGTATATGACATCAATGGTTTATATCAATTTACAGATGTAATTACTTTAAAAAACTTTTTAAAAAAAAGGATTTGACACAAAATCAAAAAACCAAATGTTACACAGTGCAAATTCTTGTTTTTAGAAAATGGAAAGGATCTGTATGAAAGTCTGGCCAGATGCAAGGTGGATGTGGTTTCTCAGAGAGCATCTGCAGCCATATTGTATAAAACACATTGCTGTAGACGGGTGTTCTGTCATAGGACATACAAACTGTCGCCATATTTTACAGGAAATGCTTCCACTCTACAGTTATGTTCAAACCCTCTTTGACAGTTCGTAGTTTGTGGACCCATTTCTGTTCTAGTCTGGTCAGTGTTTTGTCTATGTCTCCACCTCTACGGGTAGTGTTCACTTTCTGTAAGACACACCACTTTATATCCATTTTGGTGTGGTTCTTCTTAACATAGTGTTCCACTAGTGGTTTGTCCGGTACCTTGTTTTTTATACAAGAGCGGGGCTCGCCAATTCGGGTCTTCACAGCTCTCATGGTTTTCCCAACGTATAGAAGTCCACATGGGCATTCAATGGTGTAAATAACTTGTTTGGTATTACAGTTTGTGTGATCCTTTAAGGTCCACGAGATCTCTTTGTGTGTGAATACTTTGGTTGTCTCGGTGAACTGATAGGCCATGCATTTGCCACATCGGTAGTGTCCTTGGACAGGTGGTAAGTTCCATAGAGTATTGGGTTGTTTTGGAGTTTCTAGAAACGCATGGACCAGTGACTCTTTGATGTTGCGGTTTTTCTTGAAGACAAAAAGGGGCACTTTTTGGAGAGATCCAGTGTTCTTGATCAGTAGCCATTGCTGCTTGATTATCTTTTTTATCCAATTGCTGAGGGGACTGTAGGTTGTCACGCATACCAGTCTGTCCAGTTCTTTTTTGGTGGTTTTGGTGAGGCAGATAGTACAGTCCGTGTTTGCTGCTCGTTTGCTTGCATGTTTCACGGATTTCCTCGGGTAGCCTCGGTTGAGAAGGTGGTTTTGTAGATCTGTGGCGTGTTTTTCATATGTGTCACGGTTGGTGCAATTTCTCCTTATCCTCAAGAACTTCCCATAGGGCAGGTTAAATTTCAGACCTTGAGGGTGATAGCTTCCAAAGTGTAGTAAGGTGATCCGGTCTGTAGGTTTTTGAAATAGTTCTGTGTGTAGATAGTCTCCTCACCTGTAGATGTGGAGGTCTAGGAAGTCAATCCCGTGGAAGTCCCAGTGCATCGTAAAGTTGATGTGAGGATTGCATAGATTGAGCCATTCCTGGAATGCAGGTAGGTCTTGTTAGTTCCCCTGCCAGATGAGGAGCACATCGTCGATGTACCTTTTCCACAGCTTGATGTTGTTTCTGTGGGGATTAGTGTCTGCCATGACGTTTTCGGTTTCGTAATGTGCCATGTACAAGTTGGCAATGTCTGGTGCAAAGGTGGCCCCCATGCTGACCCCTTTGGTTTGTTTGTACAATTGGTCTTTGAATAGAAAGACATTTTCGGTCATTACAAGTCTCACACATTCTAGTATTAAGTCTGTAGGGACGGTTTCGGTTTCATTTCTTTTATCCAGAAAGAGTTTCAATGCCTCTAACGCCTCTAGTTGTGGGATTGAAGTGTAGAGGGCCTCTACATCCAGGGTGGCTAAAATGTAATCTTGTTCCATGTTGATGGTCCCCAGCATGAGGATGGTGTCCGTGCTGTCTTTGAGGTAGGAATTCATTTGGTTCACAAAAGGTTTCAAGAAGAAGTCCGTGTAGACTGATAGGGGTTTGAAAATTGAGTCACAAGCTGATATGATCGGTCTTCCAGGAGGTTTTTGTACGTTTTTATGTATCTTTGGCAGTATGTAGAACGCTGGGATTCGCGGGTGAGCTTTATTGAGGAAAAGATGCTCATCTTCGCAGATCCAAGTTTCTCGAAGTGCGTGGTCTGTTAGGCTGCGAACCTCATCCTCTAGACTCTTGGTGGGGTCCACTTGTAAGGGGCGGTAGGCGTTGATGTCACTCATAGTAGGTGCAGGCATTCCAGGTCGTAGTCCTTGGTGTTTTGGATGACGATACCACCGCCTTTATCTGCGGGTTTGATGGTGATGTCATGGTTGTCTTTAAGGGAACGTAACGCTGTTCTTTCATCTATTTGTAGGTTGTCTGCGTAGTAGTTGTGCTGTGTGAGTCCCTTCTGGACAGCTTTGTTGACCATTTTCTCATATGTTTCGAACTCACAAGGGATAGTGTGGGGAGGAGGCATAAATGTTGATTTCATTTTGAGGCCTGTGGTGTTGTCTGTACCTCTTTTGGGTCGTTCCATGACAGTGTTTGATTGTTCTGGTAGGTAAACCTCGAAGAAGTATTTCAAGCGAATGTTCCGGAAAAAGCGTTTCATTTCGACTTCAGTGTTGAAGGCATGAGCTTTTGCTGCCGGTACGAAGGACAACCCTTTTTCCAACAGGTTGTAGGTTGAAGATTGGTATCCTCTCTGTTGTGGTTGGTTTTGGTACCACTGCCTGGTCCTCATTTGCTGTCCCTGGGCTGGTGGTATTCTTCTGGGTCGCCCTCATTGCATGCCCCTGGGAAAAAAAGGTTGTTGTTGTGGCTGTTGTTGGTTGCCTGAACCTCCCGATGCACTACCACTGCTGCTTGATGAGGTGCCTGAGAAGGTTACTCTTCTGTTTCTTCTGTTGTAGTTTCCTTGTTGCTGTAGTTCAGTATAGTAGTTATCACGCAGGTAAGGATATGTCTTTTCTTCTGTGTAATTTTGGAGGTCCTTCTTGAATTTTTGCGCTTTTCTCTCAATGATTATTGTTTTGAATTTCTCGACCTCGGTTTCTAGTTTTTCTAGCTTGGTCTTTGCGTCTTGTATTGTGGCATCGTCTTGGAATTTCCTCTCTATTTCTAGAAGTTCTGCTGCTTGTTTTTTGCATTCTTCATCTGCTGTGTCTATGACAAGGATTAGCCAATCGCGGCTGGATTTGTTTCCGACCCTGCTAAAAAAAATTGTGAACTTAGGATTGTCCGTGAATACCCGTGGGATATTCTTTACCTGCAGTCCTTCCGGGATAATGCCAGCTTTGAGGTACTCCAGCATAAACTTGCCATGCATTTCGGTCCATATGAGTTTCTTCTTTTTTTGGCTGATGTGTTCAAGTTCGTCCTTGGCCACACCCTGATGAGGATGCCGTCTTCATTACTCAGGGTGGATGTGGTGCCCAGGAGTTTCTTGAAGTAATCGTCTGTGTATGACACAATGTTCACTTTATCCATCTTGATGTTGTTGAGACAGAGTTTGTAGACTGGATAGTCTCTTAGATGCAATCCTGGGTTTCCAGGGGAGTGCAACAAAAACCCACAGCCGCGGGCTGTACTATAAGCTAGTATTCGGAAGGGTACCTGGTTACTGCCTTGCTCTGCCCAGGTCGGTACAATAATATCAACAAACGAATGAGCAAGGTCAGGTCGATCTCTGCTGAAGAGTAACCACTGCTACACCCTGAGTGGGTAACCCCTTGTGTGGGTGGTCACAGAATTCTCATGACACTGTTCTTCTGCACAAAAGGGTTTTATTTTGAAGTGCAGTGGTGTAGTCATACACTGGTATTTTTCAAAAACATAGGACATTCACATTTGAGGACATACAAAGTGTAGTACCTAAGTACGAATGATCAACTAGTCAATATTTGAGACATCTACTTGTACCGTTTGTTTATTCTCTATAGGTTCCTTGGGAAGGAAGCTTAGAGAATTCAGTGGAATCATAGACAGGTACAGGGCCCATAGAGTGTGGGCACAATCAAGAGTTGAACAACAACATATAATACACGTCAACACGACAGTGTTTCGGCCATTTTGCGTGGAGCTAGGTGAGTGTAATGCTCACGTGGTATCCACTGGGAAGTCACTCAGCCTGTTCTGACCTCTTACGACCTCGAACCCTTCCCTGGAGTCTACTCGACTGGAGACTGGGCCCGAAACACAGGATTGGTAGAGTTTAACTCCTTATTGTCTCTGGGTGCTTGAACCCCTTCTTCCCCAGGGTCCAACCCTTCCCTTTGATCCAGAGCTCACCTTGTTTTCTTGTAAAGTGTGCTCTCCGTCCTGCTTTCAGCGCAGGGGCACGTTGATTGATGCGGGCTCGTTGCTGCCCAGTTACTTCACTAGCAAGAGTCCGACAGGTAAGTATAATGAGTCTTTTGAACAGTTCTCTAACTTCGTTCCTTTCCTTCCTTAGATAATGGCCAGCGTCCGGGGATGGCGATGTGCTGCTGAGATGAGTAGCGCTGAAGGTGAGTGAGAGCGCGATGCGCGATGCAACCCTTTCGTATTTGTATTGAACTGAGTTCTTTTTCTGTGTCTTTTAGGTGCCGCGACGTTTTCAGCATGGATGCCGGTTATGAAGAAGAAATGCGGTGAGTAAGCGCGGTATGCGGCGCCTCTAGTTGTTTCCACGCTAACCTGGAGTGTCTTTTCCCTCTTGCAGATGGATGAGAAGTTCCGGAGACAGAGTTCCCCCATAGCGGCTGGGATTCAGGTAAGCGTTTGAAGCTCGTACAGTCTTTAAAATTAAGCGAAGATTTGCTAAATGCTTACTAATGCCTTTTTTCTGTTCTTTTCCCTTTTCCTTAGGAAGCGGCATGCCGGGATGGGAATGACACCGCCGAAGATGCCCGCAGAACAGAAGAAACGATGAATGACGGGCAGAAGTGCCGCAAGGTAAGGCTGTTCCTAACAGTGTTCTTGTTCTTGCAGGAGCTGAGCGCAGAAGAAAGATGCAGGCCTACTGGAGACCAATCCGAACACGGTGAGTGTCACGCTGCAGGTGCAGAAAACACAAAGCATGTTTCTCAGCCTGGGCGTGGCTTAAATAGTCTCTGGGTATCCCAGGTGTTCCTGGGCTGAACCACACCCAAAAGACTAGACTACATATGCAGTTCTGGGAACCAAAATATGTGGGGCCATGTAGGTGATCGTGGCCTGGCTCCAGCCTGACATCTTGGAGGGCTGGGGACATGAGGGGCAGGAATCATGACAGCACTCCCCCCCAAGGCCCCTCTCAAGGTGGCTCTTCTGTCTGCTCCTGGTTTGTTTGGATGGTTTTGATGAAATCGTCTAAGCAAGCGAGGTGAATGGATGTACTCACAAGGCTCCCATGTCCTGGCTTGTGGACCATACCCCTTCCAGTCTACTAAGTAGTATAATTTGGATCTGACGTACTTTGAATCCAGGATGTCCTTGACTTCGAATTCTGGCTCCCCAGCAACAACTACTGGTTGCGGTGGCGTTGCTACCCGGGTCCCAGGTTGAACAGGTTTAAGGAGAGACACGTGGAACACAGGATGAATCTGCATGTTTGACGGCAAAGCTAGTCTGACTGCCACAGGATTTATCAAGGAGGTGACGGTGAATGGACCAAGGTATTTTGGACAGAAAGTTTGGGTTCCTTTAATGGACACGTGTTTAGACGCCAGCCAGACTTTGTCTCCCACTTGGTAGTTGGGGGCCTTTGCTCTGTGTTGATCATCAAACTTCTTTTGGCGATTCTTAACTTGAAGTAGGTGTTCAGCCACCCTTTTAAAGATTTGAGAAATGGTCGTGTGCAAGGTTTTGACTGCTGGCATTTCCAGGGTTGTAGGAACGTCCAACTCAGAAGTACGTAGGTGCCTGCCATACATGGTATAAAAGGGTGTCTGCCCAGTGCTGGTGTGTAGGGAATTATTATAAGCATATTCAGCTATCCATAATAGGTAGAACCAGCTTCCTTCAGCTTGATCTAACATGCAACGCAGATACTGCTCGAGCGTCTGATTTGTCCTCTCAGTTTGACCATCCGTTTGGGGATGGTTACTGGTGGATAGCCGGATGTCGGTCTGGGCCATAGAGCAGCATTTTCTCCAGAAGTTAGATACGAATTGAGTACCTCGGTCTGAGACTAAAACTGAAGGAAACCCATGGAGCCGTACGATGCCTTCAAGAAATACCTTTGCCAGAGTGGAAGCATTTGGGAGCCCCTTAAGAGGAATGAAATGTGCCATTTTTGAAAATATGTCCACGACCACCAGGATAGTGTTAAACCCTTGACTGGGTGGTAAGTCAGTAATAAAATTGAGGGACAACGTGTGCCAGGGTGCTGGTGGGATTTCCAATGGTTGTAATAGCCCAGCCGGTTTCTGCTTGGATGACTTGTTTTGAGCACACACTCCACAAGATAGGATGAATTGGATAATGTCTTTACGCCACGTGGGCCACCAATAATTTTGTTTTACCTTGGCTAGGGTTTTAGCGATTCCGGGGTGGCCCTCGATCAAGGAATCATGATAACCGGACATGACTTGTTCTCGTAGTTCTTGGTTTGGTAAGAATAAACGATTCCTGAAGTAGGGCAACTGATCTTTTATCATGTAATGTTCTCCTTGTGCACTCCACGGTTGTAATTGCTCCGGACTCATCAGGTTTTGGATTTCTTCATGTAATTCTTTCTGAGTTATAGTTGCTGTGATTCCTAGGAGCTTGTCACTCGGGATGATTGCTATTGGGTCAGGGGTCTGATACCCTTGCTCTTCCACCCCCATACGGGAAAGGGCATCGGCCTTCCCATTTTTCACCCCTGGTCGAAATGTAATCACGTAGTCATATTCAGCAAAATAAAGAGCCCAACGTAGTTGTCGTGAGGATTGGGCCTTTGCCGTTTTTAGGTACTGGAGGTTCCTGTGGTCAGTTATTACGGTAATTGTGTGTCTGGCGCCCAAGAGGTAGTGCCGCCATGCCTTAAAGGTTGACTTAATGGCCAGGTATTCTTTGTCTGTGATAGCGTAATTGAGTTCAGGGGGTGTGAATTTACACAACCAGAAGGCGACAGGGTGTAACTGGCCCGTTTCGGGGTCCTTTTGTGAGAGGACGGCTCCCATAGATATGCTTGAGGCGTCCGATTCCACCAGATATGGGAGATCAGGATGAGGGTGGCATAAGATTGGGGCAGATGTGAATCTTGCTTTGAGTTCCTGGAAAGCTTCCTCGGCTTCTGTTGTCCACTGCAACTTTTTGTTGCTTTTCCTTAGCAATGACGGGATGGGATGCACGATTTGCGAAAATCCTTGGATGAACCGGCTGTAGAAGTTTGCAAAACCCAGCATACTTTGAACCCCCTTGAATGAATTTGGGGATGGCCAGTTCAGGATAGCATCTACCTTGTGTACATCCATTCGGATTCCATTCGGGCTGAGAATAAAGCCAAGGAATTACACCTCGGAGACGTGGAATGAGCACTTTTCGAGCTTGGCGTAGAGCTGGTGTTGACAGAGTTTCTCCAATACGGATCGGACGTGTTTAACGTGGTCCTGCTTTGATGCGGAATATACTAGAATATTGTCGATGTACACTAGAGCACAGACATCAAACAATTCCCGTAGGACATCTTTCATGAAGTATTGAAATGCTGCAGGCGCGTTGCAAAGGCCAAAGGGCATTACTTGATATTCGTACAAGCCGTATTTGGTGCGAAAAGCGGTTTTCCATTAGGCCCCCTGTTTTGCGCGAACAAGGTGATATGCACCCCTCAAGTCTAGTTTTGTGTAGATTTGGCCATCTTTGACTTGATCAAGCAATTCAGGGATCAGTGGCAGGGGGTAGCGGTTTTTTCAGTAATCTGGTTCAGTGCGCGATAGTCGATGCACGTTCTCAAGTCCCCCTCCTTTTTCGGTATGAAGAATAGAGGACTGGCTGCTGGAGACTTCGAGGGACGGATGAACCTGTTGGCCAGGTATTGGTCAAGATAGGCCTTCAGGTGCTGGTTTTCTGGTTCCGTGAGTGCGTAAATTTGCCCACAAGGGATTTGTGCGCCGGGTATCAGGTCGATTTGGCAATCGTATCGTCTATGCGGTGGCAGGTTATTAGCCTGTTCTTTCTGAAAGACATCTTGAAAGTGCTGGTATTCACTTGGTAGGGTGCCGATTGCCACAGTCGCAGCGTGGAGGTTCTGGTGTCTATTGGTTGTTTCTCTTGGTGATAACATGTGTGGGCGCAAGTCTCGGGAAAGGCCAATTCTTTTTCTCGCCAATCGATTCGGGGATTGTGAGCTACCAACCATGGCATTCTCAAAATCAACCATAACTGTGGTGCCTTAATGAGGCCGAAAATGATAGATTCTTAGTGTCCATCCTGGCACAGAAGGGTTAAAGCTGCAGTGCATTGGGATACTGGACCAGAAGCTATTTCTGTGCCGTCGACAGTGGTAACAGTGTCAGTGGTTGATTTAGGGCGTTACAGAAGCCCCCATCTTTGCCGCAAGATCCTGGTCGATATAATTCCCAATGGCTCCACTGTCAATGTACGCTCTTACTGCGTGCATCCGAGAT
The DNA here is from genome assembly GCF_040938575.1 of Ambystoma mexicanum. Classification (NCBI taxonomy): domain Eukaryota; kingdom Metazoa; phylum Chordata; class Amphibia; order Caudata; family Ambystomatidae; genus Ambystoma; species Ambystoma mexicanum. The sequence goes on from NC_090933.1 coordinate 606,874,673, forward strand.
GGTTGTTGGTGATTGATCAAGACCACAGATAGTGCAAAATGGGAGTTCTGTAGTTCACTTTCTTCGCTCGACAAGTGGACCCCTACACTTGCCGGGCTGGGGAGTTTTCCGATTCCTTGATGGTTTCTTCCTTGTCTGTGGCCCCTACCGTCCTCGTTGGTGGCTTCACAGGGCACTCTTTAAGGAAATTACCTGAGCTTCCACACTACAGACATAACTGCTGCTGTCTCCTTTTATCCCTTTCCGCTTTAGTCAAGGGGGATCTGACCCCCCGATTTGCATTGGTTCTCCTGAACCTTCCGTTGTGCAGGCAATATTGTCCTTTGAACGCACATACATAGGGCGAGGGTCCGATCTGGTTCGATCTGCTCTTCGGTCCTGCAACCTATGATCCAGTTGAACAACAAGGTCAATGAATTCTGAGCAGTCTTTCGGGGGGTTCACTACTTGTGCGAGAACATCGTTGAGTTCCCCCCGCAAGCCCCGATGAAATAACGTGGTTCTCTTCTCCACTGGCCATTATGCTTCAACTATGAGTCTATTGAACGTGGCTATGTATGTTAATAGGTCTTGATTCCCTTGGCGTAGGGACAGAAGTTCATTGTCTAATGCCTGCCCATGAGTACGACGGGCGAACAGCTTTTCCATCTCCTGCTGAAAGCTCCTGAAGTCATGCAGCAAAGGATCATCTTGGGCCACATAGGGTACAGACCAGTCCGTGGTGCTACCACTCAGGTAGGATAGCACAAAAGAGACCCGTGATTGGTCATTCGGAAAGGCCCCTGGTCTACAAAGGAAGTGCAGGCGGCACTGGTTCATAAACGTTGCAAACCTCTTGGGATCCCCTGTAAGTCCTTTGGGCGGGGCCAAGGGAACTGAACCAGGAAGGGTTCTCTGAACGGGATTGGCTGATGGTGCTGGCATCGAGGGCACGCTTCCTGGCAATGGTGCATGACCTGCTTGTGACTGGAGAAGTTGCCGGCTTAAATCATCAGTGCGTTCTTTGGCTACTATCAGCTCTCTCCTCGGGGTGTTGGTCTCCTAACTGGCTGCATGTACTTCAGAACGTAGCTGCAACAACATGTGGGGTAACTGGTCAGTTTCTGACGTTTCCATGACGCCCAGGTGGATTTTGATGCGAGGCTTTGTGTTCTGTAACGCTCACCTGGTATCCACGGGGACATCACTCAGCCTGTTCTGATCTCTTACGACCTCGAACCCTTCCCTGGAGTCAGTGGAATCATAGACAGGTACAGGGCCCATAGAGTGTGGGCACAATCAAGAGTTGAAAAACAACATATAATACATGTCAACACGAAAGTGTTTCAGCCATTTTGCGTGGAGCTAGGTGAGTGTAACGCTCACCTGGTATCCACGGGGACGTCACTCAGCCTATTCTGACCTCTTACGACCTCGAACCCTTCCCTGGAGTCTACTCGACAAGAGACTGGGCCTGAAACAAAGGATTGGTAGAGTTTAACTCCCTATTGTCTCTGTGTGCTTGAACCCCTTCTTCCCCAGGGTCGAACCCTGCCCTTTGACCCACAGCTCACCTTGTTTTCTTGTAAAGTGTGCTCTCCGTCCTGCTTTTAGCGCAGGGGCGCATTGATTGCTGTGGGCTCATTGCTGCCTAGTTACTTCACTGGCAAGAGTCCGACAGGTAAGTATATTGAGTCTTTTGAACAGTTCTCTAACTTCGTTCCTTTCCTTCCTTAGATGATGGCCGGCGTCCGGGGATGGCGACGTGCTGCTGAGATGAGTAGCGCTGAAGGTGAGTGAGAGCGCGATGCGCGATGCGACCCTTTCGTATTTGTATTGAACGGAGTTCTTTTTCTGTGTCTTTTAGGTGCCACAACATTTTCAGCATGGATGCCGGTAATGAAGAAGAAATGCAGCGCCTCTAGATGTTTCCACACTAACCTGGAGTGTCTTTCCCCTCTTGCAGATGGATGAGAAGTTCCGGAGACAGAGTTCCCCCAGAGCGGCGGGGATTCAGGTAAGCGTTTGAAGCTCGTACAGTCTTTAAAAATAAGCAAAGATTTGCTGAATGCTTACTAATGCCTTTTTTCTGTTCTTTTCCCTTTTCCTTAGGAAGTGGCGTGCCGGGATGGGAATGACACTGCCGAAGATGCACGCAGAACAGAAGAAGCGATGAATGACGGGCAGAAGTGCCGTTCTTGTTCTTTCAGGAGCTGAGCGCAGAAGAAAGATGCAGGCCTACTGGAGACCAATCCGAACACGGTGAGTGTCCCACTGCAGGTGCAGAAAACACAAAGCATGTTTCTCAGCCTGGGCGTGGCTTAAATAGTCTCTGGGTATCCCAGGTGTCTCTGGGCTGAACCACACCCAAAAGACTAGACTGCACATGCAGTTCTGGGAACCGAAATATGTGGGGGCATCCATCTTGTCCCCATCAATGCACTACAAGTCCAATTCTCAATGTTATCCTATGGGAGTGAGTGAGTCTGGTGCCACAAGCGCCAAGTCTGACTCCAAGTGGGTCTTTGGAGGGATGGAGAGGCCCTTGAGGGCCATGTAGGTGATCGTGGCCTGGCTCCAGCCTGACATCTTGGAGGGCTGGGGACATGAGGGGAAGGAATCATGACAGTGAGCTCTAATGGTGTAGGCCTTCATCATTTGCTGCCGGTATGAAGGACAACCCTTTTTCCAACAGGTTTTGTTCGGCGGCCAAAATTATATGGTCGGATAGGTTGAAGATTGGTATCCTCTCTGTTGTGGTTGGTTTTGGTACCACTGCCTGGTACCAAAACTTTCCCTGGGCTGGTGGTCTTCTTCTGGGTCGCCCTCATTGCATGCCCCTGGGAAAAAAAGGTTGTTGTTGTGGCTGTTGTTGGTTGCCTAAACCTCCCGATGTACTACCTCTGCTGCTTGATGAGGTGCCTGAGAAGGTTACTTCTCTGTTTCTTCTGTTGTAGTTTCCTTGTTGCTGTAATTCAGTATAGTAGTTATCACGCAGGTAAGGATATGTCTTTTCTTCTGCGTAATTTTGGAGGTCCTTCTTGAATTTTTGCGCTTTTCTCTCAATGGTTATGGTTTTGAATTTCTCGACCTCGGCTTCTAGTTTTTCTAGCTTGGTCTTTGCGTCTTGTATTGTGGCATCGTCTTGGAATTTCCTCTCTATTTCTAGAAGTTCTGCTGCTTGTTTTTTGCATTCTTCATCTGCTGTGTCTATGACAAGGATTAGCCAATCGCGGCTGCATTTGTTTCAGACCCTGCTAAAAAGTTTTGTGAACTTAGGATTGTCCGTGAATACCCGTGGGATATTCTTTACCTGCAGTCCTTCCGGGATAATGCCAGCTTTGAGGTACTCCAGCATAAACTTGCCATGCATTTCGGTCCGTATGAGTTTCTTCTTTTTCTGGTTGATGTGTTCAAGTTCGCCCTTGGCCACACCCTGTGTGAGGATGCCGTCTTCATTACTCAGGGTGGATGTGGTGCCCAGGAGTTTCTTGAAGTAATTGTCTGTGTATGACACAATGTTCACTTTATCCATCTTGATGTTGTTGAGACGGAGTTTGTAGACTGGATAGTCTCTTAGATGCAATCCTGGGTTTCCAGGGGAGTGCAACAAAAACCCACAGCCGCGGGCTGTACTATACACTAGTATTCGGAAGGGCACATGGTTACTGCCTTGCTCTGCCCAGGTTGGTACAATAATATCAACAAACAAATAAGCAAGGTCAGGTCGATCTCTGCTGAAGAGTAACCACTGCTACACCCTGATTGGGTAACCCCTTGTGTGGGTGGTCACAGAATTCTCATGACACTGTTCTTCTGCACAAAAGGGTTTTATTTTAAAGTGCAGTGGTGTAGTAATACACTGGTATTTTTCAAAAACATAGGACATGCACATTTGAGGACATACAAAGTGTAGTACCTAAGTACGAATGATCAAGTAGTCAATATTTGAGACATCTACTTGTACAGTTTGTTCATTCTCTATAGGTTCCTTGGGAAGGAATCTTAGAGAATTCAGTGGAATCATAGACAGGTACAGGGCCCATAGAGTGTGGGCACAATCAAGAGTTGAACAATAACATATAATACATGTCAACACAACAGTGTTTCAGCCATTTTGCGTGGAGCTAGGTGAGTGTAACGCTCACCTGGTATCCACGGGGACGTCACTCAGCCTGTTCTGACCTCTTACGACCTCAAACCCTTCCCTGGAGTCTACTCGACTGGAGACTGGGCCTGAAACACAGGATTGGTAGAGTTTAACTCCCTATTGTCTCTGTGTGCTTGAACCCCTTCTTCCCCGGGGTCCAACCCTTCCCTTTGATCCACAGCTCACCTTGTTTTCTTGTCAAGTGTGCTCTCCGTCCTGCTTTCAGCGCAGGGCCGCGTTGATTGATGCGGGCTCGTTGCTGCCTAGTTACTTCACTGGCAAGAGTCCGACAGGTAAGTATAATGAGTCTTTTGAACAGTTCTCTACCTTCGTTCCTTTCCTTCCTTAGATGAGGGCCAGCGTCCGGGGATGGCGACGTGCTGCTGAGATGAGTAGCGCTGAAGGTGAGTGAGAGCGCAATGCGCGATGCAACCCTTTCATATTTGTTTTGAACTGAGGTTTTTTTTGTGTCTTTTAGGTGCAGCGACGTTTTCAGCGTGAAGAAGAAATGCGGTGAGTAAGCACGGTATGCGGCACCTCTAGTTGTTTCCACGCTAACCTGGAGTGTCTATTCCCTCTTGCAGATGGATAAGAAGTTCCGGAGACAGAGTTCCCCCATAGAGGCTGGTGTTCAGGTAAGCGTTTGAAGCTAGTACAGTCTTTAAAAATAAGCGAAGATTTGCTGAATGCTTACTAATGCCTTTTTTCTGTTCTTTTCCATTTTCCTTAGGAAGCGGCGTGCCGGGATGGGAATGACACCGCCGAAGATGCCCCCAGAACAGAAGAAGCGATGAATGACGGGCAGAAGTGCCGCAAGGTAAGGCTGTTCCTAACAGTGTTCTTGTTCTTGCAGGAGCTGAGCGCAGAAGAAAGATGCAGGCCTACTGGAGACCAATCCGAACACAGCGAGTGTCACGCTGCAGGTGCAGAAAACACAAAGCATGTTTCTCAGCCTGGGCGTGGCTTAAATAGTCTCTGGGTATCCCAGGTGTCTCTGGGCTGAACCATACCCAAAAGACTAGACTGCACATGCAGTTCTGGGAACCGAAATATGAGGCGGCATCCATCTTGTCCCCATCAATGCACTACAAGTCCAATCCCCAATGTTATCCTATGGGAGTGAGTGAGTCTGGTGCCACAAGCACCAAGTCTGACTCCAAGTGGGTCTTTGGAGGAATGGAGAGGCCCTTGAGGGCCAAGTAGGTGATCGTGGCCTGGCGCCAGCCTGACATCTTGGAGGGCTGGGGACATGAGGGGCAGGAATCATGACAGCACTCCCCCCCCAGGCCCCTCTCAAGGTGGCTCTTCTGTCTGGTCCTGGTTTGTTTGGATGGTTTTGATGAAATCTTCTAAGCAAGCGAGGTGCATGGATGTACTCACAAGGCTCCCATGTCCTGTCTTGTGGACCATACCCCTTCCAGTTTACTAAGTAGTATAATTTGGATCTGACGTACTTTGAATCCAGGATGTCCTTGACTGCGAATTCTGGCTTCCCAGCGACTACTACTGGCTGCGGTGGCGTTGCTACCCGGATCCCAGGTTGAACAGGTTTAAGGAGAGACATGTGGAACACAGGATGAATCTGCATGTTTGACGGCAAAGCTAGTCTGACCGCCACAGGATTTATCATGGAGGTGACGGTGAATTGACCCAGGTATCTGGGACAGAAAGTTCGGGTTCCTTTAATGGACACGTGTTTAGACGCCAGCCAGACTTTGTCTCCCAATTGGTAGTTGAGGGCCTTTGCTCGGTGTTGATCAGCAAACTTCTTTTGGCGATTCTTAACTTGAAGTAGGTGTTCAGATGCCCTTTTAAAGGTTTTAGAAATGGTAGTGTGCAACGTTTTGACTGCTGGCATTTCCAGGGTTGTAGGAACGTCCAACTCAGAAGTACGTGGGTGCCTGCCATACACGGTATAAAAGGGTGTCTGCCCAGTGCTGGTGTGTAGGGAATTATTATAAGCATATTCAGCTATCCATAATAGGGCGAACCATCTTCCTTCAGCTTGGTGTAACATGCAACGCAGATACTGCTCAAGCGTCTGATTTGTCCTCTCAGTTTGACCATCCGTTTGGGGATGGTGACTGGTGGATAGCCGGATGTCGATCTGGGCCACAGAGCAGCATTTTCTCCAGAAGTTAGATACAAATTGAGTACCTCGGTCTGAGACTAAAACTGAAGGAAACCCATGGAGCCGTACGATGCCTTCAAGAAATACTTTTGCCAGAGTGGAAGCATTTGGGAGCCCCTTAAGAGGAATGAAATGTGTCATTTTTGAAAATAGGTCCACGACCACAAGAATAGCGTTAAACCCTTGACTGGGTGGTAAGTCAGTAATAAAATCGAGGGACAACGTGTGCCAGGGTGCTGGTGGGATTTCCAATGGTTGTAATAGCCCAGCCGGTTTCTGCTTGGATGACTTGTTTTGAGCACTCACTCCACAAGATAGGATGAATTGGATAATGTATTTACGCCACGTGGGCCACCAATGATTTCGTTTTACCTTGGCTAGGGTTTTAGCGATTCCGGGGTGGCCTTCGATCAAGGAATCATGATAACCGGACATGACTTGTTCTCGTAGTTCTTGGTTTGGTAAGAATAAATGATTCCTGAAGTAGGGCAACTGATCTTTTATCATGTAATGTTCTCCTTGTGCACTCCATGCTTGTAATTGCTCCGGACTCATCAGGTTTTGGATTTCTTCATGTAATTCTTTCTGAGTTATGGTTGCTATGATTCCTAGGAGCTTGTCACTCGGGATGATTGCTATTGGGTCAGGGGTCTGATATCCTTGCTCTTACACCCCCATACGGGAAAGGGCATCGGCCTTCCTGTTTTTCACCCCTGGTCAAAATGTAATCATGCAGTCATATTCAGCAAAAAAAAAGCCCAACGTAGTTGTCGTGAGGATTGGGCCTTTGCCGTTTTTAGGTACTGGAGGTTCCGGTGGTCAGTTATTATGGTGATTGTGTGTCTGGCGCCCAAGAGGTAGTGCCGCCATGCCTTAAAGGCTGACTTAATGGCCAGGAGTTCTTTGGCTGTGATAGCGTAATTGAGTTCAGGGGGTGTGAATTTACGCGACCAGAAGTCGACAGGGTGTAACTGGCCCGTTTGGGGGTCCTTTTGTGAGAGGACGGCTCCCATAGCCATGCTTGAGGCGCCCGTTTCCACCAGGTATGGGAGATCAGGGCGATGGTGGCATAAGATTGGGGCAGATGTGAATCTTGCTTTGAGTTCCTGGAAAGCTTCCTCGGCTTCTGTTGTCCACTGGAACTTTTTGTTGCTTTTCCTTAGCAATGACGTGATGGGATGCACGATTTGCGAAAATCCTGGGATGAACCGGCGGTAGAAGTTTGCAAAACCCAGCATACTTTGACCCCCCTTGAATGAATTTGGAGATGGCCAGTTCAGGATAGCATCTCCCTTGTGTACATCCATTCGGATTCCATTTGGGCTGAGAATAAAGCCCAGGAATTACACCTCGGAGACCTGGAATGAGTACTTTTCTATCTTGGCGTAGAGCTGGTGTTGACAGAGTTTCTCCAATACGGATCGGACGTGTTTAACGTGGTCCTGCTTTGATGCGGAATATACTAGAATATTGTCAATGTACACTAGAGCACAGAAATCAATCAATTCCCGTAGGACATTGTTCATGAAGTATTGAAATGCTGCAGGCGCGTTGCAAAGGCCAAAGGACATTACTTTATATTCGTACAAGCCGTATTTGGTGCGAAAAGCGGTTTTCCATTCGCCCCCCTGTTTTACGCGAACAAGGTGATATGCCCCCCTCAGGTCTAGTTTTGTGTAGATTTGGGCATCTTTGAGTTTATCAAGCAATTCAGGGATCAGTGGCAGGGGGTAGCGTTTTTTAATGGTAATCTGGTTCAGTGCGCGATAGTCGATGCACGTTCTCAAGTCCCCCTCCTTTTTCGGTACGAAGAATAGAGGACTGGCATCTGGAGACTTCGAGGAACGGATGAACCCGTTGGCCAGGTATTGGTAAAGATAGGCCTTCAGGTGCTGGTTTTCTGGTTCCGTGAGTGTGTAAATTTGCCCACAAGGGATTTGTGCGCCGGATATCAGGTCGATTTGGCAATCGTATCGTCTATTCGGTGGCAGGGTATTAGCCTGTTCTTTCTGAAAGACATCTTGAAAGTCCTGGTATTCACTTGGTAGGGTGCCGATTGCCACAGTCGCAAACGTGGAGGTTCTGGTGTCTATTGGTTGTTTCTCTTGGCGATAACATGTGTGGGCACAAGTCTCGGGAAAGGCCAATTCTTTTGCTCTCCAATCGATTCGGGGATTGTGAGCTACCAACCATGGCATTCCCAAAATCAAGCGGAACTGTGGTGCCTTAATGAGGTCGAAAACGATAGATTCTTAGTGTCCATCCTGGCACAGAAGGGTTAAAGCTGCAGTGCATTGGGATACTGGACCAGAAGCTATTTCTATGCCGTCGACAGTGGTAACAGTGTCGGTGGTTGATTTAGGGCGTAACAGAAGCCCCATCTTTGCCGCAAGATCGTAGTCGATGTAATTCCCAACGCCTCCACTGTCAATGTACGCTCTTACTGCGTGCATCTGAGATGGTTGTTGGTGATTGATCAAGACCACAGATAGTGCAAAATGGGAGGTCTGTAGTTCTCTTTCTTCGCTCGACAAGTGGACCCCTACATTTGCCGGGCTGGGGAGTTTTCCGATTCCCTGATGGTATCTTCCTTGTCTGTGGCCCCTACCGTCCTCATCGGTGGCTTCACAGGGCACTCTTTAAGGAAATTACCTGACCTTCCACACTACAGACATAACTGCTGCTGTCTCCTTTTATCCCTTTCCGCTTTAGTCAAGGGAGATCTGACCCCCCGATTTGCATTGGTTCTCCTGAACCTTCCGTTGTGCAGGCAATATTGTCCTTTGAATGCACATACATAGGGCGAGGGTCCGTTCTGGTTCGATCTGCTCTTCGGTCCTGCAACCTATGATCCAGTTGAACAACAAGGTCAATGAATTCTGAGCAGTCTTTTGGGGGGTTCACTACTTGTGTGAGAACATCCTTGAGCTCCCCGCGCAAGCCCCGATGAAATAACGTGGTTCTCTTCTCCACTGGCCATTCTGCTTCAACTACGAGTCTATTGAACGTGGCTATGTCTGTTAATAGGTCTTGATTCCCTTGGCGGAGGGACAGAAGTTCGTTGTCTAATGCCTGCCCATGAGTACGACGGGCAAACAGCTTTTCCATCTCCTGCTGAAAGCCCCTGAAGTCATGCAGCAAAGGATTATCTTGGGCCACAAAGGGTACAGACCATTCCGTGGTGCTACCACTCAGGTAGGATAGCACAAAAGCGACCCGTGATTGGTCATTCGGAAAGGCCCCTGGTCTACAAAGGAAGTGCAGGCGGCACTAGTTCATGAACGTTGCAAACCTCTTGGGATCCCCCGTAAATCGTTCGGGCGGGGCAAAGGGAACTGCCCCAGGAAGGGTTATCTGAACCGGATTGGCTGATGGTGCTGGCATCGAGGGCACTCTTCCTGGCAATGGTGCATGCCCTGCTTGTGACTGGAGAAGTTGCCGGCTTAAATCATCAGTGCGTTCTTTGGCTACTATCAGCTCTCTCCTCGGGGTGTTAGTCTCCTGCCTGGCTGCATGTACTTCGGAACGTAGCTGCCCCAACATGTGGGCTAACTGGTCAATTTCTGACGTTTCCATGACACCCAGGTGGATTTTGATGTGAGGCTTTGTGTTCTGTAACGCTCACCTGGTATCCACGGGGACGTCACTCAGCCTGTCCTGACGTCTTACAACCTCGAACCCTTCCCTGGAGTCTACTCGACTGGAGACTGGGCCTGAAACTCAGGATTGGTAGAGTTTAACTCCCTATTGTCTCTGTGTGCTTGAACCCTTCTTCCCCGGGGTCCAACCCCTTCCCTTTGATCCACAGCTCACCTTGTTTTCTTGTAAAGTGGGCTCGCTGTCCTGCTTTCAGCGCAGGGGCGCGTTGATTGATGTAGGCTCGTTGCTGCCTAGTTACTTCACTGGCAAAAGTCCGACAGGTAAGTATAATGAGTCTTTTGAACAGTTCTCTAACTTCGTTCCTTTCCTTCCTTAGATGATGGCCGGCGTCCGGGGATGGCGACATGCTGCTGAGATGAGTAGCGCTGAAGGTGATTGAGAGCGCGATTCGCGATGCGACCCTTTCGTATTTATATTGAATTGAGTTATTTTTCTGTGTCTTTTAGGTGCCGCGACGTTTTCAGCATGGATGCCGGTTATCAAGAAGAAATGCAGTGAGTAACCGCGGTATGCGGCGCCTCTAGATATTTCCACGCTAACCTGGAGTGTCTTTTCCCTCTTGCAGATGGATGAGAAGTTCCGGAGACAGAGTTCCCCCAGAGCGGCTGGGATTTAGGTAAGCGCCTGAAGCTCGTACAGTCTTTAAAAAGAAGCGAAGATTTGCTGAATGCTTACTAATGCCTTTTTTCTGTTCTTTTCCCTTTTCCTTAGGAAGCGGCGTGCCGGGATGGGAATGACACCACCGAAGATGCCCGCAGAACAGAAGAAGCGATGAATGATGGGCAGAAGCGCCGCAAGGTAAGGCTGTTCATAACGGTGTTCTTGTTCTTGCAGGAGCTGAGCGCAGAAGAAAGATGCAGGCCTATTGGAGACCAATCCGAACACGGTGAGTGTCACGCTGCAGGTGCAGAAAACACAAAGCATGTTTCTCAGCCTGGGCGTGGCTTTAATAGTCTCTGGGTATCCCAGGTGTCTCTGGGCTGAACCACACCCAAAAGACTAGACTGCATATGCAGTTCTGGGAACCGAAATATGTGGGGGCATCCATCTTGTCCCCATCAATGCACTACAAGTCCAATCCCCAATGTTATCCTATGGGAGTGAGTGAGACTGGTGCCACAAGCGCCAAGTCTGACTCCAAGTGGGTCTTTGGAGGGATGGAGAGGCCCTTGAGGGCCATGTAGGTGATCGTGGCCTGGCTCCAGCCTGACATCTTGGAGGGCTGGGGACATGAGGGGCAGGAATCATGACAGTGAGCTCTAATGGTGTAGGCCTTCATCAGGACAGGAGTGTCTTTACGAGTGGAGGGTCCTATGTGGTCTGTAGGAGTGAAACAGACAAAGAACGTGTCAGAATATACGTGGTCAGCAAAAGATCTAGCAGAGAGAAGTTATGAATACTATGTAAGGCGGATGTAGTGTGCTTACCGAATCCGAGGAGCTTAGTGGCTCAGATTAAGAGGTGGAATGATCCACTTCTTTAGGATACTGTCGTCATCTTGTCAACAGGCACGGTCACGCCTGTCAGCGGATAAGGAGGTAGGATTACTAAATGGCGCCCCAACGGTGCGGTTCCTCTCTAGCTCATAGTTGGTGTGTGACTAGGGAGGTGGTGGTGTAGGTCTTAGCAGATTTGGTGAGAGTAGACCTAGTGGTGGTCCCACTAAATGTGGAGTGCGCTTAAATGGGATAAAAAGGGCTTCTGTGGAATCACAATTGCCATTATTCAAGTGCATGGAGAAATTAGTGAAAATCTGTTTTTAATACAATTTGATTAAAAAGAGTGCCCCTTCTCAAACGGTCCTGGGGGAAGGGTGGACCGTGATCTATGTGGGCTGTGCAAGTTCTGGATTACGGTGCCACAACACGTGTCATGCAGCCTATGGTGTAGGTGGCACGAAGGGCTATGGGCGTTTAAATGTGCAGAGTCATACTGTTTAGAGATTCCTTACAGTGAGGGTAGGCTTACCAGTTTCTGTGCATAAAGCCGCGTGTAGTAGAGCTTACCTATTGCCAGTGCATTCAGCTGCCAGGATCATTGAAGCAGCAGTGTGTCGTCTCGGATGTCGAGGATGCAAGTGTGTAGAATGCAGGCTAGGGCCATGTTAAAGAAAAAGGGCCCTGTGGTGGGGTTACTACCTAGATGCCTGTTTGGAGTTGATGCAGGCAGTCAGTCGGTCCAAAATGCAAATCATGCAAGGTGTGGCGCAGGATGATGATGTCAGCCCCTGTCAATCCCATAGAGTGTCTGAGGCTAGGGCCGTGTTGAAGAACAAGGGCCCTGTGGTGGGGTGACTACCTAAATGCCTGTTTAGAGTTAATGCAGGCAGTCAGTAGGGCCAAAATGCAAGTCATGCAAGGAGTGGCGCACGATGATGATGTCAGCCCCTATCAATCCCTTTGGGTGTCAGCTGTCATGTAGTATAGAATCAGGCCTGTGCTACTTCATTCCCACATGTTGTTCATGACAGGTATATGACATCAATGGTTTATATCAATTTACAGATATAATTACTCTAAAAAACTTTTTAAAAAAAGGATTTGACACAAAATCAAAAATCAAAATGTTACACAGTGCAAATTCTTGTTTTTAGAAAATGGAAAGGATCTGGATGAAAGTCTGGCCAGATGCAAGGTGGATGTGGTTTCTCAGAGAGCATCTGCAGCCATATTGTGTAAAACACATTGCTGTAGATGGGTGTTCTGTCACTCCCCTGGAAACCCAGGGTTGCATCTAAGAGACTATCTAGTCTACAAACTACGTCTCAACAACATCAAGAAGGATAAAGTGAACATTGTGTCATACACAGACGATTACCTCAAGAAACTCCTGGGCACCACATCCACCCTGAGTAATAAAGACGGCATCCTCACACAGGGTGTGGCCAAGGACGAACTTGAACACATCAATCAGAAAAAGTAGAAACTCAGACCGAAATGTCTGGCAAGTTTATGCTGGAGTACCTCAAAGCTGGCGTTATCCCGAACGACTGCAGATAAAGAATATCCCACGGTATTCACGGACAATCCTAAATTCACAAAACAAAATTGCGGGGTCGGAAACAAATGCAGCCGTGATTGGCTAATCCTTGTCATAGACATAGCAGACGAAGAATGCAAAAAACAAGGAACAGAACTTCTAGAAATAGAGAGGAAATTCTAAGACAATGCCACAATACAAGACGCAAAGACCAAGCTAGAAAAACTGGAAGCCGAGGTCGAGAAATTCAAAACAATAATCATTGAGAGAAAAGCGCAAAAATTCAAGAAGGACCTCCAAAATTACACAGAAGAAAAGACATATCCTTACCTGCGTGATAACTACTATACTGAACTACAGCAACAAGGAAACTACAACAGAAGAAACAGAGGAGTAACCTTCTCAGGGACCTCGTCAAGCAGCAGTGGTAGTACATCGGGAGGTTCAGGCAACCAACAACAGCCACAACAACAACCTTTTTTCCCAGGGGCATGCAACGAGGGCGACCCAGAACAAGACCACCAGCCCAGGAACAGCAAATGAGGACCAGGCAGTGGTACCAAAACCAACCACAACAGAGAGGATACCAATCTTCAACCTATCCGGCCATATAATTTCTGCCGCCGAACAAAACCTGTTGGAAAAAGGGTTGTCCTTCGCACCAGCAGCAAAAGCTCATGCCTTCAACACTGAAGTCGAACTGAAACGCTTTTTCGGGAACATTCGCTTGAAATACTTCTTCGAGGTTTACCTACCAGAACACTCAAACACTATCATGGAACGACCCGAAAGAGGTACAGACAACACCACAGGCCTCAAAATGAAATCAACATTTATGCCTCCTCCCCACACTATCCCTTGTGAGTTTGAAACATATGAGAAAATGGTCATCAAAGCTGTCCAGAAGGGACTCACACAGCACAACTACTACGCAGACAACCTACAAATAGATGAAAGAACAGCGTTACGTTCCCTTAAAGACAACCATGACATCACCATCAAACCCGCAGATAAAGGCGGTGGTATGGTCATCCAAAACACCAAGGACTACGACCTGGAATGCCTGCGCCTACTGAGAGTGACATCAACGCCTACCGCCCCTTACAAGTGGACCCCACTAAGAGTCTACAGGATGAGATTCGCAGCCTAACAGACCACGCACTTCGAGAAACTTGGATCTGTGAAGATGAGCATCTTTTCCTCAATAGAGCTCACCCGCGAATCCCGGCGTTCTACATACCGCCAAAGATACACAAAAACGTACAAAAACCTCCTGGAAGACCGATCATATTGGCTTGTGACTCAATTTTCAAACCCCTATCAGTCTACACGGACTTCTTCTTGAAACCTTTTGTGAACCAAATGAATTCCTACCTCAAAAACAGCACGGACACCATCCTCATGCTGGGGACCATCAACATGGAACAAGATTCCATCTTAGCCACCCTGGATGTAGAAGCCCTCTACACTTCAATCCCACAACTAGAGGCGTTAGAGGTATTGAAACTCTTTCTGGATAAAAGAAATGACACCGAAACCGTCCCTACAGACTTCATACTAGAATGTGTGAGACTTGCAATGACCGAACATTTCTTTCTATTCAAAGACCAATTGTACAAACAAATCAAAGGGGTCAGCATGGGGGCCACCTTTGCACCAAACATTGCCAACTAGTACATGGCACATTACGAAACCGAAAACGTCATGGCAGACACTAATCCCTACAGAAACAACATCAAGCTGTGGAAAAGGTACATCGACAATGTGCTCCTCATCTGGCAGGGGAACCGACAAGGCCTAACTGCATTCCAGGAATGGCTCAATCTATGCAATCCTCACATCAACTTCATGATGCACTGGGACTTCCACGGGATTGACTTCCTAGACCTCCACATCTACAGGTCAGGAGACTATCTACACATGGAACTATTTCGAAAACCTACAGACCGGAACACCTTACTACACTTTGGAAGCTATCACCCTCAAGGTCTGAAATATAACCTGCCCTACGTACAGTTCTTGAGGATTAGGAGGAATTGCACCAACCGTGACACATATGAAAAACACGCCACAGATCTACAAAACCGCCTTCTCAACAGAGGCTACCCGAGGAAATCTGTGAAACACGCAAGCAAATGAGCAGCAAACACGGACCGTACTATCTGCCTCACCAAAACCACCAAAAAAGAACTGGACAGACTGGTATGCATGACAACCTACAGTCCCTTCAGCAATTTGATAAAAAAGACAATCAAGCAGCACTGGCCACTGATCAAAAACACTGGATCTCTCCAAAAAGGGCCCCTTTTTGCCTTCAAGAAAAAATGCAATATCAAAGAGTCACTGGTCCATATGCTTCTAGAAACTCCAAAACAACCCAATACTGTATGGAACTTACCACCTGTCCAAGGACACTACCGATGTGGCAAATGCATGGCCTATCAGTTCACCGAGACAACCAAAGTATTCACACACAAACAGATCTCGTGGACCTTACAGGATCACACGAACTGTAATACCAAACAAGTTATTTACACCATTGAATGCCCATGTGGACTTCTATACGTTGGGAAAACCATGAGAGCTGTGAAAACCCGAATTGGCGAGCACCGGTCTTGTATAAAAAACAAGGAACCGGACAAACCACTAGCGGAACACTATGTTAAGAAGAACCACACCAACATGGATATAAAGTGGTGTGTCTTACAGAAAGTGAACACCACCCGTAGAGGTGGAGACATAGACAAAACCCTGACCAGACTAGAACAGATATGGGTCCACAAACTACAAACTGTCAAAGAGGGTTTGAACATAACTGTAGAGTAGAAGCAGTTCCTGTAAAATATGGCGACAGTATGTATGTCCTATGACAGAACACCCCTCTACAGCAATGTGTTTTATACAATATGGCTGCAGATGCTCTCTGAGAAACCACATCCACCTTGCATCTGGCCAGACTTTCATACAGATCCTTTGCATTTTCTAAAAACAAGAATTTGCACTGTGTAACATTTTGTTTTTTGATTTTGTGTCAAATCCTTTTTTTTAAAAAGTTTTTTTAAGTAATTACATCTGTAAATTGATATAAACCATTGATGTCTTATACCTGTCATGAACAACTGGTGGGAATGAAGTAACACAGGCCTGATTCTGTACTACATGACAGCTGACACCCAAAGGGATTGACAGTGGCTGACATGATCATCGTGCGCCACACCTGGCATGACTTGCATTTTGGCGCTACTGACTGCCTGCATTGACTCTAAACAGGCATTTAGGTAGTCACCCCACCACAGGGCCCTTGTTCTTCAACACGGCTCTAGCCCCAGACACCCTATGGGATTGACTTGGGCTGACATCATTATCCTGCTCCACACCTTGCATGACTTGCATTTTGGCCCGACTGACTGCCTGCATCAACTCCAAACAGGCATCTAGGTAGTCAGCCCACCACAGGACCCTTTTTCTTTAACATGGCCCTAGCCTGCATTCTACACACTTGCATCCTCGACATCCGAGACGACACACTGCTGCTTCAACGATCCTGACAGCTGAATGCACTGGCAATAGATAAGCTCTACTACACGCAGCTTTATACACAGAAACTGGTAGGCCTACCCTCACTGTAAGGAATCTCTAAACCGTATGACTCTGCACATTTAAACGCCCATAGCCCTTCATGCCACCTACACCATTGGCTGCATGGCACGTGTTGTGGACCGTACTCCAGAACTTGCACAGCCCACATAGATCACGGTCCACCCTTCCCCCAGGACCGTTGAGAAGGGGCACTCTTTTTAATCAAATTGTATTAAATACAGATTTGCACTCATTTCTCCGTGCACTTGATAAATGGCAATTGTGATTCCACAGAAGCCCTTTTTATCCCATTTAAGCGCACTCCACGTTTAGTGGGACCACCACTAAGTCTACTCTCACCAAATCTGCTAAGACCTACACCACCACCTCACTAGTCACACACCAACTATGGGCTAGAGAGGAACCGCACCATTGGAGGGCCATTTAGTAATCCTACCTCCTTATCCCCTGACAGGCATGACCGCGCCTGTTGACCAGATGACGACTGCATCCTAAAGAAGTGGATCCTTCCACCTCTTAATCTGAGCAACTAAGCTCCTCGGATTCAGTAAGCACCGGCATCCACCTTACATAGTATTCATAACTTCTCTCTGCTAGATCTTTTGCTGACCACGTACATTCTGATACGTTCTTTGTCTGTTTCACTCCTACAGACCACATAGGACCCTCCACTCGTAAAGACACTCCTGTCCTGATGAAGGCCTACACCATTAGAGCTCACCTAGCTCCACCAAAATGGCCAAAACACTGTCGTGTTGACATGTACTATATGTTGTTGTTCAACTCTTGATTGTGCCCACACTCTATGGGCCCTCTACCTGTCTATGATTCCACTGAATTCTCTAAGCTTCCTTCCCAAGGAACCTATAGAGAATGAACAAACTGTACAAGTAGATGTCTCAAATATTGACTACTTGATCATTCGTACTTAGGTACTACACTTTGTATGTCCTCAAATGTTTTTGTCCTATGTTTTTGAAAAATACCAATGTATTACTACACCACTGCACTTCAAAATAAAACCCTTTTGTGCAGAAGAACAGTGTCATGAGAATTCTGTGACCACCCACACAAGGGGTTACCCACTCAGGGTGTAGCAGTGGTTACTCTTCAGCAGAGATCGACCTGACCTTGCTCATTCATTTGATATTATTATACCGACCTGGGCTGAGCAAGGCAGTAACCAGGTACCCTTCCGAGTACTAGGACCCAGGAGGGCTCCAGAAGGGGTGACACACACATAACAAGGCCCAGGAAGGTCACGTGTGGAACCACTCACCTGGTGCAGCACCCAATGGAAAGTAGCGGAAGCATGCTGGTGCCGGCAGCAAGGCCAGGCACAGAAAGGCCAACAAGCCTATCAGGGGAGGAGGGCGGGCTTGGAAGCGGGAGGAGGGAGGGCAGGGCAGAGAGACGTGAAAGAGGGGTCGTGGGAACAGGCAAGGATGCCGCACCAAGGAGGGCTCCAGAAGGGGTGACACACGCGTATAACAAGGCCCAGGAGGGTCGAGTGTGGAACCACTCACCTGGTGCAGCGCCCGATGGAAAGTGGCAGAAGCACACTCATGCCGGCGGCAAGGCCAGGCACGGAAAGGCCAACAAGCCTATCAGGGGAGGAGGGCGGGCTGGGAAGTGGGAGGAGGGAGGACAGGGCAGAGAGATGTGAAAGAGGGCTCAGGGGAACAGGCAAGGATGCCGGACCCAGGAGGGCTCCAGAAGGGGTTACACAAGCATATAACAAGGCCCAGGAGGGTCGAGTGTGGAACCACTCACCTGGTGCAGCGCCCGATGGAAAGTGGCAGAAGCACACTCATGCCGGCGGCAAGGCCAGCCACGGAAAGGCCAACAAGCCTATCAGGGGAGGAGGGTGGGCTGGGAGGTGGGAGGAGGGAGGGAAGGGCAGAGAGACATGAAAGAGGGGTTGGGGGAACAGGCAAGGATGCTGGACCCAGGAGGGCTCCAGAAGGGGTGACACATGCATATAACAAGGACCAGGGGCGGTCGCGTGTGGAACCACTCACCTGGTGCAGCACCCGATGGAAAGTGGCAGAAGCACACTCATGCCGGCGGCAAGGCCAGCCACGGAAAGGCCAACAAGCCTATCAGGGGAGGAGGGTGGGCTGGGAGGTGGGAGGAGAGAGGGAAGGGCAGAGAGACATGAAAGAGGGGTTGGGGGAACAGGCAAGGATGCTGGACCCAGGAGGGCTCCAGAAGGGGTGACACATGCATATAACAAGGACCAGGGGCGGTCGCGTGTGGAACCACTCACCTGGTGCAGCACCCGATGGAAAGTCCAAGTATTTCTCTTGCCTCCTCACTCACTGAGGGGAGGTAAATCTTTTCCAAAAATGTTGTTTGACACTGGCTTGAAGGGTCCTGGATCTTGTAAAGATCTGCAAAGAAATTAGCAAAGCACTCTGGAATTGTCTCTGTATTAACATAACGATCTCCTTGAGCGTCCCTAATGGCTGCAATGGTGTTATTCCCTACTGCACCCCTGAGCAGTCGAGCGAGGAGCACGTCTGCCTTGTTGGCTTTTGCGTATAACTTTTGGTGAACAAATAATAGTGCCCCCTCCTCTCTTTGGTCTGCAGCACATTTAATTGGCCCTATGCCTGCCTATATGCCGTAGCCTGTTTCCTGGATGGAGTTGTCCCTATTCTGTGCCTCACTTCCTCCACTAGCTGGATCTCGAGTGACCTCAGTTGCCTCTCCCTTTGTGCCTTTGCGGGTATGCATTTGCCCCTTATTGTCACCTTAAAGGCATCCCAGCTAACACTTTTCCCCATATCCGACACCTTGTTCAGTAGGAAGAATTCCCTGATCGTCCCCTCCAGTTCCTCTCTAATGACTGGATCCCTGGTCAGTTCCCCTGGGAATTTACACCCCCACAACCTCGTCCTGCGGTTTTGTAGTTACTAGGGGAATCCAGACTTGGACCCCTGGCTCACTATTCTTAGAGAGTTACAGCTCCACCCTACTGATGAGGTCCAACCAGACGTGTCTGTGGTTGCTGTTGGTACTCTTCTTCAGAGGAGAATTGCCTAGTATTTCTGTGCAGGACTGCCCCACGGCAGGATAAAGTCTGAAATGTTTTGGATATTTCTCCTTTGTGAAAGATAGTGTGCAAAAGACTCTGGGTAAGGCTCTCGTAACCAGGACTAATGTCTGGTAGAGGGACTCCCTGGATCCCCCTTGTTATTTGAGTAATTCCATTACCAGCACTTTTTTTTGGCAGTAACGGAATTGCATCAATTTTTCTGCAATGCAAAATTACATGTTTTGGCGGAATTACGAAGTGATCATTTCACCGATTTTTGGAGGGAAAGTGTAGGATTGACCTGTAATTTCACCGATTTATTTAGGGAAAGTAGAGGATTTTCCTGATGCTTTCCCTCCAAATTTCGGTGGAATTATCAATTAGTCATTCCGCTGGTCGTAATTCCTCCACAAATCACCAATGACTCCATAAATGCGAATTAACACTGCCCTAATACCACTTGTGATCCCCGAAACCCACGCGACCAAGTGGTGGCCACGGTATCTGATTCTGGCAGTAATTCAGCAGAATTACCATCAATTACTGCCAAACTCGGAATAAGAGTTTGACAGTAATTGATGGTAAAAGAGACAACACAGTGGGTTCGGCAACTTTTTCGCATCTAATTTTTTCGACATCATGGTAAGTATGGAATCCTAAAACATAGCCACAGTTGGGCTGGATCGTATCAAGTAATTCTTTAATTGGCATTTGAGTCAATTGTGTCTAGTGGAGGGAGGGTCACTCTTGTTGCCGAGCGGGACTTATATATGTCCAATGAAGGATTATAAATTGTATGAGTTTGTAGTTAGTGTTTAAGGAGACTTAATGGGTATACCCACAGATATTCTCCCATGTTTGGTCATCAAATTGTTCATTTAGGTCTCTTTCCAATTTTGATCTACTTGTACTACAAGTAGAAGGGGAGAGACTCTGCACCATTTAATACAGTGTAGAAAAGGTCCTGCAGAACTACCTATTTACTTGTGGGGTGGTTCCTGGGGAAAGTGGGGGCACCATGTCCTAAAATCTATGTGCATTTGGTGATACTAGAACACTAAATGAAAACTATTCCGAAGTTTCGCAATGAATTGCTCTTTGGAGACAAAGGTCCCTTGGGGAACATTGCATACATCTGTTGAATGTCTAAACGGGAACATGCCTTCTTCAGTGTCAAGTCTCATTCATGTAAGGACTATTTTCTCTAACACACCATAAGTTAATTTCCAGTGTGTAGGGTAGGGGAGCAGGATGTTCACCAGTTTGTGTAACATTCCCTAGGCTTTAATAGTACACGACAATGGGTCAAACTCACAGATATCAACTGGACTAGGCATAATCAGGGCTGATTGGAGCGAATATGGGAGAAATTACATTGTCTCAATTCTAAGATGAGGAGTAAACTGGAACCCTTGTATTCATTAGAATGCAAATTGGGCTTGTGCCTCTAAAAGTATAGTTACTTGCCCGGTGCTCCCATACATCCCTGGGAGAACGGACTTGCCATTGTCTCCCACTTCACCCTAGAGGACTGACTTCATTGGTGCCATGCTAGATGTAAGGGATACTTTGGAAGAGTTAAAGGTGTTTGGGCACTTGCCATTCTGCCGTACATCGATATATATTCAGCAGAACCCAACGCGAGATTTTGTGGTGGAAAGATTTCAGATAAGAGATGGAATTGTCATTCAGAAAAGAGGCATAGTGTTTACTTATAATAACACCCATGTATCTTACCAATTGTGGTTACCATCTGTATTCACATGTGTTGAGTGGTTTAGAAGTCTTGTCGGTTAAGGGGAATAGCAAGGATTTCCCCCAGTGTTAGGAGTGATTTTCTACACTGTGGCCTGGTGGACAGATGTATAGAAGGCCAACCTCTATTATGACAGGGACAACTCTGGGGAGCTGTAACCAAACCAGTTCACGTAGCACTGACAGGCGACCTAGGCTATGTTCTTCAGAGGTAGTGAGCTTGTAAAGGGTCCACAATGAGTTAACACAATGGGAATCACAGATTACACTTAGACAGGATGTATAAAAATACAATTATTATTAATTGGACAAAACACATATGGAAAAATGACTACTGGCAAGTAGAGTTCTCACACAACACTAGTAAACATAGATACATATATAAATTCAATTATTATAGGGCATAAAATATATCACAAACTCCAGCAAAGGAAAGGTAATGTTATTATTATGCACTCAAGGTCCACAGAGAATGTTCCCTAACTAAAATTGTCCAGCCCTAAGTTGCCTGGGGCCTTTTGCCCAATAGTTCAGGTAAACGTTCCACAGAATCTTTGAAGCAGCAAAAAATGCACGTAGGGTCTCTGGGGTCCAGTGAAGGGTTCTAATGGTCAGAGTGACAGTTAAACTAGCTAACAGAAGTAGCCGCAACTTTCAGAAGTCTTGCACGAGCAAGCAATCTCAAAGCCAACATTGTTAGAATAAAGGTTATTATAAGACCATTTACATATAATGGGAGTATAGGGGTAGGTAAAAATCTCTGTAACTTACCCCCCCCATACTCCGATTCTTCCCCAGGTGTGGCAAAACAAAGGAAGAGGGTCTGAGGTTGCTTTCCCCCCTGAAAGTCGCAGTCCTCGATTCACAGAGGTTGCAGGTTCTAGCTGATCTCTGGTTGGTGTCTTTCACTGTTGCAAGGACTCTCGAATGAAGAATGCAACAAAACCTGATGCAGGACCCCTTTCAGGACTGGACTGGGTCGGGTAAGGGATTTCAGACGGTGGTTACCACAGCACGGCCACGCAAATGGACCCAACTGGCGTGGTCATACTTTCCCTCCTGTCTCGGGTCATCCCCTTGATGCTAGGATGCTGATGTTTCGCACAGGTCAGTATAGTAGGTCCATCTGAAGATCCCCCAAGTTCCAGGTCAAACCTCGAAAAGGTGATGTCGGTAGCATGGTGGCCCAAAATCGGAGCTGGTCAGCATAGCAAGAGAGCCATAAGTAATGTAGGAGATCCCGGGGCACTTCCGAAGGCTCTCCTTTGCAGGGTACCGAGCAGACATCAGGAATTGATGTTCCCTCCGCTCCAATGGTCACAGCTCGTTCGCAGGACTGCTAAAGATCTTCAGCAAGACAGGGCTCCTCCAGGACAGCAGCAGAAGGTGATAGCCAAGCCTTCTTCCGACGGGTCTTCGGTTTCTTCGCAGGTCTCACAGGTCTCACAGCTGTATAGGATTCTTGGCTCCTCCAGGATCTCTGAGGAATGAGTGCAGTGGTCCACTTCTTATCCTGAAAGCCAGGTAAGTGCAGCTTCCCTCACTAGCCAATGACAGGACTAGCCCACACACACACCCCAGCAGTGGTCCAATCAGGACCACTGGCGAGAACACTTATGCATATCACTCAGACACACTGAAACCATTTTGTGGATTAGGACCATACAGTCCCAGCCCACTTTCTGCCAGCAAACACACACAGCCCTCCAGTATCCTGCCAAAAGCTTCTGCTTTCCCAGGCACTGGAAGTCCTTATAAGGATTTTCCTGGCCTCTCTGGCCAGAAAGAAACCTAAAGAACAAGATGGCAAAAGAACAAGCAAAAAATCTCGTGGAACGGCCATGTTTGACCAGTAGCCACAGTTAGTAGCCAAACACGGTAAACGCGGTAAGACTAAAATGAAAAGTCTCAAAAAGTGAGAAAAAGTGACTGCTGCCACCAGCTTATCGACTTAGTATAGCACACATAGTGAATGTGAATGTGAAAGAATGTGCAGATTCCTTAGCTCCCATTCTCACAGCATTCATTAATGCCTCTTTCTCAACAGGCATTGTCCCCTTTGGCCTCAAAGAAGCCTGGGTATGCCCACTTCTTAAAAAAAACACCTTAGATCCTTCATCACCCAACAACTACCGACCCATCGCTACCGTCCCATTCCTCCTCAAAATCCTAGATAAAGCAGCCCACAACCAAATCCAACAATTCTTGGAATCTAACGGCATGCTTGGCAAAAGTCAATCAGGATTTCGTAAAGACCATGGCACAGAAACCACCCTCCTTGACCTTAAGAATCAAATAACTACTATTATTGACAACCGGCACTCCTTCTACTTCTGGATCTCTCGGCCACCTTCGATCTTGTTGATCACAAAACCCTCACCACCCACCTCACCCAGGCAGCCCACTTCTCCAACTCGGCATCCTCATGGATCACCTCCTTCCTGGAAGGAAGAGCCATGAAAGTTTTTTCCGACACTGCCAACGCAAAACCCTCCACCATTCGGTGTGGAGTCCCCCAAGGTTCCTGCACAGCCCCAACCTCTACAATCTGTTCTTTGACCTGCTTGAAGCCTACGGCATAGCGTATACCAACTATGCCAATGATACGCAAGAACTTGTCATGGCCACTGGACAAGGGCCTATGTCTGTCATGATCTCTGCTTCCAAAAGGTCAGGGTTTTCCCAACTCCCTTGGAAGCAGATCCATAACCCAGGTTCCGAGTGCCAACCAGTCCCAATTGGGACCTTTTGGACCCAGTCCTGGCGCCAGTGGCGCCAGGCTCATAAATATGCCCAGTCCCAGCGCTGGAAGCGCCGGGCTCATAATGCTTGGGTGGACTTACCTTCAGCAGACCATGCTGCTTACTTGCCTGCCAGTTGAGCCTCTGATCCTCTTCTGTTTGGAACTACTTTTCCTGTTGGGTGGGGCTGGAGCCACTCCCTAGATTCAGAACACTGGAACTCTTCTGGAAGGCAGGAACTCTTTTCTTACCAGGAACTCTTTTCTTACTTAGGCGTGGCTGTGGAAGGAGACACCTAAGCACTACAGGAGGCTATTTAAACCACACCCGGTGGATGAATCTTGCTTTGCGTTATTCTGCAACCTCTGCAGCAGAACGCTCATCGTGTCTTCTGCATCCGGTCCTGGGCCTAAGGAAAAAGGCTTACCATCCTGAATCCAGTCTTCAGCAACACCTATAAAGACAAGAAAGAACAGGTTAGCATTCCGGCATCTGAAAGGCAAAGGCTTACCATCCTGAATCCAGTCTTCAGCAACACCTATAAAGACAAGAAAGAACAGGTTAGCATTCCGGCATCTGAAAGGCAAAGGCTTACCTACTCTTCATGCGCTCCGGAGGTCTTCACACTGCATTCCGGCATCTGAAAGACAAAAGTTTACCAACTCTTTGCACGCTCCGGAGGCCTTCGGCGCTGCATCCCGCATCTGAAAGACAAAACAAGGTGCGTTTAAAGACATTGGGGAACTTTAATACTCACGTGCCATTACTCCTTTCCACATCTAATCCAGTGGGTATTCCGGCACCCTGCAGCCGCTCCGAACTCGTACCTGCAAAATAAAAAGACAGTTAGAGCGCATAGTGAAGCAGGCAACAAGCGCTTACTTACGTGCTTCCAGGCGCTTCTATTCATCACACGGCTCCATCTTCAACTCACTTCAGCCCGTCATCCGCCATCGCCGGAACCCTGCAAAACAAGAGACATCATTACTAAAGACTTTAAAGACATTTGAATGACTCGAAACTTACCGTTCGTGCAGTAAACGACGGACAGCAGTCCTCTGAAGTCAAGAGGCCTGCGCTACCTATCCAGTGAAGAAACTGGTTACAGCACCCTGCCCCGAGGCAGATGGAGAGCTCGGCATTCACTTACCTAAGGTGAGAGCGTTAACCTTTGGGGGTCTACAGGAGAGGAGAAGAGGAAAGAGATAGGGACACCCCAATAACCCCAGTTCATTAACCCCATATTTTCTATCTGCAGACATCTTACTCTACACGTCAGGCATACAGTGCACAGAGGTCCAGCCCAAAGAGCCAACCGGGTGCTACACATCACCTTTGAAGATACGGTAGTCGCCCAGTCAAGACCGGCGCCTCTGCGAGAATCAGGTGAGCGTTACAGAACGCAAAGCCTACCGCAAAACTCTCGCCCAGGCGCTATGGAAACCTCGGATACTGACCCCCTAGCCCGGTTACTTGGGGAACTAAGGGCAGAAGTGCATGCAGCTCGTCAGGAAACGAATGCTCTAAGAAGGGAACTAATTATTTCCAAGGAGAGAACAGACAATCTTGCTAGACAAGTGCTACAGTCACAAGCCGGACAGACCCCGTTACCCGCATCAGGGGCAAATCTTCCTTCAACATCCTCTATGAATCCAGTGCAGATCAACCTACCTGGGAATGTACCTCTGGCTCCGCCCGAACGATTTTCTGGTGACCCAAAGAGGTTTGCAGTATTTATCAATCAGTGCCGGTTGCACTTCTTATGCCGGCCAGCAGCCTTTCCAACTGATCAAGCAAAAGTAGCTTTTGTACTTTCGTACCTTAGTGGCAATGCGGCAGACTGGTCGATCCCTCTAGTTAATCAAGATGATCCGGTTCTCCATGATTTTCAAGCCTTAGTATGGAAAAACTGTTCGCAAGACATTCACAGGGGCAGGCCTTGGACAATGAGCTTCTTTCGTTGCGACAGGGTAATCAAGACCTTTGGCTTATATTGCATCTTTCAATAGACTAATAGTGGAAACTCAATGGCCTGAGGACAAAAGGATTACGCTGTTTTATAGAGGTCTACGTGGAGAGCTCAAAGACGTTTTAGCCCAAGTAGTGAATCCCCCACAAGACTGTTCGGATTATATAGACTTGGTCGTTCAAATAGATCATAGGCTGCAGAACAGGAAGGCCGATCGTTCCAAGTTTGATGCTCGAGTATTTTCCAAACCGCCAACTCCTTCCAAAGGAGTAGACTCCGGGGAACCCATGCAAATAGGGGGTCTGAAAGGTCCTCTAACACAAAGGGAGCGGGAAAGGAGGAAACAGTTGCAATTATGCCTATATTGCGGAAACTCAGGGCACTTTCTTCGAGACTGTCCGGTGAAACCTGCCAAGAAGGCAGTAGGAGCTGCAGTTACCAAAGTTACAAACTCTGAGCAGGGAAACGACCTCGCCCGACAAGAATAGAGGTCCTCTTGCCGAGCGTGAAAACCAGTTCCGTGACCTCGCATTTCGTGATACCTATGGTCCTCATTAGCCCTGATAATCCGGATCGATTACATGCAATTGAAGCTTACGTCGACAGCGGTGCCATCGGCAATTATGTGGATCATGAAATGGTTTTGAGGATGAATCTAACTCTTTGTCCCAAGGCTGTAAAGGACGTCATTACTACGGTGGATGGTACGGAGATAGCCTCCGGGCCAGTAACGCATACCACTCAAGAGGTGACGCTAGTAAGTCAAGATGGACACCATGAGAAGATCGTGTTCGATGTGATCAAGGCCCCCCAGTTTCAGATTATTCTAGGAATACCTTGGTTAGAGAAACACAATCCTCTGATCGATTGGCGAGCAAGAACGGTCCAGTTTCCAGAATGTGTCTCTACTTGTCACCCTCCACCTGGTGTTGCACTGGCCGCAATTTCTTCAGAGACTCCCCAGTTACCTCCCGAATACCTAGAATACCAAGATGTTTTCCGGAAGGATCAGGCTAACTCTCTACCTCCTCATAGGTCTTATGACTGCCAGATAGACCTGATACCTGGATCTACTCCTCCTTGTAGTAGAATTTATGCCCTCACCGAGCCTGAGAACCTTCACCTTCGACAATACCTGGATCAATACCTGGCAAATGGGTTTATTCGTCCTTCCAAGTCCCCTGCTTCTTCAGCTTTGTTCTTCGTTCCAAAAAAGGAAGGAGACCTTAGAACTTGTATCGATTATCGCTCCCTGAACCAGATCACCGTTAAGAATAGATATCCGTTACCTTTGATCCCTGAACTCCTGGACCAAGTCAGAAAAGCATGCATATATACAAAGCTGGATCTTAGAGGAGCTTACCACTTGGTACGAGTAAAAGAGGGCGATGAATGGAAGACGGCCTTCCGCACCAAGTATGGGCTATTTGAATATCAGGTCATGCCCTTCGGACTTTGCAATGCCCCGGCCGCCTTTCAATATTTTATGAACGATGTCCTCAGAGAGCTCATAGATGTATGTGTTGTTGTTTACATTGACGACATCCCCGTTTATTCTTCATCGGAATCTGAACATCGGAAACACGTGAAAATGGTCCTCGAAAGATTGCGTCAACACAAACTTTTCGCTAAGTTGGAAAAATGTGTTTTCAACGTGACTGAAGTTGAATTCTTGGGATTCATATTATCACCTGGCGGAGTGCGTATGGATTCAAAGAAGGTCGATGCAGTTCTCAAATGGCCATCACCATCCTCCGTAAAAGGTGTGCAAAGCATGTTAGGCTTCGCTAACTTTTACCGCAGGTTTATCCCCGAATTCTCTCGAATAGTCCAGCCCATCACTGCCTTGTTAAAGAAAAACAAACGTTTTGAATGGTCTACCGAGGCGGAACAAGCTTTCCAGGATTTGAAGACTAAATTTATCTCTGCACCAATCTTAAAACACCCTCGCCCCGAACTCCCCTACATCGTGGAAACTGATGCTTCAAGCCTTGCCATGGGGGCAGTTCTATCACAAAAGGACCCGGTAACCAATCAGTTGCATCCCGTGGCATTTTGGTCCCGCAAATTCTCACCTCCTGAAATCAATTACACGATTACTGACAAGGAACTTCTGGCTATCAAGTCTGCCTTTAAGGCTTGGCGGCATTATCTGCTGGGGGCCCGACACACCGTTACTGTGATTACGGATCACCGAAACCTGCAATATTTGAAGACCGCAAAAGCCCAATCCTCTAGACAACTCCGGTGGGCATTATTCTTTGCCGAGTTTGACTTCATAATTACCTATCGACCTGGTACAAAGAACGGTAAAGCCGATGCCCTTTCTCGGATGGGAGTGGAAGAACACTTGGTCAACCCTAAACCTGTACCAATCATTCCCGAACAAAGAATTCTGGGTGTAATCGCCACAGAATCCATAGAGGAAGTTAAGGATAAAGCCAGGCAACTTGTAACTCCAGCAGACATACAGAATTGGCATCTGCAGGGAAAGGACTTTGCAGTAAAGGACAACTTATTGTATTTCCAAGAACGATTATACCTACCCAGCACAGATTTACAGAAAAAAGTATTCTCTTGTTATCACGACTCTTTAATGGAAGGTCATCCCGGTATATCCAAGACCTCAGAAAAGATCAAGCGCTACTTCTGGTGGCCGTCTTGGAAAAAAGATATCAGAGACTTTATAATGTCCTGTGGAGTATGCGCCCAAAACAAGAGTCACAAGGAAAGACCAGCAGGGCTCTTACGCCCTATTGACATCCCACCTCACCCTTGGCATACGCTTTCTATGGACTTCATCACCGATCTACCTCCATGCTCCGGATACAATACGATTCTAGTAATCGTGGACTTATTCTCCAAGATGGCGCATTTCATTCCGCTCAAAGGCTTGCCAACAGCAGCAACTCTGGCCCGAGAATTTCTCGAAAACATCGTCCGACTGCACGGTTTTCCTTCGGTTCTAATTTCGGATCGAGGTAGTCAATTTATTTCTCATTTTTGGCGAAGTTGCTGTCGGTCGGCTCAAATTGATGTGAGACTATCGACCAGTCACCACCCTCAGACCGACGGACAAACCGAGAGGACCAATCAAACTCTGGAACAGTATTTACGCTGCATGCTGCAACAAACTGAAAAAACTTGGAAAGATATCCTTTGGATAGCCGAGTATGCCTACAATAACTCTGTCCATTCGGGAACTGGGAAAACCCCGTTTTTTCTTTTGTACGGCAGTCACCCTCGAACCTCGGAGTTGGATCCCCTCCAAGATCTTGAAACACCAGCAGTAGACTACCTGCATTCTACAATCACCCAAGCCTTTAAGGAATCTGTTTCTCACCTTCAAAGGGCTAAAGAACAATACAAGAAAGGAGCAGATCAACATCGGAAGGAAGCCCCTCACTATCAAGTAGGGGATCAAGTCTGGTTATCCACCAAATATCTATCTCTAAAAGGGCCACGCACATTCAACCCAAGATACCTTGGTCCCTATTCCATCACTACCATAGTAAACCCAGTAGCGGTCAAGTTGGACTTGCCCCCGCACATGAAGATACATCCGGTCTTCCACGTCTCTCTATTAAAACCTGTGCAACCTCAAACCCGACTAACCAAATCTCCAAAACCTATCCTAGTGGATGGAGAACTCGAGTTTGAAGTCAAAAGCATTCTGCACTCCAAGATCTCCAAATCTAAACTATTCTACCTAATTGACTGGAAAGGCTACGGCCCCCAAGAGAGATCCTGGGAACCTGCTGAATATGTCCACGCTCCTCGCCTAATCAAAAGATTTCACCAAACATTTCCTGACAAGCCAAAACCCCCGGAGAAGCCCGGTTTGGGAGGGGCCTTGAGGGGGGGTACTGTCATGATCTCTGCTTCCAAAAGGTCAGGGTTTTCCCAACTCCCTTGGAAGCAGATCCATAACCCAGGTTCCGAGTGCCAACCAGTCCCAATTGGGACCTTTTGGACCCAGTCCTGGCGCCAGTGGCACCAGGCTCATAAATATGCCCAGTCCCAGCGCTGGAAGCGCCGGGCTCATAATGCTTGGGTGGACTTACCTTCAGCAGACCATGCTGCTTACTTGCCTGCCAGTTGAGCCTCTGATCCTCTTCTGTTTGGAACTACTTTTCCTGTTGGGTGGGGCTGGAGCCACTCCCTAGATTCAGAACACTGGAACTCTTCTGGAAGGCAGGAACTCTTTTCTTACCAGGAACTCTTTTCTTACTTAGGCGTGGCTGTGGAAGGAGACACCTAAGCACTACAGGAGGCTATTTAAACCACACCCGGTGGAAGAATCTTGCTTTGCGTTATTCTGCAACCTCTGCAGCAGAACGCTCATCGTGTCTTCTGCATCCGGTCCTGGGCCTAAGGAAAAAGGCTTACCATCCTGAATCCAGTCTTCAGCAACACCTATAAAGACAAGAAAGAACAGGTTAGCATTCCGGCATCTGAAAGGCAAAGGCTTACCATCCTGAATCCAGTCTTCAGCAACACCTATAAAGACAAGAAAGAACAGGTTAGCATTCCGGCATCTGAAAGGCAAAGGCTTACCTACTCTTCATGCGCTCCGGAGGTCTTCACACTGCATTCCGGCATCTGAAAGACAAAAGTTTACCAACTCTTTGCACGCTCCGGAGGCCTTCGGCGCTGCATCCCGCATCTGAAAGACAAAACAAGGTGCGTTTAAAGACATTGGGGAACTTTAATACTCACGTGCCATTACTCCTTTCCACATCTAATCCAGTGGGTATTCCGGCACCCTGCAGCCGCTCCGAACTCGTACCTGCAAAATAAAAAGACAGTTAGAGCGCATAGTGAAGCAGGCAACAAGCGCTTACTTACGTGCTTCCAGGCGCTTCTATTCATCACACGGCTCCATCTTCAACTCACTTCAGCCCGTCATCCGCCATCGCCGGAACCCTGCAAAACAAGAGACATCATTACTAAAGACTTTAAAGACATTTGAATGACTCGAAACTTACCGTTCGTGCAGTAAACGACGGACAGCAGTCCTCTGAAGTCAAGAGGCCTGCGCTACCTATCCAGTGAAGAAACTGGTTACAGCACCCTGCCCCGAGGCAGATGGAGAGCTCGGCATTCACTTACCTAAGGTGAGAGCGTTAACCTTTGGGGGTCTACAGGAGAGGAGAAGAGGAAAGAGATAGGGACACCCCAATAACCCCAGTTCATTAACCCCATATTTTCTATCTGCAGACATCTTACTCTACACGTCAGGCATACAGTGCACAGAGGTCCAGCCCAAAGAGCCAACCGGGTGCTACACATCACCTTTGAAGATACGGTAGTCGCCCAGTCAAGACCGGCGCCTCTGCGAGAATCAGGTGAGCGTTACAATGTCTTTATCACCCACAAGGCCCAAATGGACCCAGTCCTGGCACCTCTGGCACCAGGCTCATGAAAAAGTGTGAGGGCAGGGCGTGGCCATAGAGGAACATTGGGGAGCACGTGCAAGAACCTCTGGGAGTGGCAAGGTGGAGCCACAAGACGGGGCCAAAGGGAGGGGCCGGGGACAGCCTATTTAAGGCCAACCCGCCCGCATACTGGTGCTTCGCATTAGTCTGCCTTCAGCAGCGTAACGCTTACCAACGTCCTTACCTGTTTTCCAGCTCAGCACCTCGACGCACATCCACCTGCATCCAGCTACACCATCGCTGAAAGCACACCTTACCTGACTCCAGCTACACCATCGCTGAAAGCGCACCTTACCTGACTCCAGCTACACCATCGCTGAAAGCGCATCTTACCTGACTCCAGCTACACCATCGCTGAAAGCGCATCTTACCTGACTCCAGCTACACCATCGCTGAAAAGCACATCTTACCTATCTGTACTCCATCGCCTGCAACTCATCTTACCTGATTCCATAGTCATTAGAGCTGGAGCGCTTCCTCACCTGTTCCGGACGTCCAGCTACGCAGGAGCTTATCTTCGATTCTTCATCTTTGCAGAACCTCCATCCTGCAACCGCGAACTGGCCTTTGAACAGTCGTTCTCCGCTCGACGCTGCCAGGACTTCCCTGCAAGGGAAAAGAACACACAAGGTAAGAAGTTGCATAAATAACTAACGCTTGGCCGCACCACACCTGAGCCTAGCGTTCAACCCTGAAAGCCAATTTACCAGCTACTTTTAAGGCTTCATTATCCTCTTAGGCATCATTGGACTTGCTCTAAACACTGTGACTCTGTACAGCCATCTTCACATCTATAGTGGAGAGAAAAGACATTGCAAGAATTACGAACTATAATACGGCAAAAAGACACTGTAATGAGAACTCAGACAATAATCATTGCAAAGAACACTTACCTTCTAAGTGACAGGTCGCAGCCGGCCTGGGCCGCCACACACACGAACAAGTGAAGCAACTAGGCCCACCCACGCGACCCTGCTAATAAGAAGCAGGGCGGAGAACTCATCATTCTGAGAAACCAGGTGAGCTTGCATGGGCAAATGCTTGCTCATCTCGTTCTGGAAATCATGATACCACCGCACCATTCTCATTGCCTCTCGTATTCCCTCAGGGGCAGTACCAGCATCCAGAGCAGTTGACTTCACAGCAGCTGGGGGAGAGACCCGATCCAAGGGAGCCAAGTCCAGGGAGGGCTCCAACCGTGCTCCAACATCCCCACAGAGACCATGTTAGCATAACAGAACGCGAAGCCTCTCCGAATCTCTGCCTGGGCGTCATGGACACCTTGAAAACTGAACAGTTGGCCCAATTACTGGGGGAGCTGCGGGCTGAAGTGTATGCCTCTAGGCAAGAGACCAATGCCTTGAGAAGAGACCTTACTGTAACCTGTGAACGGACTGATGATTTGGCAAGACAAATGCTTCAGACACACGCAGAGCAGGTTCCGTTACCCAGAATTGCACCAACTCCTGTCGACCTGGGGCCCTCCCTAACGATAGTGCAAGAGTTGCCTTTGTACTTTCATATTTGGGAGGCAGCACAGCTGACTGGTCCATACCATTAGTAAACCAGGATGATCCCATACTTCAGGACTTTGGGGAATTCCAACGGGAATTGGAAAAATTGTTTGCCAGACACACCCAAGGACAAGCCTTAGATAACGAACTGTTGTCTCTCAGACAAGGAAGCCACGATTTGTTGACTTATATTGCTACCTTTAATTGTCTCATAGAACAGACTAATTGGCCTGAGGAGAAAAGAAACACACTGTTTTACTGTGGACTACGTGATGAGTTAAAAGATGTGCTAGCTCAAGTGGTCAATCCTCCCGAGTGTTGTGCGGAATACATCAATCTGACGGTGCAATTGGACCATAGGTTACAGGACCGAAAAATGGACCACACACAAACTGAAGGGAGGTCGGTTTACATGTGACCTCGAGACAACCAAACCAGAACTCATGAATCCACTGAACCCATGCAGATTGGGGGATTACGAGCCCCTATTTCCAAGGCTGAAAGGGAAAAAAGGTGACAACAACTCTTATATTGCGGAAAAGCTGGACATTGCCCATAAAACCTCCTAAGAAAATAGTAGGTGCCACAGACAACCGCAATGAAGAGAAGGAACAGAAGTCAGAAAACTCTGATGCCTGGCAAGTGTAGGGGTCCACTTGTCGAGCAGAATAAAGAAAGTTGTACAGACCTCACACCTGGTCATCCCGGTACTATTGATCCACCACCAACAACCTTCATAAGTACATGCTCTAGAAACCTACATTGATAGTGGAGCGGTGGGAAATTACATCAATCAGAATTTGGCCACACGCATAGGCCTTCCTCTTCAGCAAAATCTACAATCGGAAAACGTCACTGCAGTGGATGGCTCTTCCGGCCCAGTAACGCAACATACCAACAAGGTGATGCTGATGTGTCAGGATGGTCATCGGGAGGACATTTCTTTCATTCGATCTTATTGGGGGCCCCCCAGTTCCAAATGATGCTAGGAATGCCGTGGCTAGAAACCCATAACCCAAGGATTGACTGGCGCACAAGGGAGCTGACCTTCCCTCAAGAATGTGCAAAGAATAGCTATCACAGGAATGTGAGGAATCTACAACTCAAGGTGAAACCCATCCTAGGAATTTCTGGTTCATTACCCTCTGAATCTCAGGACTATTTGGATGTGTTCCAAAAGGAACAAGCAAACACCCTGCCACCCTGGTTCCATGAGCACAAATCCTGTGCAGTCGAATTTATGCTCTGACTGAGCAAGAGAATCAGCATCTGAGAACATACCTAGATCAGTACCTAGCCAACGGATTCATCCGCCCATCCAAGTCTCCAGCCTCCTCAGCTCTCTTCTTTGTGCCAAAGAAGGAAGGGGACCTCAGAACTTGTATAGATTATAGGGCATTGAACCAGATCACCGTTAAGAATAGATACCCTCTACCGCTCATCCCAGAGTTGCTTGATCAGGTGAAGAATGCTCAAATCTATACAAAATTGGACGTAAGAGGAGCTTACCATTTGGTAAGAGTTAAAAAGGGCGAGGAATGGAAGACAGCATTCCGAACCAAGTACAGATTCTTCGAGTATCAGGTTATGCCCTTTAGGTTATGCAACGCAACAGCGGCATTCCAATTCTTCATGAACGATGTACTTCCTGAATTGTCGGACGTCTGTGTCCTCATTTACATCAACAACATTCTTATCTACTCAGTGTCCAAGGAAGATCATGTTGGCCATGTAAGGGCAGTTCTGGAAAAGCTTTGTAAGCATCGGCTGTTTGCCAAATTGGAAAAATGCTTCTTCCATGTCACGGAAGTTGAATTTCTGGCCTTCATGTTTACCCGAAGAGGGGTTCACATGAACACTCGCAAAGTGGAAGCTATTCTTCAATGGCCATCCCCAACATTGACCAATGGAGTGCAAAGCATGCTCGGCTTTGCCAACCTTTAAAGCCGGTTTATCCAAGGGTTTTCTCAGATCGTTCATCCAATCACGTCTCTACTGAGAAAGAATAAAAAGTTTTCCTGGTTCCCTGAAGCTGAAAAGGCCTTCCAGGAATTAAAACTGCCCTTCACCTCAGCACCAGCTCTTTGGCACCCCCGACCTGACCTGCCCTATGTAGTTGAAACAGACGCCTCCAGCGTGGCCATGGGGGCAGTATTATCAAGAAAGGACCCGGACACGGGGCAATTACACCCCATAGCATTTTGGTCCCGTAAATTTACTGCACCAGAGATGAACTGTGCCATAACTGACAAGGTGCTATTAGCAATTAAAGGAGCGCTTAAAACCTGGAGACAATACGTTCTGGGAGCAAGACATACAGTCACGGTTATCACAGACCACCGTAATCTGCAATATTTAAAATCTGCTAAGGCCCACTCTTCACGTCAGCTTCGCTGGGCTCTTTTCTTCGCAGAGTACGAATTTTTTATCACTTACAGACTGGCAGTGCGTAACGGAAAAGCAGACGCTCTGTCACACATGGGAGAGGACAAGGACGTGTTTATACCATCTGAACCAGTACCCATCATCCCGGAAGAGCGGATTCAAAACCAGATCGCAGTAACCGCCTGTTGGGAAGACTTGAAGGTCCACCTCCAATCTCAAATGGACCAAACAGCCCAACAAGAATGGTTGGCTAAAGGGGACCAGTACTCCATCAAGGATAATTTACCTTATTTTCAGGGAAGATTATATATTCAAGACAAAGAAATACAAAACAAAATTATGGCAAATTACCACAAGTCATTAGTGGAGGGGCATCCCGGAATTATTAAAACACGTGCCAAAATCCGGAAGATCTATTGATGGCCAACTTGGAGAAAGGACGTGGTCCAGTTTATTGCAACCAGCAGTGTTTGCACGCAACAAAAATCTCAAAAGCTAAGTTCCACAGGGTTATTGCGTCCGTTGGCTATACCACCAGCACCATGGCATACGCTGTCCATGGACTTCATTACCAATCTGCCACCCTGTGACGGCTTCAACACAATTCTAATTGTAGTAGATTTATTCTCCAAAATGGCACATTTTATTGCACTAAAGGGGCTTCCTACTGCTGCAACTCTGGCCACTGTATTCTTAGAACAAATAATCAAACTACTGGCTTCCACTCGGTACTGATTTCAGATCGTGGAACTCAATTTGTCTCAGCTTTCTGGAGGAGTTGTTGTAGGATAGCACAAATCGATCTTTGCCTTTCCACACGTCACCATTCCCAAACCGATGGTTAAACTGAAAGGACCTATCAGACGCTAGAGCACTACCTGAGATGCATGTTGCAGCAGACAGAAGGGTCTTGGTCTTGGAAAAACATTCTCTGGTTGACTGAATTTGCCTACAATAACTCCATCCACTCTAGTACTGGACAAACCCGATTCTATACCATGAATGGTCGACACCCTCGGACGTCCTCCTTTGATCCGCTTGATGAACTAGAGATGCCAGCGATCACCTCTCTACATAAGACCATTACTCGAACTCTTAAGGAAGCAACCAAGAACCTAATCAAAGCCAAGGAACAACAGAAAAAGTTTGCTGACTGGCATAGAAGGGAAGCCCGCATTACCAAGTTGGCGATAAAGTATGGTTGGCATCCAAGAAAACCTGTGAAACCGGTGACTAGGATAAAAATACCACCTGAACCTGAGATCATCGAAGGAGAACCTGAGTACGAGGTTAAAGACATTCTGGACTCTAAGATAGTACGATCAAAACTGTACTACTTGATCAACTGGGAATGTTACGGACCCCAAGATTGCACATGGGAACCTGTTGAATTTATCCATGCGCTTCTACTAATCAGACGGTTCCATCGTAATAACCCCACAAAACCAGGGCCAGGGAGAAGAACGTCCGTGAGAGGGGCCTTGAGGGGGAGTGCTATCATGGCCACTGGACAAGGGCCTATGTCTTTATCACCCACAGGGTCCAAATGGACCCAGTCCTGGCGCCTCTGGCACCAGGCTCATGAAAAAGTGTGCTTTGCACACTTTGTGCCTAAGGCATGTGCATCCAGACCGGGCGTGACCATAGAGGAACATTGGGGAGCATGTGCAAGAACCTCCGGGAGTGGCAAGGTGGAGCCACAAGGCAGGGCCAAAGGGGGGGCTGGGCCAGCCTATTTAAGGCCAACCTGCCCGCATACTGGCGCTTTGCGTTAGTCTGCCTTCAGCAGCGTAACGATTGGTGCCGTCCTTACCTGTTTTCCAGCTCAGCACCTCGACGCGCATCCTTCTGACTCTAGCTACACCGTCGCTGAACGCGCATCCTCCTGCATCCAGCTACACCATCACTGAAAGCGTACCTTACCTGACTCCAGTGACACCATCGCTGAAAGCAAACCTTACCTGACTCAAGCTACACCATCGCTGAAAGCGCATCCTACCTGACTCCAGCTACACCATCGCTGAAAGCACATCTTATATGTCTCCTGCACTCCATTGCCTGGAGCGCATCGCATCTTACCTGATTCCATAGTGATCGGAGCTGGAGCGCTTCCTCACCTGTTCCGGACGTCCAGCTACGCGGGAGCTTATCTTCCATTCTTCATCTTCACGGAACCTCCATCCTGCAACCACGGACTGGACTTCGAACAGTTGTTCTCCGCTCGATGCCGCCAGGCCTTCCCTGCAAGCGAAAAGAACACACAAAGTTAGAAGTTTCATAAATAACTAACGCTTGGCCGTGCCACACCTAAGCCTAGCGTTCAACCCTGACAGCCAACTAACCAGCTACTTTTAAGGCTTCATTATCCTCTTGGACATCATTGGACTCGCTCTAAACACTGCTACTCTGTGCAGCCATCTTCACATCTATAGTGGAGAGAAAAGACACTGAAAGAATTACGAACTATAATACAGCAAAAAGACACTGTAATAAGAACTCGGACAATAATCATTGCAAAAAACACTTACCTTCTAAGTGGTTGGTCGCAGCCGGCCTGGGCCGCCACATCCACGGACCAGTGAAGCAGGTAGGTGCACCCAAAGCGCCCCTGCTAATAAGAAGCAGGATGGAGAGTTCATCATTACTAGAAACCAGGTGAGCTTACATGGGCAAACGCTTGCTCATCTCATTGTGGAAGGGTTCGAGGGAAATCAAGATACCACCGCACCATTCTCATTGCCTCTCGTATTCCCTCAGGAGAAGTACCAGCATCCAGAGCAGTTGACTTCACAGCAACTGGGAGAGAGACCCGATCCAAGGGAGCCAAGTCCAGGGAGGGCTCCAACCGTGCCCCAACGTCCCCGCAGAGACAATGTGAGCATAACAGTACTGCTGCAGCTCACAGGCTCCTATAACCAAGACAATGCAGCCCTCGCTAGGATCTTACTCCATCATCCAAGCACGGAGGGCATCCAATGGATTATGCCTTAACGGCGATAAAACTGAGTTCATTATCCTGGGCCCCAAAGAAACACTAGCTAAACTCAACCAGCAATACAGCAACTTCACTATCGACAACGCCTCCATCACTGTCTCCCCATCAGTCAAAACCCTGGGGGTCTACCTAGACTCCACCCTATCCATGACAAGACAGGTTAGCGCCATTGCATCTGCATTGGCCCACACCACCAAACTCATAAATGCAGTATCACCTTTCCTTTCCAAGCAGAACTGCTTAGCGATGGCCAGAGCCACCATAGGTGATTATTTGATTATTTGATAGGTTATTTATAACGCG
Source organism: Ambystoma mexicanum (assembly GCF_040938575.1). NCBI lineage: Eukaryota > Metazoa > Chordata > Amphibia > Caudata > Ambystomatidae > Ambystoma > Ambystoma mexicanum. The sequence continues at coordinate 606,913,312 of NC_090933.1, forward strand.
GTTAATACCCAGAGGTTTCTAAGCGCGGACCCAGGGATCGAACCTGTGGTGCTCCGTGTCGTCTTGTTTCCAAGGCGAGCACGTTGCCCCTGAGCTATCCTTCAGAGAAAGGGCCAAATTAGACTATTGCGACGTGCTCCTAGCAGGAACTTCCACCAAAAATATAAAAAAGCTTCAAACGATCCAAAACAACACACTCAGAGCCCCTCTCAGAATCCCCAAGAAAGACCACATCTCACAGGCCAGGTGAGATGCACACTGGCTCCCCGTTAGGGAATGGATCACATTTAAAACCCTCACTTGACCCACAAGCGCCTTAGCCTCTCAGCACCGCCATACCTCTCAGAAATCATAGCCAGGGACACCTCCTCCCAGCCTAAAAGAACCTGCCATACCAACAAACTATGCATCCCTCTCATCCACAGAGCCAGAGTAGGGGGTATTGGTTTTCTTCACATTGCACCAAAACTGTGGAACTCCCTTCCTAACACGCTCAGAGCTCAGACCTCCCTCCCAGCTTTCCGAAAATCTCTGAAGACCACACTGTTCAACTAACCTACCTATCTACTACCCCAACTGTAGCTAAGCCTGTAATATGTCTTGTAATGATGTCATGTAACTATGACATGTAACTACTGTTATAAATACGCAACCATGATCACTGTCTGTAACAGCGCCACAATGCCTTCAGGCTGCTGTGCGCTTTATAAATATGAAATGATAAATAATAATAATAGTGTAACCAAAAATCCTCTCAGTGTTAGCCTAGGGCAAAACAAAAAGTGTACAACATTGTACTGCAGTGTAAGCTGCTTTGTACAATGAGAAAAGTTACCACAATTGATACAAAGTAACCAAAAGTAGTAACACAGTAACACGACTAATGGAAACAAGGTTTCCCAGTACTGACAGCCTGAAGGACATGGCAATTTCCCCATAACATTGAGCAAAAGCCAGTGTAGTGAAGCTTAATAAGGCTTCACTGTACTGCAAAAAGAGCAGGTCAGAATCAAAAATAAAAGCAAAAAGTGTGGGGGTTTCATAAAGATGGAAGGAAAGGTTCAATAAAGAGAAATGTTTCCTAACACCCACTTAATGCAAAGACCCAAAAAGCAGCCAAATCTCATGCGTGAGAGGGTGTATATTGGCTTTGGGTGCGCGATTGTCTGAGCCTAAGGGCTAACAGTTCGATTGCGAGTGCAACTAGTAGGAGTTGTAGGGGGCAGCCTTGTCTGGACCCTCTATCCCAAAAGGATTTCAGCGCCTCCCCAGCAAACCAATCCTCGGAGTGGGTTGGAATGCAGTTATTGTACACACTTTAAAAGATATCCTGAGATACCAAATCTTTGCAGCAATCCAAATAAAAAAATAACATAATAGAGAATCAAACACTTTCTCAGCGTCTAACAGTGCTGCCACTGCTTGGACTTCATGGGCGAGTTCGGGTTGTTGACCTTTCGGAAAGGAATCCAGATTGATCTGTGTGTATAATAGGGATATGTGTGCCATTAGTAGGTTTGCAAGGATTTTCACAAATATGTTCATATCCAGGTATATGAATGATGTAGGTCCGTAGGAGGCAAAGGTCTTTATCCGGCTTCAGAATAAATGCAAGCACTGCCTCACGTGTATACAATGGGCGAATGTCCTCCTGTAGTTACTCCTGCCAAACAGACAAGTAATGAGGGAGCAGGTCTCGGGCCAAACTCTTTGTAGAATTTGGCCATGAGACTGTCCATTCCAGGGGCTTTGGAAGAAGGGAGTGTGGATATGGTAATTAATATATCACCCATAGACATTGGGGTATTTAAGGCATTTAGGGCTTCCTGATGAAGTCAGTGCATAGGTGTATCACCGAAGTCCTTCAGTCTGCCTTGCAGCTGCCCTGACTCCCTCACACAGCACAGTTTCACAAACAAAACTCAGAATGCTTCGACAATGTCCTTAGAAGTCAATATCAAAGTCTATGCTTTATCTACCACCGTCATTATAGCCGTAAGTCCACATTCAGCCCAAATTGTTTGTACTGACTTGAGCCGGTCGGCCTCCCTCCCCATATCTACCGGCCTGAAGTGGAGTAAACATATAGATGACTTCCCAGTTTGCAAAGGATCTGAATAAGTCTAGTTTGCCGTTTAGGGAATGAAGCAAGTCACTGCTATCCGAGTGTTCTAGTGACCTTTCTAACATCTGTATGTCAACTTCAAGGGCCGACATACTTTGCCTAATGGATTTCAGGACACCATTTTGGATCCCAATAGAAAGCCCTCAGAAGTATACATTAAATGGCTCCAAAATGATAGACATTCAGGCACTGAACCTATATTAATGGAAGCAATAGGAGTCTATAGCCGCCTCCATTTCAATCTTGTAAGCCATGTTATGAAGGGCGTGAGATATGAAGCAAAAGTGGGGATAAAATGGGAATTGGTCAGATAGGGTTCTGGGTAATAGAACATATTCCATGTTCTTATATAGCACCTCTGCAGGGACAAATATGTGGTCTATTCTGGAATCCATGTCATGGACTGAGGAGTAAAGCAGGTATTCTGCACTTGTGAATGAAGTGTTCTCCACAAGTCTACCAGCTACAGCTCTTTAATACCCCTATGTGTGTCCCCTGTTGACAGTGAGAGTGCCCTAGGTGTTTTTCTAGCTCTATCTAGGGGAACATCCCAAATGGTGTTAAAATGCCCGGCCCAGACTATATGGGTATCAGTGTACTTATGGCACTTTTCAAGCAATAGATCGAAGAATTGTGGGTCGTTAATGTTTGGTGTGTATGTGTTAGAAAGAGTTCGATTGATGTGAGCAAGGGTGCCTGAAACTCTCACAAAACAGTTGTCTGGACCGCATGTTTGGTTATGCACAGTTAATCTCTGAGGGATTTGTGGATCAGTGTAAGCACCCCTCAGGAATTAGAGAATGACGTATAAAATCGACGGGGGCCCCACAGTTTCACAAAGAATTCATTAGATAGGCCAGCCAGGTGGGTTTCTTAGAATAGCATAATTTTAGCACTATACCATTCACAGTATACCTGCACCCATCGGCCCTTAATGAGGTTGTTCAACCGCTTACACATTACAGGTCAGGAGAGTGCAAGTGTCTGGAAGGGAGTTTCGGTGACTTTGATTCTGATGTAGTCTAGTGTGAGGCATACTTTCATGGCAGCAGTTCCAGGCTTTAATCAAAAGAGTGCAGTGGTTCAATAGTTTTACCATTGTCCAAAATAATTTGATGTTTTTTCCCCAACCGCTCAGACACAGCCATTCCCCAACTTGCAGTGAAAATATCCTCCCATATCCGAACAAGTGCCATTCAAGCAACTCCTTGTGTGGACTCCTAGCGGGAAGCTGGTACATGTGGCAAGCTCTGAAAACAACATTCTTTGGAAGTAGGGAGGGCTGTTACATTCTTAAGCTACAAGGGTATGCCCCGATGTAACTGGTTCAATAACAAGAAAGGTGAAGCTGCTAACGGTCAATAAATATTCTATCTACACCACAGAAAAAGGGCACAAAAAAGCCTAAGTACCCTGAGGATGGTCTCAATTCCATTCATAGATTCACAAAGAATAAAGCGTGCAGTAGAGAATCCAAAAAGGTATGAACCTCCATAGGATCAGTGGAAAAAGAAGTCTTATTGTTATGAATAATACTGAGTTTGGATGAGTATAGCATCGCATAATGTATACCCCTTTCCTACAATTTCAATTTCACTTATGAGAAGGGTAGACATGCTTTGTGGGTCGTTGATGTGAAATTTGGGTAGAACGAGATCTTAAACTCCTGGTTTCTTAGTACTTAGGATCTCTGTATTTGAGCAGGCAAGCTATTATGGGGCAGGGGTCCTGACCAGGACAGGGGTTCTTTACCACCACTCTGTGATCCTTTTTCCACCAGGAATTGTGAAGATAGCGGGGGTACTACATGCTTACTTAATGAAAGTCTCCATGAAGACTTCCATATTGCTAGGAGGGCTAGCTTCAGGGGCCCCCACAACTCTCACTTTCTTACACCTGGGTCATGTGTCCATATCTTTGTTTTTGGCCAGGGCTCCTTTCATCTCATTCTGAAGAACTCAAATGATTTGGCTTACTTCTGATCCATTGTCTTCGAAGACCTCAACTCTATGCTCGACCTGAGAAAGGCACCCGCTCTCTTTCTCTATTCGTTGCTGCATTCTGTCCACCTTGAATACCAAGTTTTCAAGTTTGGAATTGACAGAGTCAATCCCGCCCCTCATCTGTGCCAATGCAATGAACAACTCCAGAGAAACGTCATGATGATTGGAGTCTTGTTATGCAGTGGCTGGGGATACCATGGCATCTGGCATTTCGATGGGGCCCCACGCTGACGCCATTATAGAAGAGGGGATTTTGAATTTAGGCATTGATAGTGCAGTTTTTTTCCCAAAAGTTGTGTCTTGCTTTTTATTCCCCTTGGCCAAGGGGGTGATCGCAACTACCTCTCCTGGTGGTGAGGGAGGGAGATGAACCACACAGGGCGAGCAAGACCTGTAAAATTCAGAATAATGGTTAATGTGCCTGTGTAGATTCACAAATTTGAGGCTTACTGCTCAGGTCTGCAGCACAGGTGTCCTCCTAAAGAATCCACATGCTTATACGAACTGTGCTCGCTTCTGCTGTCACTACCTTGTTAAAACGGGTCCACTGGTTCCATTATTGTCCCCCGTGTCAGGGCACAAGGTCTTCAATGATCTTGCAGGCAGAGGAGTGCTCTGGTCCCCCACATAACAGGCTCATCCGGCATGAGCCTCAGCAGCCCAGGGCCGCCCTTACCATCTGCACTGATCTCTCGTCTGGGACTGGTGTCTATGCTTGTGATATTGTTGAATATGAAGAGCACTGCAGGGTACTCAGAGCCCTCAGACTGTGGGGGAAGGGGAGGCAGTCAGGATAACAAGGCAGCAGCCTCACTCGGAACAGGGCCTCCACCCTTAATGCAACAAAAGATCCAAATAGACCCAGATCCTAGCCACAGCGTGTTGGCCAGCAGTCCCAAATGCGTCCAGAAACAGGAGAGTGTGCAGGATAGGCCAACCAAACCTGGTACCCAGGAGGTGCGGCCAGGCCTCCGGTGTTCGCACACCTCCTCCAAGGGGAATGGTGATCTCGATGCAGGGTCATTATAACACCCAATCTCCTTGAGCTGGGTGTTATGGTGTAGTCTTCCAGAATAATTTTTCGTCGCATAAACAAGCTCATCCACCTTGCCCCTCGTGCAGAGCTCCAGGATTCGGCTGGCATTTAGTTGCAGCTTCCGACCACCCCCGCTAAATATTTTATTTTAATTCTAGGCCAGAGTGTGCACAATTTCCTTGCGTTTGTGAGTAGTTTTAATAAATGCTGTGATTATACATCAGCAATATTAAGGAGAATGTCACCCTGTTTAGGTTATGGCTGGATTACATGCCAAGAGCGGCATTCTTTTCGATATGTATATTAGATATTTCAGAAGTTGTAATGTACTAAATATAGACAAAAGTTAATGCTGATCTTTGTCATGGCAAAGAGAAATTTCAGTAGCTATAAATCAACGAACCACATGTGTATGCATTGAATAAGGTTTGGTGTATTTGTGCTGTAAGCGTTCTTATGCCCACAGTAATGGTGGCTTGGCTATGGAAGTCCTTGTTGTATCAACGGCGTAATGTGTACCAGTAACTATAAGGTTACAAGTGCATAGCAGTATTTTCAAGTTTTGTTAATAAATGCAGGTGAACTGTTTATTAAGGGCACCTGAGCTGCTATTTTTTTGGAGGGCGGGGGGGTCTTTGTATTTGGTCAATGGCTTTTTATACAGTTCTTGTTTTTTACATCATCTCAGTATTAAATGTTTCACTGTCAAGAGTGAGAATTAAGCAGACAGCTTTTTTCCGTCTTTACATACATTGTAAGAGAGCAGAGAACGGGATTTGTAAGATGTGGAAACACTGTAATTACACACAATTTTAATAATGTGAGCACGTAAGAGGACTGTAGCTTTGTCGTTTATTTTTCCTTTTCCAATGTCTTCTTGCCATAATGTTAATCAAGGGATTAACACAAGTTTCAAGTTAGCTAAAAGTATTCAATGAGACTCTATACATCTGTATTGTCAGTCCTACCCATTGCTTAGGTACTGTGTTTTGTGGTAATGTTTTAAATACTGGCTGTGCAGTTACTGACATTAGGTGGGATAGGTCCCCAAATGAATGCTGTGGTGGTCTCCGAGAATTCCATTGTCATTACTTTTGAGCATTTCTTGAAATCTTAGTACGGAGCATTATTATGAAGCAATGCATGATCTTGCAGAACATGCTGACCTGATCTATTAGTTCTTTCATGTCTCAGAATGTTTTAACACCTACTTGGGATCCTGCATGCAGTTTTGTGTGTTCTGTTTTGCTATGCTGTGCAGGTAACATATGGTCAGTGCCATGTAATACATCACTGTTATAAGCAGCAAGACTTGTTGGTAAAGTCACTTCAAAGACAGATACTGGATAATTAAATGTTGCTCTTCTAAAAGCTAAAATAACTGATTGGGCAGCTGTGACCTGTGCCAGCCTGCCTACCAATGTATACGTTTGTGATTCAAACTCACACATTGATATCATGAAAATAATGCATGATGTTGATGATTTAGAAAAGCATCAACATCATGCATAGCCATCTTCGTCCTCCTTGTTATAAATTCCCTTAGATTAGCTGGTTAGCTTTTCTCATTTGACATGGGACTTGTGGGGATTTTTTTACAAAGCTGAGCAAGGAAAATGGGTACACAATTTAATTGTTGAGAATATATATGTTGTTTTTTGATTGTGTGCAATGTATAATGGTGTTTTTTGTGATTGAATGTTACTTTCTATTTGTTCTGCAGCTGTAAATTAAGAACCTCCATCTGTGTACTTCTTGTTTCCTTTCTTTTCTTTGAGACTGTACTATGAACTGTAAATATCTTTTGACTATCACAATCTAGTTTTCTGTATATATCTGTGCAAGGAACGGTGTATTTAAGGATGTGTAAATATTGCAGGAAATCTGATTGTAAATATGAAACAAATTAGTTGAAAAGTGGGTTAGTTCTTTGGGCAGTTGGGCATTTTGTACAAGTAGACAAATTATTGACATTTTTTGTGGGACCTCCATTCACTATCACTAAAACTGTGTTACTGAATGCATGACTAAAACCAAAAGCTTAAATATTGTTACACATGTTTGCAAGCAAATAGATTGCCTTTTAATTATTGTACTATTCATTTGATGTTCTTATTCCAGAATTCATTTGAAGTTATAAAAGTGTTTGGAAGGTATTATCCAATTGTATGATTAGGTGTTCATGTCAATGAAGGTCTAGCAAGCCTGTGGAACATGTTCCACGTTCACATGGTTTACTATGGAGCATGTTGAGAGTTCAAAGTTTTTTTCTTATTTGGTATAAAAGTAGAAATGCTTAAGTATTAATCCCAAAGTTTTCATGCTTCGAGGAATACATAAATGTTGGGACCAAGCCACATTATGCTATTTCGCGCACTTCTATTTTCGACACAGACTTACAATATTTTTTTTATTTTATAATGTGCATCTACAAACCTCCCTCCTAAGTAGCAGTTATTGTTTACTTTCGCAATAATGTGCACCTACAAACCTCCCTCCTAAGTAGCAGTTATTGTTTACTTTCGCAGGTTTTCACATTCTGCTATGTGTACTTCAGTTTTATGCATATAAATAATTTGCCATATTGTGTCCGCATGCCAATCCTGTATGTTTTGAGTCATTTGTCGTATTTAATACTGGCTTTTATTTCTTTTTTCTTTCAGCAAGTCAAGTCACTTATAGAAAATGCATGTTTCTCAAATAAATGCGTTATGAGTGAACATTCTAATGTGCTGAAATGTAATATGAAATGATATGCCCTTGTAATTTAATATGATGGCATGTAACATGGAAGGATATTTTGAAAAATGTCTACCTTCCCTTTATTTTAAATAGGGCAGTAATTGTAGACACATGTTTGGTATTATTTTCAGTTACACTGCAGGTCTATACCATTCCATTGTTGGCCATTTATGCTAGCTATTTATTTGTCATTTGCAAGCTCTTTAACCATCATCTGGGGATTTATTGTTTCAGAAAGATTTCACCGATTTTTATATTGGAAGGCCTTGCCCTTCATAGCGAAATCCTATACAATCTTTGTGCTGATTTTATATGATTCTTTTTCATTTTATCATTCAACGGAGAAGGCGTTTATCCTTGTTCTCCAATGTTTACTTGTACGCTTGCCAGTGACTATGGTACAATAGGTTTTATTTGGGGTTCTGTTTTTCTTAGGAAGGTGCCAACCTCTTTCGGTTCATGGTATGGGATGGCTGAACAATTTTTAGTTTTTTGTGATATTGGTTTAGACCAAGTAAACCTTACACAAAAGAAGAAAAGCATTGTCAAACATTTACATAACAAATCCAGATTCAATACTATATACAATATAATACATATACAATGATCGAAGTTACTTTTCCCTAAAATCAACAATACAGTTTCCTACAAATAGAATATAGGGGGTTTAAAAGGATACATTGGTAAAGTGCAATGTGCTTGTGCAAAAACTATAATTAACATAATTAGAATTCACATTTTATAGAACAGACACTGGAGCATATAACTATAAAATAACATTACAATAAGGCATTCATAAAACAAAACAGCCTAAAATTACTTCTCTACACACATTTTAATACAGCTATTGTTAGTGGTATTTCATTTCCACTAGACAAGCATAGTCGAAAGTTGTGCTCTAACAGTCTTTCCTCCCCATTAACAGTGAACGGAGGATAGCACAGGGGCAACACGCAGGTTTCGGAAGCAGGACCATGCAGAGCAATATAGGTTCGAATCCCGGATCCGCAATTAGAATCTGAACTCGGGTACAGTATTAGGCGCATTATAAAAGAAATAAAAACAAACGTAGCCCGTGTTGTTATTCATATATTGTCCAACACAGAACACTAGATCAACAGATGATTTAAGGATTGAGTAAAAAGTTATTTCCCACAAAAACAACATCCTTCCTCTAACCCAGTATGCTAGTAACATAAGGCCAACATTTCTCCTGTTGGTAAAAGGTTCTATCTAAACCTCAAACATTGGGCTCTCCAAAAAAGCATTTAGAAACTTGTTAATATATCTTAGGAGGGTTCCCAGAAGTTTACTGACTTAGGAACATGATTGGAGAGCTTGTTTTGCCCATCGTTTTCTATTGTGTCACACAGGTCGTGCAGCAAAAGCTTTTTCTTAACCCCTATACGATTAATGATTCAGCAGAGTGAAATACATTCTTTACAAGTTCTTCCCTATTCACCATAAAATCATAAATAGGACCAGATTTCTGATCTAACAACGTTTTTTTACTATCACAAAACAACGATTTCTTTGGGGAGGAACAAGTATCAATCTATAACAAGTTAACATTTTCTATTTTAACCACCCATAAAGGGAAGACTGACCCAGTTAAAATCAAATAATCAATATTGGTACGCAATTCAGGACGACCACAGATTTTTCTAAAACTTTACTTTCAAGCTTTAGAATGGTCAATTTGCAAAAAAGATGACAAATGTCCAGTCCAAAAAGAAGTGATGGAACTATTTTTGAGACACAGAACTTTATAAGCGGGACAATTGAAAATCTACAATACACTTTGTTAATCTACTTCATTTGAGAAACAAATGAAGAAGTGTAAGGATAGCCTGGAAACCCCCAGATGTATTCAGTAGGTGTGGAGCCAGTAAAACGCAGCCTCAACGACAGAAATAGTAAAAGTGAAAGGTAAAACCCAGCTCTATTAACATACAAAATAAAGCAGGGACAGCATATAAGCAATAGCGTTGTAGCTCTCAGACATCTCATACAAAACAATACCTAATAAACAAAAAACATGTCATAATTATGACATACTAAAAAAACTATGGGATGAGGTGATAGGTTAGGGGAATTGACTACATATGGACTCTATATGTGTTAAAATATTGATTGGGTTACACATATCTAGCTCCACCTGGAACCACCACTAAATTGATAATAGTTAATACATGTTATCTCTTAAATAAATGATTGGTTGGCACAACACATACTGGGTGGCCTAGCACTGGGGGGTCCTGATTGGTTGGCTTTCTACTGACCAACTTTGGACAACTGACAGGTCGTCAAAACATGAGCCAAAATGGGAGTAGGGGGAGAGAGGTCCAAGGACTGCCTTCCTTTCAATTAAAAAAGAGATCATGCCTTATTCCTAGTTTATGAGCCAGAGCAATTCCTCTGCAGTTGGCTTTGTATGGTGCCTCGTGTCTGGGAATATGTGCAAGGAGTAAGGCAGGTGCCCTGTCTGATTCTGTTACTCATGAATAGTCGTTGTGGTCACGTGTAATGAGACAGTGTGTGGAACTATTTCACCCTGCATTTATGGGACTTTTGGCTCATTTTAATGTGCGTGTCATGGTTTCCACTGCCACTAGGGACTTGCTTGATCCACTGCCTATGAAGTCTTTTAGCTTATAATTATTCTTTACCTGGCCTTCAAAGACTGCCCTTTTAATTAATATAAGAATATACCGCTTATGGCTTGGGAATTATTATCTTGTGTTCTCTCTGAGTCATCCGGACCCTCCCTTTTTTCTCAGTAACCTTTGCTTGGCTTGCATATCTATTTGTCTGGTTCTGCACAAATGTGTATTTCAGTGGATTCAGCATTTTGGGTTCTCGTGAAACACTGAAGCCTTTCATTTACTTTAATGTGTGCTTTGGCTTCCATTTTGGAAAAGATGACTGCTCAGTACTGCTGTGTTTCTATGTTAGTAAACTATATAGTCATGTAGTTTCTATTGCATTCAGTGCATATACATTATTTATGTTAGTATTCTAAATGGATGCAATCGATATTCTTTGTGTATAAATGCATATTTAACCTAGTATTCGTTTTTTGTGGTGAATGCAAATTTGCTTTGTGTCTAATGCATGCATGTATGTGGTTTCACTGCAAGCTTTCTTATTCTCGTCATCTTTAGGTTACATCACTGCTTTTCTATTCTGCTGTACTTGTCTGGGGTATGGGCGGTAGGGCTGTCTTAGTGAGTAAAGTTTCTCACCTGTGTGATATAGTGTTGGGTGAGCAGCAGTAGCTATAGATGACATATTCATCTGTCTCTAAACATTCACCCCTCTGTTCGAGTCCTTGACCACTCCCTCGTTCATGTCCTCCTCAGCACAGGGTATTTTGGGGGTGCATATTTTAGTCACCCCCCTCAGGTTGCCTGCATTTCTTATGGGTCCCTCCACACTCCAGGCATATAACAGCACTCCTCATTGAAATTGCAATACACCCATCATCCAACATAGTTACAAGGGTCTTAGAGAGAGAGTACATATTGATCCGGAAGGGGTAATAGGGTGATCCCCTACGTGAACATGAGGTGGATCATCAGTTTGTGTATGTTCATGAACCTGGGCATTCAGATTTATCACTATTTCCATTCCAACTGTTCCTTTGGCAGACTTTTTGCAACCATTAATTGCTATTCTTAAAACACACAAGGCCAGTAGTATGAGGACTACTGTGGCTATTCATATTTTGAATGCAGGAGCCAATTGAGTGGGTATCCATGAGAACAGATAGCTGAACTAATCATCATTTTCAGGTTCATCCACTTCCACCATATTTGTGTGCAATCTCTGTTAAAGTGGCCATGGCCTCTATGAGGTTTCCAGTTTACCCATCGTGGGCAGGTAGGCATGTGCAGCAGGAAGGCCCCATTTTTGGGCACACGCCACCCTCCATGGCCGTTATCAAATTGAGGACATATCTGTTTTGGAGGGTCATAAATCTTATGGCCCCCATTTCCTCTTTCATGGTGTTAAAACCTTTCACAGTTGCATGTATTGTTTGTACCAACTCCCATCTGGTCATTTGTAACTCTTTTGCATTTGTTTCTTCTGCCTGCAAACCGGGAGTAAAGAAAGATGTAAAGAGCTCTGCCATCTTGCTGAACAACTTATGCTCATCTGGTATGTCATCATAGGCCTCTACTGATATGACTAAGAAGGAATTACTGTGTTTGAGGGACCTTTTGTTTCTTAGGTGTGCACCCATTCGAGGGAAGTCACCAATTTTTACTTCACTCTGGGGTACCACTAGAGGCGGTGTATTTATTGTGGGATGTCTTAACCCACTAATACAAGCCCTGCAACATCACTGTGCATTGCTGGCAGCAGAAACATCATAATGGCAGCCGGAAAGCATGCTGCTCGCTAGAAATCACTAGAAAATGCGCAGTGAAAACCTGAAAAATAGGCCACCACCTACTTTTGCCTATGTCAGTGGTAACACAGGAGACCACTGCCAAAATCCATCATTTGGCTGCTCACAGAGCAAAATCATTGCAAAAGAAACAAAGCTGTCTTAAAAAATCTGTTTTTATTTGGTGTCAAATTTGTAGAAATCATGGCTCACAAACCACCCAAAAAGATCCAACCTCCTTGTTGGGTGGTCAACATCATTCTCCTTCTAGAATCTACATAAAAATAAGGTCCACAGAAGTGTATCTATATCTGAACAAAGTGTACTTTTGAGGATTGCTTGCTAGAAGAAACCTGTCAAAAATAGGTGTAATACCGTTACTCACCTCTATCAGAAGCCGGCGCTTTAAAACCATTTTGTGTAAAGTTGTACATTGAGCCCAAATTATGCCAAAGAAAGACTTGCTATCAGAAGCCTAAGAGGTGGATACAATTTAAAACTATATTCTGAAAAGGCTTGAAGCAAGAAATTGTTTAATTAATGTGTTAAAAATGTGAGTTATATTATAAGAAAAGACAATTTTTAGACATTGGGTTAAGAGTTAAAGTTTCCCACACTGTGTTCAAATGAATTCCACACCTTCTCCCTGGACAAAGGAGACTTCCCCTGCCCTTGGCTAAGAGATTGACAGGCTGGTGTCAAAAGGAACTGGGAGTGGCACCCTGGCCTGCTGCTCTCAGTGCAGACAAAGGAATCCTTGGGCTGAATAGAAAATGCTAATTCGGGTGTGACTGACAACAAACTGCTGGCAGGAAAGAGAGACATGTGACCTCTGAGTCAGCCCAGACCTTGGTGGCGGAGACAAACCATTGTGTGGATTCAGAAAGCACAGCAAATATATGTTTTAGAAAAATGCTTATAACAAATTGCACTAAACTGACTAAAATGTGAAACTTTGAGATTGTTAAAATGAAAAATGTCTTTACAGTTTAAGACTAAGTTGGACTCCGTGCGATGTTCTAAGACCAAACCCCGGAATTATTCATATTGTAGCTACTGTGTTTATGCTATGAACATAAAAAAATTACAGAAATGTGCCCAGATGGGGTGTGCATGCATGTCTAAAAATTGGTGCAGAGCTAATATTGAGAAACCCACCAAAAGCGCGAAAAAATGGTCATTTCTGAACCAAAGCTCTTAGGAAGATGAGAGATGAATAGAAATGTACCTTAATTAATCTGTCATGTAATTTATGTAGTATTAACAAGTAGTGCACCTTGTAAATATGTTTGTATGAAAAATAAGATATACTGTACAGAGAAAAGGGGAGGGTCTTTCCCCGAAACCATAAACATGACACATGATGGCACAGGATGACACGCTGATCCTTTCTCCAATCAGGGGACAGGGAATCCTCTAACCTATCAGATCTTTAGAGGGTTGGGCTTTGTAGAATCAGCCTCCCCACCCACTTTGGAAATACATAAATAGGGACTGCTGAGGACAGATCGCACACACACACTTTTCCACTACTCAACTGATTTCTTGGCGAAGCACCCTGCAAGAAGATCCAGACCAGATCCAGACAGAGACTCTAGAACCAAACTCTAGAACCTTGAAGCAGAGAGGCCTAAACCACAAGCTGAACCTTTTTCAGAGGCCTCAGAATCTTTGGCAACCTGATTCTAACCCCTAAACTTCCATGGGGTCTAACCAAAATCCAACAGCCTGGCTGAGCTGTTCTGCTTCTAGCTAGGAACCCTGTCCTAGAACCCAGATCCAGACCCGGAGAGCAGAGCTGTATCCAGAACCCGTCAGATCCAGTCCAAGAGGCCGCGCAGACCGCAGTGCAGTGCTGAGAGCAGAACTGAGACTTGTCCGGTGGCGAGAGAGAATCCCAGCCAAACCCTTGACCAGATCTTTGACAGGGCCCACTCCATTCCAAAGCCATAGAAGTGAGTATCCAGTCTAGAACTGTAGATAACCAATCTCTTAGTTTAAAGTAACCTATTACAACCATTTTAACCCATCCAGAACTGCATTATAGAACCTCTTTTGTCTATCCCAAATTCACCTCTCCTCCACATAATTCTTGATAAATTGTAGCAATAATCATCTATGCGCTGATATTTTTTTCAAGTGTCTTGACACACAACAATCAGAGCGGAAGGCGCCCTGTTTCTGTTGGTTGTCCCATTGGGTATCTTGTAGTTTCGTAGCCCTTAGTATAAGTCCATATTGATTCCTAATCTGTAAAGCGCAATCTGTCATTTTGAATCTTGACTTTGTTTCTGAAAAATCTACCTTCACAAAAACCTCTGTAACTGTTGAACTACACGTCCAAGAACCAAAATTCTACTGTCATTTTGAAGCTAAGATCCTAAGCTTTCCAACAAACCCAACAAGACATTCCAATTCCTTAAAGTTGTTCCGTAATCACGTTTCACGCACGTGGAAAAATTGCTGCGAATTGCAATTTAGCTCAATTTCACCACATGTCAAAATAGCTGTTTCTTGTTTTAAACTGCTGAAATTTGTTTTTAATCTGATAATCATTCATGAATCATTGCTAGTGTTGACCTGAACCAATCCAAAGTAACTCTTACTTATCCTGAATCTCATTTAGCTAATTAAAGTCATTTTTAGCATTTTTCCCTTTCATTGCCAATCATATTCAAAAGCATTTTTGCCTGTTTTAAATCATACCTGTTCTTTCTCAGCTTGCTGGGGGAACTGGGATTGAACTGCATTGTTGATTGTATTCCTGAAACGTGTGTGCCCTCATTTCCATCTCTTCATATTGCATAGTGGGGGGAGTGAGTAATAACAGGGGAACAAGTGATCATATTATCTTTTGATTGAAATCATATCAAGTTTATTTCTGTGTTGCATTCTTTCCCATCATTGCATTTCCTTGAATCATACAAAGTATTCTCTGCTACCTTATCCTTTCTATTCCTACTCCTAACTGATTAAAGAGATTGTTGATATTGTAATATTACCCATTGCTGCTCACTGTACATATTAATAAGTGTGCTATTCCGATATTATTCTATTCATAAAAGTTTGATACATATTGTTCAATTCTTCAAATAAACCTTTTAATTTGCAAAACAAACCTACTTCTTGGCTCAGTGAGGTCGGGGAGATTCAAAGAGAGGGGCGTTATATAAGGGTTCATCATCCAGATTTAAAGAACTTTGACATAAAAATATATATAAATAAGGGGTTCCATTGGGCATCCCATACTAAGCATTGACTTAGTTGGAGTGCTGGATTGAAGTCACTTACATTATTAGTACTATGGAACATAGGCCTCTCCAATTTGGGGGCAATTGTGTATACACTCTGGAACACAAGCCCATTAATTCCCCTAGTAACTTAGGGTGAGACCCAAAGTTACTTAAATATGCAAATTAACAAGGGGGGTCCTGGGTGTCCCCCTTGTTAATTTGCCTAGCATTTCGGTGCTGGACTGCCCCAGGGCAGGACAAAGACTGATATGTTTGGGATATTTCTTCTCTGTTAAAGATAGTGAGCTAAAGACTCTGGGTAAGTCTCTCGTAACCAGGACTAATGTCTGGCAGAGGGACTCCCAGGACCCCCCTTGTTAATTTGCATATTTAAGTAACTTTGGGTCTCACCCTAAGTTACTAGGGGAATCCAGACGTGGACCCCTTGCTCACTATTCTTAGAGAGGCACAGATTCACCCTACTGATGAGGTCCAACCAGACTGAAACACGTGTCTGGGGTTTCTGTTGGTACTCTTGTTCAGAGGAGAATTGCCTAGCATTTCGGTGCTGGACTGCCCCAGGGCAGGACAAAGACTGATATGTTTGGGATATTTCTTCTCTGTGAAAGATAGTGCGCTAAAGACTCTGGGTAAGTCTCTCGTAACCAGGACTAATGTCTGGCAGAGGGACTCCCAGGACCCACCTTGTTAATGTGCCAAATGTTGAGACATGATTAATTTGCGTTTAGAACGACCTCTTCCCACTGCTCCAAGAGTGCTAGTGCTTTGCACACTAGCAATCCTTCAGTCCATCCCTCTGGTGTGAGTACAATCATTTTATTTGTAACCAGCCTCTTCCCCAACATCCAGGTATTTCATCCAATTTCCTATTTTTGCACTGCCGCATTTTATTTTCCTCTATTTTATCCCCTACTCCATTTGTTTCCGATAATATATATTTTATCACCTTGTGCTGTGTCTCGGCCCTTATCATCATCTTCATCTCTTGTATGTAATTATCTTCCTGTGTGGATTTTGCTTTGTTTAACCATTCTAGTGAAGCTGGCCGACCCTAGAATTGCCATCTAGTCATACAAAGTGTAAGGTGTGTTAGGCAATGTGCTGGGATCACGGGTACCTCTGTTGCTATAAAAACTCTGGACATGCTCATGGTATAGGGGATAAGAGAGCACACATATCAGCTCTCATCAGTGGCGTAACACAAGATGTGGGGGCCCCCCTGCGAGCCATGCTGAGGAGGCCCCCCAACTCAGCAACAAATCAAGGATCGCGCCAAACTCTGGACCAGCCTAGATTAACACACTTGCGCAATACGCACAAACGTGCTGCTGAACGGATATGCCGCACACTGCACTAGGAGAAAGATATACATATGTGTTTTAATATAACATACAGCACACTGTCTGAGAAAAATTGGCTAAAAAGCCAGAGTGTTTGCAATTATTTTGTAGGGTAACACCAATCCAATTGATGCAAGTCACCAACAGAGCACAGGAACATTAAAGCTTTGCTATTAAAAATGCCATGCCACAAAGAAAACATGTCCAACTGGCTGCACAAGGTAGACCAGTGTCGACATATAATAACAATATAGTGAAGCTTGCCCGGCCACATTTAGACATATCTAGACTGGTTGCACCAAAATGGCATTCGAAGCAATAACACTCATCAAGAATAGAACACACATTCAAGATTGTGTCTCTGTGGCCTCTAACAACAGGATCACACTCTTAAAAATCTGAAAAGAACTGGTCAATCCTGTTGAGGTCTTTACATCTCCTGTTCCCTCCCAGGCCCTCTGTATGGCTCTGGCATCTCACTTCTAGGCTAAACTCAGGACATCCTGTCCTCCATCTCCTTTTCCTCTCCCTCTTCCTCTTCCTCTCTCAACCCCCCCTTTGGCCATCTCTACCTCTCTTCCTCCTTTCTCCTCTTTCTCTCTGACAACACCTGACGAGGTTTCTAGATAAGTCCGATCTATGAAAGTGTCATCCAAACAGGTGCTCTCCTGCTCCACCAGAACAATCAAGAACCATATTGACACCCTCACTCCAGCCTTGACCAATTTTTGTAATCACTCTTTCCACTCTCCCGTTAAGCACTCCCTTATACACCCACTCCTCAAGAAGCTTTCTGCCGATCCTGCATGCCCGGCAAACTATCATCCAATCTCCATCACCACTTTCCTGGGCAAACTGTTGAAAAAGTTGGCCATCTTCCAGCTTACTCTCCACACAGAATCTGTTGGTTGTCTCCGTGACCATCAGTCTGGCTTCAGTGCCAGAGACATGGAAACTGCTGTCCTGAACACCTGTGAAGTTCTGCTCTCTAACCTTGATTCCAGCATTCCTTCTGTGCTCATCCTCCTTGATCTTTCCTGCGCTTTCAACACGGTCAACCATGCCATCCTGATCAATCGACTCCATGAGAACCTGGGCATCACGGATCAGGCCCTTGAGTGGCTGACCTCCTTCCTCTTGGACTGCCCCTCCCAGGTCCAACTTGGTCCCTTTCTCCCCGCTCCATCCTCTCACTCTGGTTTTTCAACCTCTATGTGGCCCCTTTTACCCACCTGATCTCTACATTCTCCTCTAACTTTCAGTGTTACGCGGATGACACTCCGCTTTCCTTCAGGCTCCCCTCAGATTCCTCTCATCTCTCGCTTATTCCTGACTGTCTATCCGCGATTCAGGATTGGTGTGCCTCCAACTACCTCTGCCTTAATGTCAGTAAGATGGAGGTCGTTCTCATTTGGACTCCTGCCCCTGCTTTCCCTCTCTCACTCTGGACGCCCGCCTTGGGTCCTCTTCCTTCGCCTTCCTGTGAGGCAAACAACACTGGTGTCATCTTTGACTCCACTCTCTTTCTCTCCTCACATCTCAGACGCTGCCAAGAAGTCCCACTACCAGCTGCTCCTCCTCAAAGGGACTCTTCCATTTCTCACTTTCCCCCAGAAACTCACTGTCTGCAGAGCCCTGGTTCACTCTAGGCTGGACTACTGCAACAGCCTCTTTCTCAATCTGCCTTACTCTACTATCCAGCCCCTGCAACTAATCTAGAAAAGGACTGCAAGAGTTATCCTTGGCCTCAAGCACAGGGATCGTATCTCTCCAGCCCTGAAATCTCTCCACTGGCTCCCAGTTGCTGCAAGTATCAAGTTCAAGACCCTTTGCATTGTCCACAAGGCTTTCTGGGCCCGGGGCCCACACTACATCCAATGCTCTCTTCCAGAATATCTTCCTTCTCAAGCCCTTCGCTCAGCTACTTACAACTCTCTAAGGTTTAGACGCTTCTCCAGGAAGAGAGTGGGGGTAGATATCTCTCCTCTACAGGTGCCTCCCTCTGTAATAGCCTCCCTGCCCCTCTCAAGCTTTAGCAGACCACCTGAAGTTCTGGAAGCAGCTCAAAACGTTCCTCTTCTCCTCTGTTTCTCTCTCTCCCTCCCCTGCTGGCCTACCTGACCTACCTGTCTGCTGTACCGACTGGTTGCTTGGCTACCTTCAGAGTCTCACTGAGTCGAGACTCTTTCTTGATCAGTCACCCTTGCACTGCCTCTGGTCATACCATGCACTTAGGGGCTGTAACTGTAACCCTACAGTCCCTTGTTCTCCTTGCACTACCCAGAGCTGTGCTGCCCTGACAGCACTTGCTCAGAGCATTGCTGCCCTGTTTTTCCCCTCCCCTCTCCCTTGCACTTCCCCCGTCCCTTTCCCCTTGTGCTTCTCGCTATCGCACTTGCACGATCTGAATGCCACAAGGCCTAGTAAGATCGTTTGTCTTGTCCTCCCTCTATCTTCCATACCTTGTCTTGTCGCGCCTAGAAACACTTGTGTGCAGGTGCGTTATAAATGACTTATATCATATCATTTGATCACAGATGCCCAGAAAAATATACAATGCTGCAGTAAGAAATGGCTGACTGGCAGCACCCAAATGGCAGTCTAGCCAGGTAATTCACTTAGCAGGACTGCTTTATCATAAATGCCCCATTAAAAAAAGTCATACCAAACTGAGGAATGACTAGACTGGCTGCACCCAAATGCCTCTCTAGCCACTAATACCACATATCATGCCTGCTTAGCCTGGACATGGACAGCCATTATAATTTGTTTATAATCCTGCCCCCCACACATCCCCTCTCCCTCCCACCCAAACCTACAAAATCAGCTCCTTGGCCCAGAATTACCTCCACGTCCCTCTTCCTTGCCCCAGAGGTTACGGTTGAGGCTCCTTGCCTCATAGGTAAGTACTGGGATGAGGAACAGTGGGACTAGGAGTAATGAAGATTACAGGTAGCTAAATCAAGCATTACTTCCATGTACCTCTACCTCATCCCAGTACTTGTGTATGAGGCAGAGTGCCTTATACACAAGTACGGTCTCATACACACTGGGACGAGGAAGAATAGTGCTAGGAGTAATGAAGATTACCAATAAGTAATCCAGGCATTAAACATAAGTATTGGTGCAACACCATTGAGTTGACTGGGATTCAGCACTCTCCCCCCCCCCCTGAAATGTTGGGCTATGTTGACCAGACCTGGCTGACCTTCAGAGCAGTTGCCAGACAGAAAAGGACACAGATGTTAAACAGCACCTGGGTTTCTCTGTTAACAAGAACCCACCAATTACTAACATGAAGCAATTCACTGTTAGTACCTGCATTCAAATGCCAAATGTTTTAGGCAATTGAAATTGTGATGTGGGTTTAATACTTGCATGCCAGGGGAGTGATTGGAAGGGTGGAGAGGGAACAGGAGACCACTCATTCTCACAGCAATCCATAAGTGGGTGCTTTAAATGTTAAATGTTAAATGTTAAAGGTATTTGTACTGCGCACCTTCACCAACGGAATTGGTCCCCAGGCGCTCTGGCGGATCTGCAAATGATAAGGTGGGATGGGTTAGTAAGCTGAAGAGGAGTAGGATAGTGAGAGGAGTGGTGTTCTGTTGGCAGCTTCAGCTCGGTATACACCAGATACTGAGCTTTGGGGCGGGTATTGGATCGGTGTCAGTCCGCGTGTGCTGTTGCTCCGGATTATGTGTTGTTGCAGTGTTGTGAAGTGCGTGCGGCTTGTTGTGCGAGAGATAGTTGTGTGAGTTTTTTGAGTGGGAAAAGTAAGCAGAGTTTGAGTTTATATCGGTTAGTGGGTTACCTGACCTTTAGCATGCTAACATTCACAGTTTCGTCTAAATGTGGCATTTGTTTGCGTTCCTAATCCTATCTAGATGTGGCGCAGGCCGTTGTTCAGAAATCTGTCTAGGTGTGGGCATGTCAACACTCAAAGTCCCATCCAGATGCGACGCAGGCCAACATTCACAACTCCAACCAGGCGTGGACGTGCCAACATTCACAATTCTATCCAGGTGTGGACACGCCAATATTCACAATTCCATCCAGGTGTGTACGTGCCAACATTCACAATTCCATCCAAGTGCGAACGTGCTAACATTCACAATTCTATCTAAGGGTGGGCATGCTAACATTCAGAATCCCACCCAGATGCGACGCAGGCTAACATTCATAATTCTATCTAGGTGTGGACGTGCTAATATTCACAATTCTATTT
This sequence comes from Ambystoma mexicanum, assembly GCF_040938575.1. Lineage (NCBI taxonomy): Eukaryota > Metazoa > Chordata > Amphibia > Caudata > Ambystomatidae > Ambystoma > Ambystoma mexicanum. The sequence goes on from NC_090933.1 coordinate 606,934,433, forward strand.
AGGTGCTCTTAACATACCTAGGCGCACACACATCTCCTCCACTAGACGCAACTTACGATGGCTCACCATCTCACGGCGCATTGCCCTCAAAACTCTGGTTCTTAGTTACAAAGCACAGAACAACGCTGCACCAGCCTACCTGTCAGAGCGCTTCACACAACACACAGCCCACAGACCCCTAAGATCTGCACAAGCTAATACACTCATCATTCCTAGCTTCAAGCTCCAGACTGCCAGTGGCTCGAGCTTCCCAGTCCTGGCAGCCAAGCTCTGGAACTCACTTCCCAATGATCTCAGGAATGTCCCCTCCCTTCAATCCTTCGAAAATAGAGCAAAACAATGGCTTTATGAGCTAGACGAAGCTTCAGCCTCCTTTTTGTAAACACTCACTGCACGCTGTACCAATCCTATCACCTCTGTATATATTGGGTCGACTAACAACCTTGTAAATATATGTATATTTCTTTGCCTTATGTATATTTATATTTTGTAATATGTAACTGCCTTCCTGTAACTGTCTCTCTGTAACTCCTCATTGTAACCCTTCCAAACATGCGCCCTGATGCCCTTGGGCAGGCTGCGCAATATAAATAAACAAATACAAATACAAATACATGCTAATATTCACAATTCTATCTAAGTGTGGACGTGCTAATATTCAAAATTCTATCTAGGTGTGGACATGCTAATATTCACAATTCTATCTAAGTGTGGACATGCTAATATTCAGAATCCCATCTAGATGCGACGCAGGCTAATATTCATAATTCTATCTATGTGTGGGTGTGCTAATATTCACAATTATATTTAGATGGGGACATGCTAATATTCACAATTCTATCTAAGTGTGGATGTGCTAATATTCACAATTCTATCTAGGTGTGGACATGCTAATATTCACAATTCTATCTAAGTGTGGGCATGCTAACATTCAAAATCCCATCCAGATGCGACGCAAGCTAATATTCACAATTCTATCTAGGTGTGGATGTGCTAATATTCACAATTCTATTTCAGTGTGGACATGCTAATATTCACAATTCTATCTAAGTGTGGACGTGCTAATATTCACAATTCTATCCAGGTGCGGACATGCTAATATTATGGCAGTCTATGTTTTGTGGAGGTAAAATAGAGTGGCATGGGCTTTCTGGAGTAGAGTGATTGCTCTACTCCCCACCCATACCACACTCACGGTTTTGTTGGTGTCTGTTAGTTGCTGGCTTCCTTGGCTTCCCCTGCGGACAGGGGAAGCCAAACCTTAAAGGAGAGAGTTAACTGCTTGTAACATTGAAGCTGCACTAGAATAGTCTCATAAAAATGCATAAAGAAATTAGATGACCCAAACAAATAAGTTTGCCCCTCCCCCACCTTTTGAAGGGTTAGCCCCCGAAATGTAGGTTTTGTTGCGCCCCTGAATGCAAGCACACACACAATTCTCCATATACACACACACGCACACCCCGCCATCCATACATTGAAGTGTGCATTCTTTCACCGTACTGGCACACCCAGGCTGCCATCCATACATTTAAGTGTGCACCCTTTCTCCATACAGGCACACCCAGGCAGCCACCCATAAAATTACGTGTGCACCCTTTCACCATGCAGGCACACACACCCAGGCAGCCACCCGTATATTAAAGTGTGCACCCTTTCACCATACACTCGCACAGGCAGCCACCTATACATTTAAGTGTGAACCCTTTCAACATACACTCACACTTATTAACGGTGCCGGTGCTTCTATGGTCCCCATTCCCATAGAGTCTGATAGGACTTTATGGAAATGGGGACTTACCATTTGCCGGCGCCTGACTTAGCAGACCGCCGGGTTGTAATCCCCCGGTGTTACCGGGAAGTCAGGCTCCGGTAAATCATTACGGGTCTGGCGGCAACCTGCTGGTAGCAATGGCACGGTTGCCGCCAAACCCGCAACCCGTAATGAAGCCCATCGTTTCTTTTTGAAGTCACTCTGACTTCATAAAGAAATTATTTCTGTTACAGAAATAATTTCTTTATAAATGCAGAGGGCATTCAAAAAGAAAAAAAAAAAATTTGTTTAGCAAAAAAAAAAATTCTTTTTTTTCTACAAGTGGGGGCCCTTCCCAGGACATGTGCTGGCGGGGCCCCCCGCTCCGCAGGGGCTGCGGGGGCCCCTGTTAACTCATCAGACGTCTCTCTCTCTCTCTCCCCACTCAGCTCATACGCTGATACCACATACTATTAGCTACTTGAGCGGATTCGGTCACATATGTGTTCATGTGCTCAAATGTATATGTTATACTTCATTTCAATCTCCTCGTCTGACTGGTTACTACTGGAAATTCTTAGGTATTCATTTCATTTACCATTGTGATGGGAGTTACATTGCTATATACTGGTCTGGCCACATTATCAAGGACCAGTTCTCTCAGTGCCATTAAAATAATAAAATAAAGGCTTCAAAATGTAAAAGATTTAGCTACAAGCATTGTTGATATGTGTCTACTTTTTGCAAATAGCTAGGAGTATCCTTTCTTCCATGTGCCAAAAGCAAATGTCTAACCAAATTGAAAAGTCCCATTGTTCTCCCTCCATGAAGTTTTTTTCTGTTTCTTCAAAAGGTCAGTGTTCACAGGAATAATTGCATCACTACTGTTAGGGAGGATTCTCAAAATGTGCTAATTTCCCTTACCTTTTGAGACCCCAAGCAACTTTGCTGAATTTCTGGGATATGATTTTTTTACCTGGAAAGAGTGTGAGCCTTTTTTCCCACTCTTTCATGTATTTTGATTTGTGTTTTACTTTTGTGTTCTTTGGTTATGGAGTTTTAAAACAACTCCATAGGCATCCTCTGTTCTTGTGTGTCACACATCACCTTTAGTGCAGTGGCACAGGGGTGTCTTTCAGACTCCCCAAGGTTTAAATTCCTTCTCTGGGACTGACTATCTTCCTATAGAATGCTGGAGGGGTTGCCTAGCATCCCCTGAGTCAAAACACTCATCTAACAGTCAAATGTTACCCTTTACTACTTGAAATGGCTGGTGGCAGTGCTTTAGATCAAACTACCATGATTTTTCCCGGCCGCAAACAACGGTAGGAAAAAATTGGGTCAGCCATGTTTTTCAATATGGCACCCAACACCTATCTGTAAAAACAGACTCGGGTCAACTTTTTTCACTGTTTCATTTTTGAAAGGTCCTTCTTGTGTTTAACTCGCCGAACCAGGTTTGGTCCCTTTGTTCGTTGGCCTTTGGCAGGCTTCAGTGCTGAAGCCCTCCTCTGGCACCTGAGTGTCTGTGGTGGACAGGATGTGAGGGTGGTGCCGGAACTCCCCTAGGAGACCCGAGTGCCTCTCTGGCGTGATTGGCCAGCTGGCTGTCCGGCAAGGACAGCCACCCTGCTGTGTGAGGGACAGCCAGGCTGGAATTAATGTGAGAAAACTGTTTAAAAGCAGGTCTCTGGGACTTTGAAAGCAGAGTCGACCACTGGAACGAAAGAACTGAAGACAAGCTGAAAGAAGGCGACTGCTGCAACTCCTGGCCGACCGCTGATGCCCTGCTGCGGGTCTGAATTGCCTGAAACTCCATCGACAGAGAAGCCCTTCAAGGTTAACTTCTTCCCTTGAGTTTGGTGGGAACAACCAACTCGTAAGCCGCCTGGACAACCTGGTCGAATTTTCTGCAGAGTGCTGTGGAAAACCGGATATCCAGTGGTAAGGATTCCAGTTTGTGGTCTTTAAGTTACTCACACCTTAAACCGACATTTTGCCAAGCTTGTGGCCTCTTCCCTGGCCAGTGCAGGAACCTCCCGATGTCCTCCTTCTTGTCCCCACGATTGAAGCTCAGGAACAGCGAGATCTGCTTGAACTGCCAGGAACAACTGCCTCAGCTATAGCTCTTCTTCACTTTAAAGGTACTGTGTAAATGCAGTCAGGAAATCCTTTTGGATCTTTTTTGAAGTTTGTGAAACTTTCCCAACTTTGAAGGCTTGTCCTTCCCTAAACCTACAACTAACTTTTCGTCTGACCAAATTCTTCTAAAAACCATGGCAAAGACTTAACCGTTTACTACCAGAACTGTGCTATCCTTTACAAAGACTCTGAACCATTGACTTTGGCCCAGGCCTATGAATTAAATTGCTGGTTGTAGTTAACTGAAACCATTTGCCCTGCCTATGAAAATATTTGTGCTTCATTTCTTATAACCTCGTCTTTTTACCCCTTTTTAAAGTAACTGAAGTGCCATTTTGCTCCCACTTCAGGGGAGCTGAACTTGTTCAGTAACTTCTTGGTTGTGTATTGTAGTATACTAGTGTGTGATATTGAGCTGCTTTTGCTAGTGGAATGTTTTCCAACTGACTGTGTAAATAAATGTATATGCTTTTACCAAGAAACCTTGAGTAAGTGTTTGTTTGAACCACTGTGATTGCTAGTCCTTTGTGTAACCTGTTGTACTGCTCACTTTACTCTTTAGATAAGTCTGGCTGCTCAGCCACTGTTACCACATTACTGTGTAGTACAGGCTTATACCAAAGGTGAAATTGTACTGACACTTGTAGCCTTAATTGCATGCAGTGTTCCCATTGGATTCTGCCTAACACCTACGGCAAGAAAAATTCTTAAAAAAATAAAAAAAGGTTTTCTAATTCACCAATTACACAGCAAGGATAATATTCTGCACTCCTAGAAAAGGATGTGTTCACTAAATTAGATAAAACGATGACAAAATATAATTGTTAGAGGAAGCATTGGTTATATATTTATTTCTCAAAGCATGACTGTCACTTTCTATTCCGCACAGGTATCCCTAAAGAAATCTTTGCTCGGTCCTTGTATGTCTCTAGGGGAATCAGTGTCCTTTTATTCTTCTTGCTGCTCATTAGACCTGGACCTCATCTGGACTCTTCTTGTTTCTTCACCTTCACACTCTGGGGGGTCTGGCAGTGAGGTCTTAATTTGTAGAGCTTGACGTCACCAAGGTGGATCTAGGCCCCCCTTCACTGGAGTTTCACTGCTGTCGGAGAAACTTCTTCCACCACAAAAGGTCAGTTACAGTGTGGCTGGTGTCACCTTTGACAGAAACCTTTGCAGAGGGCCTTGTCCCCTAGAAATAATACTAGAGGAATTAGCAATGTTTCTGGATCAACTTGTTCAGTATATTCATCATTCTTCTTCGATCCCCCTGCCATGCTTCCAGCTGTCGAGACAGAAATGTAGCCGACTCCGTCATATCCATCAAATAATCATGCAACTCAGTACCCAATATAATAGATGCACTTTCATGCGTCAGTGAGAGCTCGAGTGGGAGGAGCAACGGGTGTGTGCATTCGGCGTCACGTCACCAGCTCATGCGGAATCAGGTGATGGTCTGAGCCAGGATGATTGCGTAGTGCAAATAATGCTAAAGGAAGGCATTGGAGCCAGACTTTTTTCATTGTCCATTTTAGTGTGGCAATATGCTCCTTTAGGAGGCTGTTGAGGCGTTTGCAAATGCAATTTGCTTGTGGGTGATAGGCAGACAAAAATTGATGCTTAATACCCAACAGAGTTGTGATATGTTTAAACACTTCATTTACAATATGCGGTCCATTATCTGATCGATATTCTTTTCTTTGCACCCCCCCGACCTTGGAAAGACCTCATGTACGAGGAACATCACAGCACATGTGGCATCAGGATGTGTACATGAACCTGCTTCGATCCATTGGCAAAAAGAACATACAAAACATGTACCTGTAGCCATTACAAATTCTGCTGCTTGTGCTGAGGAATGCGCTGGCAATCTCACACTTACCACAGTCTCAAATGTATCAGTCAAGTCTGCTTTTATCACTGTGGTCCCACTGCGTTACTAACCCATGCTCTGGTCTATCAATGAGGATCCATCAATGAAGAGGATTGTTCCTTCACTTAGGGCATTTTCTTTAACCTGCGGTATCTCATCATAATATTCAGTAAATTTAGTACAGTTGTGTACGTAATCTCCCTCCTCCACTGACTCTGCTACGAATGTAGCAGGATTTACTACTCGACATCTTACAATTTTGGTCCATGGGTTGGATATAATAACTTAATACCCAGAGACTCTCTGTGTGGTCAATATACAATTGGGCTTTTTAAGGATCACAAATAGGGCATGCTCCACATATAGCATCATTGCACACCCCATGGTTATGCTAGCAGATTTCTCAATCACAAAGGCTGCTGCCGCCAATGCTAGTTCAGATGGATAATGTTCTCCCATAACTTGATCTAGGACCCCACTGTAAAATGCTAATGGATTGTGTCCCATGGTAGTTTTTGGTGCGAAGACAGCTGTCATTACTACCCAGTTTGAATGGGAGAATAGAAAGAATTCTGCATTGTGGTCAGGGATCCCTAATACGGGTGCTGTGCTTATGGCTAGTTTCAATTAATTTCAATTAATCCAGGCAATGTCAATATGTTCTTTCTGTGTTTCTTTCAGTGCTTTTAAAAGTGGCTTCACATATGTGCTGTAATCAAAGACCCATGCCCTGCAATAATGACAACGTTCTAAGAATTGCTGTAATCCTTTGACTGTATTAGGCCTGGGTGTCTTCATAATTGTTCTTTCAGAGTTGAGGTCTTCTTCCTGTGATATCAGCTGGGCTATGTATAGAACTTCTTCCTGACAGTATTGCATCTTCTCTTTGTCAACCTTTCTCCGCTAGCACTGTCATCAGCTGTACTGAGTCGCTTCTGCATTGTTCCTCTGTTTCACTGCACACGAAGATGTCATCTCTGTATTGTACTACTGTGTGGTCAGTCTGTATGTATGTTCCCCAAATCCATCTGGAGCACTCGGTTGAAGACTCAGGGTGACTCGCAGTAAGCCTCAAGTAAATGAGTATGTTGTAGCTTAATCCTGCAATAGATAAACAAGGTAGAATCTTGGGATTCTTCTTGGAGTGGAATCGAGAAGGAAGAGTTCTTTAAATCAATCACTGTAAAACATTTGGCATTGGACGGATATTACATAAAAACATTGCAGGGCTCGGAACAAATTGGAACCTGGCCTCAACATTATTATTCAGGGGGGCATACATCCTAAATAAATCTCCATGACCCCCCCCTGTCACTTTTTGCACTGGGTACACAGCTGTGTTACATGGGGACTCTGATGGCACCAAAGTATCTTGTCTCATCAGGGCAGCAATAGTGTCATAAATGCCTTTTGCCATTGGGTACTGTCTCACCCGTGGTAAAAAGGCTCCTTGCTTTAATGTAATTTTGACTGCCTCCACTCCTTTCAGTAAACCAACATCATATGGGATGTTGTTTCACAATGTACTTGGTACCTGTGCCAAATCTTCCTGGATGATAGTCAGTGTATTTTTTACAATTGACATTCTCTAGGGTATTTCTCCGTTTTTAAGTGTTAGCTGATTTGTAAGACATATGAAATATCACATCGCCGTCTGAGTCGTCTGTAAGCAAATCTTCATCTGTTAAGAGTCAGCCTAGATCCTTCATCAAGAGATAGCACTGTTCTCCAGTTTATCCCTTCCTCATCAACTCCATGCAAAATCAGTCTGTCTTCCATTACTATTACTGCTTCTAGTTCTAGTGCAATCATCTGCCCTTCCTCCTCATCCATGGGTATTTCTGGTCTGAACAACAATTCTGTAGGTAGTTGGAATGGTATGCTCTGTATTCTCTGAAGTCATGCTAATACTATGTGTACCCCATAAATGAATACCTCTGATTCTGGGTACAGTGGGACACCCCTTTCTACTTTCTGAGCACAAAACGCTGTTATAAATTCTTGTGCATTCACATAATGAATCCCTGCAGTGGAACATATTACTCCCTTGCCAGTGAATTATATTGTCATTTTCAGTTTGCTCATCAAATCCCTTCCCAATATATTAACTGGTGTCTTGCAGGAATATAATAGTAGCATGGAAAGGTCATGTTTTCCTATGGTGATAGGTAAGTCAGCAGTAAAAGGAACCACCCCATAAAAAACCTTGTGCATTGATGGCAATGCCTGACTTTGGGTATTTTCCCTCTGTAACACAAGATGAAGGAGAATGTTTTGTCACCTATGGTCACTCCGACCCTTGGTTCCTCTTGTGGGTCTGGTGAAACGGATAGGATGGAACACATCAAGTCTCTCTGTGGACTGTCCTATTGTGGATATAAATCCAGTCCTGTGCCGCTGAAAGGATTCCTCCCAATACTGCCACACCCCCTATTCTAGGTGTGGGTGCCTGTGCCAATATGTTTGTGTACCAAAGCCCCACTGAATTCTGTTGTACAAGTGCTTGCGTCTGCATCGGTATCTGCTGTGCCTGCATTGGAACTTGCTGTGTTTGCATTGGTGCTTGCTGTGTTTGGGTCGGCATTCCGTGTTGTGTGGGTTGTATTTGTGGTGCTTGTGTCTGATACCGTGTTTGATCTTGGGCATAATAGTCAGGTGGCTCGGTGCTATATGGTGGGGGATATGTGTTCCCACCTCTTGGATCGGCACCCAACTTTTCTGCTGTATCCCTCCTCTGCTTCTGCATCCCCACAAAATGTGCCCCATCTTACCACATGTCCAACATTGCTGTGTCGCCCTCCAAACCTACGTGGCATTAAACCCCCTCCATGTAAAGCCTGAAATCCACACCCTCCTACCTCTGGGCGGACCCCCTCCTGGGAAATAATTGTACTCTCCTCTTCCTGAGAAAAATTCCCAATACCTGGTAGCTGTACCTGCTGTCACCCTTGTGTATGAAACCCATCTCCACTTGTCAATACTGCCCCTTTCACTGAGAGCTTTGACAATTTCAACTTCCTGTCTTCAACTTTCTTTCGGTCCTTCTATTGGTACACTCGACAATGGTGAAAGATTGTCAGCTGAATTTCTGCCAATGGATTTGCTTCCATTCCCACAATCTTTCTCATCTGTCTTTGTACTGGTTCGGCCAGCCCCTGGCATAATAAACGATAATAAATGGTTATGTTTTTGTGTCACAGGTCTCTTGTTTTTTAGCCACCATTTTTCCTGACTTTCCAGAATATACATCATTGGGTCTTCGTCTGCTCTCACCTTGCGCGTCATTGTCATGGGTGCCAGGCAGGTAGTTGGGGCAAGCTGGGTGGAGGCTAGGCAGACCTGGCATAGGCACACAAAAAGCCCATAGCAGATACCTCCACTTAATTCCTTCCTGGTGTTTGTAGGAAATTCCTGGTTACCACTTCCTGTTGCTAAACAGGAAGTGCATGACAATTCATGAGCTCTCTAGTGTTTGGGTGTGGCTGGCTATATAAACCACACCCAAGATTCTTCCAGTGCTTCGTGTTGCTTACTGTAAGCTGCATCAACAACACACTTGCCGTGCTCTGGATCAGCCAGCTTCTGCTTACCTGCTCCGGATCATCCTGCTTCAGCTTACCTGCTCTGGAACATCCTACTTCTGTTTACCTGCTCCGGATCCTCCCGCTTCAGCTTACCTGCTCTGGATCATCCTGCTTCAGCTTACCTGCTCCAAAACTTTCTGCTTCTGCTTACAGGTACTCTGTGCTTTCTCCACGCCGCAGCTATCTCCCGTCAAGAGGGGACTTCAACACCAGCACCTGTAAAGAAGAACAGCATTAGCACACGCACTTCAATAACGCTGCGCATACTCACCGAATCTGGAGCATCCAGTTCAGTTGTACGAGCGCACAAACCCCTGCAAAAGAAAGAAAAGACATTAGTTATTGCGCTCGCCCCAATAACGCGGAGACTATTGCACTGCGCTCCCTCTCATAACGCAGTACATACTTACCAAAGCCTCCATGCAAACTTACCAGACCACCAAGTCTCCGGTATGGCTGAGCCTGGACTCGAGGCGCTAAAATCACATAATCCACTCCTGCAAGGGAAAAGGGAGAGACATTACCAGGCGCGCTCGAATTTAAGACGCTGCGCTTACCTACCAGCAGCTGACTTCTACACGCAGCGCTACTCACTCACAAAATACCTTGGCAAACAAGACAATACGGACAATTCAGGACACTAAACATTCTCCGCGCAACGTTCACTTACGGAAAAGACTTTCTAGCCGGTGAAGAAACTGGCGCCTTGAACACTCGGCCTCGCTGTGAAGGCATATAACAGCGTGTGGCATCTGAACTCAGCCAACAGACATTGGCATCATTCATATGAGCGAATTGCGCCCCTGTGAATGCAGGATGGAGTGCACACCTTACTAAATATCAAGGTAAGCCCTTAGGGGACATCACAGCACACGTAAAGTGAAGGGAAGAGTCCAGGGGAATCGGGTGAATTCAGGTCTGAGTGTATATCTTGTATTTGACAGGAATCCCTCTGGGTGAAAACAGGGGAAGTGAGACCTCGGGGTCAAGGGAGGCTTATCCATCGCTCCTGCAGAGACACAGGTGAGTGTGACAGTCATAATAGCGCTCATATCGGATTAGCCTGGCTACTGAACCCTTAAGGCCCACCACACATTAGCTCAACAATTATTAAAGGGTGCTATGTCATGGTCAGTGTTTTGTGCAGTTACTCCAGGATAGTCCGCTTGTGTCAAATGTGATCTGACCTCTCACCTATTGTGGAAGCGAGCACTTTTTTATGTCCCCTACTGCTAAGGTCATCCCTGCCGTCATGCTCTCCAATTCATAAATCCATTTACCCTCTTCTGAAGTCAGTGTTGGAAGCTGACAAACCAAATAATTTGTATCCATTTGTGGCCATGGTACATATTGCCGTGCCCCTACCCGTTTCTCTGATGAAGGGAACTGTGTGAACCCAGTGCTCTGTCCAAGCGCAGCCGTGCCCTTTGTTTTCTGTCATACTAATTTACATTCATCCTTGTACATTTCTCAACCTATTTACACATGGTATTTTATCATCTGAACAGCCTAATCTCTTCTTAGGGTATTGAGCGGGCTCTAGCATCCCCACTGGTTCTTCCCAATCTAGCCACGCTATCTGTCTCCCTAGCCGCTACCTGTAGAAGGGGCCTGTGTGTCTTCTCCTCTCCACTTTCCTCTCTTTCTGCATCTTCAAACATAGTATTGCCACTCATCTCCTTCATCATCCCCCCTGACCTCAAAATCTAATTTTCTGAGGGGACTCATTATGTACGTTCCACCAATCACCTCCTCCAATACATTTCTTCCCCCACTTTATGAGGACCCTCTGCTTTCCCATCATGCTATCAGTACCATCCCTTCTATTCCTGTATAGATTACGAATCCTCCTTTGTATTGCCTCTCCTTCTCCTCTGTGCCAAGGATCTCATCTACCTCCTTGCAACGTCTTTCTAAACACCTCTCTCTTTCTCACTCTTTCTGTCTCTGGTTCTTCTATTTGTCTGGGACTGTATGTCCCCCTGGCAATCTCATCAACTTCTTTCCTCTGTTTTTCTCTGCTACTTACTATTTCTCATCACCTTTCCCTATCCCTTTATTCTTCCTTCTGTCTTTCTACATCTCTTTGTCATACCCCTTCTCTCTTCTTGTTTTCTCTCATTTGCTCTGTCTGCCTCTCTGTCAAACTCACATAGCAGGCAGTGCCAGCCTGCCTGAAAAGCAGTCACATTCACTAAAACACTCAGTAAAAGTGCTTCATAGGCTTCTCTGCCTTTCTTGCAGAGTGAAAGCCTACTGGACCGCATTTCCCAGCGGCACCTGGGCTAGAAACTACAAAAGGAGCCTCATAGGGTGTGGCTCACTCACGTGCATGCGCGCACGGCAAAGGCACAGGGCTTGTGCTCAGGACACCAACACAGCAGGACGTGTTTCCTGCAGCTCCAGGCAAGAACATCCACAGGGCATGAGCGAGGGGCCTCGCCCCAGGAGAACAACTCCGGCCCCTCTCACCGGAAAGATAAATACACGCCAACCAGCAGAGGGTTGTCTTCTTCATATCTTCTTTCCCTCTCTTACTTTTCTTTCTTTTTTTCTTCTTCTTTCTACTGCCTTTCTCTTACTTCCTTTCCCCATCTTTACAATCATCCATAACCCTTCCATCTAATTTGAGCATTATTCGTCCTGCTCCCCACTCATTTGATGCAATCTCTGCCTCGCCCCATTTATTTGTCTGACCCCAAACCTCCTCCTCAGCCTCTGTCACTGTAGTCTGTAACTCACAACATTTGTTATATTCATCATGGGTGGGCACCGGTTTTGGCTTACTTATTTTTTTTCTCTATTTATAATATCTTCACTGCTATACGGCGGGGGCGAATATATGGGGTTGATGTATCCTGCCGCTGATCTTAATTCTCATAGTGGGTATCGTCCCTTCACTTCAGGGGATGGATCGCTGCTCTGAGGGGGGAGGAGAAGCCATGGGCACTATGTCCCCCTTGTCATGCTGATTAAGCATCCATTATTTCACGGGTAGTTCCTCCATCTCCTAGCCACAACCTTTCCACAATTCCAGAATTGCTAGTCTATTCTGTAACTTCTCCCCCTTGTATGCTGAGTGTTAGGGGAGTTTTCCTACAGTCGTACTTGGAGGTAGTAAACTATCCCAGTGGTTTGTAGATCCCCAACTCTTAGTATCAGTATGTACTACTCACAGACCTTGGTAGTGTGGCAGAGCAGTCAGTGTCATCTTAAGAGGAAGATGCGAGCTGTAGGTAAGTACACTGAACCAAGTCAGTAATGCACATCAAAGAAACACTTGCACATAAATATATATTAAAATATAGATTATTATATTTACACAAGAGTCACTGTTAGATACTTAGCACAATAAACCAATACACATAGGTATACTTTTCAATACTTTCAAAGGGTCACTTCTTATTTGGTAGTTGCTGAACGCATACAACAGTTACAGGAGTTTGACAGTTCTATTAGTAATAACGCGCACCCACAAAGTAATACAGTAATTGTATTTAGTCTGCATACATAAATAAGATAGTGATTTTTGGCAAAGGAAAACAATTGGTAACTGTTATCATAGCAGAGCTTCAGGTTCTAGAGGCAGTTTCGCGGCACAGCAAGTATTTCAAAGTAAAAAACGCAACCCCAGCTAAAAGGCAGTTCGTAGCGGCTTAAAGTCTTGCAAAGCAGCAGAAATCTAAAGTTCTGTTGGATACTTTCTAGTATACAAGAAGGTTTGATCAACGTTGGAGACCCTCTTAAAGGACTCGAGAGGGACACAAGCAGCAGCTTGGGTCGGAGGCAAGAGGGGGTTGCCCTTGACACCTCTACGTGCACTCCAATGCTTTGGCGCTACTTTCTGGAATCAGGTAAGCAATACCTTTTTCCGCCGTTAGGTTAGAAGAAAATGTTGTGGTGGATGTTGCAGCTCTGGTACCGACCACCGGATTCCTTCGTCTGATGACTGAAGGTAGGGCAATGGATGGGATCTCTCTGCAGCAGTCTCGAAAGAGCGCCTATGGCACAACTTCAGAAACTTCTCTGGTTACTCTTCAGTTTTGGGCCTTTTCTGCAGCACCCACAAAGGACACAATTTGCCTGGTCAATCTTCTTCACTTCCTGCAGTCCCAACTCTGATGAGGGGGTTTTGGTGAGTTGGATCGGATTTCTGGAGTGTCCTTGAGGGCTCAGCAAAGATTTGGACAGATTCAGCCTGTCCACGATGATGCACTCGAAATGGGTGGCAGGCCTCCTGGTATTGGGGTTCCGCAGCTCTGGAAACTCACAGGACCTTGGGAGATGGGTTAAATCAAAAATCCTCTTGGGACTGGTTGCTCCCACCAGCCAAAGGGAAGGAGTCATCCTCCTCGGAGCTCCACTTCCGCACAGAAAACAGGGTCAGGACAGCAGTGGTCCCTTCACATTGTTGCAAAGGGTCTGCAAGCGTCTCTGGTAGTCTTCTTTAGTTACTTCAGCTTCCAGTGGTAGATTTGCTTTTCACTCCAGGAGCCTAACCTTTTATACAGTTCCAGTACACACTCCTCTGCAATCTTTCTCAGCAATTTACACAAAGGGGTGTTTGGCTCTTCAATCAGGACAGCCAGATCCCCAGTGGGAGCTGGTTCTATTCAGGCACTCTGGCAAAAAAAGGGCAGGGTAGTGGAAAACTCCTTCCCCACTTCCTGCCTGCCTAGGCACTCTGGAGCCTAGGCGGGGACACGCAAGGGTTCCCGCCAAAGGCAAAACACACACACACCGGCCTCTGCCTCCCAGAATGGTGAAAGAAGGGCTAACAAAGAACAACTATGCTAGTAATGGCAAAAAAAGAAGGGAGGCCCCAAGTTGGTACTTGGGGGCCCCTATTGTGCACTACCGGCGCTATGGACCTAGCCTGCGGTAGGAAAATCACACAATAGTTGATAGAACATGTCCACTGCCACAAGCCATAACTAAAAAGTCACAGGAGCATTGAGAAGGTGGATGCTAGGTATCCCTTTGGTACTCCACATAACGTGGTGTGGGCCAATCTCTAAGATCAGACTATACAGATTTAGGAGAGATACTCACTCTATTCTTAAGAACTGTAGTTACTCTAGGATAAAGGAAAATAATCTCAAAGGAGGACCGCAAGGGTCCCCAGCAACACTCGCCATAAGGATCTGTGTGCTGTAGTAGTAAAATCCAAATTCCTTTAAGAGCTAAGGAGAAAATGTTGACTCCATAGTACAGGTAAAATACAAAGAATAGAGTTCCAAAAGACAGAGGCCAAAATGAATAAATGAGTTTGAAAAAGTCCCCACTCATTCAGGATTAAATCAGTAAATGCGGGGGGTCTCACTAGGAGAGGGGATGAAGCATACAAATTATAAATCTCCCTAACACCGAGAAAGGATAATCTTCAAAACTCTTTCCATCACCCACAGATGTCTGTCCCACTCAGCACCTGTCTAATTGTCACAAAATATTTACTCTACCAGACCTGTAAGGTCATGCCACTGACACTGCCTCACCCAACAGAAATACAAGCAGGCAAGAGGAGGAGGCTCGAGTTTACCCACAGTGGCAACAAATCACTGGAACTCTCTCCCGCCTGCCCTAGCAGCAGAGGTCTCGTATTGGGCATTCCCGAAAGCATTGAAAACCTGACTGTTTACCCAACACTGATGCCTTCAGGGGAACATTATGAGCCACATGTATGTACAAATGTATTTCCCCTGTCGCCACAATAAGTGTCACTGGTCATGCAACAGTGCCTTGATGCCCCAGGGCTTAGGCGCTTTAAATATGAAAATGAATAAAAAATAAATATGTTGTCATGTGTTGCAGCACTGATTTCGTTGAGTACCCTCCTGCAGGTTAGGCATAAACATTTATTTTATTTTTTATTTTATTGAACATTTGTATGGTGCCCATACACAAGTTTTTCCAGGCGCCACAAGACAAGATGGGGGAAGGGGGCATGGGAATCATGAACAAAACCGTTATATGGGTCTTGTGACAATCCAACCACACAAGTGATCAACAAGGTGGTAAGTGCAAGGGGGAGGGGTAGAGGGAGAAGTGCAGGAGTGGAGTGCCCTCCGGAAAGGGGTTGGGGAAGTGCTGGGTGG
The DNA here is from genome assembly GCF_040938575.1 of Ambystoma mexicanum. Lineage (NCBI taxonomy): Eukaryota > Metazoa > Chordata > Amphibia > Caudata > Ambystomatidae > Ambystoma > Ambystoma mexicanum. The sequence goes on from NC_090933.1 coordinate 606,949,880, forward strand.
GCCAAGGTGACAGGTGCCACAGGAAAAAGGTGGGAAAGGGAGGAAAGGTGCTGTGGACAGGGAGGACCAGGATGGGCTAGTCTGAGAAAGGGAGCTCGATAGCAAGTGCGGGCAGAGGATGCTGAGGGGACTGGTAGGGGTTGCTCTGGCCCCTGTAAAACTCAGAAGGGACCAGGGCCCAGTCGCAGTGGCAGAGGAAGAGTTGGCACGGGAGAAGGAATTTAGGAAGATCCGGCTCAAGTCTTCGGAGTGGAGGAAGGCTGTCCAGAGGGAGGAGCCAGCCGAGGAAAGGGATCTACCTCCCACTCTCTGCTTGCAGAAACGTTTGACCTGCAGAGAGTTAGAACCAGAGGACCGAAGGACTTTGGTCGGGAAGTATTTAGGGAGGGAAAGCTGGACGAAAAGACAGCCTTGTAGATGATGCAAAGGGTCTTGAATTTGATCTTTGCGGTCACCGGCAGCCAGTGGAGAGAGTTTAGCGGTGGAGAGAAGTAGTGCAACAGGGCTCAGGAGAGGTTGAGCTTCTGGGGGAAGGTGATGAAAGGCAAGATGCCCCTCAGAAGGTGGAGCTTAAAGTTGGACTTCTTGGCAAGGTCTGTGATGTGTAAAGAGAAAGAGAGAGGAGTCACAGGTGGGTGGGCTGAGGGTACCCAGAGGGTCAGGCCAGAGAGTGGGGGGCAGGGGGACAAGGAGCAGGCATCCCAATGAGACGGATCTCTATCTTTTCTGGCATTAAGGCAGAAATCAGTGGCAGAGCACCATGCCTGAAAGCAGTGAGGCAGTCAGGTATGAGGTTGGAGGAGGAAGACAATGGCAGCTTGAAAGAGAGCTGTGTGTCATCTGCAGAACAATGGAAATGAGGGGACAAGGTAGAGATCAGGGGGCCAGAGCGGCCAGGTAGATGTTAAAGAGCCAATGCAATATTATAGAGCTCTGAGGGACGCCACAGGTGGAGTGTGGTGGGGGAGAGAAAAAGGCCCATTCTTGGATGGGGAGGTCTGTTAGAATGGAAGGAGGTGAGCCATGCCAGTGCCCAGGGTATCACAGAGATGGTTTATGAGGAAGGAGTGGTTGACTGTGTCAAAGGCAGAAGAAAGATCGAGGATCAACATGGGGAGTGTTATAGCCCAGGTTAGATAGTATGTCTTCATGGGTGTTCAGGAGAGCAGTTTCCGTGCCTCTGCCCACTCTGAAGCCAGACTGGTGATCATGGAGGGAGCCAGCCACTTCAGTGTGGATGATCAGTTTGTATTTGTATTTGTATTTATTGTTTTATATAGAGCCTTAATCCAGTTTGGGGATGACCAGCTTCTCCATGAGTTTGCCCTAAAAAGGGGTGATAGAGATAGGACGATAGTTAGCCAGGCAGGAAGGGTTAGCAGATGGCTTTCTTAGGAGAGGGTGCACAAGAGAGTGCTTAAGGGGTTGAGGGAATGAGCCAGTGGCGAATGAGTGGTTGCAGAGGTCAGCCAAGGCAGGTACGAGAGAGGTGATGTTGTCTTTGAGGAGCAGGGCAGTACCTGTTTGGAGGAGACTCTCAGAGCGTACAGCTCTAGAGATCTCATCTGGTGCAATGGAAGAGAAAGAGGAGAGTATGTGGAGGAGGTGAAAAAGGGGTGCGGGGGCAGATGACAGAGAACAGGTTGTCCAGAGTTTTGGAGGAAAAGTGTCAGGCCAGTGCAGAGCAGAGGGCCTTGGGAGGGAGGAGGAGAGATGGGGACTGTGGTAGGATTGGCAAATTCCTTGCAGATTTTATTGGGGGTTCCAGAGTTGCAGGCTTGGATATAAGCCCTCTTCTTGGAGCGGATCGAGATGATATTACCTTTGGAGAACACAGCAGGCCGGTTTGGCAGAGGATGAAGTAGATGCCTACCATTTCCGCTCAGCAGCTTTGCACTTGCGTTTCAAAGCGGTCAAGTCACAGTCATACCAAAAGTTGCATTTGCAGGCAGGATTCATGCAGATCCTCATAACGGGGGCAAGGATGTCCAGGGTGTTATAGACCAAATGGTGGAGATTAGCTAGAACAGAGTCAGAAGGAGAGTCAGAGGAGGGGGCGGAGGAGGGATGAAAAAAGAGGCAAATGCAGTGACTGACACATGCTTCATCAGTTGAATGGCAGAGAAGGAGAATGGCAGCGAGGGCAGAGGCATCGGCAGGGGAGGACAAGATGGGAAGAGAGGAGAGAGTGGACAGACCAGGAGACAGGGGTGATAAGAGAGTTGGAGAAGGGGGATGTCTGTTGAGATGAGAGCATCCAAGGTGTGTCCGGCAGAGTGGGTTGGGCCAGAGGGAAGGATAGTGAGGGAAAGAGTGTTGCAGAGGTCGCGAAAGAGAACAGTGGCCACATTGGGGGAGTTGAGATGGATGTTGAAGAACCCAAGGATGATTAGTTTGGGGGAGGAGGCAAGAAGAAAGCAGGACAGGTCGGCCCATTCTGAAAGGAAGAGGGAGGTCAGTCTGGGGGGGGCTGTAGATGGTAGCGAGAGTAAGAGAGAAGGGAGGCAAAACAGAAAGCCTGCAGACTAGGTTTTCAAAGGAAGAGTAGGTTTCAGTGGGGATGATGAAAGCAGGAACCCACTCAGGGAAGATCAGAGCCACTCCTCCACTAGGCCAGGAGGGCCTGCGATTGGACAGGATCTTGTAGCCCTCTGGGATAAGAGTGTCAAAAGCAGAGACGGAGCTGGCCTTGAACCACGTCTCAGTGAGAGCAAGGATGGCAAGGTCTTCAAGGAGGTGACAGATGTCAGAAGCTAGATGCCCGCACTGTCCCGTACCTATTGGGCATGGTACTTAAGGACTTTGTCCTTGTACCGGGGTAAAGCTTTACACAAATTAACAACATGGGTGTCACCCATGATGAGTCACAATTTACCTTCTCAACATACTTTCCTGATGTTTATTTCAAATACCTCTCATCCCCTTATCCAACAACACTTTTCCCTGTGTGTCTCCCAACAAGACAACACCTTCTGCATCACCCAATACTTACAAATGACACCACATATGCCGTTTAAACCCTGAGCAGCACCAATTTACCGATCCTCCACCATACCACACCCTTCGGGCCCCAATCACAACTTCCCGTCCTCCACAATATACACAAATAAACTTTTCACAAAGCCTAAACTCCCAACACAAGGCTTGCACCAGCAATCACTACACAAATAAATACACTATGGCAGTCTTCCCAACTCCTGGTGAGGTAATCTTCTCTTACTGTTGATTACCCCATCAACGAGGTTTACTAAGCAGTCTTTTTTGCCCTTTCCAAAAGCTATCTCATCTTTATTACCCCATATGAGGTGTACTGCAAAGGTCTTCCCTAACCTTATCTCCCTTATTTTCTACCTTATATCTTTTTGAATCTTTTCACTTCATCACAATTCCCCAATATATTCAAAAATTACCCCCCACCCACCTGTTTTGCCAGGCCGATTCTATACTTGCTTTCCATAGATTGGCTGAGGGACTTCCGTATCAAGTCTCCCCCAATCGCCAGTCGCCCTCCGCCGCACGGGCCATCGTGTGGGGATAGGACAAGTATTTTCTCCAAGGAGGGCTCCTGCCGACCTCTCTCTTTTCAAGCGTAATGTCACTCTCTACAGGTCACCCAATAGTTCTTTGGGCCACGGCAGGGAACCCTCGACAATCCGACTACACCTAGCCAACCATCACCTCTGGTACCATCTGTAATGATGGCCTGGAAAACACAAATGTATGCAGTAGGTGTGGAGCCAGTAAAACTCAGACTCAGTGATGGAAATAGTTAAAGTAAAAGGCAAAATCCAGCTTTATTAACATCCAAGATAAAGCACGGACAGAATATAAGCCATAGGGTCGCAGCTCGTATAAAAAACAATACCTTATGAACCAAAAACACGTCATAATGACATCATACTAAAAAACCTACAGGACGAGGGGATAGGTTAGGGGAATTGACTACATATGGACTCTATGGGACTCATTAGGACCCTGGTGGTCCCGTAATGAACAGTGGCGGTATGGGACCGGCACCGTTAATTACGGCCTGCCCTATTATGAGGCCTGCTAGCGGGTCCCGCTTTTCACTCCTGTTCAGACCAGATGTGAAAAGCGGGACCTGCTAGCAGGCCAGGATGCTAAAAACGGGCCTGTCATTAACGGGCCCGTTGTTACCATCCTCGCCATTCCCATTGAGCCCTCTGGGGCTCAAATGGAAATGGGGATTGATTTTTACCGGGTCCCAGAAAAGGGAAAACATCATTACCGGCAGCAGCCGTGCCCTTAATAAGGGCACGGCTACCGCCTGAGTCATAATGAGGCCCTATATGTGTTAAACATTTGATTGGGTTACACATATCTGATAGCTCCACCTAGAACCACCTTTAAATTCCTAATAGTAAATGCATGTTCTCTCTAAAATAAATGATTGGTTGGCACAACATGTACTGCGTGGCCTATCACTGGGGGTCCTGATTGGTTGGCCTTCTACTGACCAACCTTTGACAACTGACAGTTTGCCCAAAACAGCAGTGTGCCAGAGAGAGATCTACAGACTGCCTTTCTTTCAATTAAAAAGATATCATCCCTTATTCCTAGGTCATGAGTAAGAGTGATTCCTGTGTAGCTGGCCTTGCATGGTGCCTCATGCCTGGGAAAATGTACAAGGAGTAAGGCAGGTGCCCTGTCTGAGTCTATTGCTAATGTTAGATGTTCTTCAAGTTGGGTCACGTGTGATGAGAGCGTGAGTGGAATTATTTCATCCTGCATTTATGGGAATATGAGCTAATTTTAATATGAGTGTCATGGTTTTCACTATCACTAGGGACTTGCTTGATCCATTTCCTATGAAGACTATTAGCTTATGAATATTCTGCACCATGCCTTCAAAGACTGTTTATTCTTTTAATTAATCTAAGAATATTTGACTTATGCCATGGGAATTATTATCTTGTGTTCTCTCTGAGCCATTCGGACCCCCTCCCCCCCCGATTTTCTCAGTAACATTGGCTTGGTGTGCATAGATATTTGTCTGGCTCTGCACAAATACGTTTTTCAGTGGATTCATCATTTTGGATTCTCGTGAAGCATTGAGGCCTTTCATTTACTTTAATGCATGCTGGGGCGTCTATTTTGGAAAGGATCGCTGCTCAGTACTGTTGTGTTTCTTTGTTAGTAAACTGTATAGTCATGTTGTTTCTATTACATTGGTATTCTTCAAGTCTAAACAGATTGAATCAATATTCTTTGTGTATAAATGCATATTTGATATAATGTGTTCTTCGTGGTGAATGCATATTTGCTTCATGTCTAATGCATGTATGTGGTTTCACTGTAAGCTTGCTTTTTTCTTGCCATTTTTAGTTTCGATCACTGTGCTTCTATTCTACTGTACTTGTCTGGGATACGGACGGTACTGCTGTCTTAGTAATGTTTATCACGTATGTAATATAGGATCAGGGCACAGGGGAGGGGCAGTAGCTATAGATGACTTATTCAGCTGTCTCTAAACAGCAGCTTTTGCCATTAGCGTTTGTTAGAAGGTTGTGAGGGCGGACCTCCGATCACCTTAATCCAAAGTAGGCCCACCTTTTAAGAAGCAAGTGCACATTTGTCTATAAAGCAAGTTTATTGTACAAATGGCCGGGAGGAGTTAGATGACGCTGTGGAGTCATACTAACCTGAGTCTCCTCAAACCACACAAGTTTACACATTTGATACATTTTGCAACAGTTAAAACACTCCCACCTATTTAATTACAAATCATCCCCCACACGATTGTCAAACGTATACAAAAGAAATACAATCTCCTTTCATTCCCATGCTCTCATTGTAAACATTTATTTAACTGTCATCCCCTTTCAACATATCTTTGCATCAGCTCATATTTACAGCACACCCATTTTTGGGATATTTCTGTGGTAGGTCATGATGTTGTCCCATAGTTACACATTCACACAGCACACATAATTCATTACAAGTTCCAACTGGCCAGGGACCTCTAAGCCCGAACGTGATGTACATGGCCTTTGCAAGGACGCTTCAACAATATGACGAGGAAGAGACACAAACAAGTTCCCTTGGAACTGGCGATAAATATCTTATGCACCCAGACTTGCTGGCATACTTATTTCACACCAATCTCTATGACTGGCAATTCAGCAGGTATGGACTCTGGGCACATCCTGAGAACCTGATTGAAACCCATAAACCATTTGTCAATTCTGCCCTTAAGGATCCCTTGCATCAGGTTTATTACTCAGTCCCAAACTAACTCTACCCGATGGCTGGACTTCCCTGGACAATGAATAGCAGGCTCCCATGTAATTAAAAAGATTGCACTTCCTCTCCACAATAGTACCAAGTTGTAAAAACCCAAGCCTGCCCGTAGCTGACCATCTGATATTATTGTTACTACCCGCTTCCTTTCCTCAACCTTAAACCTTTCTCAACCAGTTTTCCCAGTCACACAGAGCTCATCTCGCCAACCCAGGCTTCTGGCAATCCTGCACAATCCCTTGCTATGAGAGGACTTGCAGCATACAGATTTGTATATTCACCATGTACCCGACTGTCTCAAACATGTCCCTAAAGACCCCCATATATGTATGTCTGTGCATGTATGTTCAAGACTACCAGGCCTTCTCACAGTGTTTTCTCTATTGCAAATCCCCTTTCTCGCATGCGCATATGACGCTTATCTCTGCCAAACTTTAGGTGCTACGTGTCACACCACACACCTTCATTGTGTTTATATTGCATCTGCAGATTTGACATCACCTTGATGCGCATCGTAATCAAAAATGTATCAATTTAAACACAAACTAACACTGAATGTAACACTTACTCCGTCTTTATTCACTACACTAAATGCATGCTACATTGTAACATCGCTTCAACATTGCCATCACCCCAGTCATCAATATGGCACGCGCAACGAAAACCCCTCTTTCTCATTGGGATCTTTATCGACCACCCCAACAAGGTATTTTTCCACAGAGAATACAAACCCAGATATTTAAATCCGATTTACAGGTTCAAAGCTGTACCCATTTTCCAAGAAGAATTTTATGGTTTATTAAAATTAGTATGAAAACGTAATATTGCTGTTTTGCTTGCATTTATTGCAAGTGTCTTGCTGTCCGCATATTGAATAAGGGAATTAATGAGTCACTGGAGACCCAAGTGTGTGATGCAATAAAATAGCGTCATCCATGTAGGCAAGCCAAAATATGTGTACGTTATTTATTCTTGGTGCAACAAAGGATGAAGATGCAAGATGTGCCTCTGTATCAGACACATATAAATAAAAACAAGGCAGAGGTGCAACACAAGATAGACAGCAATGGTTTTGGAATATGCCAATCATCTGGCTTTTTCCAGAGCAACTCTCCATTAACAGTGTTGAAAGCTAGGGAAAAGTCAATAAACACAGCATAGGTCGGTGGTACATTTTTCTGATAGGCTTTTTGTTGGATAGTATCCAAAATGTATCCATTAAGTGTAGTTCCTATCCCTTTCCTAAAGCCAGTTTGGCATTTACCCAAGTGTCCTGTAGTTACCGCCCATTGCTCTCATTTTTGTAGAAACAAAGACGCAAATATTTTACTTTCGGCTTCAAAAAGAGCAATAGGGCCATCATTTTCCAGGTTTAATTGGTCCCCTTTTTTATATGTCAGAATTATGATTAAACCTTTCCAGAATTTAAGAGTGATTTTTATTGCAATAATATTTCTAAATAATAAATACAAGATTGCGCCCCATATTTATTTTTAAACTCTTTTTATTATCATGTTACAATAACAAACATCCAAAACAAAAATTGATTAATAAAGAAAGAAACCTGTCACAAAAAAACCAATAAAGTGGTGCAGTGTTTTGCTCTCCTGTATACAACCCCATGTATTTATATGATTCCAACTATTAGCTCAGTACAATCTACTCCGCCTTAAGTCATGAAGTTATTTAACTTTGGTGGTGCATGACCCACCCCTCTGTTCAATTGCATTTCCCCCGCAGTGGACCTCCTGCCATTATTCCCATATGGAATATTTGACAGTTTCAGAGGTCAATCTCAGTTATCTTCTCCTGGATTTTGAGCTTGAGTGATGCAATAATGGACATACGGCTCCCAGATATCTCTAGGTCTAGCCTGGGGGTGTGTCATCCTGCCATATTCCGTCTCAATTTCATTACAATGCAGGATACCTTCTCACCATTGCTCTATTTTTGGGTCTGTATTCCGCCCCACAACATTGCCGTCCGCATTTTGGCAAAGAGTAGGAGTAACCTGGCCAATTTCCTCACCCGTCCCAGGATCTGCATAGTATAACCCATTAATGCGGTCATTGGCGCCTGTTCAACCCTTTCCCCCACAATCTCATTTAGTTAATGTTATTGTTAATGTTAAAAGTATTTATATAGCGCACCGTCACCAACTGAGTTGGTCTCCAGGTGCTCAGGCGGATCTGTAAAGAAAGGTGAACGGGTTGGGTTAGTGGGTGAAGAGGGCGTAGGAAAGTGAGAGATGGTGTACTGTTGGCAGCTTCAGTTCTGTTTTCACTGTGCGCTTAGTGTCTTAAAAACCTGTTCCCATAATCGCCGTATCACTCGGTATCCCCATCCTACAGGCAAAAAGTCTGCCGGTGATGTGGTGCATCTTGTAGACCCCTCCGAGGTGTCTGGGAAAAATCTATGCAGCAGACCCGGGGTGTAGTCAAATTGATCCAAATGTTTGAAATTAATAAACTTAGATCTGGTATTAAGAGCCACTTTCCTTGTCTCCCTGCAGTAATGGGCCCACGTTTCATCTGGCAATGTGCACCCCAGTGATTGTTCCCATTTCTTCTGGGACGATTCTCCCATCCCACTCTAGTGTCCAAGCTCATACTATAAAGGGTATTAGAAACCACCTTGCTATTGTCGACCCGTCTGAGCATTTTATCTAATTTCGGAGCCACTTCCGGTTCCCTGCGTAAGGTGGGAAAAGTCTTTTACAGAGAGTCTTTTAACCTAAAGTACAGGAACACATCTAGAGACGTCAGATCCCCCTTGCTCTTCATCATGTCCATCATCTGAAATTGCTCTTCTGGGAAAAGGTCCCGAAAACAGGATATGTTCAAGTGCTTCATACAGCTCACAAAGCCCCATGGACTGGAAGGATCAGAGAGTAAATAACCTCCTCCTTTGTTTTACACTTGATGCGAGAAGTGCAGGTCAATTCCACCATAATGGTCATTTTAGAGGTTCTATCAGGGGCTGTCGGCAGGTGGAGAGGGCTGCCAGAGCCCTCTCCACCTCCACGTGACTTCTGTCTGCCTGGTGCCCAAACCAATAGAGGAGAAAACCCGCCTGAGCGTCTTCATATTATATTTTGAATTCTGGCAGTGCCAGTCCGCGTCTATCTAGTGGTGCCACCAGTTTCTCCCAGGACACTCGCGCCTGTTTACCCACCCAGATGATTTCTGATCTTAACTCTCAGAAGTACACTTTTGGCAATGACAGGGGTACATTAAGAAACACATATAGGAAGTGTGGTAGTAGCACCATTTTGATTAGCGATATCCTCCCATAAAGGTTAAGCAGCAATTCCATCCACCTATCCACTGCCCACCTGGCCTTTTCTAACATCTGTTGATAATTGCGCGTATATAGCTCCTCCGGGGATCGCGCAATATTTATTCCCAGATACCGAGTATAGGTCTCATGTCACTGGAATCCGCACCCATCTACGAATTGTCTTGTACCTTCTGTAAGCAGGAAGAGTACTGATTATGTGGCCTTCCTTTTTAACGCAGAGAAGTTCCCAAAGGCCATCACATCTGCCATGATTGGAGCAAGTTTATGCCGTGGGTCTGTGACATAAAGAACAATGTCGTCCACGTAGAGGGAGACAACCACTCTGTGCTTATAAAGTTGTATCCCTCTACGGAAGTGACGCTCCTTGATTATCTCAACCAAGGATTCAATCGCTAACGCGAACAGCAACAGCAAGAGAGGGCACCCTTGTCGTGTGCCTCTCTCAAATGGTATAACGCTTCTGAGTTGGCCGTTCACTCTAACCCTGGAGTTAGGCAAGGTATAAAGCAACGAAACCAGGGAAATGAATCCCTCCCCCCATCCCCATCCTGCGTAGTACTGTAAACAGAAAGGGCCATTCCACTGAGTCAAATGCTTTTGTGGCGTCCAACATTTCCGCCACTATTGAGTCACCTTGTTGAACCGCTGTTATCAGCCCAAACACCCTGCGCAACCTGTAAGAGGTGGAGCGTCCCGTTATGAATCCCGATTGGTCTGTTTCATGCATCTGTGCATCAGCAGTGCTAATCTGGATGCCAGTATTTTGCCACCAATTTTATTGTCATGATTAATAAGAGATATAGGATGCTAGGAGGAACAGTTCTCTGCTGGTTTATCTGGTTTCAATAACACCACAACCACTGCTTCCCTCAGCGACTCTGGCAGCTGTCCATCCTTCAGACCTTGCCAATACACCTCTAATAGATGTGGAGCTAGCTTCCCAGCAAAGTGTTTGTAGAACTCAGCTGCTTAGCCATCTGTTTTCGGGGCTTTCCCCGACGACAATTATTTTATTGCCAACAAAACCTCCTCTAGTGATATGGGACGACCTAACCATTCCGCTTCCTCTTCTATAAACCAATACAGCGCCACCTGATCCAGATAGCCACTTAACTGATGTTTTCAAACGTGAGTATGTGAGGATCTTAATTGACTGTAGAATGTGCAGAATTCCCAGACTATATATGCATCCCCAAACTTCTCCCCCTGCTCATTCCCAATTGATAGAACATGTCGAAAAGCCATGTCTGAACTAGCGGCTCTCACAAGTAACCTACCAGGGTGCTGCCCACCTCCATACTGCCGTACTGCTGCTTTCCCCAGGAGAAACTTCATCTCACTGTGTGCCAACTCCCAAAATACCTTCAGCGGTTCTTTGGTCTCAGCCTGACCAGCCGGCATAGCCACAGTTACTTCTGCTTGCAATTGTCTTATCCAAGCCTCGCCATCTGCCAGTTGATTTCGAATTTGCTTCAATATCCCCAATTTCTTTGAGATGCATTGCCCCCAGATAACACATTTAAAACTCTCCCACAGTGTTGCATAGGACTCCACCGACCCCACATTCAACTTGAAAAAGCTATCAATAGCTTTGGAAATCCCTTCTTGAAACCTTCACTCTTAAACACCCAAGGTGGTTTCCCACGCCCTCGTCCAGACGTGATCCAACAGCGTGTGCGTCAGTATAGTAACCTCGGATACCCAGCCCACAATTGTATTAGAAACCAAAAAGTAATCCAGCCATGAGGCTGAGCCATGGACTGAGGAATGAAACGTATACCACGCTCCCACCAAGTGCCTGGTCCTCCAGACATCATTTACCTCCCATATCCAACACATATACAGCAGTTTGCATGTTACTTTCGGTAATGGTCTGTGAACCCCCCAGTCCTGTCCCAGTTGGGTTCCATTAACGCACTGTAATCCCCAGTCCATTTTATCTCCCCGGGTGAGGACCCTCCACTTGATGAGTTATCCACCCCAGGGTCTCCAGTGAGTCTTGATTGGGGCCATAGTGATTAATCAGGGTGAACTCTCTGCCATGTATAGTCCTGTATAGCATTAGGGCTTGCCCCTGACCTTTAACCAGCAAGGTCAGATGAAACTCAATCGTGTTTCTCAACAGGATACACACCCCTCTGGAATGTGAGGAGTAGGAGGAAAAGTAGCAGTGACAACCCCAGCCCTGCCGAAATTTCATTTCTCCCATTGGGGTCAGGTGAGTCTCCTGAAGAAACACTATGTCCACGTGGTGACATTGCATATACAGTATTACCGTGCAGCATTTAGATGGAGCGTTCAAGCCCCCGACATTCCATGTCATACTCTTAAGTGCCTTAGCCATTCTGTCATAACAAGATCCCCACATTTCCAACGTTCTCCCATTGTGTAGTCTGTGACACTGCACCACCCCATTGGCCAGTGAGGTAGAGCGACCCCTGGAACCAGTGCCTTCTCCCAATTTCATCCCATTCCCAATCCCCCCACCCCCACCGGCAACCCCAACCTTTGAGTTACCCCTCCCCTCCCTCACCCCAGCAACAAACATGTGCTCATGCATGACGGCTCACTAGGACCAAGTCGCCCAGGCAACCCTTGTCAATGTACATAGCCCTGTCTTCCATTTCTGTAAAGTCATTTCCGCCATTAACCACAGACAACCCGTGCTGCTCACTTTATGGGGAATTTCCTCCTTGTTCACTGTTCCCTCTGCAGCGCAATGCTCTGGGTAGCGATTCTAGAAACGTATTCAGTTCCTCTGGAGTATGGAAGAATATCACTTGTTGATCATGTTCCACCTTAAGTTTGGCGGGGAATAGCATAGCATATTTCATGCCTCTCTCCCTGAGCCTTTTCTTGACATTGATAAAAGTCTTCCTAGATGACTGCACTTTCTCCGAGAAGTCTGGGAAGAGACAGACCAATGTGCCTTGATATGTCAGGGTCCTTTCTCTCTGAGCTTCTGCAAAGCTATGTCTCTAGCCCGATAATTCAGCAAATCAAGCAATAATCGGCCTGGCTGGTGCCCCCGGCACTGGTCTCTTTCCACTGTGGATGCAGAGGGCCCCGTCACCAATGAATACTGCTGAAAAACCTTCACCTTTGATGATTTCCCGCAACAGATTCTCCACCATCGACTCCATATTACGCTGGTCCGCTGCCTCGGGCACCCCTATAATTCTCTGATTATTCCGTCGGGACTGGGAATCAAGGTCATCCTACTTGTTCATCAATTCTTTAAGTGCTCTCTTGACCAGGACCAGGTCTCTCTTAGTGGTGTTGGATTCATCTTTCATGGTAGACACCCGGCCTTCGACCTCATCCAATCATACTCCATGTTTATCCAGGCATACCTGCATGTGGTCCACTTTGCAGGTCAAGGTGTTAATTTTTGCATCTAGTGAGTGTATGCTTGCCTGCGCTTGACCGAGCATCTTTTTTATGTCACAGAGCGCTCCACATGGGCCCAGCACAGAGGGTTGAGAGGCGCCAATCGCAGAACTGTCCCCTGGTGTTGGTGGCTTGGCCTGAGTTGAAGCCTCAAATTGTAACTTCAACCATTTACCAATCTTCTGTGATTTTGACATGGCGTTGTCTTCCAGTCACAGTGCCCTCCCGTCCCAGCTGTACCCACCAGAAACACCACACTAAGCGAGGAAATAATTAAACCACTCTTCTTCACTGATTCACTCCGTCTTGCTGTCCCCCACCTCTCAGAGACTTCAAGGTATTGGGGTTAACCCCACGTCACACTACTCTGTGTATTAGCTTCACCACACCAGGGCCAGTATAGCATGGGAGTGTGTCCACCTTCCGGCTTTTACTCCGTGCAAAAATCTAGAAGAGGGGTGTGCGCTATCTAGTACCCCGGCACTCCCAGACTCACGCATCCTAAGGATCCTGCACTGCCCTCGCCTAGGTGCCACAGTCATGGGTTAGCATCCAGTCAACAGCGCTCTTGTCCACTCTAAAATATAGGTCTCGGCGTGATTATAGGCACCCATCCATGTGGCCACGCAATCTCACCTCCAAGATCATCCAGGTGTACTCACGTTTGCACCCCAAGTTTTCACTTCACTTAGTAGGGTCTTTATGCTCGATGCCCAGCCCTGCAGGTCCGACTCTCCAAGGCTCGATGCTTGCTTGCAGGCAGCCCCTCGCTCCTCACTCCTCAGGCATCAGTATGGGAGAATCATCTCTAGTTTGTAGCGAGCCAGGAGAGTGCACAGCCCCTGTGGAGCAATCTTTCTTTCCCCGTAGTGCAGCACAAGGCTCTGTCATGATACTATCCGGATGGTCAGGGTTGCTCGGGAGCTCACAGTTCTGCGGCCATTTTGACTGTGCTCTCTAGTGCCCTCCCAGCCCACATATTTGGATTACTTTTTAAGATGCAGTTACTTAAACCATTTGGCCCCACTGACGTAGAACTTAACGCTCTCGATAAAATACTCCATGCCTTCAAGAGTTAAATTCAATTCCCATAGTTGTGAAGAATCTACTACAGCATAACCAATTCTCAAAGAACTATACAATGTTGAAAAATGCATTTTCTATCTTCCTTCCAAGAGAGGATTGCACAAAGGATCTACTTTTTTCATATTTAAGGTGTTAACTAAACACCAGTAATTATGAGTGTGCTTATTGTAATCATTTCCAACTCACATGGCCCAACCTTTTGTAATAATAAATGATGGTAGCTCTGAAGCCATTTTTTATAGTACTGTCGAGCTATCTGAATTTTTTCTAATTTCGGTGTTTCGGTTTATACCGATTTTTTATTTGCGTCGCCCCTGATAGTAGTTCCCACTTCTTAAATTGTATAGCATGATCATAGGCATGCACTTTAGCCTTTAGGGGTGAAAGATTTTGAGGAGATGATTAAAAATAAAAGTTTGAGAAAAAAAAGGAAAATAGGAACGCAGACACTAATTTTTTCTTGAAGAGAGGTTTTTACAAAAGTTACTCCTATTTGTCTATTGTAGGTAATTGCATTTTTGATCCTCAGTGCATCCCAATTCTCTGTTGTATTTATCATTAAGTTAGTTAAATGGCTTAGATTAAGGGTTGCATACTTAACATTCAATTCTGCAACAAGAAATGCACGATCGATTAGTTTAGTGTTTTCAACTTTAAATGAGCCACATAACTCAAAGAATTTTGACGTTAAAAAGATATAATCTATACAAGAAGCAGAGCGGTCATTACTACAGGTGTTACTGCTCGGAATGTCACCCATGACATTCCCATTTCTCATCTGCAGGTCCCAACTCGGCATAAGGTCTATCCATTTATTTCCGTTAATAAATGTATCAGTTTGAATATAGAGGGGCCCATGTTGATGAGCAACACTTCAATCAGGATTCAGATGACCCGCAATTATAACCTCTCAATGTTTTGGCTCTTTGCAATAGGATTTCAATAGAGTCCATTAAATGCAAAAAGGGAGCTATAGTAGATTTGATAGATTCCAAGAAATATGAATTATTCTGAAAGATGTTGAACCACTCACAGCCTTTAGGGTGGCTCTTATAGCCAAGATTCTATAAATTGAAGCCAAGATGAATTCATATTTTTTTTACAGGTCTGACAGTGTGATGGCAATGATCAACTCAGCCAAAGGGCATCACTCATGTCAATGTGTGGCAGGTTGTATAAAACGTAGTATTTATCTAAAACTACTGATGTTCAAATCCAAAGCTCCTGTAAAATTAACATACTATAATTTGGCAGGTATTGACATTTATCTGTACTATTAAAAAGGTGTTTGTGATCCCTCAAATTCCATAAGGGAATAGATATTTGATCACCTACTACCCGTTCCTAGAGCCCTTTAGCCCTCCCCCCAAATGTTTTCCATTACTGGAGAAGGGTGAGGCGAGCAATGCCCAATCCAACAGTTTAATATTATAATTGGCAGAACATTTGCAAACTGTACTGATTGCCTTGAAATATAGCAATTAAAGTACCAGATCTACAAAGATTCCTCCCAACCCCCAGAATTACCTCCCTTTCAAATTTGTTCAGGTTGGGAGGTACTAGATAAATGAAAATCACTCTGTAGAGAGAGAGAGAGAGAGAGAGGTGTAAACCCATTTGCCTCAACAGGTCTCCCTCATTAAGTAGAATTTGTATAACCATTTTAGACTGGATTTTTAATGACAATGTCAGTTCTTTTTTACTCAAAGAAAAACATCAAATCAATGCCCTTAGATGCAAGTAAACGTAAGCATGTATTTCGCAAAGGTTTCAGAACATTTGAACTGTTTAAAATTTCATTGAGGGTTGGAGAAAAAATTCTAAAATCAAATGATCAGAAGAGAAATTAATAGAAGAAATTATATGTGGTTTATTCGACAGTAGATCTTTCTGGAGCACTGATGAAAATGATGGTTTATTAAGATCTTTCTGTATTTGCCCCCCTGGCTATCAGAGTTTGAAAAGTTAACAATGAGAGGGTCAGATTGAATACCACTGTCTATTTTATGCGCAACATGTAGGGATCCGCCAGCCTCATCCAACTCCTTAAATTGATTGCTTTGGACATTTTGTACAACTGTTATGTCTTTTACCAGCTGTTTTTGAGAGAGGGCCGTCAACAATTTAGAGGGGGAATCCTGATGAGTAGATCCAATTAGAAGTTCTGCCTTAGCTGCCTCCTCTGTTAGATGTAGGTCACAAAGGAATTTCCAAGACCTTTAATTCTAATTTTATTCTTATTTTTCAATGTTTTTGTTATTTTAGCTTTATATTTCCCCTTTTCCGCAATCACTGCAGGTATTGCCTCCGGAGACTGGGCTTTTCTTCCAACATTTCTAATTTCTGCTTAATCTCACTCAACATCCTTGTGTGGGCGTTCAGTTACATATTCTTATTTTCTTAGAACTTGGCAAAAGAGCTGAGAACCATATTTAATACCAAAATTGACTGGGTACTGAGCCTTACTTTATCATTCTGTTTGCGACAGGGTATCGTGTAAATGTGGCAAGCTTTGTGAGGCTGAAACTGAGGAGTTAGTGGCGTCCTTGATCATCAAATCCCCCCTCATCTAAGAGTGAAGATAAATTGTCAATTAAAAAAGATAACTGATGGTCAGGGGTCAGTTGTGAAAGAACACTATGATCCTGTGTATTTTGACCATCTTTGAAGAGATTTACGGGGTAATTCATAGAATCCAGCACACAAGTGGCGCACACGGCTGGCGCACAGTGTGCGTGTGCGCCAATCTGCACCAGCCGCGTGCGCCAAAATCCAGTTCCGCGCACATAGTATTCATGGATTTGAACATCCATAACCAGCCGTGGTGCAGAGTGGTGCAGCGACCCTGCAGCAGCGCCAGTTACGCCCCCAACCCCTCCATGTGCGCCATGTACAGTGCACAAATCTTGTACATGGCGCACAGGCCCCCAACCACGGAAATGCCTGTAAAACTCCCTGCGCACCCCTCCGAATACACGTACCGCGCTGCGCGGGGAGTTTCACACGCGATTGGCCGTGTGCGAGTTGGGTACGTGTATTACTGGGGTGCGCAGGAAGAATCACACGCGATTGGGACTGTACGAGCGGGGCACGTGTATTTCGGGGGTGCGCGGGAAGTTTCACACACAATTGGTCCTGTGCAAGCAGGGTATGTGTATTTCGGGGGTGCACAGGAAGTTTCACACGCGATTGGCCCTGTGTGAGCAAGGTACATGTATTTCGGGGGTATGCAGGAAGTTTCACACGTGATTGGCCCTGTGCGAGTGGGGTATGTGTATTTCGGTGGTGCGCGGGAAGTTTCACACGTGATTGGCCCTGTGCGAGCAGGGTACGTGTATTTCGGGAGTGCACAGTAAGTTTCACACGCAATTGGCCCTATGTGAGCAAGGTATGTGTATTTCAGGGGTACGCGGGAAGTTTCACACGCGATTGGCCCTATGCGAGCAGGGTACGTGTATTTCGGGGTGCGTGGGAAGTTTCACACGCGATTGGCCCTGTGCGAGCAGGGTATGTGTATTTCGGGGGTACGCAGGAAGTTTCAAACGCGATTGGCCCTGTGCGAGCAGGGTACGTGTATTTTGGGGGTGCGCAGGAAGTTTCACATGCGATTGGCCCTGTGCGAGCAGGGTACGTGTATTTCGGGGGTACATGAGAAGTTTCACATGCGATTGGTCCTGTGCAAGTGGGGTATGTGTATTTCGGGGGTGAGCGGGAAGTTTCACACGTGATTGGCCCTGTGCGAGCAGGGTATGTGTATTTCAGGGGTGCGCGGGAACCTTCACACGCGATTGGCCCTGTGCGAGCGGGGTACATGTATTACTGGGGTGCGCGGGAAGTTTCACACACGATTGTCCCTGTGTGAGCGGGGTACGTGTATTACTGGGGTGCGCGGGGAGTTCCACACGCGATTGGGCCTGTGCGAGCGGGGTACGTGGATTTCGGGGGTGCGCGGGAAGATTCACACGCGATTTCGCTGTCAGAGCGGGGTACGTGTATCCAGTGGGGTGCGCGGGGAGTCCCACACATGAATTGGCAGTGTGGGTCCTCCCAGGTGTGCCCGCTACCCCCTCCACGGCCCCTGCAGGCAACCCACACCACAGGGGACTACCCTGCACCCCTGGTCATGTCCCGCAGGCAGCTCATCCACCATGGGCATGCCCCCCAGCCATGCCACATATCACCTTCCACTAGTGATCACCAACTCATGTCCCACAGCACCCCCACCCACCCAGCATTGACGGGCACCTGCCAGCAGGCCCCAACTCCTGTCCCCCAGCACCCCCACCCACCCAGCAGTGAGCCTCAGGCCCTGACTCATGTCCCCCAGCACCCCCACCCCACAGCAGTGAGGGGCACCTGCCAGCAGGCCCCGACTCATGTCCCCCAGCACCCCCACCCCACAGCAGTGAGGGGCACCTGCCAGCAGGCCCCGACTCATGTCCCCCAGCACCACCACCCCCCAGCAGTGAGGGGCACCTTCCAGCATGCCCCGACTCATGTCCCCCAGCACCCCCAACACCCAGCAGTGAGGGGCACCTGCCAGCAGGCCCCGACTCATGTACCCCAGCACCCCCACCCACCCAGCAGTGAGGGGCACCTACCAGCAGGCCCCGACTCATGTACCCCAGCACCCCCACCCCCCAGCAGTGAGGGGCACCTGCCAGCAGGCCCCGACTCATGTCCCCCAGCACCCCCACCCCCCAGCAGTGAGTGGTACCTGCCAGCAGGCCCCGACTCATGTCCCCAGCACCCCCACCCACCCAGCAGTGAGGGGCACCTGCCAGCAGGCCCTGACTCATGTTCCCCAGCACCCCCACCCCCCAGCAGTGAAGGGTACCTGCCAGCAGGCCCTGACTCATGTCCCCCAGCACCCCCACCCCCCAGCAGTGAGGGGCACCTGCCAGCAGGCCCCGACTCATGTCCCCCAGCACCCAGACCCCCCAGCAGTGAGGGGCACCTGCCAGCAGGCCCCGACTCATGTCCCCCAGCACCCCCACCCCCCAGCACTGAGGGGCACCTGCCAGCAGGCCCCGACTCATGTCCCCCAGCACCCCCAGCCCCCAGCAGTGAGGGGCACCTGCCAGCACACCCCGACTCATGTCCCCCAGCACCCTCAACCACCCAGCAGTGAGCCTCAGGCCCTGACTATTGTCCCCCAGCACCCCCACCCCCCAGCAGTGAGGGGCACCTGCCAGCAGGACCTGACTCATGTCCCCCAGCACCCCCACCCCCCAGCAGTGTGGGGCACCTGCCAGCAGGCCCCGACTCATGTCCCCCAGCACCCCCACCCCCCAGCAGTGAGGGGCACCTGCCAGCAGGCCCTGACTCATGTCCCCCAGCACCCCCACCCACCTAGCAGTGAGGGGCAACTGCCAGCAGGCCCCGACTCATGTCCCCCAGCACCCCCACCCCCCAGCAGTGAGGGGCACCTGCCAGCAGGCCCCGACTCATGTGCCCCAGCACCCCCACCCACCCAGCAGTGAGGGGCACCAGCCAGCAGGCTCCGACTAATGTCCCCCAGCACCCTCACCCACCCAGCAGTGAGCCTCAGGACCTGACTCATGTCCCCCAGCACCCCCACCCCCCAGCAGTGAGGGGCACCTGCCAGCAGGCCCCGACTCATGTCCCCCAGCACCCCCACCCCCCAGCATTGAGGGGCACCTGCCAGCAGGCCCCGACTCATGTCCCCCAGCACCCCCACCCCCCAGCAGTGAGGGGCACCTGCCAGCACACCCCGACTCATGTCCCCCAGCACCCTCAACCACCCAGCAGTGAGCCTCAGGGCCTGACTCATGCCCCCCAGCATCCCCACCCCCCAGCAGTGAGGGGCACCTGCCAGCAGGACCCAACTCATGTCCCCCAGCACCCCCACCCCCCAGCAGTGAGGGGCACCTGCCAGCAGGCCTCGACTCATGTCCCCCAGCACCCCACCCACCTAGCAGTCAGGGGCACCTGCCAGCAGGCCCCGACTCATGTTCCCCAGCACCCCCACCCCCCAGCAGTGAGGGGTACCTGCCAGCAGGCCCTGACTCATGTCCCCCAGCACCCCCCACCCCCCAGCAGTGAGGGGCACCTGCCAGCAGGCCCCGACTCATGTCCCCCAGCACCCCCACCAACCAGCAGTGAGGGGCACCTGCCAGCAAGCCCCGACTCATGTCCCCCAGCACCCCCACCCACCCAGCAGTGAGGGGCACCTGCCAGCAGGCCCGACTCATGTCCCCCAGCACCCCCACCCCCCAGCAGTGAGGGGCACCTGCCAGCAGGCCCCGACTCATGTCCCCCAGCCCCCCCACCCCCCAGCACTGAGGGGCACCTGCCAGCAGGCCCCGACTCATGTCCCCCAGCACCCCCAGCAGTGAGGGGCACCTGCCAGCACACCCCGACGCATGTCCCCCAGCACCCTCAACCACCCAGCAGTGAGCCTCAGGCCCTGACTCATGTCCCCCAGCACCCCCACCCCCCAGCAGTGAGGGGCACCTGCCAGCAGGACCCGACTCATGTCCCCCAGCACCCCCACCCCCCAGCAGTGTGGTACACCTGCCAGCAGGCCCCGACTCATGTCCCCCAGCACCCCCACCCCCAGCAGTGAGGGGCACCTGCCAGCAGGCCCTGACTCATGTCCCCCAGCACCCCCACCCACCTAGCAGTGAGGGGCAACTGCCAGCAGGCCCCGACTCATGTCCCCCAGCACCCCCAACCCCCAGCAGTGAGGGGCACCTGCAGCAGGCCCCGACTCATGTGCCCCAGCACCTCCACCCACCCAGCAGTGAGGGGCACCTGCCAGCAGGCCCTGACTCATGTCCCGCAGCACCCCCACCCACCTAGCAGTGAGCCTCAGGACCTGACTCATGTCCCCCAGCACCCCCACCCCCCAGCAGTGAGGGGCACCTGCCAGCAGGCCCCAACTCATGTCCCCCAGCACCCCCACCCCCCAGCACTGAGGGGCACCTGCCAGCAGGCCCCGACTCATGTCCCCCAGCAGTGAGGGGCACCTGCCAGCACACCCCAACTCATGTCCCCCAGCATCCTCAACCACCCAGCAGTGAGCCTCAGGCCCTGACTCATGTCCCCCAGCATCCCCACACCCCAGCAGTGAGGGGCACCTGCCAGCAGGACCCGACTCATGCCCCCCAGCACCCCCACCCCCCAGCAGTGAGGGGCACATGCTAGCAGGCCCTGACTCATGTCCCCCAGCACCCCCACCCACCTAGCAGTGAGGGGCACCTGCCAGCAGGCCCTGACTCATGTCCCCCAGCACTCCAACCCACCTAGCAGTGAGGGGCACCTGCCAGCAGGCCCCGACTCATGTCCCCCAGCACCCCCACCCCCCAGCAGTGAGGGGCACCTGCCAGCAGGCCCCGACTCATGTCCCCCAGCACCCCCACCCCCCAGCAGTGAGGGACACCTGCCGGCAGGCCCCGACTCATGTCCCGCAGCACCCCCACCCCCAGCAGTGAGGGGCACCTGCCAGCAGGCACCGACTCATGCCCCCCAGCACCCCCACCCCCCAGCAGTGAGGGGCACCTGCCAGCAGGCCCCGACTCATGTCCCCCAGGACCCCCAACACCCAGCAGTGAGGGGCACCTGCCAGCAGGCCCCGATTCATGTCCCCCAGTACCCTCACCCACCCAGTAGTGAGCCTCAGGCCCTGACTCATGTCCCCCAGCACCCCCACCCCCAGCAGTGAGGGGTACCTGCCAGCAGGCCTGACTCATGTCCCCCAGCACCCGCACCCCCCAGCAGTGAGGGGCACCTGCCAGCAGGCCCCGACTCATGTCCCCCAGCACCCCCACCCACCCAGCAGTGAGGGGCACCTGCCAGCAGGCCCCGACTCATGTCCCCCAGCACCCCCACCAACCAGCAGTGAGGGGTACCTGCCAGCAGGCCCCGACTCATGTCCCCAGCACCCCCACCCACCCAGCAGTGAGGGGCACCTGCCAGCAGGCCCTGACTCATGTCCCCCAGTACCCCCACCCCCAAGCAGTGAGGGGCACCTACCAGCAGGCCCCGACTCATGTCCCCCAGCACCTCCACCCCCCAGTAGAGAGGGGCACCTGCCAGCAGGCCCCGACTCATGTCCCCCAGCACCCCCACCCCCCAGCAGTGAGGGGCACCTGCCAGCAGGCCCAGACTCATGTCCGCCAGCACCCCACCACCCAGCAGTGAGGGGCACCTGCCAGCAGGCCCGACTCATGTCCCCCAGCACCCCCACCCCCCAGCAGTGAGGGGCACCTGCCAGCAGGCCCTGACTCATGTCCCCCAGCAACCCCACCCCCAGCAGTGAGGGGCACCTGCCAGCAGGCCCTGACTCATGTCCCCCAGCACCCCCACCCCCCAGCAGTGAGGGGCACCTGCCAGCAGGCCCCGACTCATGTCCCCCAGCACCCCCACCCCCAGCAGTGAGGGGCACCTGCCAGCAGGCCCCGACTCATGCCCCCCAGCATCCCCACCCCCCAGCAGTGAGGGGCACCTGCCAGCAGGCCCCGACTCATGTTCCCCAGGACCCCCAACCCCCAGCAGTGAGGGGCACCTGCCAGCAGGCCCCGACTCATGTCCTCCAGCACCCCCACTCCCCAGCAGTGAGGGGCACCTGCCAGCAGGCCCCGACTCATGTCCCCCAGTACCCCCACCCACCCAGCAGTGAGCCTCAGGCCCTGACTCATGCCCCCCAGCACCCCCACCCCCCAGCAGTGAGTGGTACCTGCCAGCAGGCCTGACTCATGTCCCCCAGCACCCGCACCCCCAGCAGTGAGGGGCACCTGCCAGCAGGCCCCGACTCATGTCCCCCAGCACCCCCACCCACCCAGCAGTGAGGGGCACCTGCCAGCAGGCCCCGACTCATGTCCCCCAGCACTCCCACCAACCAGCAGTGAGGGGCACCTGTCAGCAGGCCCGACTCATGTCCCCCAGTACCCCCACCCCCCAGCAGTGAGGGGCACCTACCAGCAGGCCCCGACTCATGTCCCCCAGCACCCCCACCCCCCAGTAGTGAGGGGCACCTGCCAGCAGGCCCCGACTCATATCCCCCAGCACCCCACCACCCAGCAGTGAGGGGCACCTGCCAGCAGGCCCGACTCATGTCCCCCAGCACCCCCACCCCCCAGCAGTGAGGGGCACCTGCCAGCAGGCCCCGACTCATGTCCCCCAGCACCCCCACCCCCCAGTAGTGAGGGGCACCTGCCAGCAGGCCCCGACTCATATCCCCCAGCACCCCACCACCCAGCAGTGAGGGGCACCTGCCAGCAGGCCCGACTCATGTCCCCCAGCACCCCCACCCACCCAGCAGTGAGGGGCACCTGCCAGCAGGCCCCGACTCATGTCCCCCAGCACCCCCACCAACCAGCAGTGAGGGGTACCTGCCAGCAGGCCCCGACTCATGTCCCCAGCACCCCCACCCACCCAGCAGTGAGGGGCACCTGCCAGCAGGCCCTGACTCATGTCCCCCAGTACCCCCACCCCCAAGCAGTGAGGGGCACCTACCAGCAGGCCCCGACTCATGTCCCCCAGCACCTCCACCCCCCAGTAGAGAGGGGCACCTGCCAGCAGGCCCCGACTCATGTCCCCCAGCACCCCCACCCCCCAGCAGTGAGGGGCACCTGCCAGCAGGCCCAGACTCATGTCCGCCAGCACCCCACCACCCAGCAGTGAGGGGCACCTGCCAGCAGGCCCGACTCATGTCCCCCAGCACCCCCACCCCCCAGCAGTGAGGGGCACCTGCCAGCAGGCCCTGACTCATGTCCCCCAGCAACCCCACCCCCAGCAGTGAGGGGCACCTGCCAGCAGGCCCTGACTCATGTCCCCCAGCACCCCCACCCCCCAGCAGTGAGGGGCACCTGCCAGCAGGCCCCGACTCATGTCCCCCAGCACCCCCACCCCCAGCAGTGAGGGGCACCTGCCAGCAGGCCCCGACTCATGCCCCCCAGCATCCCCACCCCCCAGCAGTGAGGGGCACCTGCCAGCAGGCCCCGACTCATGTTCCCCAGGACCCCCAACCCCCAGCAGTGAGGGGCACCTGCCAGCAGGCCCCGACTCATGTCCTCCAGCACCCCCACTCCCCAGCAGTGAGGGGCACCTGCCAGCAGGCCCCGACTCATGTCCCCCAGTACCCCCACCCACCCAGCAGTGAGCCTCAGGCCCTGACTCATGCCCCCCAGCACCCCCACCCCCCAGCAGTGAGTGGTACCTGCCAGCAGGCCTGACTCATGTCCCCCAGCACCCGCACCCCCAGCAGTGAGGGGCACCTGCCAGCAGGCCCCGACTCATGTCCCCCAGCACCCCCACCCACCCAGCAGTGAGGGGCACCTGCCAGCAGGCCCCGACTCATGTCCCCCAGCACTCCCACCAACCAGCAGTGAGGGGCACCTGTCAGCAGGCCCGACTCATGTCCCCCAGTACCCCCACCCCCCAGCAGTGAGGGGCACCTACCAGCAGGCCCCGACTCATGTCCCCCAGCACCCCCACCCCCCAGTAGTGAGGGGCACCTGCCAGCAGGCCCCGACTCATATCCCCCAGCACCCCACCACCCAGCAGTGAGGGGCACCTGCCAGCAGGCCCGACTCATGTCCCCCAGCACCCCCACCCCCCAGCAGTGAGGGGCACCTGCCAGCAGGCCCCGACTCATGTCCCCCAGCACCCCCACCCCCCAGCAGTGAGGGGCACCTGCCAGCAGGCCCCGACTCATGTCCCCCAGCACCACCACCCCCCACCCCCCAGCAGTGAGGGGCACCTGCCAGCAGGCCCCGACTCATATCCCCCAGCACCCCACCACCCAGCAGTGAGGGGCACCTGCCAGCAGGCCCGACTCATGTCCCCCAGCACCCCCACCCCCCAGCAGTGAGGGGCACCTGCCAGCAGGCCCCGACTCATGTCCCCCAGCACCCCCACCCCCCAGCAGTGAGGGGCACCTGCCAGCAGGCCCTGACTCATGTCCCCCAGCACCCCCACCCCCCAGCAGTGAGGGGCACCTGCCAGCAGGCCCCGACTCATGTCCCCCAGCACCCCCACCCCTCAGCAGTGAGGGGCACCTGCGAGCAGGCCCCGACTCATGTCCCCCAGCAACCCCACCCCCCAGCAGTGAGGGGCACCTGCCAGCAGGCCCCGACTCATATCCCAACAAACAACATGTCCCAACAAAACAGACCCATGTCCCTAAAGCCAACCCTAATCCCCCTTGCTCCCCAATCCAAGCATGAAACCATCCACAGAACCCACTCCCAAATTAACCATGCCATGATAGTCTAAATGAACCACCATGCCCATGCAGGAATGCACAACGTAGCCACACAGTGGCAACACGTGACTGAGGAAATGTTCAATGAGACATGCACAAAACCAATGACAGAACACAACATCAATTCAGAAGTTATAAAAATTGTATTAAAATCATAATGAACTGACTTTGAGGAATAGTAAAATGAAAATCAATGTACAATCACCGATTTTGAAAAAAATATATTGTAAATCCAATGAAGTTAAAAAAAAGAAAAATCATGTACAATAAAAAAGTGGTCCATTGCCAATGTCCATAATAAAAACATAATCCAAATAAAAAATAACCATTGATCCATGGGAATATAGAAAAAGAAAGTATGTACAAGTCTGCAAATATATAAAATGTAAGTCCAAATGGTCCATGATCCACAAACAAAAGGAAACCTACAAAAAAGTCTTATGACGAAAAAACTATATACACACGAAGTGGAGCAATGTCCATTAACTCCAAATTAAAAGAAAAACAAAGGAAACCTAACACTATCTAACTATATACAATGGGGGCGGGCAAGTCCTGCGGCTCACTCTGTGATGTCCCGGGCCAGGGCATCATCAAACTCCATGTCGATGTCCCGGAGGCGGGACGCTGCCCTGGCCCAAGGTCTCGCAGGGATGCACTCATGGCCTGTTCCAACTCCCTACGAGTTGCCTCGAGGCACTCTCCCCGCCTCAACGCCCGACGCATGGAGAACTCTGCCCTGACCATGGTGAGCTGCGCCTCTTCTGCCCGCCGCCGCTCTGCATCTATACGCTGGCCCAAACGCAGCCACACGGAAGACACACCCATTCCAGGGTCTTCCTGCACTCTGGCCGATGCCTGCCTCTCTGATGTAGATGGCCCCGAGCCATCATTGCTCCCACCTAAAGTCTGCTGCTGTTGCTGCTGCCCATGTGCCCTATCCGATGCCTGCACATCCTCCATCTGCTGGTCTCCAGTTGTTGGGGTGTCCATCCCTGCTGGACCGCCGACTCCCGACTGTGGCAGGGACGGGATCTCCACCAAGCTGGCTGTGTTGGTCAGGCCAGGGCCACAGGGGGCCCTGGTGGAATCTGGGCCTGAAGACGGCAAGGAGAACGACTGGTGCATAGTCTCCACAGAGGAAGCGAGGTCCGCCAGATTGCGCGACACATGTGGGAACCCACCGACCAGGGCCCCTCCCAACAGTGCCATGTTGCGACGCTGTTCTTCGTGATGGCGTGCGTGCTCCGCCCAGGAAGCACGCACGTCATCATGAATGTCACACGTGCGCAACGCGCCACCAACCAGGACGGAGCCCATACGGTTGTGGGACCCCTCATCCGCAGGTAGTGGAGAGGCAGATGACGTGGCACTCCCCCCTACCTGCGGACGGGCCTGGGACGGGGCATCCCTGCTGGTGCATGGTGGTGCAGTCGCAAGGTCAAGGACAGCATCATGAACAGGCCCGTCCGCGGTGACCTGTGCTGCCTCCTGACCCTGGCCCTGGACTGCACCACTTGCACCAGTGGTACTACCCCCACCAGGCCCCATGTGCGGCTCAGTAGCGGGCTCCTCCTCCTCTGTGGAGACCATCAACCTGGATGTCCCCACACTGTCTTCCACCATTGCAAGCCCCTGTGGGGGCTCACCCGGCCCTTCCGCTACAGCCGTAGAGGCAGACACGGCACCAGCCCCCTCTCTCCCGGATGATGGCAATTCCTGGGAGGGTGGCTGGGCCTTGCGTCGACGCCCGCTGGAAGCATCCCCGCCGCTTGGCTCCACAGCGCCGTCTCCGCCCTCTTCTTCACTTGACGCTGCGTAGAGGGAGACATAGAACACAAGCATCATGGTATAGTACAATATTCCCCTAGACAGGAAGCAATAACACATGATTGGCACTGTCAAATGTCACTTCCATCCTGTCCCTCCACAACACATGGGTGAATGCACGCAACACACATGCAGAAACAGTCCCGGCGCCTGAAATCAACATCAGCATCCATGTACAAGAGCCTCTGTTAACCAAAATGTTGCCTTCAAACTCACATGCATCATGGCTCACACTGATCCCATGCACACACATCACCGGAGGGTCATGCCTCATGGCTTGTACACCACAGACACAGTGGATAGACACAGTGGATACAACAGTGACGGCACTGCATGAGTGAATCTACACATCATCACGGACATGTGTCATGCATCCATGGCGTTTCAAAGTCACACACACACTTCTCAGACACATACACATGTGCACCATACATGTACATGACAGCAGCACCCATCCCTCACACCCCCTCCATGTCCAAGAACAGAGACTGGCATGCTTTCATGTGTGCATTCTGCATACAGCTCCCCATGTTGCATTGGAACACATGCACCATCCATGTGGTTCACACATTACTGGTCTCACATGCATGACTTTGATGTCCCTGCACACCCACATCCATACATGGCCTATGTCACACATAAAGGCATGTATCAGACTACCAGCACACTGCAACATGCCCTGTCTCCCACAGCAATGCTTGGCCACTAACTGCTCAACTCCAGACGGGCCTGCCTCTGAAAGATCTGGGTGTGGAGTGCTGGGCCTACGTGTTCCAGGACCCTCATCTGGATGTTGCTCATGCTGCCCCAGCCCCCCTCCGTGAGGCGCCGGGCCTTGTAGAGGGTCCTGGACCTCAAGTCCTCCCAGCGCTCCTTGACGTGCTTGATGTCGCGGGTTGCCACCCGCTCCGCATTGATGGCAACCACTGTGTCCTCCCAGATCCTCGACCGTCCTTCCTTGTTGGCGCGTGATGCTCCCAAGAGGGCATCATAATGCCCCAGGACATGCTCCACCAGGACACCAACTTCCTTCTCACTGAAGCTGGTGGCCCTCTGCCTCTCTGACTGGGGGTCGCCAGTGGTCTCAGATGGTGTTTGCCCCAACATGGCGACCCCCGAGGCAGGTGTGGGTGGGCAACTGGGTCCTGGGGCTGGGCTGTGAAGCGATGGTATCCCAGTCGGGAGTCTTCTGTTCCAGCAGGGGTGGACACAGCAACTGGACCCCTGCAGATGGCTGACGTGCAGGCACCAAATAGCAGGGCACGTGGGCAGCAGGCAGGCAGCAGCAGATGGCTGGTGGGAGCGTGCTCGGGGGGGCAGGAAAATAGCCTTTTGGGCAGGAGTGTGGTCTTCCGTGTGTTTTCGCGTAGCCTGCCTGATACGGAGTGATTTGGCACGTGAAAAAATTGCACGTCAGCGTGTAATTCGAGGAAAGGCCCTTAGCACGTAAGCACGTCTGTGACGTAGCGCACACAGGCGTTTCCCTCGTGATGTGGGCATAGTGTTCAGCGCGCGTGTGAAAAAACTGCACGTCTGCGTGTGAATGCATGTAATCCGAGGAAAGGGGCTACGTGCGATGCGCACAGGCGTTTCCCTCAGCACGGGTTAAAGGTGAGTGGGGCCAGCAGTTCGCTGTATGTGCCTTTCGTGGAGACCGACGTGTGTTGCTACTTCGTGTTGTTTCGCGCGCCATCACAACTTCACAGCGGATCAAGGACGTATCTCTTCTTTTGGCGGGGGTATTGGCTAAGCGTGTTTTTCATTATCACGCTAGTCAGAAGGTGAGTTGCGCACACTATTTTTCCCTCTGCAGGTGCCCCTGTGTATTGCACCCGTTTTCGAGGTTATAGTAGCCTGCGTGTCCCATGCGTATGCGTTTTTCGTGTTACTGGGTGCCACTGTGTACTGCGGGAGGTTGATTCCACGCACGTAGGCTGCAGGGTTGCGTGCACGGTTTTACTGCAGTTTTGGGGTGCCTGAGCATTGCGTGACCCGTCACTACATCACTGGGGTCACATACAGCCTTGCAGGTGCAGGGGGGCTGTTAACATCTTGCATCCCACCCCCTTCACCCCAATTGCCCAGGACAATTGTGGTGTACACCTCCCATTGGCACTCCTCAATCTGTGCCGGCACTACTCCATCTGTGCCATGGTTGGGAGGCCACCAACGGTGAGGGGCGCTTCAGCTGGGCGTCCTCCTCGTGGCGGGCGTGGTCAGGGATGTGGCTGGGGTGACCAGGAAGCAGGGGGACTCCAGGGTGTCCAGGGTGGCCGCAGAGGGGGAAGAGGCAAGGGTGCGCCACTTGAGCACGATGTTGTGCCATGTGTCGGTGCAGTCATGCCGCCACCCCCTGTGGTTCCGGGAGATGCAGCTTCTGCATCTGGCACTGACGCCTGTGTGACCCGGCAGTCTGTTTCATCGACTGCCACGGGCCCAAGGGTAGTGGTAGCTGCAGGTGCAGCTGTGGACACCACCACCCAGGTTCAGGGTCTGCCAGCACAGGCTGTGTTGGCACTTGAAGACCCCTTGGAAGATTTCCAACAGGCCAGGAGGGAAACCGTAGGTGCACGCAGGGCTGCCCTGATCAAGACATGTGTCCCTCGGGCAGTAATGTCATCTGCTGCCCCGAACAGCCGGGTGTTGGCAAGTGCAGGGGCAGATGCAGCCAACATCACCCCGGTTGTGAGTCTGCCAACCAGGACAGTCGCGGTCAATGACCCTGCCACAGGGGATGTTGCTGCGCAGGGTCCATTAGAGGGCACCCAGCTGCCACTGACGCAAGTCGGGCCTTTGGTCGTCCCTCCACCTGCCACTCCCTTGGATCAATCCAACGGTGCTACTGGCCATAGTGATCAGGGTGGCATTTGCCAGCCAGGGTCTGCGCCACAATCCAAGAGGAGGAAGGTTGCACCTGCAGCACAGGCTAGGACCCCACACACAGCCACGACCTCCTGCATGTCGAGGAAGAAGCTTTCTGCAACCAGGAACTGGACTACCTCATGGACTACGTGCGGGACCGCAGCCGTGACATGCTAGTGGGTCCTAATTGTCAGACTACAGCTGCCCACCGTGATACCCACTGGAAGCAAGTTGCGGAACATGTGAGTGCATTCGGCAATGAGGTGCGCACGGCACAAGAGTGCAAAAAGCATTGGAATGACCTCAAATGCAGCGCTAAGGCTAAGCGTGCCTCAAATTACAACTTGACTCTGGTGACTGGCAGTGGGTCTCCACCTGAGGAGGAAGACCTCACTCCGCATGAGTCACTCATTGCGGAGTTCATACCATCTGAATTGGTCGAAGGAGTGGGAGAGATGCCGGACTTAGATTCCGAGTCCAGTGAGTGTTGCTGCGTGTTTGTTGTGGACATGTGTGTTTTACTTGTGTGATGTGTTGTGCATGACTGCCACTACATGTCACGTGTACAATGCTTCCCTGATGCATGTCTGCTCTGCTGGATGGTGGACATGTGGAGCGGACGGGACTGTCCGCATCACCACTATTGCACCCTACTCACATGCTGGTCACCAGGATGCCCCTCAAGTCCATGTTCCAGCTCACTGGCCCTTCTGCATGTAGCGTGGGGTGACCTTCCTCTCAGCCCAGGGACTATGTCATAGCATGACTGACGTGCATGTGTCCTCTGCCTGCATGCGGGTACTCCATGTAGGCATGCTCCCTTGCTCCTCAACCCCCCCTCTGCAGCCCAATTCCACCTTAGCACTGATATGCTTCAATTTTGCCATTGAGTACTTCCCTGTTCATGCGTCCTGTGTACATGCAAACTTCCAGCAGCCAATCTGCCAGACATATGCTGTGTGGTACATCCTTTGTACTTGATGCAGGGTGTCTCACTTGGACTGTGCAGAGGTCAGATGCCCCGGAGGGACATGAGTGCCCATTCATGCTCCATGTGTATTCCACTCATGCCCCTATGTGTCCTTGACTGGATGATCATCGTAGTACGAGTCCAGGGGGACGTGCATTGCATTGCATTTCATCAGCCTTCCCATGTCCACTGTGGCTCAGTCCTGCGTCGCACACATGTTTAGGGTTTGACAGTCTGTGTGGGTCACAGGCCTCAGCCTATTTAATGGCCAATGACTCTGTCCAACTGGTGTAGTGTCTTTTTCACACGTGGGTGTACTCCGGAGGTTTCATCATGTGTCCTGCTTACTGTCCCATCATCATTTGCTGTGTTGTCACTTGACTCACATGATGCAGTTGATGCTAGACTACACTGTCAATACACAGGTCTATGGTCAGCCTTTTGATACCATGCTAGGCATCCCTGCATTTGCACTTGGGGGGAGGGGTGGTTTGCTTGTAGCCATGCTAGCCATTAAATTCACATTGCACGTGATGGCTGAAGTTGACCTTGCACTGTCTTCACATTTTCAGATACACATCATGAAGTACTTGTACATGTAGACAGTGAGTAACATACAAATTTGCTGCACTGCATCGACCCACTTCTGTGCAAAATTACACCATTCTACATTCCTAATCACAGAAGCAGTGTCAAGTTGACCCAGTATGCATGGCAGGTTCTCTTTTGTGTGTGACATGTCTGCTTGATGTGTTTGGTGTCTGTGTGTGTTGTGTGCTTCTAACATGGTTAGTGACCTTTTTTTCTCTACTTTTCAGATGATGACACAATGAAGCCAGAGGATGGTGTTGTCATGCCAGGCACAGGGTTGTTATCACTACAGCAACCCGGCACACGTGGAGGTCGTGGGGTGGTAGGCCACGAAAACCCACATGTGCTACAGTCCATCTTGTCTCTGGCTGGCAATGAGTCCAGCCCTGATAACCACTCTGACGTCATGTCGAGTTGGATGAGCATCAGGTCCATATGTCAGGGGTGGGTGATTCTGATTTGGGCACTCTTCTGTCTGCGACACCTGCACTGAGGGGTCAGACAGTCTTGGAACCTCCGCCTGTGGTGGATCGGGACACAGGGTCACCCTCCACACCAGTCACTGATGTGCCTGGGCCATCACGTCGACGGTGGCATGTAGTTGTGCAGCCACGGGTGGTGCCAACACAACGAGGACACCCAGTCCTTAGGTCCCGCAGGGGTCAATCCCAGCAACGCGGTCGCCACGCGCAACCGCTGTATACTGAGTGGGAGCAAGACATGACTGCCAATTCTGAACGCCAGGGGGCAGCAATGGAGAACATCGCTGTGAGCATGGAGCGTGTGGCCCAATACGTGCTCCTCCCTACTAGGCAGGTGCTTCTCCAGCAGCAGACGGCACGGTCCACGGCCCGCTCGCTCAGGCTGGGCATGGCAGCCTCAGACAGGGCACGCCAGGCTGAGATGGTGTCTTTGCATTGAGCATGTGCTGCTCACGCAGAGGCACACATGGAGGCCCTGAGGGAGGAGTATGCTTCCCTCAGATCCACTCTGGGTGTCCTTCTGATGTCCCAGAGGGAGCGGGCAGAGGAGATGTTTGCGCAGCTTGAGCCTACCATCTCGGCTGAGCTGCATGCTTGCCGGGAGGTGCAACAGTTGTCCAGCCAGGCCTTGCAGGAGGAACTCCATGTTACAGGTGTTACCTTGCAAGAGGAAGCACGCGTATCACGTGAGGTCCTGCATGCAGACCTAGGTGTGATCGCCGCACAGAACCAGGCTCACCCGTCCGTCAGACTTTCTGACGACGAGGAGCAAGCTGTGGCTAGGCGTGGTCAGGCTCCTGTGCCACATCCTCCTTTCCAGGAAGAGCCAGACTCGGATGTCAATATATATCCCACATAGGTCGTACTGTGCAGGCGTTGAGCCCATGGATGATTTATTTTCCTCAACATCATTGCATGTGGGTGTTGAGCAGCACCCTGTACCTCCCCCCTCCTAGTTGCCTCCCCCCCAGGTCATATGTGCCATTTTTGATTTTTCTTTTAGTTTAGTTAGTTAAGTTTCTATTTGATAGTTAGTTTAATTAGGTAATGTAGGTTTTCTATAGTTAGTGTAATTAGTTAATATAGTTTAAAATTGCTTGTCTATTGTGCTTTCATGTGACAGTGTGGTGCTTTGTGGCTTTTGAAAGCATCCACTGTCTGTTCCAGCTGGGCCCTTCAAGCTTGTCTTGTGTATGTGTTTGCAGCTCGGGGTCCTTGACTCACATATGCCACTCCTGCTTCCCTTATCCATGGGCTCGCAAGGATGGTTCGGTGTAACAGCCTATTGCACAAGGGCTTTGGACTGTCATATCTGTGGCATGTCTGCTGCTGTCCAACTTGTGTTAACACCCCTAGTGGGGATGATAGGGGTGTTATTGACCACTGTTCTTCTTTCGCTAGATGGGGTGTTTCATGATTCATGTGCACATTCATTGCTATGCATTGCGTAGTATGTTTCTTATCTTTACTGTACATGTGCTTGTTGAAATTCATGCCGTAGATAGTGTGTTCCACACTTTGCCTGTGAAAGAAGGACTGATGGTGTGATTTCTGATGTACGTCTCTGACATGGTCCAGTCATGAAATGCCTGAAGAGACACACACAGATGAATTTAAAGCATTAATCATGTGTTTCATGCCCTTTCTGCAGGGGGATGAGCCTCCAGACCACTTTTGCCAGCAGACATGGGCCATTGGACGTCTGGAAGCTGGACACGTTTGGTGGTGCCGACATGCGCATGTGTGCGCAAGCAGAGGCACAGGGATTGCGCTCATACATCCAAAAACAGCTGACGTGTTTCAAGGGACTCCAGGCAAGGTGAGCAGCACAGGGGGGCCACAACACAGCAAACCTTCCACCAGGCCAGTTGCACATGCATGCTTAGTAGCAGCACTGACAGTGACCTTGGACAAATATTGGTGTTGAAGCGCACAATACAGCTGAGATGTGTTGGTGGACTAATGGCTAGTTGATGGGAAAGTTGTCTGGGGCACCTGCAGTGGCACATATCCTCCGGTCCACCATGGTCCATTGAGGCACTTGTATTAGTCATGTAGCGTTGCGAGACATGGAAAGAAGCAGCTCACAGGGACAGACAGCAAGGGACAGACTCGTGTGCAGTACATTTTATTTCCATGTAGAATTTGACACATGCACTACCTACTTTATTTCGGTCATGGTGGAACACGACTTGTTCTGAAGTCATACCTTGCTATATGCGTCTGGCTGCTTACCCAGGGAACATTGCATGTTGTGTAAATCGTGACACATTGGTCTTCCATTTGCCACGCACCCACCGGCGCCTGACTTACTGCATTGACTGTGTATGAACCATCACAGGGGTAATGTTACGTATGGATACGAAGCATCCACACCAGATTGTTTGTAGAGTAGTTTGTTAGTTTGGGGCCTATATGGTGGTGTGTTTGTGTGTTATAGGCACGCACAGGTTAGTAACTGTGGCTCTCTTTGCAGCATTGAACTGCTCCTGTTACCGGACCTGAGAGTGCACAGGCAGGAGGCCAGCACTCACCCCAGAGATAAGTTTCTCTTTGTCTTCCTTTTGAGTAATTTGTTACTATGTGCATGATGATCAGGTTTGGTGTACTTGTGTATGTGTTAATGTGAATAGTACAGTTTTGTACATTTCTTACTTTCCCGTGTCAATCCTACTCCCCTCTCCTGCCCCGCATTCCGCTTATCCAGTATAGAAATGCCTGTCCCGACTGCATATCCCTGACCCTCCTTCCCTACCAGGGTCTCAGAGGCCTGTGTGAGTTTGACCTTGCAGGCACCCAGACCACAGTGGGGGTGGTTGGTTCGTGCCACTCCTGCGCCTGTACACGGGAGCTGTGACAGTACACATCAGTTTGTGGTGCATCATTCTGTGTTATGTACCACACATGGTACACATCCTGTTGTGACATTGTTTTACTGTGCTATCTTGGTTGTTACGTCATTGTGGTAGTACTTGGGCTTTGTGACGTACTGCTACTTCAAGTCATCTACTGGAGGCTCTTCTGGTTTGTTTTGCTGCCTGCAGGCTTTTTGCTTGGCTTCTGTGGTGGCCTGCTTTGCGTTCTCTTTGATGTGGTGTTTTTGCAAGTCAAGGTGGCCTCCAAGGGTGCTGGACGCTTTTTGCACAAAAGGTGGGAGATGGTGTCAAAAGGGAACGGTGATCCTGTGGCCAGGTGGAAATCAAGGATGAAGGCTACATAACCCAGGTGCAGTTGTTCAGTGGGTCATGGTGATTTGTAAGGGAGGGGAGGGTGTTTTGTTGTTGACAGTTGCCTTGCCCTACAGTGTGATGCGCACCCTGACATTGTAATTGTGGTATCATATGTAAATGATGTATTCTGCTGATCAATGCCTGTTCATGTCTTGTGTTTACCTTTCAGGTGTGAGGGAATAGTTGTGGCTTGACATGCTGGGGTGTACACATGGTGAATGTTCACATGTGATCTGTAGAGGAGACTGATGGTCACTTGATTGCACATGCATATATTGAGTGCATGTCCCTACTGACCCACACACTCGCACTATGTGCAACCACCCTTCATGTCCACATGTACACTCTGTTTGCCTTCTGGTGCCCACTGTGTCCCTGCAGCACCTGATCTATGACCAATTGTGGATCCTGTACATGCGTAATTTGCTTTTTGATGTAGTTTGTCGCTTAGATGTGATGCTCAGGGTGTGCGTCACACACAATGGCTGTTCACTATGTTGTGCACTGAGCATTGTGTTGCAGGAGGTGGGCATGGCACACAGAAGCTGCAGTGTTGATTTTGCAATGCACAATGTGCATGTAGACAGGCATTCATTGTTTTGTTACAATTACAACTGTTGGAATGCATTTGGGTATGACTTCTTTTGGGTGGGAGGTTGTTGGTCAGTCATTTCATCTGATTGCATGTCAGGCATCATTGTCTGATGCCACTTTACATTTTTCACATGTCAATGTGTACCTTATTGGTACTGTGTTGGTGTATAGCTATTGCTTGCCATGTCATGTTGTGGTTTGGGAGGGTTTGGGTGACATAGCAGTGATAGTCATGGCCTGTTTTGCAGGTCTGTGTGATTCACACCTTGCATGTGTGCCTTTTGGTCACACAGGATTGCATATGTTTAAGTAGCTAGGGATGCACACAATGTGGAACTTCCATGGCAACATTCTCAGGGTGGTAAGGTTGTGACAGTTGACTGTCTCTTTGTCATCATCGATTGTCACCTGGTATGTGCCAGGCCTGTGTGCACTCCGCAGGGGTGGGAGTTTAGGTGAAAAATGTGGCCACAAGCTGGGTCCGGGCTTCCTCGCCACGTTCCCTGTCCCCTCCCATGGGCAGCACCTGTGCCTGGGGCTGGGGATGTGGGGGCACCACCATGTCCACCGGTACGCCCTGCCGTGTTGCAACATTGTGCAGGACACATGCTGCCACAATGATCCTGCACACTACTGGGGTGCATAGAGTAGCTGCTCGCCAGAGCGGTCAAGGAAGAGGAAGCGTGACTTGAGCACTCCGAATGTGCGCTAAACTATGGCCCTGGTTGCAATATGGGCTGCGTTGTATCTTACCTGGGGTGGTGTGGTGGGGTTCCGGATTGGTGTCATCATGTGGTTGCTCAGAGGGTAGGCACTGTCCCCTGGAGAGGTGATGATGGTTGTGATTATTGGGGTTTGTGTATTTGTGTGTGTGTGTGACATGACTGCATGTGCACAGGCATTTGTACTCACCTAGGAGACATGTGTCACCATGCTGCCCAGCTTCCAGGGCCCGGCTCAGGGCAGACATTCTGTATATGAAACTGTCATGGGTGGAGCCAGGGTAGTTTGCATAGAAACAGGTGATGATTCCCTTTGCATCGCATACCACCTGCACGTTGATGGAATGCCAGTGCTTGCGGTTTCGGTAGATGTGTTCAGTGGCCCTAGGTGGACGTAGGGCCACATGGGTGCAATCTATGGCACCGAGCACTTTGGGGAAGTGTGCCACCCTGTAAAAGTCCTGGACAACGGCCTGCCTTTCTGCGGGTGTTCTGGGCATGTATATGTGCCTGCGGACTGAGGGGCGCGCTGTCATGATTGCCAAGACCTGGTGTAGGCAGCGTGACTGTGTGGCCTGTGAGACCCCCCCCACTATGGCAGTAGTCCGCTGAAATGACCCAGTGGCGAAAAGATGCAGGACATTGAGCACCTTCTCCAAGGGGCTCAATGCTTGGGAGCAGATGGTGGGGGATGTAAGGTCATCTTCCCACTCCCTGACCAGGTCTAGGATGATACGAGGTGGAAATCTATACTTGCCGTAGACCTGGTCGTCAGGCATCCCAAAAAGGCTTGTCCGGGGTGAAAAAATGCGTGCCTTGGCTATTCTCCTCCTCCTGCGGTGTCCCACGATCAGTGCTGAGACAAATGGGGCATTCATCGTAGCTGTATATACGTGTTTGTTGTTTGTGTGCACTTTTATAATGTGCGCGGGGACGATTCCGCCTGCCTTCCTGTGGCGGACGGGTTGGCGCCTATGCGCGTCTTTTGCCATGCGCAGGTTTCCCGTATTCGAATCCATGAATACGGGTTGTTCGCGTGCGTGTGGGCATTCCGTGTAGTTCCCTGCAGTACTTCCCCAGTTACGCCTTCTTTTTCACGCGTCGTTCCCCATTCCATGTGTTACGCCCACTGTTCCGCCCACTTTTGTTGTGTGCGCTGCGGTATGTGTGCTTTCGCTCTGTGCGTAGCACACGCCGTTTGATGACGTGTGCGCCCGCGTGCGCCACGCACGGATTTGGCATACAACCAGTGTAAAACACGCGCAGCGCCTTCCTTGGATCGCACGTGCGCTTGCTTTCTCACGCTTGTGCCACCTTGCGCCTGCTTGCGCTGGGATTTTCGGCGCACGTTTATTCCATGAATCGGCCCCTAAGTCCCAAAAGGCTCCCATCATTTGTATAGTTAGGCTCACTGTAGCTAGTGGGATCTAGTCCATTTACATTGAGCTTCCTTTACTTTCCTCGTCTCCGTACTTGTACTTGTGTAAGGAGGTGAAAAGAAATCAGTAATTTTGGCGGACATCACATTTTTTGTTTTATTACGTTTTTTTCTTGGAGTTATATTCCATTCCTCAATGGGAACACTTTAGCCAAGTGTGGATGATGTGGAGTAATAAAGACAAACATTTGCATGTATTTTTTGTTTAACCTATTAGTATACATTATTTGGGTATATGTTAATGTCATGGGGTCTCATACCGTGCACTGTTGCCCCTTGCGTGGACTGTTGGTGCTCTGGCAGATCTGCAATAGGAGGGTTTGACGGTTTGTTAGTGGGATTAAGAGGGAGAGAAACCAGTCACTGAGCATTGGTGCGTTTACGGTTGGTAGCCATCATGTAGCCGGTCCGGTAGCACAGCGAGTAGAGTGCTCGCTTTGACATCTGTGCAGAGCCTGCTGCAGCAGGTTCAAATCCCGGCAAGGCCAAACTCAGCCTTCCACACTGTGGGTAATAATAAGCAGCGCTCAGATACCTGAGGGTTCGTAACGCTATATAAATGCTAAATTATTATTATTTATGTGGCGTTGAGGTATGATTGTGCAAGGTTTGGCTTCATGTTGGATGTTGTGAAGTGTGTGCTGTTAGTGATGAGGTAGATATATGGTTGTCTTTTGTTCAGAGTTTGAGGGCGAATATTGATAATGGCAGGTTTTTAGTACGGATAGTTAGGAGCAACACATTTCCAACCCCCCCAACAATCCATCTAAGCGTGACACATTTCCTGCCCCCAACAATCCATCAAAGTGCAGCACATTCCCTACCCCCAACAATTCATCTAGGTGTGGCACATTTCCTGCCCCCAACAATCCATCCAAGTGCAACACATTTCCTACCCCCAACAATCCATCTAAGTGCAACACATTTCCAGCCCCCAACAATCCATGTTGGTGCGACACACAGATAGCTCTCAAAACATCTATCAGGCTATCTAAGTGAGATGCATGTCATCTACAGAGTGTCATGATATGATGGTGGTAATGTAGATAGAAATGGTGGGGGATTTAATAGAGCATAATAATAACGGTTTTTACCGCCCATGCCACCTTACCTCAGTCGTAGCTGTTAAGTGATAAACAAAGTGTCCACCTTACAGAAACTACCAGTCCCTGCAATGTACGCAAGCACTGCCCTGCAGACATCCAAAGCATGCTACATCTCCTCCTCCAGAGAGGAATTCCAGTGAAAAGCCTACAGCACAATGTCCTGAAACCTGTGAAATGTCAACGCCACCTTTGGCAGAAAGCCAGGATCGCATTGAAGCATCAATGTCTCTTTACATTAAAGTGTGCCCATTCCTCCCAACCTGTGTGCCAATATAACAGCCACCAAGAAGACAGAATTGAGAGTCACAGTTTCAAGTAAATTTTTTCCACCGGCTCAAACATGATCTCTGGAGAAACTGCAATACCGACGCAAAATCAGAAGGGGGAGGGGGAGGGGTAGGAGCAGGGACGTATTTACAACAAGGCCGACGAGGCCCAGTGTGGCAGATTGCCAGAGGAGAGGCATTTTAATGTAGTTTATTTTCAATGTACCCTTTGCCATTTTTTAAATATAAAGCCAATGTTGTCAAGTCTGCCTGATTCACAACTATCATTTTGAGCTGTTAGCAGTCGTTCCACTTTGACAGCTAATGTATTTTATACTTGATATTTATAAAAGTTTTATTGTAAGGGTGACTTTTTAATAAATAATTTAAAGGCGTACCAAAACCAGCGTGCATTAGGTTGTTAGTGATTCAGTCATACAACTGTCACAGAGATATATGACAGAGATAAAGCTCTTTGATCATTCTTATCTTCCCAAAATGCTCTTTAATATGCAAAACAGCCCAAAACTCATTGTTTTTATTGGTGCCACTTCACATTATGTTTGGAGTTATTTCTAATCAATACCCACATAGTTAAGCAATCACTTTTATATTCAAATACATGACATGTATTTTTAAAGCTGTTGCAAAGAATGAGTTTTTTTCCCTTCAGAAAAGTAAAGATTAAAAATGACGCATCATTTTACAATATTAAACGCATGCCTAGTCTCAAGCCCAGAGTTTCCAAAGGTGGCACTAAAATGATGTTCAGAAGCATGCACTAATTTCCCTCCCCAGTCCCACATTTCAGAGGTCTATGGCTGCCCAAAAGGTGTCAGTATGAAATAGATCATAGAGAAGTTAAAATGTCAAAGAGTAAATCTAAATGTACAAGTGCATAAAGAAACCTGTGAAAGGATACCCAAAGCCATAGATCGGAGAGAACAAAAACTGTGTGCCAAAAGTAGACACTTTCACAGCAGTAAAGGAGTCCTGTAAAGATATCCATTCAGCCATCTTTACAGAAGCTGCTCAGTGCTAAGCAGGCAAATGGCATCCCTGCTGGGTTTATCATGTGTCTTTGATGATCTGCTGCACGCTCAGTACTACAAGGAGAGCCAACTGCAAAACATGTC
This sequence comes from Ambystoma mexicanum, assembly GCF_040938575.1. NCBI lineage: Eukaryota > Metazoa > Chordata > Amphibia > Caudata > Ambystomatidae > Ambystoma > Ambystoma mexicanum. The sequence goes on from NC_090933.1 coordinate 606,990,374, forward strand.
ACACAATGCATAACTGTGATGTTTATAAATAATCTTTATATGAATTATATTTAAAATACAAGGTGGGGCTTTTACTGTGAAACAGTAAGGTAGGGCTTTTACTGTGAAACAGTACTTCAAACGACAGCAGGACATATGTGTCTATACCCACGCATTTCTAAAAGGTTCGCATGTATTGTACAGTCCAACCAACTCTACAGAGTTAACAATTATTTTAAATTACTTAAACGCACGCTGGCAAGACCCATATCCTAAACCACACCCACAATTATATTATTGTGCTGGAAAGCCCAAATGATTGCTTAATTTTACTCTTGAAGTGTTGGATATTTTGGACAATTGCACAAACAGAAGTATGTACCACTTCATTTGTTATCAAAGGTGTCTGCATTGTGCGGTTACGAGGATTGCTGTTGCTTCCCACACTTGAATGTTCAGGGTCGCCCTTATTCATTACTCCACCATGGGAATGCACACTCAAAGATTCCAAGAACCTTCTGCAACTGCCTTTACTCTACTGAGGTGTTCATGCACAGGCAGACTTTACAAACTTCACTAGTGATTTCGCCAAATTTGAATGGTGTTCCAGCCCATGGATGGGACAAAGACTGATATGCAAAAGGCTATTAAAACTCCTGGGTGTTTTAATAGCCTACTGAGGTGTTCATGCACAGGCAGACTTTACAAACTTCACTAGTGATTTTGCCAGATTTTAATGGTGTTCCAGCCCATGGATGGGACAAAGATTGAACAGAAATTGTTTTTTTATTACATCTTGACCACTCTGCTATGGCACATCTGGCATCACTTAGATTAGAAAAAGACATCTGTGATACTAACCCAAATTATGAAGTGATAATAAAAAAGAAATCAAGATTATGGGATATGGCTAGAAATGTTGATTTACTGCATGTTAAGAAAAGATATAGTGACTTTGCATACAGAGTTTCATTGTTAACCAACCGCATAGCTATTTTACAAAGCTTTGTACCCTGGAACTCGAACACTTTATATTGCAGCTCAGATTAAATATATTGCCCACAATGGAGTTCATGTCCAGATGGGAAAACATAAATTAAGAATCAGATTGCTATTGCCGACTTTGTCACTTAAAGATTGAGACTACAAACACATATTGACGGACTGTATAATTTTTTAAAAAAACAGTATAATAAGGGATGTGTAAATTATATCACTCAGATAGAAAACATTAGGAATTGTCAATGTTTGTCCACAATGTTGGGTGCAGAATCCATAGTTATAACATCTACTGTTTTTGTTATATGGAAAGAAGCTCAAAAGACGTTTTTGCTATATAGGATGTGGTTTGATTTAGATTGCTATGCTATATGATATTAGTTAAGTCTTTTATAAAGGAAAGGTACAGGATAATCTTTTTATCATTGTTAATGTATGTGTGGTTTTTATATTGTTTGTATTTTGATGTGATGAAAGTTTGTAATTAACTATTGCACAATAAAAAAAATAAAAATGGATATTTCTCCTCTGAGAAGGGTGCAGTGAGCTAAAACATGGTTGTAGACCCTCCTGAGTGGATGAAATTGTTTAGAAAAAATTATTTGACCCATGTTCGTTCTCATTAGAGGGGCTCCGACACTCATTTGTAATTCTGTAAAACTTGGGGTTTCACCCTAGGTAACGAAGGGTAATCCAGATGTGGACCCCTTGGTCACTGTGCCCCAGAGAGGCTAAGCTTCACCTCACGGATGAGGCCCGACTAGGCCGAAACATGTATCTGGGGTTGCTGATGGTACTCTTGTTCGGAGGAGAATTGCCTAGCATTTTGTTGCTGGACTGCCCTTGTGGGTGGGACAAAGACTGATATGCAAATAGATATTTCTCCCCTGTAAAGGATGCAGTGAGCTAAAACGTGGTTGTAGAACCTCCCGAGTGGAAGAAATCCCATAGAGCAGGGTGTTTGACCCATGTTCATTCTCAGTAGAGGGGCTCCCACACTCCTTTGTAATTTCAGCCCAAGGGATTGGAGGTACATCAGCTGCAGCAGGTAACTTGCCTTATTTCTAGTTTGCCCCCTGCTGACACTAGAGCTGTAACCATGAGAAGGGGTTGAGATCTTTTCATTCAACATTTTTGTAAGATGTGCCTGTAACACTTGCAAATATTTCAACTAAAATCCCTAGTTCCAACCTTCTCTTACTTGTGTCCAATTGGCACACAACTTATGTTCGGATCGCTTCCAGTAAAAGATTGTTTTCGGACCTAACCGAAAGTAGACAATTAACCGTAACAAGTACCTTTAATGCACTGAACTGTAGGACTCTGAATCTTTGGCAGGAGACATCTGAAAACACGTTTTCCACTAACATAACATAGAAGATAACAGGTTTGAATTAATAGAGAGAAAGAAAAAAAATTCTAATCCCAGCAACCTTAGAAAATTCCTTATACACTATGGAGCGAACATGGGGGACAAGATGGGGCATAGTTTGTACAACATGGAGAGAGTTTGTTAAAGGGGCAGAATCTGGTGAAGATTTAGAGTCCGTCAGAGGTGGAGTAAAGTTGGAGGCGGGGGGGTGCATGGACTTATTTGGGGGCAAAGCAGCAGAAAGCCTAAATATGCCACTGGGTAGGAGTACCCGACACAGGTAATCTACAGGCCTGGAAAGGGCAATGCTCTTCAACATGCGCCCAATGAGATTATCTCCCTCAAAAATGTCCCCACCCTCCCCCAAGGTTCCTGATACGCCTTCACTGCCACCCAATCAGCTCTCAAAGTAGATGCTAGGCCTTTTAAAAAAAACAGCAGACCAAAAAAAGTATAGCTGCCATGCCACGGGACATGGACTGAACCCCATTACAAACACAATAGAAGACAAAATGGTCCCAGTGCCGATTGCAGCACTTCAGATTCTCTGGCCTACTGAAGGGAGAGAGCCATTTAGTGAGTAAAAGCAAGGTTTTGCCTGCCAGCTTCTCCTTTAAGTTTCCATACCAACGACCTCAACAGGGACAGGTAGCATGACCGCACTGACACTGGAGCCACCACCAATCTCAGCAGAGGGAATGACAAATGTCACAGCCAATAGAGAACCAGCAAGATCTGCTCCGACTTGTAGTCCTGAAGCCCGACCAACACCCCCAGAATGAAAGGGATGGGAGGACATTTGTTAAGCAGATTCCCACTCCCAACCACTCCAAGGAAATTGTACGCACTCCCCACTCCTCAGAAAACTGGAGCAGAATAGAAGCGGAGCATTCTCTGGAGAGGCAAAGCGGTCAAGGCTGGAGAACCCGAACCTCGCCCCAATCTCAAGGAATACCACTGTTTGCAGTGATATTTCCTGAGACGAGGGGGAACACCCGGCTGCGCCAGTCTACAGATCCATTGTATGCACTGCTCAGGGTTTCTGTGTGCAACTCTACCCATATATCCCGTACTCTGACCAACTTCCCAGAGACTGAGTGCCCCCTTGTTGATTCATGCATGCCACAGTCAGCAATATTGTCTGTATCAGCACATAATGCCCCTGCTCCCTGTGTGCAAAGACCACCACGGCTCTTGGCAATCGCTGCCAGCTCCTTCCAGTTAGAGGAATGGGATGCCCCCTGTTACATGTGAACCACTCCTGGGAGCATGGTAGCTCCCAGGATGTTGTAATGGGTCACATGGCAGTAGCCACGCAACCAACATAATAAAAGAGGCGAGCCGCTTCCGGCTCGCCAGTCACTCCCATTCTGGCTCCAGCGTCGTTCCTGTTGCACCAGGCTGGTGCTGCGATGTAGGTGCTGGGCCCACGGACGGGGCCCAGCTTAAGGACGGTGCCCCTGCCGGGCAACGCCGTCCCTGTGGGTCCCCCAGCCATGTGAGGCGGGTTGGGGATGCGACCCCGGCTTGGGTGCCCCCAGAGCCGGGGCCACGGTGGCCAGGTGGACCTGGCCACGTGTGCGGAGCTCCGGTGATCTGGAGCGGGGTGGGCTGAACCCCCACCCCTGAGTATGCGGCATGGGCGCCGCCTAAGTGTGCATACTGTCGGGTGCCACCCGACCCGAGCATGGGGCTGCCCGGTGATCCGGAGCAGCCCCCAACAATGGCGACGAGGGCTGGAGCCCTGCGTGTGAGGCGGCGTTGGCCGCATGTGGAGGAGCGTCTGCCCCCACCGCCACCAGGAAGGAGGAAACTGTTTTCTCCCCTTCCCGGGGGGGAGTGAGAGTGCCCCTCGGCATCGGCCGCACAGTCAATGTGCGGAAAACATCGCCGCACACAAGGGATGGATGCAGGCCCATCTCCAACTGGCCCCGCTAAGGAGGAAGAGGGGCCCCGCGCGCCCCGAAAGGAAATGGTGAGGCGGGTCCAACTCCAACTGGGCCCGCATAGAACATGGTGGGCGAGCTGCCTACCCGTCCCCCGAGGGAGACGGAGGAAGTCTGCGGCGTCGGCCGCGTGGGTGTCTGCGCCCCTCCCCCCATCCTGAACACGGACCCTGCCGCATCAGAGGAGGGGAGAAACAAATGGGTGGCGTCAGCCGCAATGAGAGGAGGCGTGGCCGCAACACACGGATGCCCGCGGTGGGGAGAGTGGTGAGGCCCGGCACCCCCACAACAGGCAATGCAGCGGCATCCGCTGCAATGGGGAGGTCAGCTGCCCCTCGTTCCCATCTGATGGGACTGCCGGCGAGGAGCAGGAAAAGAGGTGGGGGCCGCCGCACAAGCGGAGGCGGCCCTGGTCCAAGAGCGAGGCGGCCCCAGTCCAGGATCGGGTGCCGCCCAACAGCGGGGTGCCCCCCCTCCCAAGAAGTGTTGTGGCGGCTGAGGCCGCAACGACGAGGTGAGCTGCCTGCCCCTCCCCCACCCGCAACACGCGCTGTGCGGCTCCTCGAAAGCGGAGAATGCCCCGAAAACAGAGAGGGGCTGCCAAACAGCTGACGCGGCCCCATGGGAGGCGGGCCCAACAACAACTGGGCCCGCGCGCAAAGAAAAAAAACAATGCTGCAGGCCCGAATCCAACGGGGCCTGCAAAAGAAAGGAACAAAGGAGGCGGGCCCAACACCGGCCCGCAAGAACAAAGGGGGAGGCTGCAACGATGAGGAGGAGCTGCCCTTTCCCCCCACTGTCAGGAGCCGCACGCGATGGTCTCTGCCCTGCCATAATGAAGAGCGGCGTACATCGCCGCATGGGAAAACGGATGCGGGCCCGACTCCAACTGGGCCCGCAAACGAAATTAGACCGGTGCCGCCTCCCTGCCCCCGCTGTGAGGAGGAAGATACGGCTCTGCCGCAACAAAGAAGTGAGCCGCCGGCCCCTCCCCCACCCCGGGCAAAGAGCAGCGAGGTGGCTGCAGTGAAACAACTGGGCCTGCGGCGGTGAATGGAAAAACTGTGAGGCTGGCCAAACATAACGCCAGCAACCCCCATGTGAAGGGGGAGGTGCGAAAGGTGGCCTGTTTGTCAGTCATCGGTGCCCTGCTGCGGGCTTACCCCCTGACTCTGGACTTGGCCGATGTGGCCCCTGGTTTTCCCCAGGTGCGGCTTTGCCCTGAGTTATGAACTGAACTGTCCTGAATAGCTGCCCATGGATGATGTCGGACTGGTCTCCTGCAGACCCGCAGTTGCTTAATGTGGTTTCAGTAGCCACACCCATGAAGACTGGGAACCTGCAGACCCTGGACTTGCTTAAAATGGCCCATTCAAGTGGCAATGGGAAGCTGTGATCCTGCATAGTGTGGCCATGCTTTAAATGGTGCCAGGGGGGATCAACAATGGCGGCATTCAGCAATAGTGAAACCACTCACCCAGGTTAATAAAGGGTGCATTAGTAGAGTGGTTGTAGGAGTAGTAGTGGGTAATTAGCGGTATGTGTTTTGTTTTGTTGTTTATTAAAAAATGGAGTGGTGTTGCATGTGAACCCCTCCTGGGAGCATGGTAGCTCCCAGGATGTTGTAATGGGGCACGTGGCAGTAGCCACGCGACCAACATAATAAAAGAGGCTAGCCGCTTCCGGCTCGCCAGTCACTCCCATTCTGGCTCCAGCGTTGTTCCTGTTGCACCAGGCTGGTGCTGCGCTGTAGGTGCTGGGCCCACTGACGGGGCCCAGCTTAAGGACGGTGCCCCTGCCGGGCAACGCCGTCCCTGTGGGTCCCCCAGCCATGTGAGGCGGGTTGGGGATGCGACCCCGGCCTGGGTGCCCCCAGAGCCGGGGCCGCGGTGGCCAGGTGGACCTGGCCACTTGTGCGGAGCTCCGGTGATCTGGAGCGGGGTGGGCTGAACCCCCACCCCTGAGTATGCGGCATGGGCGCCGCCTAAGTGTGCATACTGTCGGGTGCCACCCGACCCGAGCATGGGGCTGCCCGGTGATCCGGAGCAGCCCCCAACACCCCCCTTCTGATGAGCGAGATCCCTCAGAGTTGCTCCCCGCTCTGTGCCACTGGCATCTGCATGAAAAATGATCAGTACTGACAGCACAGAAGAAAACCCCTTCTAAAGGGTGCCTTCATCCATCCACCAGGGAAAATGTCCTGCAGGGCCTGGGATACTGGCAGCAGTGCTTCGTAGTCTTGCGATGTTGGCCACCACTGTCAGTGAAGAAGAACCGCTAGGGGCCTCAGGGGTAATCACCCACAGCACCATAAACACATAGGATGCCATGTGCCCCAGCATCCTGAGAAATAACCTGCACAACTCCAGCAACAACCCCTTATGACGAATTGCAAGACTCGCCCCAGGTCCATTTGAAATTGTGCCCCAATAAAAGTCAGATGCTGTGAGAGCAGCAAGCATGACCCCCTCCCCCACCCCAACTCCCCTACGCCGATAAAGAATCCCAGGCCAATCAGACTAGCGCATGTAGCCTGCCTGACTTCCCCCAGTAGAGCCAACGAGAGACAGTGAGCATTCACCAACCAGTTGCCCAAGTAAGGAAAAGACCTGAAACCCCTTCTGATACAGCAAATTCGCCTCTGGAGCAAATAGTTTGGTGAGCACCCTTGGAGCCAACCTTTGACCAGATGATAGAGCCTGGAATGCAAAACGATGCCTCCCCACTGCAAATAGGAAGAAATGCTTATGCAACCTCCCGATCACCACTAATGGCTTTATGGCCTGACCAAGGTGCGCTCTCCTCAAGAAATGTCAAGCAAGCTGCACACAAAAGAAAATCAAAGATTGGAGCAACCACAGACATGGCACAGAAACCTCAATCGCCTCCTGGACGCTGATCAACAAAACGACCCCACAGCCAACACGTGCCTTGACCCACATACAGGTCACCATCAAGGCTGCTGGACCAGTGGGACACAACATGTGCTCAGAACTGGTCCATCATCATTCAAAAGGAAAGAGCCACACAATTCTCCATGCTACAATCACAACACAACAACAACCAACAAAACAGAAGGGACAGGGCAAAGGGAAAATACAGACACAGAAAAAGCCACAAACGCACGAAAATATATTGATATGGGAAAATGTAAAAGCACACCAGCAATGCCCTGCACACATACTGTTGTATCTGGCCCCTAGGCTCACACAGGCACACAGACACGGACTAAAAGAACATGCGGGACGCAATGCTGCTTGCTCCGCGTCCCGGCGGCAACTGCCGCACGGACGCACTTTATTTAACCACGCATGCGCGGGACCATAACGAGGCCCGCGCATGCGCACCAACAACCTGGGACGTCACACATACCCTTCTCCAAAAACCACAACATGCCCCAAGCAAATGATAGCCTGCATCCAATATAGTTGAATTATCAAAGTATAATAAAAGCAAGTGTGATATGCGTTAGTGTGTATTATCTATAATCTGTTTCACGTTGTATGTTCATCCGAGACATAGCGGATTCGAATTCTTCATACAGATATGTTTCAGAAAATTATGCTGTTTAGTTTGGCCCATTAGGTGGTGGTTGCGCCACCGTTAAGGCGAAACTATTGCATTAGAGTACAGCTAGGGAGAGATGACATATGAGGAAGGACACAAAGCTTGTAGGTGTTTGTTTTTTTCCCACCCATTGCCTGCCCTGGGCCATGCACATCTTTATAGTCATTGCAACCCAGTTCCTGGCACTCCCCGCCCAAAACACTGCCTCATGGGAACTCTTTGAGATCGCTTTAATGAATTCTTGCCCTCAAACTTTGCACTCAAAGTGCCTGCCAATTATTTTTCAAAGCAGTCTTCTGAAAGGTAACTACTCAATTGGGGCTGCAAACACGCTACTAGTGGAATAAAAATGTCTTAACAAGGTCTGCCATTAGCCACTCGATTTATAAGAACTATGCATGTCCTTCCCTGAAGTCCTGTTAAGATGATAGAGCCTGGAATGCAAAACGATGCCTCCCCACTGCAAATAGGAAGAAATGCTTATGCAACCTCCCGATCACCACTAATGGCTTTATGGCCTGACCAAGGTGCGCTCTCCTCAAGAAATGTCAAGCAAGCTGCACACAAAAGAAAATCAAAGATTGGAGCAACCACAGACATGGCACAGAAACCTCAATCGCCTCCTGGACGCTGATCAACAAAACGACCCCACAGCCAACACGTGCCTTGACCCACATACAGGTCACCATCAAGGCTGCTGGACCAGTGGGACACAACATGTGCTCAGAACTGGTCCATCATCATTCAAAAGGAAAGAGCCACACAATTCTCCATGCTACAATCACAACACAACAACAACCAACAAAACAGAAGGGACAGGGCAAAGGGAAAATACAGACACAGAAAAAGCCGCAAACGCACGAAAATATATTGATATGAGAAAATGTAAAAGCACACCAGCAATGCCCTGCACACATACTGTTGTATCTGGCCCCTAGGCCCACACAGGCACACGCACACAGACACGGACCAAAAGAACATGCGGGACACGATGCTGCTTGCTCCGCGTCCCGGCGGCAACTACCGCACGGACGCACTTTATTTAACCACGCATGCGCGGGACCATAACGAGGCCCGCGCATGCGCACCAACAACCTGGGACATCACATCCCTTTTTAACTTTAACCAAACAAATTAACCAGCTAGGCGTGCCTCCGCCCGCACTCCGGGTGCCTGGGTGGGCGGACATATGCACACCCGAGAGTCTCACCTTGCATCGCTCAGCTCAGTCACATGAGTCTAGGACATAGTCCCTGAGATGCCCGGGCAGTCGCCGCTCATGGCGGATCGGGTACCTTGGTGATGCGGGAGGTGGAGTCGAATCCTCACGTTCAGGTCTCGGGGAGTCCCTGCCCTGCTCGCCCTCCTGATCTCCTGGCGGACCATCCTGACATACGCCTTCCTCTGATGTCCCATGTTCAGACGGTCCTTCAATGCGTTTGAAGAACGACCGGTTGCGCATGACTGTTCCTCGGTCGCAGGCTGCCGTCACCATGGTGCCCTTAACATGCGTTACCTTCCATGGGTGCGGCTCGAAGGGCAGGGACAACTTCCCCTCGGGGTGCCTGTTCCTGACCAACAGTGTCCCCCACTCGCACCTCCTTTTCTTGCAGACCCCTTCTTTCACTTTCTTTGTCGTTGCGCCTGGCCCGTTCTTCCCTGACACCATCATTTTCTATTACTCCGGGCAGACGGCCGTCCTCTTCCGGTAGCATTCCCCTCGAGCATCGCCCAAATAGTGCCTCGGCTGGAGCCACTCTCGTGGACTGGTGGGGCGTCGTGCGGTATTCTCTCAGAAACTCCACGAGCTTCCTCTCCAGGTCTTCACCGCCACAGGCGGAGATCCTCAGGACCTTGTTAAGAGTCCGCATCATTCTCTCGGCCTCGCCGTTAGCCCGCGGCCAGAGCGGGGACACCCTGCGATGCCGGATCCCCCTTTCTCGGAGGTAGGTTGCAAATTGGCTGCCTGTGAACGGTGGCCCATTGTCCGAGCACAGGAGGTCTGGGAATCCATGGGTGGCAAACATTTTATCTAATGCCTTCGTTGCGAACTCTGTCGCCGTCGACTGTACCACCTCCACCTCGGGGTACCTGGACCATTGGTCCACTGCCACCAGAAAGTACATTCCCCGACCAGTCGAGCCAAAATCCACATGGACAGTTTCCCATGGTCTGCAGCTACGCTCCATCGACCTTATGGGCGGAGCTCTGTCTCCCGGGGCCGCTGCTTGTCATGCGATACACCTCCTCACGAAACTCTCCACTCGCCCCTCCAAGTCCGGGAACCATACTTTGTGTCTCAGCCGAGCCTTCATTTTGACAATCCCCTGATGGCCGATGTGGGCTAGTTCGAGGACCCTTGACCTCAGTGCCCGTGGGATGACGATTTGCCGCCCTCGAAGTATAAGCCCATCGTCCGCGACCGAGAGTTCATCCTTCACCTTCCAGAGCGCTCGGAGGTCGCTCTGAGCCTCCACTTGACGGCGGGAGTTGTCGTGAAGCACTTCCCTCCATTCACCGCCCCTCACGGCATTCTTGACAATGGTAAACACCTCGTCCTTGGAGCATTCCGTTGCCATCTCAAGTCTCGATATTGCCATCGGAAGAGACCCTTCCACCACCTGACACAAAAGCCCATGGCACTCATTCGCCCCAATGTCGGTGACAGAGTTCTCCTTGCTGGGGTGGCGCGACAGGTAGTCGGCCGGGTTGTTTGTGCCCGGTCGGTATACGAGTTTCACCCCGTACTCCATCAGGGCTAGCATCCACCTTTCGATCCTGGGGGGCGGCTTGGACGACCCCCCAGCCAGTATGGGCAGGAGCGGCTTGTGGTCAGTTACCACCACAACAGGTTTGCCCAGTATGTACAGCCGGAAATGGCGACAGCCCCACAGGATGGCTAACGCTTCCCGTTCAATCTGTGAGTATCTCATTTCCGTGTCCGAAAAGGCCTTACTCGCATAGGCGATGGGGCGCATGTCCCCACGTTCGTCAGGTTGCAGTAGCACCGCCCCTACTCCCACTGGACTCACGTCAACCACCACCTCTGATTCCACTTTGGGGTTGAAGTATGCCATTGTGTCCCCATCGCATAGGGCATTTTTCAGAGTCTGGAATGCCTCCTGCTCACTGGCTCCCCATTTCCACACAGCGTCGTTCCTCGTTAGCACTCTGAGTGGTTCCGCCAGCGACGCTAGCCCCTTGATGAAACGCCCACAATATGTCACATCCCCAAGAAGCTCCTCACTTCCGTAGGGGACTGCGGGGGGGCGGCTTCCTTAATGTCCTTCACTTTGGCTGGGTCGGGCGACACACCGGCCGCGTGGAAGATGAACCCAAAGAAACCAATACGGTCCTTGAAGAACTCGCATTTTTGTCGATGAAGGGTGAGCCCTAAGTTCTTCAGCCTCAGGAGTGTGTCCTCCAACCTCTTCATGTGCTCCCGTTCGGAGTCCGCAAAGACTAAAATGTCGTCGCTCATGTTCAGCACCCCTTTTAGGCCAGCCAAAGCCCCTCTAATGGTGTTCTGGAAAACTTCGGCGGCCGATGAGATGCCGAAGCTCAGCCGTTTGAATTGGAAGAGGCCGTCATGCGTCGTAAAAGTAGTTATGAACCTGGAGTCCGGGTGCAGTTCCAGCTGATGGTAGCCTGCTCGTAGGTTCAACTTCGAGAATACTCTCGCCCCCTGAAGCTCTCCAATAATGTCATCTAGTGTGGGTGTAATGTGCCTCTCCCTCTTAATTGCAGCATTTGGGAAGCGCATGTCTACACAGATCCTCACTGCCCCAGGCTGTTTTGGCTTGGGGGCCACCACTATTGGGGACACCCAGGGCGTCAGCCCCTCCACTCTCTCAATGATGTCCATCTCTACTAGTGACCGGAGTTCCTCCTCCACCTTTTCCCTTAGGTGGAACGGGATCCTGCGGTGCTTGAGGGCTGTCGGTCTGATGGATTCGTCGATATGCAGGCGCACTGGGGGTGCTTTAAGTTTCCCTATGCCCTCGAAGATGCCAGAGAACCTGTCCAATAGTGTCTCAATGTCTATCTGGTATACACCATATGCAAAATGAACCAAATTGAGGGCCTCCGACGCCGCACAACTGAGAAGCGAGTGAGGGCTCACGTCTGTGACAAAGAACTTTGCCTTGATGGTACTATCCCCTTTCGACACAGGTGACACGAACACACCCTTGAGTGGCAGTGGGGTGTCTCCTCCAAAAGTAAATATCTTCGCCATGGACTTGTCCAGTGCCGGCGGGCCTGGAAGTTTCAGGTAATCTTCCTCTGCCAGCACGCACACAGAGGCTCCTGTGTCTATGAGTATCTGAGTCGGCACACCCAATATGTCCACCACACACCTGGGTTGCCTCCTCCGTTTGTTTTCCGAGGCAATGTTAGAGATGAAGAACACCTCTTCTTCGTCCTCCTCCTCTACTTCCTCTTCCTCTGCGAGTTGTAGCCTCCGTATCTCCTGTTCGAGGGCTGCAATGCTGCGTTGCCTTCTGAACCCGCCACCCCTCATTCTCGCGGGGCCTCTCTGGGTGGGTACAGGGGCCGGTGCGCGGCACATGCGAGCATAGTGCCCTAGTCCATTGCACCGTCCGCACGACCTCGTCTTGGCGGGGCACTCCTCTGCATGTGGCAGGTCATATCCGCAATCTGGACAAGTCGACCCAGGCGTGGACAGATGCCTGTTCTCTGATGCCTTTGGGGCCCACTTCTCCTTCAGCTTTGTTCTTTTGGAAACAGCAAAAGCCTCCTCCCTTGCATTCGGCCTGACCGCCGCGTCCATGCTAGCACCTCTGGATTCCGCTAGCTCATATGTCCTTCCACTGTCTAGTATCTGCTGCAGTGACCACCCCGGCTCCCTTAGCACTTGCCGCCGCAATTTGCCCGAGCTGCAGCCCTGGAGCACCTGGTTCCTTATCATCAGCTCGTCGTTGCCCCAGCGACACATGCTGGCTATCAATCGCAGCCTGGCACAGAATTGATCGAGAGATTCTTCTTCCCTTTGCTTCTCTCTGCAGAATAGGAACCTTTCGTAGTCGACATTTGACTGTGGGATGAAATGGTTCTCAAGCGCGGTCTTGACAGTGTCATACGTTACCACTGGTAGGGCGAGTGATTCATAGATGCGCATAACGTCCAGGCCAGCTGAATATAGAAGGGTCGCCCTTTTAGCGTCGTCATTCGAGGTCCCAGTCGCAGTAAAGTACCTTTCCAACTTCTTTACCCATAGCAGCCACCTGGGTCCCAGCTTGGACGGGGGCCCTGACATGTCAAACTCCTGCATGGGCAGCAGCGATCCCTGTTGTGTCCTCACCACTCTCGTCGCCACTTCCGTTTCATCCTCGCTGCTGGTCATCTTCACAGGTCTCACAGGCACCTCTCGGGGTGAAAGAGGCCGCAAACCTGGCTGGTGTGCTCTTCGACGTACCTTCTGCTGTGGTCAGCCGCTCTAGCCTTGTGTCCGTTTTTTTTTTTCTTTTTTTTTTTTGGATTGTCCCCAGGTTGCTGGGGACAATCAAGAGTTCCAAAAATTTCCTTCGTGGCAGCGCACGAGCACCTTTGCAGGCCGCTACTGCCTCGAGGCGAAAAAAACGTTTGCACTCGATCCGCGTCATGCACTCGCGTGCCGACGATGTGTATCGTGCGCCCACGTCCGTTGGGCGAACGCCGTGGCAGCGATCCCGCCTCGTCGCCAGTTGTTGTATCTGGCCCCTAGGCCCTCACAGGCACACGCACACAGACACGGACCAAAAGAACATGCGGGACGCGATGCTGCTTGCTCCGCGTCCCGGCGGCAACTGCCGCACGGACGCACTTTATTTAACCACGCATGCGCGGGACCATAACGAGGCCCGCGCATGCGCACCAACAACCTGGGACGTCACACATACCCTTCTCCAAAAACCACAACATGCTCCAAGCAAATGATAGCCTGCATCCAATATAGTTGAATTATCAAAGTATAATAAAAGCAAGTGTGATATGCGTTAGTGTGTATTATCTATAATCTGTTTCACGTTGTATGTTCATCCGAGACATAGCGGATTCGAATTCTTCATACAGATATGTTTCAGAAAATTATGCTGTTTAGTTTGGCCCATTAGGTGGTGGTTGCGCCACCGTTAAGCCGAAACTATTGCATTAGAGTACAGATAGGGAGAGATGACATATGAGGAAGGACACAAAGCTTGTAGGTGTTTGTTTTTTTTCCCACCCATTGCCTGCCCTGGGCCATGCACATCTTTATAGTCATTGCAACCCAGTTCCTGGCACTCCCCGCCCAAAACACTGCCTCATGGGAACTCTTTGAGATCGCTTTAATGAATTCTTGCCCTCAAACTTTGCACTCAAAGTGCCAGTCAATTATTTTTCAAAGCAGTCTTCTGAAAGGTAACTACTCAATTGGGGCTGCAAACACGCTACTAGTGGAATAAAAATGTCTTAACAAGGTCTGCCATTAGCCACTCGATTTATAAGAACTATGCATGTCCTTCCCTGAAGTCCTGTTAAAAGCCAATCGTTTTGTATAAGCCAGGCACTGCTATTAGATGCCCAGGTACTCCCCATGTTCTCCTCTGCTACCAACAATGGCCAGTTAATATCACTATGGCAGTGTCTGGCAAGTGCCTTTCCCAAGCCTACACAAAAGCCTAAACTGTTAACATTGCCAATGCTGGTTTCCACATTGATGTGAATGTATCAGATCTGCTTGCAAACCCTGTGTTACTTGTGGTTGTATTTTCCAGTACAGATTAGCTATATCCACACAGCTATATACTTGACCTTGATATCCTCTCTCTCACCGAGACATGGTTCAATGCCAGCTGAGCCACTGCTTTTGACTCCCTTCTCCCTGATGGGTATAAGATCATCACCATGGTGTGCCCTAACTGCGGTGGTGGGGGGGATGACCTTGATCTTCCCTGAGTGGGTTCCTTCTTCCCTCATACCCACCCAGCCTTACTCTTCCAGAGCCTGGTTTGCAAACTGGTCATCTCTCCCACTTCCTCCCTGATCATTGCCACTATCTACAGGCCACCTTGCTCTACCACCCTGTTCCTCTCTGAAGGGGTTGATTCCTCCTCCTCCCTCCTCTCATCCATCTCTAAGCTCTTTCTCCTGGGTGACTTCAACATCCACCTTGACTTCTCAATCATGGCATCCACTCTCTACCGTGACCTCTGCACCTCGCTCTCCCTCTCCTTTCTTCCCTTTGGTACGAACCACTCGGCTGGACACACTCTCAATGCCATCATTCACACTGATCTTTTGTTCTCCTCCCGACTCAACACCCCACTCTCCCGGTCAGACCATGACCTCCTCTCACACTGGGTCTTCTCTGCCTTCTGACTACAGCTTCCCCAACGCTGCCAACCTCGTTCACGAACATCTGTCCAGTGAAACGAGTGTCAGCTGCTGTCTTCACATCTACCTTCATCTACCTTCACCCCTCCTCTGCTCCCCAGCGCAGACTCTACCTCTGAGCGCCGCTCTAAGCAACCTCCATCTTGATATCAATAATACTCTTGACATTCTTGCCCACTCATGAGGATCTGCCTGAAACATGCCCCAAGCGTAACACCTGGTACGACTCTGAACTTGCAGCTCTGAAAAGCAAGTGCAGAGCTGCAGAACAGAAATGGCAGACATGATGCTCACCCTCTGACAAACTGGCCTGCCGCCTGCTCCAAAAGCAATACCTATTCTCCATTTGCTCCACGAAAAGGGCCCACGTCCAGGCCCGCATCTCTGGTGCAACCAACAACATAGATGAACTCTTTAAAATCTGCAAGGAACTACCCAACCCTTCCGCAGTCCCCACCTCACCTCTTCCCTCCAAGGCCCTCTGCAATGCACTGACCACACACTTCACTGCAAAAACTCAGGACATCCTGAGCACCATCGCTTCCCTTGCCTCCTCCCCTTTCCCACCCTTCTGCCACCTATGGCATCCCATCCCCCTCTGACTTTCTCTCCTCCTACTCGCATATCGCATCCGACGAGGTCACTAGAGTCGCCCGCTCTATGAAGGTCCCCTCCAAAAAGGTCTCCCCCTGCTCTTCAAGAGCTATTAAGGACAACATAGGCTCTCTTGCCCCAGCACTTGCAGATTTCTGCAATCACTCTTTTGCTACTGGGTATTTCCCCTCTTCCTTCAAGCACTTTTGTGCGCCCCCTCCTGAAAAAACGTTCTGCAGACCTGTCTTCTCCTAATAGCTACCACCCAATCTCTATCACCCCCTTCCTTGAGAAACTGTTGGATAAGCTAGTCTACCCCAAACTGACCAAGCATACTGAGCTTGTTGGTTGCCTACACAACCATCAATCTAGATTCCGAGCATCCAGAGGCCTGGAAACTGCTCTCTGAACACCTGTGAAAAACTGCTTGCCTCTTTTGACTCTAACTCTCCTGACGTTCTCATTCTACTTGATCTCTTCTCTGCATTTGACATGGTCAACCACTCCATCCTCATAAAACAGCTCCACAATACCCTACGTATCTCGGAGCGGGCCCTGGACTGGCTAACCTCCTTTCTTTCTCAATGACCGTCCCTCCCAGGTTATCCTGGGCTCTTTCTCTTCTCCCACCTCCATCTCCACCTATGGCATCCCCACCGTGGAACCAACCTTTCTCTCTTGCTCCTTAACATCTATCTAGCTCCGCTTACAAACCTAACTCCACCTACTTCTCCTACTTCCAGTATTATGCAGATGACACACACCTCTTCTTCAAACTTCCCTTTGATCCTCCCCTTGCTTCCTACATCATTCCTGACTGCCTAACTGCCATCCACTCCTGGTGTGCCTCCAGTGATCTCTGCCTCAATGCCAGCAAGACTGAGATCCTTCCCATTGGGAATCCTGCTCCCTCTTTCTTCCCCTCACTCTGGCCACCCGCTATGGGTCCTCCCCCTTCTGCTTCATCTGAAGCCAAAAACCTTGGAGTTATCTTCGACTCCTCTCTTTCCTTCCTCCTTCACATCCAAGACCGTGCCAAGAAGTCTCACTTTCAACTTCACCTCATCAAATGAATCCTCCCTTTCCTCACTTTTCCCCAGAAGTTCAATGTCCATAGGGATCTGGTATTCTCTAGGCATGATTACTGCAATAGCCTCTTCCTTAATCTACCCTCTTCCTGTCTACATCCCCTCCAGCTAATCCAGAATAGGGCTGCAAGACTTATCCTTGGCCTCAAGCCCAGAGAACACATCTCTCCAGCACAAAAAAACTCTCCACTGTCTCCCAGTTGCTGCAAGGATCAAATTGAAATCCCTCTGCATCATCCATAAGGCTGTCTAGGGCTGGGGATCAAGCTATCTACAACTGGCTCTCACTAAATACACCCTCCTGAACTTTACGTTCCTCCACCACCAGCTTGCTGCGTGTCAAGTTATTCACTAAACAGTGAGCTGGTGGCTGATGTGTTTCCTCGGCTGGCTCCCTCCTATGGAACAGCCTCCCCCTTCCTCTTCGTCTTGAAGTGGATCCCCTCAAATTCTGGAAGTTCCTCAAGAGGCACTAAGTCTTCCAGTTTTTCTTTTTGATTAAGTTGAAAGAATTCTCAGTATATGTTTGCATATTTCGTTATTCAAGCTCCACAATTTCCTCATTCTGGCTCCTAATCTCATTTTCTTTCTCTCTTTTCTTTTTTGCTGGAGAGGCCTATTTGCATTCCTTTTATGTAGGACTTGAAAGCCCCCCACACCAATTCCACTTTCACCTCTCCAGTCCAATTCACTTCTACAAAAACCTTGCTTCTCTTACTATTTTGTCCAAAATGTCAATGTCAACAAGCAATGTTACGTTCATATGCCATGTATTTGTTTTAGGCAAATGATAGGACAACTTCATTTTCATGGTGATAAGAGCATGATCTGAGATTATGATGCCTTTAATATCACCCCCATTGAAGCTCTGCGTGTAAAATCCTGAGGACAAGAATAAGTCAATCCGCGAATACAATTTATGACTGGACGAATAAAAAAGTATATTGTCTGAGCAAAGGATTCTGTAGTCTCCACAACTCTGAAAGATTGCACTCCTCCATAAATGTATTCAAGGCCTACCTTTTAGACATGTTTTCATTGTTCAAAGTTCCCCCGCTCTTATCCAGCCGTGGATCCAAAGTGACATTGAAATCACCCCCACAATGACATTTCTTTCATTCATATTTTGTAAAAACTGTGCTAAGGTAACAAAAATACTCCCATCCCCACCATTGAGAGCATACATATTACAAATACAGTGGGCCTCATTATGACAACTGCGGAATGGGTTAACGGGCGCCGCTAATGGTGGCGGCCCCGTTAAACCCATTCCGCAATATTACGAGGTTCCCTCGCGGGACCCGATGTGGACGTCTGGTTTTACCAGAAGTCCAGAGCGGGTCCTGCGAGGGGACCAGGGAGCTAACAACGGGCCGATCGTAATCAGCCCATTGTTAGCTCCCGCACCCATTCCCATTGAGCCCTGTGGGAAGGTCCGGGCCCGGGTTGCCTGAAGGAGGAATTACCAGGCCCTCCAAACTCAGAATGGCCCAGTAATTCCCCATTCACGGAACCCGGAACCAGACCCGATTTTGGATGCAGCCATGTCCTTATTAAGGGCATGGCTGCCTCCAAAGTCGTAATGAGGCCCAGTATGTAACATTTTGAATTTTCAATTTCACACAAACAGTTCTACCCTCCTTATCCCTTTCATAACTCATTTCAGAAATTGGGAGATTCTTCCTAATCAAGGTACATACACCTCTAGAGCTAGAAGTGAAAGCAGAACAAAACACACTATATGTTTCATATGATGTGACTTGACCCTGTCTACAAATATAGTACCTTTTCAATTTTTACTTCCTTACTGTTACTGAAGAAAACTATGTGGCCTAGATATGTCAGTAAAGGGAAAAAAGGGAGAGCCAGACATGTGATGTCATCAATGACATTTGTGATGTCATCTTTGATGTCCTGGGTGTTAGTGTTAGCAGTGCACGGTGGCGCGTGTTATGGTTGCTTATCTTACCATGACTGCTGAATTTCAGGTGTTTTTCAGTTTTACTTTGAACCATAACGTCCCTTTAACAAAGTTTTTTCACTGAATTTCATAGATTTTTAGTAGCGAAACTTAACCATAACGTCCCTTTAACAAAGTTTTTTTACTGAATTTCATAGGTTTTTAGTAGCAAAACAACCATAACGTCCCTTTAACAAAGTTTTTTTACTGAATTTCATAGGTTTTTAGTAGCGCAACTTATCCATAACGTCCCTTTAACAAAGTTTTTTTACTGAATTTCATAGGTTTTTATTAGTGCAACTTAACCATAAAGTCACTTTAACACTTTTTTTTAACTGAATTTCATAGTTTTTTATTAGTGCAACATAACCATAACGTCCTTTTCAATGGAGGAAGACCACTAGCATCCTAGGTTCTCAAAATGGGAACCCGGGGTGGTAAAAAAAAAAGATTTTTCTTCCCAAACCGGGACGCCACAGGCAGGCGTCCCGGTGTAGGAAGGAAAATCTTTTACCAAGATGAACACCAGGGAAAGGGAAGGCAGGGTGTATAAAGAGAACACAACAGGGCATCGGCGTGGGGTCGGGAAGACCAGGAGAGAGACACGGGGCATGAGCAGGGGGTGGAAAGAAGGGAGACACGGGGCATGAACGGGAAAGAAGGGAGACACGGGGCATGAGCGGGGGGTGGGAGGGAAGACGGTTGACACGGGGCATGAGCGGGAA
The DNA here is from genome assembly GCF_040938575.1 of Ambystoma mexicanum. Classification (NCBI taxonomy): domain Eukaryota; kingdom Metazoa; phylum Chordata; class Amphibia; order Caudata; family Ambystomatidae; genus Ambystoma; species Ambystoma mexicanum. The sequence continues at coordinate 607,009,978 of NC_090933.1, forward strand.
GGAAGGGAGACACAGGGCATGAGTGGGGGGTGGGGGGGAGAAGGTAGACACGGGGCATGAGCGGGGGTGGGGTGAACAGGGAGACACGGGCCATGAGCGGGGGGAAAAGGAGGGAGACAGACACGGGGCATGAGCGGGGGTGGGGGTGAACAGGAGAGACACGGGGCATGAGCGGGGGTAGGGCAAGGTGGGGCCCCCACCCCCGCTCATGCCCCATGTCTGCCCTGTTCCAACAGTGCAGACACAGGGCATGAGCAGGGGGTGGGGTGGAAGAAGGGAGACGCGGGGAGTGGGGGGGGAAAGGAAGACACGGGGCATGAGCGGGGGGTGGAAGGGAACAGGAGGAAGACACAGGGCATCAGCGAGGAGTGGGGGGGACAGAATGAAGACACGAGGCATGAGCAGGGGGTGGGGGGCAACAGGAGAGAGACACGGGGCATGAGCGGGGGGTGGGGGGTACAGGAGACAGACACGGGGCATGAGCAGGGTGTGGGGGGCAACAGGAGAGAGACACGGGGCATGAGCAGGGGGTGGGGGCAACAGGAGACAGACACGGGGCATGAGTGGGGGGGTGGGGCGAACAGGAGAGAGACACGGGGCATGAGCGGGGGTTGGGGAGAACAGGAGACAGACACGGGACATGAGCGGGGGGGTGGGGAGAACAGGAGACAGACACGGAGCATGAGCGGGGGGTGGCGGGAACAGGAGACAGACACGGGGCATGAACGGGGGGTGGGGAGAACAAGAGACAGACACGGGGCATGAGCAGGGGGGCTGGGGGCGACAGGAGACAGACACGGGGCATGAGCGGGGGGTGGGGGGCAACAGGAGAGAGACACGGGGCATGAGCGGGAGGTGAGGGGCGTACAGGAGACAGACACGGGGCATGTGTGAGGGTCAACAGGAGACATACACGGGGCATGAGCGGGGGGTGGGGGAACAGAAGACAGACACGGGGCATGAGCGGGGGTGGGGGCAACAGGAGAGACACGGGGCATGAGCGGGGGGTACAGGAGACAGACACGGGGCATGAGCAGGGGGTGGGGGGCAACATGATAGAGACACAGGGCATGAGCGGGTGGGGGAACAAGAGACAGACATGGGGCATGAGCGGGGGGCAACAGGAGAGAGACACAGGGCATGAGCGGGGGGTGGGGGGGTACAGGAGACAGACACGGGGCATGAGCAGGGGGGTGGGGGGCAACAGGAGAGAGACGCGGGGGTGGGGGGATCAGGAGACAGACACGGGGCATGAGCGGGGGTGGGGGGAACAACAGAGACAGACACGGGGCATGAGCGGGGGGCAACAGGAGACAGACACGGGGCATGAGCGGGGGGCAACAGGAGACAGACACGGGGCATGAGCGGGGGGCAACAGGAGACAGACACGGGGCATGAGCAGGGGTTGGGGGGAACAGGAGACAGAAACGGGGCATGAGCGGGGGTGGGGAGAGTAGGAGACAGACACGGGGCATGAGCGGGGGGCGGGGGGCAACAGGAGACAGACACGGGGCATGAGCGGGGCGTGGGGGTAAAACAGACACAGGGCATGAGCGGGGGTGGGGAGAACAGGAGACAGACACGGGGCATGAGCGGGGAGGTGGGGGGCAACAGGAGACAGACACGGGGCATGAGCGGGGGAGTGGGGGGCAACAAGAGAGAGACATGGGGCATGAGCGGGTGGGGGGGGAACAGAAGACAGACACGGGGCATGAGCGGGTGGGGGGAACAGGAGACAGACACGGGGCATGAGCGGGGGTAGGGGGGAGAAAGGGAGACACGGGGCATGAGCGGGGGGTGGGTGGAACAAGAGGTCAACAAGGGGCATCATAGGAGGGGGGACAAGAGGAAGACACATGGCATAAGCAGGGGGTGGGAGGGAACAGGAGGAAGACACAGGGCATCAGCGAGGAGTGGGGGGACAGGAGGAAGACACGGGGCATGAGTGGGGGGTGGGGGAACAAGAGGTCAACAAGGGGCATCATAGGAGGGGGGACAAGAGGAAGACACGGTGCATGAGCAGTGGTGGGGGGTAACAGGAGAGAGACGCGGGGCATGAGCCGGGGGTGGGGGGCAACAGGAGACAGACACGGGGCATGAGCGGGGGGTGGGGCCAACAGGAGACAGACACGGGGCATGAGCAGGGGGTGGGGCCAACAGGAGAGAGACACAGGGGCGGGGGGAACAGGAGACAGACACGGGGCATGGCCGGGGGTGGGGGTCAATAGGAGACAGACACGGGGCATGAGCGGGGGGTGGGGGGCAACAGGAGACAGACACGGGGCATGAGCAGGGGGTGGGGGGAACAGGAGAGAGACATGGGCATGAGTGGGGGGTGGGGGGACAGGAGACAGACACGGGGCATGAGCAGGGGGGTGGGGGGCAACAAGAGAGAGACACGGGGCATGAGTGGGTGGGGGGAACAGGAGACAGACACGGGGCATGAGCGCGTGGGGGGAACAGGAGACAGACACGGGGCATGAGCGGGTGGGGGGAAAAGTAGACATACATGGGGCATGAGCGGGTGGGGGGAACAGGAGACAGACACGGGGCATGAGCGGGTGGGGGGAACAGGAGACAGACACGGAGCATGAGCGGGGGGTGGGGGGCAACAGGAGACAGACACGGGGCATGAGCAGGGGGTGGGGGGCAACAGGAGACAGACACGGGGCATGAGCGGGGGGTGGGGGGAAGAGGAGACAAATACAGGGCATGAGCTGGGGGGTGGGGAGAACAGGAGACAGACACGAGGCATGAGCGGGGGAACAGGAGACAGACACGGAGCATGAGCGGGGGGTGGGGGGCAACAGGAGACAGACACGGGGCATGAGCGGGGGGTGGGGGGCAACAGGAGACAGACACGGGGCATGAGCGGGGGTGAGGGGGAGGGAGAGAGACACAGGGCATGAGCAGGGGGTGGGGGAAGGGGAGAGACACACGGGGCATGAGCGGGGGGTGGGGGTAACAGGGGAGACAGGTCATGAGCTGGGGGGGAGGGGAGAGACACACGGGGCATGAACGGGGGGTTGGGGGGAACAGTAGGGAGACACAGGGCATGAGCGGGGGGAGGGAACGAGACACACGGGGCATGAGCAGGGGGTGGGGGGAGGGAGAGAGACACACGGGGCATGAGCGGGGGGTGGGGGGAGGAAGAGAGACACACGGGGCATGAGCGGGGGTGGGGGTAACAGGGGAGACAGGTCATGAGTGGGGGGTGGGGGGGAGAGACACACGGGGCATGAACGGGGGGTGGGGGGAACAGTAGGGAGACACACGGCATGAGCGGGGGGTGGGGGGAGGGAGAGAGACACACGGGGCATTAGCGGGGGGTGGGGGGAGGGAGAGAGACACACGGGGCATGAGCGGGGGTGGGGGGAGGGAGAGAGACACACGGGGCATGAGCGGGGGTGGGGGGAGGGAGAGAGACACACGCGGCATGAGCTGGGGGTGGGAGAGAGACACACGGGGCATGAACGGGGGTGGGGGTGAACAGGGGAGACACAGGCCATGAGGGGGGGAAAAGGAGGGAGACCGACACGGAGCATGAGCGGGGGTGGGGGTGAACAGGAGAGACACAGGTCATGAGCGGGGGTAGGGCAAGGTGGGGCCCCCTCCCCTGCTCATGCCCCGTGTCTGCCCTGCTCCAACAGTGCAGACACGGGGCATGAGCAGGGGGTGGGGGGGGGAGAAGGGAGACCCGGGGGCATGACCGAGGGGTGGGTGGAACAAGAGGTCAATAAGGGGCATCATAGGAGGGGGGGACAAGAGGAAGACACGGGGCATGAGCAGGGGGTGGGAGGGAACAGGAGGAAGGCACAGGGCATCAGCGAGGAGTGGGGGGACAGGAGGAAGACACGGGGCATGAGTGGGGGGAACAAGAGTCAACAAAGGGCATCATAGGAGGGGGGACAAGAGGAAGACACGAGGCATGAGCGGTGGTGGGGGGAACCAGGAGAGAGACACGGCGCATGAGCGGGAGGTGGGGGGTACAGGAGACAGACACGGGGCATGAGCGGGGGTGGGGGGAACAGGAGACAGACACAGGGCATGAGCGGGGGGGGAACAACAAAGAGACACGGGGCATGAGCGGGGGGTGGGTCCAACAGGAGAGAGACACGGGGCATGAGCAGGGGGTGGGGAGAACAGGAGACAGACACGGGGCATGAGCGGGGGTGGGGAGAACAGGAGACAGACACGGGGCATGAGCGGGGGGGGAACAGGAGACAGATACGGGGCATGAGCAGCGGCGGTTGGGGAGAACAGGAGACAGACACGGGGCATGAGCGGGGTGTGGGGGCAACAGGAGACAGACACGGGGCATGAGCAGGGGGTGGGGGGTACAGGAGACAGACACGGGACATGAGCGGGGTGTGGGGCGAACAGGAGACAGACACGGGGCATGAGCGGGGGGTGGGGGAACAGAAGACAGACACGGGGCATGAGCGGGGGGCAACAGGAGAGAGACACGGGGCATGAGCAGGGGCCTGGGGGGTACAGGAGACAGACACGGGGCATGAGCGGGGGCCTGGGGGGTACAGGAGACAGACACGGGGCATGAGCAGGGGGTGGGGGCAACAGGAGTGAGACACGGGGCATGAGTGGGGGGTGGGAGGAGGGAGAGAGACACACGGGGCATGAGCGTGGGGTGGGAGGGAGGGAGAGAGACACGGGGCATGAGCGTGGGGTGGGGGAGGGAAGAGACACAAGAGACACACAGGGCAGGAGCAGGGGGTGGGGGGAGGGAAGAGACACACGGGGCAGGAGCGGGGGGTGGGGGTGAGAGAGACACACGGGGCATGAGCGGGGGGTAGGGGGTAGGAGAGAGACACACGGGGCATGAGCGGGGGGTGGGGGGAAGGAGAGAGACACACGGGGAATGAGCGGGGGTGGGGGGAAGGAGAGAGACACACGGGGCATGAGCGGGGGGGTGGGGGGAGGGAGAAAGACACACGGGGCATGAGCGGGGGGTGGGGGGAGGGAGAGAGACACACGGGGCATGAGCGGGGGGTGGGGGGGAGGGAGAGAGACACGGGGCATGAGCGGGGGTGGGGGGAGGGAAGAGACACAAGAGACACACGGGACATGAGCGGGGGGTGGGGGGGTGGGAAGAGACACACGGGACATGAGCGGGGGGTGGGGGGGTGGGAAGAGACACACGGGACATGAGCGGGGGGTGTCAGGGAGGGTTGGAGAGACACACGGGGCATGAGCGGGGGGTAGGGGGTAGGAGAGAGACACACGGGGCATGAGCGGGGGGTGGGGGGAAGGAGAGAGACACATGGGGCATGAGCGGGGGGGTGGGGGGAGGGAGAAAGACACACGGGGCATGAGCGGGGGGTGGGGGGAGGGAGAGAGACACACGGGGCATGAGCGGGGGGTGGGGGGGAGGGAGAGAGACACACGGGGCATGAGCGGGGGGTGGGGGGAGGGAGAGAGACACACGGGGCATGAGCGGGAGGTGGGGGGAAGGAGAGAGACACACGGGACATGAGTGGGGGGTGGGGGGGTGGAAAGAGACACACGGGACATGAGCGGGGGGTGTCAGGGCGGGTTGGAGAGACACACGGGGCATGAGCGGGGGGTGGGGGGGAGGAGAGAGACACACGGGGCATGAGCGGGAGGTGGGGGGAGGAGAGAGACACACGGGGCATGAGCGGGGGGTGGGGGGAAGGAGAGAGACACACGGGGCATGAGCAGGGGGTGGGGGGGAGAGAGAGAGACACACGGGGCATGAGCGGGGGGTGGGGGAACAGAAGACAGACACGGGCATGAGCGGGGGGGTGGGGGGCAACAGGGGAGAGACACGGGGCATGATCAGGGGCTGGGGGGTACAGGAGACAGACACGGGGCATGAGCAGGGGGTGGGGGGGCAACAGGAGAGAGACACGGGGCATGAGTGGGGGGTGGGGGGGAGGGAGAGAGACACACGGGGCATGAGCGGGGGGTGGGCGGGAGGGAGGGAGAGAGACACGGGGCATGAGCGGGGGGTGGGGGGAGGGCACAGACACAAGAGACACACGGGGCATGAGCGGGGGGTGGGGGGGAGGGAAGAGGCACACGAGACAGGAGCGGGGGGTGGGAGGGAGGGGGAGAGACACAGGCATGAGCGGGTGGTTGGGGGGAGGAGAGAGACACACGGGGCATGAGCGGGGGTGGGGGGAAGGAGAGAGACACACGGGGCATGAGCAGGGGGTGGGGGGAAGGAGAGAGACACACGGGGCATGAGCGGGGGGGAGAAAGACACACAGGGCATGAGCGGGGGGAGGGAAGAGACACACGGGGCATGAGTGGGGGTGGGGGGGAGGGAAGAGACACACGGGGCATTGCCGCGAGCCGATTAACCAATCGGTGTCCTGTCCGCAGAGCGACCAGGGAAGTGTCCCCAGGGAGTGGACATAGATATCACTCATTTTTTGTGACCTACTTTTTGGTCATTTTAAAAAAAAATACTGGACAAATTTTCACCAAATTTACAAAAGCACGCTTTCGGGACCAAGCCGCTACTCCTGCCGCAAATTTGGTGAAAATCCGTCCAGCGGTTTGGGCTGTAGGCGTGAGCAAAGTTTTTTCCCCATTCAGTCTGTGGGGAAAAAAAGAAATTTTGGGACCCCCCCTATATCTTTTCCCCCCCTGGACCACACCTCACCAAACCTTGCAAAGAAAATTCAGAGTGGGCTATATACTTTCTTTGCAAAGTTTGGTGTGGATTCGACCAGGGGGAGAGAAGTTATAAGCCGCCCAAAAAGTGCTCTTCCTAAGAGATGAGCAACTTAACCATAACCACATGGCCGCATATATATATATCAGACATTATGAGTTCATTAATAGTCTTTGTGCTGCTTGCATGCTTGCATATTCTCCCACCTGATGTCAGGTCTGGACTATTAGTTGTTTTCTTCAGAATGAAAAAAGGCATCAACAGTGGTCTTCCTTACACTATTCTTGTCTGGTAGCCTTCAGACGGTTCTCTGCAGAAAGAGCCTGGTTTGTGTAGTTTTCAATAATGCTTGCCTTAATTATACTCCCGCTTGCACTGAATATTGGGGAGGTGGGCTGGCACATGACTCTAAACAGACACAAGCACCAGAATGATTAATACTTGGTAACGTTTATCTGCTGAGGTTTGTGAATCTATTAGGATACACAAACTATGCATAGATTATGTAGCAGTACATGTTATTGGCAGCATGTGCAGCTGGCACCAAACCAAATACATTTGCAAAACCATGTGTCATCTGTGCACCTCTTCTAGTTGGAGTGTCTAAACAATAATGCTTTGTTAAAGTGCATACAGATGGTCATGTTGCTTCTGTGAAGAATCCTACAGATCCCTCACTGAACCCGTCTAAAGTCTCCTCCCAGGTGGCCAGGGAAAGGCAGACACTTACTGATCCTGACCTTGGGGCTTCTGTACTGAGGGAGGATCCCCTGGGAGGGGACAAGGCCCAGGGTGGTGAGGAGATCTCGTGTGATGAGACGTGGTATTTGTCTTTCAAAAGGGAGAACCTTTTAAAGTTGCCAAAGCATGTAATTGCTTATTGTCATAACATATCTGAAGCACAAATGCCCTAAATACTGATCAAGCCTTGACAACAGAAAGATCATTTGAGGTATTTCGGGATAAAATTCCTCTTTACTCCCAAAGGCAGAATGTAAAGTAATCTACAAATATTGCCTTCAGTAAACTGTCTTCCTCTGTAACAACAAATTCCAAAGGTTCATCTTTTAATGATTCTAAGGGAAATACATCTCCCTTCAAAATCAAGAAAGTGCTTGAAAGAGTTGATTTTGTTGTTAAGGAATGCAGGTCCCATAATCCCACAAGTACTGGGACGAGGAAGAGGACTGAAGACTTTTGCCGCAATTAAGCCTAACAGCCCACACCTGAAGGAACCTGGGAGGCATAACAGGCCTCCTAAGGTGCAGGCAATTAGGAGGAGCAGATACTGTGAATGGAGTGAGTGCAGCAGAAGTAGAAGCGGAAAAAAGGCACAGCTTTGGCAAGACCAGCAGAAGTGGGAGAACCATAGGGAAGCCGGAACATGGATGCAGCAGATTTCACCTTTGTTCTGAGAGGGTCCTGTTCCCCCAAACTCTGAAGTGCAGAGGCTGTGCAGTGGAAGGCATGCAGGAAGACTGCCTTTCCCCCATGTGAGCCTGATTGCTGTGGTTGCTGTGCAGGAAACATGCCTGAGACCAAGGCGAGAAGCTGTTGTCAAGCCATGGGTGTTGGGACTGAGGGGATCCTTAATCGCGTGGCCAGGCCGGGGATAACTTTAGTGAGGAAGGGTGTGGGTCCCAAGTGAGCCAGAAGCAGTAAAACCTGGAGATCTGGTACTCTGCATGAGCACTGTTGGAAATATTATCCAGCTTAATGCTAACTTGTGTTGAAGTTGTTAATTGAAGTTTCTATCAAAGGGACAATGGAAAGTAGCATTTGTGTGTGATCAGAAGTATTTATTTTACATGCATAAAGAGCCATTGTTAAACCCTTAAGCTATGGAGAAGTGGTCATGTGTCTCAAGCAGAAAGAATGTTGCGGAAAGCATTGTTGAACACTTAAACATTGTAAAACTTAAAAAGTAGTTGTGTGTACCTAATTTCAATTTCTAAGGAAAGTGTACTTTCTTTATTCACACGAACAACCATTGTGCATAAAAGACCAATGTTTAAACATTGCATCTGCAGTTGTAGAGAGCGCAAGTATAACGTGCCTCTCCCTTGTTTATTTGATTTCTGTATATGTATGCATGGGCTGCAACCTGTAGGAGACCTGAGCAAAGGAGTCTGACACCTCACTGCATAAATGTGCATCGCAGGAGTACCCGGGGGGTAAGAGGGGGTGGATGGACCCTAGTATGGACCAAAGGGAGTTCCCTCCATATAGGAGAAGTTACCCCAGTGCCCCGGTTGAATAAACAGACACAGTCTGGCTTTGTGTAACAAACGGAGTCCGCTTTACTTCATATATATCTATCAGACCAACCAACTCTGTCACACAAGCCATATTTCATTAGTGAGCTCCTAATAGAGGCTCCTAATACAGGAAAGTAGCAATGTTCACCATGTTCATTTCATCACATTTGGTATCATTTAATTACACCATTTCCATCTCAGGTTTTTTTCTCAGTGCGTCCTGTAGGGCCTTTGAGACCCAATTAATTACCATTAGCTGAATAACAATTCACACATTTAAGTGCGGGCCCCTGGGAATTGGTGCATACACTTTGTTTAACTAAATATACACTTATTTAACACTGAAATCACTGGAGAAAGTGCGTATTCACCTATGGTAATCGAATATATCAGGTAGGACACATGGGACAGTGCCCATTCAACTTTGGTAAATAAATATTCAAATATATCATGAAGGTCACTTGGGAAGTGCGCATTCACCTGTGGTACTAACTATTCACATATATCATGTAGGTCACACGAGGAAGTGCACATTCACCTTTTGGTAAACAAATATTCAAATATATCATGTAGGTCACTTGGGAAGTGCGCATTTACCTGAGGTACTAAATAATCACATATTTCATGTAAGTCACATGAGGAATTGTGCATTCACCTTTTGGTAAATAAATATTGAAATATATCATGTAGGTCACTTGGGAAGTGCACATTCACCTGTGGTACTAAATATTCACATCTATCATGTAGGTCACATGAGAAAGTGCGCATTCACCTTTTGTAAATAAATATTCAAATAAGTGGCTAACAGAACCACCATTTAGAGGTACCACACTCACACCACCTTACGCCAAGCTACCCCTCCTTAGCGCTGCATTATGGACAGAGCCACCTCTGCACCATCCCAGAGGGAATTACACAGTTCTGCCCCCAGAGTGTGCGGTGTCCCAACTACGGGGTGTGTCGAATCACTGTTCCCCTCAGAGCTGCCAGGTCACCATACCCCGGATCAATCCCCACTATATCAACCAGGGCCTAGGACTGGCCACATAAGCCACGAGAGGGGTCCTTCCTGGGTCTGGAGTGTCCAAAGGTCCCTATCCGGGCACCACAACGCCTTCTCCTCAGCGTTTCAAACAAACCCCATCAAGCTCCCCTTCCTCAGAGCGCAGGCCAACTCACAGGTCTCTCTGCGTCCCCAATGGGATAGGAGAGGAGGACTTGTTTATCCATCAGGGCACTCCACGGCCCACGTTTAAGCCGGCAAGCGGCTCACACAGGGCTCGGGCCCGTTCTTATTGATTCCCTTTCCTAACTTACTCAAACTTTTTAGCGCACGCACCGCCCCGCTCTCTTTCTCACGGTAGCGGTGGCTGGCCGATTGAACACGCCCGCCAGAGCACCCTTACTCCCTTGACCCCGGGTGGGAGAGGGAGAGACTGGCTTCCGCCAGGCAGGCGGCCCAACGGGAGGGACCGCCAATGGAACACAGAGGGCCGGGTTGCCCTCTGAGGCAGACTAGAGCTCCTGTCTCCCTTCGCCTCTTCCTTGCTCTCCCCTAGCAGTCCCCTTCAGCCACTTATCCGTTGCAGGGACTCTCCAACGGTATCCGCCAGCAGCGGGGTCCGCGACAGCCCTGAGGTGAAATCACCTCACAGACAATCCCGATCCCTCTGCTGGTGGAGCCTACCATCATTGTCCCAAGCCAAAAAGGAAAAAAAAAGACCTCTCACATGATCATACAATACTACGAGAGTGTGAATAAACATGAAAAGCCATAACACTGTGACATAATTACCATGCTCACCGAATACCCACAGTAAATGCGGGTTTACACTCACCCCCTCCTCCTTCAAAACCCTTGTCCCTAAGGGTTCCTTTGCTCCCGAAGTGCATACAATACAAAATGACATTTTTCATTCCATAACAATTGCACAGTCCACCATTGTTCAGAACAACTCAATGGTTCACTATTATACACATCTATATGTGCCATAGTGTGAACAGGCAGTCCCCTTCTGACAGTTTCCATTTGTTCTCCAGGTGCATCGTAGCTCAATATTTTGACCGGTTTGATCTCTCGTTGAGATCGCTGTAGCTCATTAATGACATCCGAATGATCCTCAGATGCTGCTGCTTGAAAATGTATTGATGCGGACGGTCTATCCCTAGCCACAGCATCTGACCTTGGCATGTTTTCCTCATGTTGTGGAGCACGTGTCAGAGTTCCTAGCCCCAGATTCTTCACTTTGGGTCTCAGACTGTTCTGCGGGACCCTGAGTTGAGTTTTCATTGCTATACCAGTAGCCTATGGCTAGACCTTCAGTACTTTCATCCCCTTCCTCTTCTTCTGAATTGACCGAAATGTCTGAGGGCCTTGGAGCATTTCAGTAATTAGAGACTCTTGGTCCTCTTTATTTCTCGGTTCTCTGGACCTGGAGGCTACAGACGGTACAGTATATGGGCCTTCAGGTGGTGAGAGTTCCCTTTGGAGGGGCTCCGGTGGAAAACTGTGGGTACTCCTTCTACTGGGGGGGGGGGGGACTTCAGCAACCATCGGATCCATTTCTACACATCTCCTATGGGCAGGAGATGATTCCTGTGGAGGGTCTTCATATCTCTTGGGGGGCCCACCCTTCTCAGTCAGAGCACAGGCAACCCTGTCAGCTGTCGTTCAATCAAATAGGGCTGCGATTCCCAGCTTGTGTCGTCCTCTTTTTCTTAAACTCTGAATGAGCACCCGGTCCCCAGGTTGCAGATTGTGGAACCGGACCTTTTCATCATACCTCTTCTTGTTCTGTTGTGCATTAGGTTCTGCAGTAGCTTGCACTAACTGAAAAGCTGTGAGGAGGAGACACCGAAGCTCAACTCTTTGGGTAGCCGGGCATCCCTTTGCAAACATTAGCTGATACAGCGTGAATCCTGTGCTGTCATTCCTGGTGCAGTTAAGTGTGGACCAGGGTGGATACATGTTGGCTCCACTTCAGCTTTTCTTTGGCACTCAGTGTCCCCAGCATACCCAACAGTGTACAATTGAAGAGTTCAGCTTGGGCATCCCCTTGTGGGTGGTAAGGAGAGGTTCTGGTTTTCTTTACCCCAATTAACTGCATGAGTTCTTTGATGAGTTTGGATTCAAAGTCTCTTCCCGGATCGGAGTGTAGGTGAGCAGGCCAACCATAGTGCACAAAGAATTTGTCCCGGAGTACTTTCGCTATGGTAATCGCCTTCTGATCTCTGGTGGGATATGCTTGGGCATATCGAGTGAAATGATCCGTCATTACCAAGATGTTCCGAATCCCTCAGTTGTCAGTTTCAAGGCTCAGGAAGTTCACACAGAATAAGTCCATAGGTCCAGAGCTCTGCAGATGCTGGAGTGCAGCTGCCGGATGACTGAGGGTTTTTCATACAATGCATCGTGCACATGTGTGGCAATACTCCTCCACTTATGGGCTTAGGCGAGGCCAGTAGAACACATTCCATACCAATTCCAATGTCCATTCAATCCCTAGGTGCTCATGCTGGTCATGCAAAGCACGGAGGGGGGCAACACAAGGCAGTGTATCGTAAGCCCTTGGATTTGACTTTCCTTGTACTGTACTCCTCCTTTTGTCAGTAACGATTTCCATTCTTTTCGATATATCTGGAAGTTAGGCAGGTTTCTGTTTTCTGGTGGGCCTCGGGCACCATTTTCTTGGTTTTACAGTACTTCCCATAGTTCAAGGTCTTGCAACAGTTTTTTTCTTAGGTCCGCCTGATTCAGGTGCGGCAATTCAGGAGCCATTAGACTGGTCACGTCACAATAGCCCATATGGACCCCTTTCTGAGTCCCTCCTAGGCAGTCGATACAATGTGCTGGTTCCGTGGTCTGACACGTTCTTGTGTGGAAAATGGCTTTCATTGTGGCCACCAAAATCATCTTGATAGGGCTGAGCTCAGAGCAGCTGTCAGTGTGGGGTCTTCCGGACAATGCATCAGCATCAGTGTTGTTGACTCCATGACGATATTCTAACTGGAAGTTGTACATAGACAACGCTGCCAACCAGCGATGACCGGTATTGTCCAGTTTGGCGGACTTGAGGATGTATGTTAGTGGGTTATCTTGCCTAATGGTGAATGTAGCTCCATAGAGACAGTCATGTAGTTTTTCCTGACAATGCCCATTTCAAGGCCAAAAATTCCAGCTTGTGAGTGGGGTAGTTTAATCCAGAGGGGTTCAACCGCCTGTTGGCAAATTCCACTGGTCGCACAGATCCCTGTGGTTCCTGATAAAGTACAGCGCCCAACCCATCAGAGCTGGCATCCACGTGTCGGATATAGGGCAGGTGGGGTCAGCGTATGCCAGTACGGGGGCTTCAGTAAGCATTTTTTATTTACTGGATAAAGGCATTCACACTTCTCACTCCATCTCAGACCAAAGTTGTCTTTGGGATGATACCGGGGCATGGACCGTTTTCCCTTGCCATTCGCCGTCTTCTACGGTGCTGGATAACCCTCGGTCAAGTCCATGAGCATTCGAGCTATTCTGTCAAACCCTGGCACAAACCATCAGTAATAATTGCAGAATCCCAAGAAACTAATCATCTCTCGCAAGTTCTGCTCACTCCTTCCACTAACAGTACATGGCCAATATACTTCACACTGGTGTGGCAAAACTGACATTTTTCTAGGGATACTTACAACCCCTACTGCTGGATACGATCTAGAACCTTCAGTAACCTCTGGTGATGTTCCTCCAGGGTCCACCCAAACACGATCACATCATGTAGGTAAGCCAGAACCTCGAGTGGGTTCATCTCCCCCACTGTTCGTTCCATCAAATGTTGAAATGTAGCTGGCGCTCCAGAGATCCCCTGAGGCATTCAGGTAAACTGGTAGAATCCTAGTGGGCAGATGAAAGCCGTCTTCTCCTTATCCCCACGGAACATGGGGATCTGGTAGTACCCACTTAGGAGATCTAATAGCGAAAACCACCGACTCCCAGCCAGGCAGTCGAGGGCCTCATCCACTCGAGGAATGATATATTGGTCTGGCACAGTTCTGCTGTTCAGCCGCCGGTAGTAGATGCAGTCGCACATCTGGATTCTTCTTTTGGGCCACCACTACGGGGGAGGCATATGGGCTTCTTAACTCTTGTATTATACTTGCATGCAGCAGTTCTTTAAGATGACGATGGACATCTTCCACATCCACAGGGGCCAATCTTCACGATCTTTCTGTAAAAGGGGTGGTATTGTTCAGGAGGATGCGGTGCTGCACTCCCTTGGCATCGTCAGAGAATGTGTGAACTGTGGACCGGCCATTGGGGGGCGTGGCCAGCGCGCATGGAGTGAGGACGTGTTCTCCTCGCGCGCCTGACCGAGATCCTACAACAGACCAAATCGTTTGGCCTGCTTAAACTGAACAAGCACACCTGAAGTAGCTACGGGAAGAAGAACAGTTTCCCTACCCTCGACGAAGTTTGCGCAAGAAAATCGGACCGAGATAACGGTTATCCTAAGCGAACAGAGAGGAGGCCCCGGCCCAACAAAATGGCGGCGCCCGTCGGTCCCATCTGAGACGCACCGCTGGAGGGCGGATAGCCTCCGGAGGCGAGAGAGGAGGGCCCACAGCGTCCAACCCAGTGATCCGGCGACACCCCGGGGGGGACGGACCCCCGCGGCCGGTTGTGACCCAGGTCTCTATCTCCGAGACCGAGTGCCGGGAGGAGGAGACGAAGGGGGGGACTCTCGGCGCGAGACCGTGTGCAGGAGAGGCTCTGGCTGGCGGGAGGCCGCGAGAGACACGGAGAGACACAAAGAAGAGAGAAGGCGACGGACGGTTCCCTCCGGAACATCCGCGGGCTGACGACTCCCCATCTGCAACGACCGCCCTCGCAATCGACCCTACATACACGTCCCCGCTGAACGGGAAAAGGCCGCGGAGCACGCCCAAAGGCAGGCGATGTTGTCGCCCCCCAAAAGCAAATTAAAAACCACGACGATGGACTCCTTCACCATGGTCAGGGCGAAACAACAACAGGGGACAGAGGCAGCAGACGACCCGATGGCTAAGGAGGACGATCTGACAAATACGCAAGTGCTACAAGCCATAGCAGCGCTACGAACGTCCATCGAAACCAGGATCGATGAAATCAAGTCGGACATGCAACTGATGAGACAGGACGCCCGTAACCTTACAGAAAGGGTGACCACAACGGAGGCAACGCTCCAAGACAATGTTAACGACACCACAGAACTTAAATCTAACGTCCAAGACCTTGAGTTGCAAGTAGCGCGGCTGGAGGCGCGATCAGAGGACGCTGAAGGATGTGCCCACTGCGGCAACATCCGGATCCTGGGGGTACCGGAAGACACGGAGGGCCCAGACCCGACTGAATTCGTAGAAACGCTGCTATTGCAAGAAATCGGGGCCGGCAAACTGACCCAGGGCTTCTCAATAGAACGGGCCCACAGATCACTTCAGAAGAGGCCCCCTCCGGGCTTCTGACCGCGCCCTATTGTTGCAAAAGTCTTGGACTTTCGCGACAGAGAGACTATACTGAGATTCTCAAGAGAAGGAGGGGAGATCGAGACACATGGCGCCAAAATAGTCATTAACCCAGATTATACCCCCACGGTGCAGCGAGCACGGAACTCATTTGTACCGGTGAAAGCTAGGTTGCGCAAGCTAAACCTCAAGTACATGCTACTGTACCCGTCCCGCCTTAAGGTACTATACAAGGGGAAAGCTATCTTTCTTGAGACTCCGGCAGCGGCAAATATGTGGCTTGAGGACAACAATCTTGCTGATGATAAGGAAAGCACTACGCATGAAGTCACAGGCCATTGAAAGCACCAAACGACAGGAAAATGAAGGTTCGCACAACTGGCGAATGAATACCGGACCGCTTGAGATCTACAACTCTACGTACGCCATGACGGGCAGGAGCGCACCGACCAATGCAAATTACAACAAAGCTGACTTCCGACACACCACCCGCACCGGGAGGCCCAGAAAGGCCTGGAAGGACCGGGTGCCCCCGAGCACTGCAAGTTTGAGGCAACTGCTGGGGGCAGTTTTGAGTTGAAAGGTTTGTTACCCTTATTCACTAGAGTGAGGATTGTTAATGTTAATAAGTCTCCAATTGACACTGAGAGGGAGGGGAGAAGGGAGGGAGGAAATGATGAGGCTCGTGCCCCAACCTCAACCCCTGGTTAACAGGTCCAGGCCCGGGGGGCGGCAGATGCAGGGAAAGGGGGAGCAACAGATCAGTTACTAAACCCCTATGGCTGCGACCACCATAAAAATAATGACATGGAATGTAAGGGGCCTAAGGACTTATCTCCGAAGGAACAGGATTAAAACCTACCTGCACAGAAAAGGGGTAATGTTAGCATTATTACAGGAGACCCACTGCACGGCGGACTCGGTGGCCAAGCCATAAACACATTGGAGTGGACAGGGGTTTGGTACCACTTATTCTAAATACGCAAGAGGGGTCTACACCTGGATTCACCCACAGCTCCCATTCCGGCTGGACAAAACTGAGATAGGCCCGGAAGGTAGGTTCGTCGTAATTTGGGGATTCATTGAACAAGAAGCAGTATGCATCATGAACTCCTATCTCCCTAACAATAACATACCGTCCTACCTGAACTCACTGTACCCTAGAGTTGCACAGTACAGGAACGATCTCTTTATTTGGGGGAGGGGGGTGATTTTAATTGTGTACATGACCCACGGCTGGACAGATCCACACCACAGCTAGGAGGTCCATCGACCGCTACGACAGCACTAACCGCCATGTTGGGGAGGCTGGAAATGACGGATGTGTGGCGGGAAAAACATCCTGAAGCACGCGAATACTCATTCTACTCATCCCCACATAAATTACACACAAGACTAGATAATATATTCATAGACAGGGAACACTTACCCCGGGTGGAGTGAGCACAATACTTGGAGAGGACTATCTCTGATCACTCCCCGCTTCTGATAACATGGAACCACAGAGGGCCCAGACCCCCCCATTCCCATGTGGAAAATGCCCACAGACGCTGTGAGGGACCCAGCCTTCTGAGAAGAATTTCGCAATTCTCTTGATGCATACCTAGAGGTCAACACCGGTAGTCTAGCTTACAATAGCACAGTGTGGGAGGCTCTAAAGGTGGTAACCAGGGGAGAAGTAATTGCAAAGGCGGGAGGTATCAAGAAGCTTCTCAGGAAAGAACTAGACCTAGTGGAACGGCAGATTGAGCGACTTGAGGCTACCCCCGTAGACACCCAACAGAGGGAAGAGGAGCTTGTGAAACTTAGGGAGCGGAACATAACTGCGTGGAACAGGCTGGAAAAGTTTGACTATACTGCCAGAACAAATAGAGCACATGTTGAGGCCGACAGACCGGGCAGACTACTTGCCTGGCTCTGCCGTAAAGAGCACCCCAAACACCCCACCACCTCACTACAAGATAAGGATGGAAACACACACTGTACGCAGCAGGGCATAAATGACACTTTCACTCGCTTTTACACCCACCTGTATTCACATGAGGAGCAGGTCCCCCATGAACGGTTGATAGAAACACTAGAAGAGATAGGGCTCCCCAGGCTGTCCCTTGAGCAAGCCGACTCCCTAGAAGCAGAAATCATGCCCAAAGACATTACTGATGCAATCAGATCCCTGGCCACAGGCAAAGCACCGGGAACAGAGGGGTTGCCCACAGAGTTTTTTAAAACATATGAGTCCTCCCTCATCCCCCTATTACACGCAGTATACCAAGAGGCATATGAAGAAGGGATACTACCCGAAAGTATGAGGGAGACGCTTGTGATCCCGATCCTCAAGCCCAATAAACCGGCAGACCAATGCGACTCATATCGCCCGATTGCAATGTTAAATTATGATGTTAAAATCCCGACTAGGATCTTAGCGAAGCGGCTGTCTAGAATAATAGGAGACATAGTTCACCCAGATCAGTGTGGCTTTGTGCCGGGCCGAAATACGTCCATGAACCTACGCAGGCTGCAGCACATCATAGCGCAAACCAATAAAGACAAGGACTCATACGCGCTGCTGTCCCTAGACGCAGTCAAAGCGTTTGACTCCATTTACTGTGAATGACTTGTGGTAGTGCTTAGGAAGTTTGGCTTTGGTCCCGGGTTTATCAGGTGGATTAACATCTTGTATGCTAAACCTAAGGCAAGGGTGAAATCTGGGAAGTATGTGTCGGATGCCTGGTATATATGCAGGGGGACTAGACAGGGTTGTCCACTATCCCCAATGCTTTACATACTGGGACTAGAACCCATAGCTGTCTACTTTAGAAAGCAATTCTTCGATGCAGGCATTAGACTGGGAGACATGGATCACATCATATCGCTCTACGCGGATCTCATTCTCATATACGTCAGGGACCCATGCCTCAATGTACAAACCATGTTAGAAGTGCTGGACAATTATTCCAAGGTCTCTGGGATAAGTTTTAGCAGGTCAAAGTCTTGTATGTTCCCCCTAGCGGCCCTGAAAACAGAGAGTTTAGAAGCACTCCCTAAAGTTGGGATCCAGTGGCAGAATACGTCATTCCGCTACCTTGGAGTGCACATTATGCATACCCCCGAGCTATTGCACGAACGAAACACAAAGGCAGCACTCCCCGTCCTGCGCAAATCAATGGCGTTCTGGGCGAAACTCCCCCTCTCGATGATGGGCAGGGCTTCGAAAACTAAAATGATCGTTCTCCCACGTTTCCTTTATGGGTTTCAAAATGTACACTACTATATACACAAGCCCTTCTTCTGACTGCTTGAGACCATACTGCGAGAGTTCCTATGGGGGAAAGGCAGGCATAGAATAGCGTTGCAATTGCTAACCCTACCATATAGCCAAGGCGGTATTCAACTTCCAAACCTAGAAAAATATTACATAGCAGCCCAGCTTAGTTTTGTGACCAAATGGCTAGATGATGAACCCACATCTGAAACACCATTGCTACAAGCCATGCTGCCCCAATTCCATCTGAAAGAACTGGTCTGGGCACCGTCCAAACTGCTGGGAACTCTACCCTTTTTGGCTGACCTGGGAAGGAAAATTTGGCACAGGGCGAAAATGCTTACTAACTCACGGAACTCCTATACCCCAGAAGTCCCCCTGATTGCAGACCTATGCACAACACTTTCGGATTTGAAACATATCAGGCTCTGGGATAGGGATGGGGTCTACACCTGGGGAGATCTGTATGATGAAGGCACTTTCAGGGAGTTCACCTCGCTGCAGGAGACGGAAGGCATACATACCGGCCAGTTTCTGTGGTACCAAGAACTCGTGCTGTGGCCCGACGCAAATGGGACTCGTGGCCGATGGAACCAGATACAGACCCACTCCTCACCTTGATGTACAACTTGGGAGAGGGCGGGAAACCTGTTTCACAAATATATGGCCACCTGATCGACATGCCAAATCCTCGGAGCATGGAAATGAAAAGCAAATGGGAGGAGGATATAGGCCGGGAAATGACTGAAGGGGAGTGGAACAGAGCTCTCACATTCCCCAAAACGGTGTCCAGAAACCATAGATTTAGGCAGATTCAGTTGAACATACTACACAGAACTTACCTGACCCTGTGCCGCATAGCCACCTTCAATCCCCAGGCACAACCGACCTGCAACTGGTGCAAGGGGGAAAAAGCAGATCTGATCCACATGTTATGGGAATGCCCCAGGACAAGGGCTCTGTGGGACAGGGTCCAACAAACTTGCGAAAAAGCAGGCCTGAGTAAATATAATTGGACACCCGGCGAGTGACTCTTAGGAACCTACCCCAGACCAGCCAAACTCAAGCATGTAACAAGTCTCATGGACATATCGTGCATACTGGCCAAAAGAACTATAGCAATGGCCTTGAAGAAACCCATGGGCTCTCAGTTCAAACTATGGCACAAAGAGACTGAACGGTGGGTGCTGGCTGAGACCGTAGCATGGGAGGACTGTGTGGCCAGATCCACGGATGACTCTAGTATGTCACTCGAGGCATGGAAGGAACTCACCAGACACATGTTCCACCCCTCGGATGATAAACCCCCCTGAATCGGAACTTAATCCAGGCCCATGGGGGACCTGTCATAAAGCCAGCAGCAGCGGAAGTACTGCAGAGGATAGAGACCTTGCGGAAGCCTTTCCCCTATTGTAGTTGCCGGATGGTTCTCCTTCGCTCCCACCCTCCCCCCGAAACAGTTAACGATATATGAAACGGACAGAATATGGAGACAGTTATGGTTGTTTTGTTTTTGTATTTGTAATTTTTTGACGTTAAGTTAAACATATGTTTATAACTATTTGAGATTGGCTCCATTGTACACAACTTGTTTGATATTATTGAAAAATGCCAATAAACAAATTTGAAAATAAATAAACTGTGGACCGGCCACCTCCCGACACATCCTGGCTAGTGTACCAAACAGGGCAGAGTTGGTGCCCATGACTAAGGGTACTTCCGGATACTGGTTCTTGGTGGTACACACTAGGGCCAGGGCGGTCAAAGTGGTGCTTACTCCAGCCACATCTTGATCTAGGTGGATCTTCACACAGATGTAACCCAGATATCGGCAGGCTGCATCTTCGACCCCATCAGATTTAGCCCCTCCAGGGGGTCTAAGGGCAGATGTGACAGGTATTGGCGATAGTAGGGCTCATAGACAATGGTGACCTGTGAGCCACTGTCCAGTAGTGCTGTATTCCTTCGCCCTTCAAATTCAACGGGTATTGTCATAGGAGGGTCCAATTAAGTCTGCAGGAATGCCACTTGGAGAATGAGCATGAGTTTGTAGTCTGTTGCAAGCCGCTGTTGACATCGGTTTTGCGTTGCAGATCTCATGGACAAGACATAGGTGGTCAGCTGTTGGACCTTCCTGAGCCTTAAGTTGGTGCTTGGTAGTTAGTAAGTCAGGAGTTTGTGTCCTGATGGGTATGCTGGAGTTATGGACAGTGGAGCTTACTCCTGGGTTCAAGGTTCTAGTTGCTCCCCTGCTAAAACCTCCTGGGCGTTTCACAAAAACGCTCAGGCTGAAGTGGGCTTTAGTACAGAAAATCGGGCAGCCACACAGGCATAGTCTTGTTCTTGGTCACACAGACGAGTTAAATGGCTGTCCCCACATCGATAGCAAAATCTCCATGGGGGCAAGGGTGCAGATGATTAAAAAAAAGATAGTCTTGCAGATCTCGAGCTCGCCTAAAGGCCTGGTTTTCTCTTTCATGCGCTGCAGGAAAGACATCCCTGCCTCGCTGCTGATGTGCATTCGGGTTTTCCCTGGGTTGCAGCCGTGTCTGCAGTTTTCTTACCAGTTTTTGCAACTCCTCAATCTGTTTCTGTTGAGCAATGGCCAAGTTTGGAGCCTAGATTTTGCTTTGCACAGGATGACACTGGGCATTAACATTGCTGGTTTCTTCTTCCAGAGCTCTTATTGACCTAAGTAGATCTTCATAGGATGGAGGGGTGTCGAGTTTCTCACACAGTCTCAGTTGGAGAATGGGTTTGGCAGCGTCCTTAGCCCCTTTAAGTATCTGCTTCAAACGACACCTGTTCAACTGTGAAGTCTCTACTCCTCCTCTATGATTGGAACTTGCCGGCAGGCGAGAGCCGGCCCAGGACAAATGCACAGCAATAAGGCACCTCTGACTGAGCCTTTAGTATCTGCCCACCACCGAGGAGAGCAGGAGCTCTGCCTGCACACTCCTGTGCATCCGCACTGCAGGAACAGCCTCATCCCTTCACTTTTTGCTGTCTGTGAAGCGGTAAGCTCTGGGCTTTATTTACAGCCACCCTTAGCCACTTCCTACTGCGTTGTGCCCCACAGATTGAGAGTACCACACTATTTTCGTCATCTGCAAAGTGCATTAAGACATCAGCTTTATTTAGGATCTGTGGCAAAAATCACCACTGCCCATAACGAGGTGCAATCCTCCTTAAGATGGCCACCGGACCCATCGCGAAACTGTCTACATTCGACGACCGCCTCTGACCCCACTGCCACGCCATTGGCTGCAACTTCCCTTTTCACCCAATTGGAACTCGCCAGCAGGCCAGGACAAAGGCACAGGAATAAGGCACCTCTGACTGAGCTGACCGAGCGTGCCGCGCGTCCAGTGTCCTCTGTTCCCTCATATTTCCATGAACTCCCAGATTATCCAACCAAGACATACCCGGTGAGCCCTGGTAATGTCTATTCCTTACTGATCTAATTGTGTTCTCATGCAATGCACAAGCTTTCATAACCACAATCTGCCCCACTCTCATGTTTAGTGGCCCTCTAAACTGGCCACTCGACTCGCATTCCATGTAATGCTCTGCTGATACTATATTCGGTGTGGCCTACACGTAGAGGCTGTAATTGCTGTGTCTCACAATATACTAACTCAGAGCATCACTGGTACAAGTGCTCGCCTCCCTCGGTCACTTGTCGATTGCCAAGCTTTGGCTTCTCTCCATCGTTGCCTCCTCTGTATGCTCATACACCATGCACTCTGACTCCCCCACGTGGGCTAAATTCAGGAACCTACGACTAGTAACACTACCTGTCACGAACCAGGAGCTGTACAATTGCACCCGTTAGTTTGTGCCGTTTCCTGTAATTAAGGAACATTACCTCATTTGCATTGGACCACTAAAGTAATGCTACAATTGATTTGACCTTCGCACAATCTACTCACACGATGTGCATATTGCCTTGTCTGCCTGGACATGTTATGTGCTATGCTAATGCTATGCCATATGTAACCCTCCATTAGCCTTTTCACATTGCACCCAGCCATATGTCATTAGATCTGTCCTGCTCGTGCATATCCATTGCTTAATCTGCATATTGTATGACTATTAGAGCTGTCCTGCTACTGCATAACCATCGCTTAATCTGCATATTGTACGACTACTCGTTCTGTCCTGCTACTGCATATCCATTGTTTAATCTGCATAATGTACGACTATTAGACCTGTCCTGCTACTACATATCCATGGCCTAATCTGCATAGTGTTTGATTATCCTTACTGTTCAAAATTTGCATCTAGCCCTTATCGAGCACCAGGTGCGCCCGAGATCCACAGCATAAACCCTCAGCTTGTCACTGAGCGTGTGCCAATTCCACCTGTACTAGGCCGACCCTCACTTCATCGGCAACTGGGTGGCAACCTATTGCCCGCATTTGAACTAGCTACCAATCCGGGGCGCCTGCCCACTGCACATCGACTCTGCCCCATTAACCTACCATCAAGCCCAGACCTCCATATACTTGCACATAATCTAGCCCACCACCTCTAGTCTTCCAGCGATTACAGGTACTATCATATTCCTCTATAGAATCATGGCATCCTTCCACAGAGCCACACTAGCCCTAGCTTCCATCCTTCCACTTGTTCAATCAGTCACCCCACTCCTACCTCTACCTCCGACCACATTCACCCCCAATTCCAGTCCATCTAGGGTAGCACCCCCACACTCTATCATCTCTGACCCACTTAGCCCCCAGGAATGTATACACTGTTTCGCCTCTCGACCAACAACGCTCATCCCACTCTCCCTCCATACAAGGAACCAAAGATTAGACTCTCGCTTCCTTAACCACAAAACCACCTCCACACCCAAAACCCCCCCTCAGAACATTAGCTGTGCCAGAGTACAACCACCCCACAAGACACCTAAAGACCCTATCTCCCTGCCACCAGTCACCAACATCAAAGGAGCCCTCATCAATGCACGTTCCCTCGTGGCCCACGCCTCTGAAATCTCTGACCTCATCTCCCTAAACGGCTTAGACTTCCTGGCCATTACAGAAACCTGGCTTCACCAGGCTGCAGGCCCGGCTCTCTCCCTAGCCCTACCAGAAGGATATTCCATCCTCAGAGCTGATAGATCTGTATGCGAAGGTGGAGGAGTGGCCTTTATTGCCAAATCCCATCTATCCCTAAGAGCCATGCCCCATATAAGCTTTCCATCTGCAGAGCTCTTATCGGTCAAACTTAACTTGTCACATTTACACACAATACTCTTGCACCTTATCTACTGACCCCCTGGTTCATTGCTCACCTTTGAGGATGCCATCATGAACCTCCTCTCCACTCACACCAAAATAGGATCCAAGACAATTCTCCTAGCAGACTTTAACCTGGGACTCCATGACCCCAAAGACCTGCTGCGTTAGCTGTGGACAACACCATCTCCAACCTAGGCTTCGCTCAAAGAATTACATCACCCAACCACTCCAAAGGAAGAACTTTGGACTGGGTCTCTGACCTCAATTGGTCCATCAACATCACCCAAAACGAACCTGGTGCTTGGTCAGACCATCACCTAATTCTATTCTCCACCCCTGGACTCTCCATCCCTGGACTCCCCCCCCCCTCCAAAACCACCTTCGTTATCCAGGAATTGTTGAGACATTACCTTAGACAGCCTCCAACCCTTCATTAGTGACCTCCTCAACGATACTGCCTTCCTCAAGCGCGACCCCTCTAATCTAGTAGACCTCTACAACAGCACACTTAAAACCGCTCTAGATACGGTAGCCCCCCTTAAACTCAGGAAAGCCAAACCCTTGCCTCACCTCAACAAGTGGTTCACCCCCGAATTAAAAAATCTCAGACACATAAAAAGATCAGCCAAGGCCACCTGGCGCAAAACTCCATCCATCTCTAACAAAGCTGCCTTCACATTAGCCTCCAGAACCTACAAGAAAGCCATCCTTTCTGCCAAAAAAGATACCTACAATTCCAGAATCCAAAACGCCAACTCCAGAATTAAGGAACTTTTTGGTATACTAAAAGAACTCGAATCACCCTCTCCACCCCCTCAAGACTGCATCAAAAACACAGAATGGTGCACAAAAATCCAACAAGCCTTTGCAGACAAAATAACCCTACCCAAAACAAAATCAAAGCTAAAAAGGCAAGCCTCCCCAATGACCCTCAGAGCCCTTACCTCACCCGAGACCTCTCCTCCCACCCTTGCACCCCATTCTCCTTCTCGCAATTAACTCCCAAGGAAGTTGAAGATATCATAAAAAACCTAAAAACATTGCCAAGGCGATGTATCTCCAGCTACCATCATCAAGGAGGGAGCCAAAAAATGTGCCCCTTTCATCACCACACTGATTAACTCGTCATTCTCCTCCAACTAGGTACCTAATAACCTCAAGGAAGCATGGGTTATGCCACTACTAAAAAAGCCCAACCTCGACCCCAATGTCCACACCAACTACAGACCCATCACCACCGTCCCATTAGTTCTGAAATTCTGGATCGGGTAGCTTACCTACAAATCCAGAAAAACCTAGAGGGAGAACAACCTCCTAGGACTCAGACAATCTGGGTTTAGAACCAGACATGGAACTGAGACAGCCCTTCTGGACCTTAAGATTGAAATGGTTGAGGCGAAGGACAAAGGTAAATTAGCAATATTACTATTGCTTGACTTATCTGCAGCCTCCGACCTCGTTGACCACCAAATACTAACCAAACATCTGACCACAGCAGCAACCTTCTCTATGGATGCCTCTGATTGGATTGCATCATTCCTCTCAAACAGAACCACCAGAGTCTTCTCACCATCTGCCTAAACTGACCTAACCCCCATACAGTGTGGTGTCCCACAGGGCTCCTGTGCGTTACCCACACTATACAATATCTTCACGAAACTCCTATTCGACCACTTGGACAAACTGGATGTTGTCTATACGAACAATGCCGACGACACTCAAGTCCTCATCCCCCTCACCGGCTGTTACGAGCATGACTCCACATTGCTTAACAACATCTGTTACGAGCATGACTCCACATTGCTTAACAACATCTATTCAGAAATTCAAGCCTGGATGGCCACCAATGGTTTATGTCTCAATGACGACAAAAGGTAGTTAATGATTGTGGGTACTCAGGCTCGCCTGAACAAACTCGACACCAGATATTCTTCCTCATTATTGACAGCAACATAATAATAAGTATCCAAAGAGATAAAATCATTAGGGGTCTATCTTGACTCAACCCTGTCTCTTAAAATAACAGGTTAACAGTGTTGCCTCATCCACAGCCGATACCAACAAACTTGTCTACATTTGTAAGTCCTTCCTATCACCTAGTAGCTGTTTAATACTGGCCAGAGCACTGGCTCTCTCGAAAATTGACTACTGTAACACGTTCTTCCTTGGTTCTTCGGAACACAACCTTAACAAACTCCAGGTTTTACAGAATAATTCACTCAGAGCTGCTCTCAGTCTCCCTAAATCCTGCCGCATATTCACACAGACAGAACGCCAACTGGATTCCTATCCGTGATAGAATCACGTTACGCACTCTGGTCATCACCCACAAATGCCTGTCCAATGCAGCCCCTAAATACCTGGCTGACAAAATCTGCCTTCAACAGCCTGCACGCACCACCAGATCCTCCTCCTCACATAATCTAGTGATCCCTAGATACAATCTTAAAACAGCAGGAGGAGCCAGTTTCCCAGTCCAAGAGGCCAAGCGGTGGAACGCCACCCCCATTTCACTCAGATCAGAACCCTCCTTTCTTGCCTTCAAAGCTGGTATAAAAACTGGCTGAGCAACAAACCGCCACTGTAAGAAGTAATCACCAAGTTCGCTTACCCTGACATTCCCTGTTAGCCTACTTTTTGTACTCATCTGACTACAGCTCTTGACCCATATGTACCCAGGGTATTTTCTGGCCTTTGACTCTCACTGTTTCTAATCTGTATGCCATCCTGCATCCCATTATCTGACCCATATGTTTTTTTTTATTGTTTAAAAAAAACCTTTACAAAATGACAGGTTCAATATTTTTTTTTTTACATTCACCTTACAATAACATAATAATTACATTTAAAAGCACATATAAAATTAATTTCTATCAAATTCACACATCACAATAAATAGAAAATCCACTATAACATCATATATAAAAGAAAACAAGATTAGGAAAAAAAAAACAAGATTAGGAAAAAAAAAGACTTACAGGCCGATTCATGGAATAATTAGCACGGCGCAAGTGGGCAAAAACGTGCGAATCGCAGTGGAATAGCGAAAATCGCAGTGCAAGTGCGAAAATCGCACGAAAAGCAGCGCACGTCGATTCATGGAAGGCCGTGCGCGAGAAAACCAGCGGATGTGCGAAAAAAAAGTGCGCGGCGCACGTTGGCGCACAGGCCATCTAACAGCGTGCGCCAGGTCACAGCGAAAATCACACAGGCCACAGCGAAATTCGCACATAGCGCGGCGCACGCAACAAAAGTAGGCGGAACACGGGCGGAACACTCGGAATGGGGAACAACTTGCCAAAACGTGGGCGTCACGGGGGAAGTACAGGGCACAAGTGCGCGGAACGCCCACACGCTCGCCTACAAAACGTATTCATGGAATAGAATAGGGCAAAAAAGCGCACGCTCAAACCAGCGCACAGGCACAAACACGACCGCCACAAGAAAGCAGGCGGTAGCGTCTCTGCGGCTGTAAGAAATGTGCGCCAAAAGGTGCGCCAACAAATAGCACCTATATACTGCCATGATGAATGTCCCATACTGTGGCCCTCCAGGAAAAATGACGTGCAAAGGGGTACCCACAAACACGGACACCCGCTGACAAAAAATACGTGTGCATGTATACCGGGGTGCGCGGGAACTCTCACACGCGATTTGCAGGGTACGTGCATCACAGGGGTTCACGTGAAGTAATTCACGTGATCGGGCCTGGGGGAGCGTGCTACGTGTATTTCAGGGGTTCGCGTGAAGTTTCTCACGCGATCGGGCCTGGGGGAGCGTGCTACGTGTATTTCAGGGGTTCGCGTGAAGTTTCACACGCGATCGGGCCTGGGGGAGCGGGCTACGTGTATTACAGGGGTTCGCGTGAAGTTCCTCACGCGATCGGGCCTGGGGGAGCGGGCTACGTGTATTACAGGGGTTCGCGTGAAGTTCCTCACGCGATCGGGCCTGGGGGAGCGTGCTACGTGTATTTCAGGGGTTCGCGTGAAGTTTCACACGCGATCGGGCCTGGGGGAGCGGGCTACGTGTATTACAGGGGTTCGTGTGAAGTTCCTCACGCGATCGGGCCTGGGGGAGTGGGCTACGTGTATTACAGGGGTGCGCGGGAAGTTCCACACGCGAATAGCCTGGGCGCATGTATTTGAGGGGTGCGCGGGAAGTTCCACACGCGAATAGCCTGGGCGCGTGTATTTCAGTGGTGCACGGGAAGTTCCACACGCGAATAGCCTGGGCGCGTGTATTTCAGGGGTGCGCGGGGAGTTCCACACGCGAATAGCCTGGGTGCGTGTATTTCAGGGGTTCGCGTGTAGTTTCACACGCGATCGGGCCTGGGGGAGCGGGCTACGTGTATTACAGGGGTTCGCGTGAAGTTCCTCACGCGATCGGGCCTGGGGGAGCGTGCTACGTGTATTTCAGGGGTTCGTGTGAAGTTTCACACGCGATCGGGCCTGGGGGAGCGGGCTACGTGTATTACAGGGGTTCGCGTGAAGTTCCTCACGCGATCGGGCCTGGGGGAGCGTGCTACGTGTATTTCAGGGGTTCGCGTGAAGTTTCACACGCGATCGGGCCTGGGGGAGCGGGCTACGTGTATTACAGGGGTTCGCGTGAAGTTCCTCACGTGATCGGGCCTGGGGGAGCGTGCTACGTGTATTTCAGGGGTTCGCGTGAAGTTTCACACGCGATCGGGCCTGGGGGAGCGGGCTACGTGTATTACAGGGGTTCGCGTGAAGTTCCTCACGCGATCGGGCCTGGGGGAGCGGGCTACGTGTATTACAGGGGTGCGCGGGAAGTTCCACACGCGAATAGCCTGGGCGCGTGTATTTGAGGGGTGAGCGGGAAGTTCCACACGCGAATAGCCTGGGCGCGTGTATTTCAGGGGTGCGCGGGGAGTTCCACACGCGAATAGCCTGGGTGCGTGTATTTCAGGGGTTCGCGTGAAGTTTCACACGCGATCGGGCCTGGGGGAGCGGGCTACGTGTATTACAGGGGTTCGCGTGAAGTTCCTCACGCGATCGGGCCTGGGGGAGCGTGCTACGTGTATTTCAGGGGTTCGCGTGAAGTTCCTCACGCGATCGGGCCTGGGGGAGCGGGCTACGTGTATTACAGGGGTTCGCCTGAAGTTCCTCACGCGATCGGGCCTGGGGGAGCGGGCTACGTGTATTACAGGGGTTCGCGTGAAGTTCCTCACGCGATCGGGCCTGGGGGAGCGGGCTACGTGTATTACAGGGGTGCGCGGGAAGTTCCACACGCGAATAGCCTGGGCGCGTGTATTTGAGGGGTGAGCGGGAAGTTCCACACGCGAATAGCCTGGGCGCGTGTATTTCAGGGGTGCGCGGGGAGTTCCACACGCGAATAGCCTGGGTGCGTGTATTTCAGGGGTTCGCGTGAAGTTTCACACGCGATCGGGCCTGGGGGAGCGGGCTACGTGTATTACAGGGGTTCGCGTGAAGTTCCTCACGCGATCGGGCCTGGGGGAGCGTGCTACGTGTATTTCAGGGGTTCGCGTGAAGTTCCTCACGCGATCGGGCCTGGGGGAGCGGGCTACGTGTATTACAGGGGTTCGCCTGAAGTTCCTCACGCGATCAGGCCTGGGGGAGCGGGCTACGTGTATTCCAGGGGTGCGCGGGAAGTTCCACACGCGAATAGCCTGGGCGCGTGTATTTGAGGGGTGCGCGGGAAGTTCCACACGCGAATAGCCTGGGCGCGTGTATTTCAGGGGTGCGCGGGAAGTTCCACACGCGAATAGCCTGGGCGCGTGTATTTCAGGGGTGCGCGGGGAGTTCCACACGCGAATAGCCTGGGCGCGTGTATTTCAGGGGTGCGCGGGAAGTTCCACACGCGAATAGCCTGGGCGCGTGTATTTCAGGGGTGCGCGGGAAGTTCCACACGCGAATAGCCTGGGCGCGTGTATTACAGGGGTGCGCGGGAAGTTCCACACGCGAATAGTCTGGGCGCGTGTATTTCAGGGATGCGCGGGAAGTTCCACAGGCGAATAGCCTGGGCGTGTGTATTTCAGGGGTGCGCGGGAAGTTCCACACGCGAATAGCCTGGGCGCGTGTATTTCAGGGGTGCGCGGGAAGTTTCACACGCGATTTCTGCACGGTACGTGTATTTCAGGGGTGCCGGGGAGTCCCACATGTGATTTGACAGTGTGGGTCCTCCCAGGTGTACCCTGTACACCCTCCACGGCCCCTGCAGGCAGCCCACACCACAGGGGACTACCCTGCATCCCTGGTCATGTCCCGCAGGCAGCCCACCCAACATGGGCATGCCCCCCAGCAAAGGCACATGTCTCCTTGAACTAATGAACACCAACTCATGTCCCCTTGCACCCCCACCCCCCAGCACTGTGGGGCACCTGCCAGCAGGCCCCCACCCATGTCCAACTCATGTCCCCCACCACCCCCACCCCCCAGCACTGTGGGGCACCTGCCAGCAGGCCCCCACCCATGTCCAACTCATGTCTCCCACCACCCCCACACCCCAGCAGTGCAGGGGCAGCCTCCACCAGGCCCCCACTCATGTCACCCACCACCCCCACCCCCCAGCCACCAGGGGCACCCTCCACCAGGCCCCCACTCATGTCTCCCACCACCCCCACACCCCAGCAGTGCAGGGGCACCCTCCACCAGGCCCCCACTCATGTCTCCCACCACCCCCACACCCCAGCAGTGCAGGGGCACCCTCCACCAGGCCCCCACTCATGTCTCCCACCACCCCCACACCCCAGCAGTGCAGGGTCACCCTCCACCAGGCCCCCACTCATGTCTCCCACCACCCCCACACCCCAGCAGTGCAGGGGCAGCCTCCACCAGGCCCCCACTCATGTCTCCCACCACCCCCACACCCCAGCAGTGCAGGGGCAGCCTCCACCAGGCCCCCACTCATGTCACCCACCACCCCCACCCCCCAGCCACCAGGGGCACCCTCCACCAGGCCCCCACTCATGTCTCCCACCACCCCCACACCCCAGCCACCAGGGGCACCCTCCACCAGGCCCCCACTCATGTCTACCACCACCCCCACACCCCAGCAGTGCAGGGTCACCCTCCACCAGGCCCCCACCCATGTCTCCCACCACCCCCACACCCCAGCAGTGCAGGGGCACCCTCCACCAGGCCCCACTCATGTCTACCACCACCCCCACACCCCCAGCCACCAGGGGCACCCTCCACCAGGCCCCCACTCATGTCTCCCACCACCCCCACACCCCAGCAGTGCAGGGGCACCCTCCACCAGGCCCCCACTCATGTCTCCCACCACCCACACACCCCAGCAGTGCAGGGGCACCCTCCACCAGGCCCCACTCATGTCTACCACCACCCCCACACCCCCAGCCACCAGGGGCACCCTCCACCAGGCCCCCACTCATGCCTCCCACCACCCCCACACCCCAGCAGTGCAGGGGCACCCTCCACCAGGCCCCACTCATGTCTACCACCACCCCCAAACCCCGAGCCACCAGGGGCACCCTCCACCAGGCCCCCACTCATGTCTCCCACCACCCCCACACCCCAGCAGTGCAGGGGCAGCCTCCACCAGGCCCCCACTCATGTCACCCACCACCCCCACCCCCCAGCCACCAGGGGCACCCTCCACCAGGCCCCCACTCATGTCTCCCACCACCCCCACACCCCAGCCACCAGGGGCACCCTCCACCAGGCCCCCACCCATGTCCCCTATCACCCCCACCCCCCAGCCACCAGGGGCACCCTCCACCAGGCCCCCACTCATGTCTCCCACCACCCCCACCCCCCAGCAGTGCAGGGGCAGCCTCCACCAGGCACCCACACATGTCCCCCTGCCCCCAGGTCCTGACGATACTCAATCATGGCAGTAATGGGCAGCATACCCAGCACAGACACCCAGGCAAGGATTGCATCCACCCACATAGTGAATGCAATTACATGATACAACCCCAATGGCAAGTCTGTAAATGAACACATGTCCGTCACACACACATACACAATGGGTGCAAGTCAATGTCAAAACCCATATCATGACATGTATGAAACCAATGAGAAAATACCACAAGTGAAAGTTAAAAAGAACATGTATTAAAGATGAAAAATAAGTAAAAAAATCAAACATACAACAATGGCGATAACAAAATAAATGGTCCATGTCCGAGAACAAATGTAAAAATAAAAAAAAAAGTAATCCAAAAACAAATGTTGTCCAAAGCAAAATCATGTGGAATTAAAATAATGAAAAACCATTTCCTCATGGTGAACACTATAATTAATAAAAAAAATGTTTCTTCCAAAAGCAAACTATATACACGAAAATTCCAGGGTCCATGAGCCCAACACCATAAATGAAACCTACTACTACCTAATGAAAATAATATATACAAAAAAGTGGCCATTGCCCGAGCGGTCCAAAAAAAAAAAATTAATAAAGGAAACCTAACACTAACTAACTAAATAACTATATACAAAGGCAGCGGGCAAGTCCTGCGGCTCACTCGGTGATGTTGCTGGCCAGGGCATCATCGAACTCCATGTCGATGTCCTGGAGGCGGGACTCTGTCCTGGCCCCGAGGTCTCGCAGGGATAACCCCATGTCCAGCTCAAACTCCCTGCGAGCTTCCTCGAGGCACTCAGCCCGCCTCAACGCCCGACGCATGGAGAACTCCGCCCTGACCATGGTGAGCCGCTCCTCTTCCGCCCGCTGCCGCTCCGCACCTATCCGCTGGACCAACTGCTCCCACACGGAAGACACCACCATCCCAGGGTTGCCCTGCCCTCCGGCCGATGCCTGCCCCTCTGATCTTGAAGGTCCCGAGCCATGATGCCTCCCACGTCGAGCCTGCTGCTGCCTCCGACGCCACTGCCTCTGCCAGCACGACGGCATCCAGGCTGATGGAAACCACCGACGCCGTCGTGCACGTGCCCTGCCTGATGATGCTGTCACATCTTCCACCTGCTGGGGTCCAGTTGCTGTGTTGTCCACCACTGCTGGACCTCCGACTCCCAACTGTGGCAGGGATGGGATCCCCACCGAGCTGGCTGCATTGGTCGGGGCAGGTCCACAGGGGGCCCTGGTGGCATCTGGGCCGGAAGACGGCAAGGAGAACGACTGGTGTATAGCCTGCACAGAGGAGGAGTGGGCCGCCAGATTGGACAACACATGCAGAAAACCCTCGAACATGGCCGATCCCAATTGGGCCACGTCGGCACGGTGCACTTCGTGATGACGTGCGTCGTCCTCCCGGGAAGCACGCACGGCATCACGAATCACAGCCGTGCGCATCGCGACCCCAATCAGGACCTTCTCCACACGGCCAGGGGTTCCCACATCCGCAGGTGGAGGGGAGTCAGGTGACATGGACATCCCCTCTACCTGCGGACGGGCCTGGGACGGGGCATCCCTGCTGGTGCATGGTGGTGCACTCACAGGGTCAGGGACAGCGACATGCACAGGCCCCTC
The DNA here is from genome assembly GCF_040938575.1 of Ambystoma mexicanum. Classification (NCBI taxonomy): domain Eukaryota; kingdom Metazoa; phylum Chordata; class Amphibia; order Caudata; family Ambystomatidae; genus Ambystoma; species Ambystoma mexicanum. The sequence continues at coordinate 607,043,320 of NC_090933.1, forward strand.
CACGGTGACCTGTGTTGCCTCCTGCCCCTGGCCCTGGACTGCACCACTTGCACCAGCAGGGATGCCCCCACCAGGCCCCATGTGTGCCCCAGTGGCGGCCTCCTCCTCCTCTGTGCAAACCACCAACCTGGATGGCTCCTCACCGTCTCCCACCGTAGCAGGCCCCTGTGGGGGCTCACCCACCCCTTCCGCTGCAGCCGTGGGGGCATCCCCGCCGCCTTGCTCCACAGCGCCGTCTCCGCCCTCTTCTTCACTAGCCGCTGCCTAGAGGGAGACAAAGAACACAAGCATCAGGGCACTGTACAATGGTCCCCTAGACAGGAAGCAATAGCAGATGAGCACCACTGTCAAAGTACACTTCCATCATGTCCCTCCACAACACATGGGTCAGTCCAGGCAAAACACACACAGTAACAGGCATGGTGCATGCCATGGACATTTCCATGCATGTCCAATGGACTCTTGAAACATTCAATGATATGTAACTCACATGCATCATGGCTCATGCCTATCACATGCACACACTTCACCTCAGTCACATCCATCTGGCCCCAAACACACCAAACACAGCGGATACAAGGGTAATGTGGCTGCTTCACTGAATCTGTGCATTGTCACACACATGTGTCATGCATCCATGGCATGCACAAGTCACAGACACGCAGGTCAGGCACACAGACATGGCTACCATATATGTACCTGGCATCAGCACCCATCCCTCACCCCCACCCATGTCCAGGTACAGAGACTGGCATGCTCTCATGTTCAAAATCTGCATAGGGCTCCCCATGCGGCATTTGAACACATGCAACAACCATGTGGGTCACACATCACTGGTCGCACATGCATTACCATGATGTCCCTGCACACATACATGCATACATGGCCTATGGCACACATACAGGCAAGTATCATAGAACCAGCACACCGCAACATGCCCTGTCTCACACAGTAATGCTTGGACACTTACCGCTCAACTCCAGACGGGCCTCCCTCTCAAGGATCTGGGCGTGGAGCGCTGGGCGTACGCGTTCCAGGACCCTCATCTGGATGGAACTCATGCGGCCCCGGCCCCCCTCCACGAGGCGCCGGGCCTTCACAAGGGTCCTGGACCTCAAGTCCTCCCAGCGCTTCTTGATCTTCAGGACGTCGCGGGTTGCCACCCCCTCCGCGTTGATGGCAACCACACAGTCGGCCCAGATCCTCTGCCGTCCTTCCTTGCTGGCGCAGGACGATCCAAAGAGGGCATCATACTGCCCCAGGACATGCTCCACCAGGACACCAACTTCGGTGTCAGTGAAGCTGGTGCCCCTCTGCCCCTCTGGCCTGGGGTTGCCACTGGTGCCAGATGTGGAAGTGCCCGACATGGCAACCCCAGAGGCAGGTGTGGGTGGGCAACTGGGTCCTGGGGCTGGGCTGTGGAGCGATGTAATCCCAGTCGGGAGTCTTCAGTTCCAGCAGGGGTGGACACAGCAACTGGACCCCTGCAGATGGCTGATGTGCAGGCACCAAATGGCAGGGCACGGTGGCAGCAGGCAGGCAGGCAGGCAGCAGCAGATGGCACGTGGGAGGCTGCTCGGGGCACTGGGGGGCAGTAACTAGGCCTTCTGGGCAGGAGCGTGGTCTTCCGTGTGTTTTCGCGTGGCCAGCTTGATACGGAGTGATTTGGCACGTGAAAATCCTGCACGTCAGCGTGAAATCCGAGGAAAGGCCCTTAGCGCATAAGCGCGTCAGCACGCATACGCGATTCTATTGGACCAGAGTCCCTCAGCGCGTAAGCGCGTCTGTGACGTGACCCGCACGGGTGTTCCCCACTCAGCACGTGATGACGGGGCACACGTGGAAATACTGCACGTCAGAGTGTCATCGCGTGTAATTGGACAAAAGTGCGCGTACACGCGATTGGCCTATGTACGTGTATTTAATGGGTGCGCGGGCACTTACACACGCAAGTACGTCAGCGAACCTGTATCCCGTGGTGCGTGTGAATTTCCACACGCTATTGGACTGGGAACTGGATTCCAGGGGTGCGCGGGTCACACGCTGTATCCCGTGGTGCGTGTGAATTTCCACACGCTATAGGACTGGGAACTGGATTCCAGGGGTGCGCGGGTCACATGCTGTATCCCGTGGTGATTGTGAATTTCCACATGCTATTGGACTGGGAACTGGATTCCGGGGGTGCGCGGGTCACACGCTCGCCTAGAACACGCGCAAAGCATAAATTTCCGCACTTTAACAATAACAAGCTCAGACGCCAGGATGAACATACCGTTCCTAGCAGCAGTGGCAGTGGGCTACCAAAGGAGGAGGAGGAGGAGGAGGAGGATAGTCAGGGCCAGAATATTCACACCCAGAACCAGCCTTTTCGGGATGCCTGATGACCAGGTGTATGGGAGGTACAGGTTTCCACCACACATTATACTGGACCTGGTGAGTGAGTGGGAGGATGACCTCACATCACCCACCCTGTGCTCCCAAGCACTCAGCCCCCTGGAGAAGGTCCTCAATGTACTGCACTTCTTAGCCACTGGATCATTTCAGCGGACAAGTGCCATAGTGGGTGGGGTGTCACAGGCCACCCAGTCACGCTGCCTACACCAGGTCTTGAACATCATGACTGCACGCCCATCAGTCCGCAGGCACATATACCTGCCCAGAACACCTGCAGAAAGGCATGCTGCCGCCCTGGATTTTTACGGTGTGGCACGATTCCCCAAAGTGCTAGGTGCCATCGACTGCACCCATGTGGCTCTACGTCCCCCCAGGGCATCTGAGCACATCTATAGGAACCGCAAGCACTGGCATTCCATCAACGTGCAGGTAGCATGTAATGCCAAGGGAATCATCACCTCAGTATATGCCAACTATCCCGGCTCCACCCACGACAGCTTCATTTACCGAATGTCCACCCTAAGCCGGGACCTAGAAGCTGGGCGGCATGGCGATACATGGCTGCTTGGTGAGTATGTATGCCACTGCACATGCATGCATGTTGGATACTGAGCAAGGTCACAACCCCACCAATGATACCAATCACCACCTCCACAGGGGACAGTGCCTACCCTCTCAGCCCCCACATGATGACGCCAATTCGGAACCCCACCACGCCACCCGAGGTAAGATATAACACAGCCCACATTACGACCCGGGGCATAGTGGAGCGCACATTCGGAGTGCTAAAGTCACGCTTTCGCTCCCTTGACCGTTCTGGCGGGCAGCTGTTATTCGCTCCCCCAGTAGTGTGCAGGATCATAGTGGCAGCATGTGTCCTGCACAACGTTGCAACACGCCGGGGCCTGGCCGTGGACATGGTGGTGGCCCCACATCCCCAACCACATGCACAGCCGCTGCGCATGGGAGGGGAAAGGGCACGGGGGAGGCAGCCCGTACACAGCTAGTGGCTAATTACTTCACATAGAAATCACACCCCTGTGGAGTGCACACTGCCCTGGCACATTCCATCTGACAATGAATGATGACTCAACCTGACACTGATCCTGAATGTCTGGAGAATGAACCGTGAATACCATATCAGCCTGAGATTGTTCACCTGGAAGTGTCACAATGTGTGCATCCCTACCCACACAGACACCACCAATGCAGTTTTGTGAAGTTACACATTCAAGCAGCTAAAATGATTACCCACTTGCAAAATGCAACAAGAGGACAGTGCCATGTCAGCCAACCCAACCCCAGCACCACCACACGACACACCGTGCCATGTCATGCTAATTGCAGGTAAACAAAGTAATCCCCACAACATGACACTAGTCTCACTATGTACAGTGTCCCTATTAGAAACCTGCAACACCTGAAATGCTCACAGCAATGCCGGACCAACAACATACTTGAGCACGTAGTACCATTAACATGACATCACAAATGTTACATATTAGTAGTCTCACCACCTGGAAATGCCTGCACTCCCACCACTACCAACTGTGCAGTGTTGGCGCCATGTAGAGTTGTAGGTGCACTGCTGCCAACATGGACCCCATCTCCAGACTAGAGGTCCTTGTGTAGACATGAGGAAGGGACCTGCAAATTGGGAGGTAGACACAGAAGATGAGTTACACATCAATGCAACATGCAGTGTACAACACAACAGCAATATGCACTAGGAATGTATACACAGTATTGACTACAGACTGCCCACACAGCTCATGGGAGTCCAACGTCACTGTGTAATTCACTGTCACTTGGGCACACCCTTTGCAAGCCCATGGAAACGGGAAGCAGGAGGGGTGTGTGTGACTCAAACCCAAGCATCTGAACCAAATACATTACAAGCCTGCATGTGCCCAGCCACAATGCAGCGTATGCCCACAGGAACCACGGAAGCCAACAAATCGTCCCAAAAAAATAGGGAATAAAATTAATAACAATAAAAATAAAAATAAAAAACAATCAAAAATGGCCATTGATGGGCCCGGGGGGGGGTTGGGGAGGCCACCCAGGAGGTCCGAGGACAGGATGCACACCAGAACCCACCTGCGTGGATCCTGGGAAAATAAAACACCTCCATGGGCTCATGGCCCACACGGCTACCCTGTTGTGGGAGTATCACTGCTGTCGCTATTATCACCCTGTGCAGCTGCATCAGGAGGTGGTTGCACTATGGGAGGCAGCCCACGCAAGGCCCTAGTCTGCTCCTCCATGGCTGCAAGCATGCGGGTGTGGTAGGTCTGGTTCTGGAGGATGAGTGTGCGGAGGTCCCCATGCAACAACTCACGGGATGCCCGGACCTCCGCCCTCGTTACCTGCATCTCAGCTGAGAGCGTACGGGTGAGACGCTCCAGCTGCTGTTCTGTCCTTTGGTGTGTTGAAGCCTCAAGCTCAACAAGAGTCGTCCTGAGGTGAAGGAGCTCCTGCCTCAGGGCTTCCCTGTGGCCCTGGGACTCAATGGAGATGGCCTCCTGCAGAGTCGCCAGTGCCGCCCGCCTGTCCCTGTTGGACCCCAACATGTCCTCCCTGTGTGACTGCAGATGGAGTCGGTTGCCTGCTCTAGTCGCTCCATCAGCCTTTCAGGGGGGACAATGGAAGTGGCCACCCTATCCATGGCCTGAGCCATCATCTCGGATGATGCAGCCTGTTGGGTTGCCATACCGTAAATGGATTGCTCCCATGCGGTATTGCCGGGTGGCGTACGGCCACCACGTCGGCGGGCACCACACCTGTCTGGGGCAAGGCGAACTGCGCCTTGCTGTGCCGGCACTGCCTGAGGCTGCAGGACTGCATTCCCCCTCTGATCTGCTGGCCCAGGAACAGGATCAGATGTCGCGGAGTGTGACCCTGCATCCGTAACCACCGAAGGCGTAGCTGCCAACACTGACATCCCCATGGAGGGTTCTGACCCTGGTACAGGTGGGTGAGACAGAACAGAATCCCTCCCTGGAACACTCACCTGCGACGGCACGTAGGTCTCATCCGAATCAACACCTGAGTACAGCTCGGGGGAGGTGCAGCCAGAGACACCCCTTGAGAGCACGACCTGCAGCACTTGTGGGTTCTCCCCCACCACCACACCACGTCCCTCACTGGTGGTTGGTCGGCCCTCGGACCCCTCCTGGGTCTGCACCATCTCCACAACCCCAGCAGTATCAGGTGCGTCTTCCCCTGCAAAGACATGAAAACAAAGAAATGGAAACAGGCATTAGCACCATGGCACACAATGAGGGCTGAGAAGCAAGAGAACCAGTACTTGATTGACACATGTCCCACATGACTAAAACCCTCCCATGCATGCACCCTCACTGCGTATGAAGTGCAGGCAAATGGCACACACTGATGACACCAAGATGGAAAATGAACACATTTTCTGCATGCTGCCTGGCAGTGGCATCACACATTGGCCTGTGATTGCCAGGTGAAACACACATGCCATCACACAGATGGGATGTACCATTGCTATTGAGTGAAGATGGAGAGGAGGGCAGCACCTATTCATTCAGTCCAGTTCCCGCATGTAATTGCTTTTCTAATTCTAACAGGTCAGATTTTTCACCTGGAGCTGCCAGTCTGAAATGGTCCAATTGCACAGGGACATGTGTGTACAAATGATATCCAGGTAACAAAGTCACTCCACTTCACCATTGCCATGTCAGACATGTGACTAGTGGACAGCGACATGGCTAGTAAAAGTGGGGGAATGCAAACAATCTGACTGAATGAACAGTGAAAAATAAGCAACAATGTTGTGGCAAGGTGACACTTCAAGGGCAACTGGCGTGCAGTTGGGCTAGATGTCTACTGTTGGCAGAAGGGATACTGCTATGGCCAAATGCAGCTGCGCAGGAAGTATTGCATGAAGCACATGGCTGACCCATACGACTCAGGCGCACACACTCTCACCTGGCACACAAACAGAAGCCCTCACACACACACCATGCACATGGATGACACACACATGCATGTGCACTCACCGGACAATGCCTCGTAATCAGCCAGATCTCCCACGCCTTGGATCTGTTCCTCCGTGACGTAGGTCCCAGCGACTGACTCATGTGGAGTGAGTTCCATGTCTACTACTGGAGACCCACCTCCAGTCACTAGAGTTGCGGCATGACTTGAGGCCAGTTTACTCTTTGCCCTGGGCTTTAGGTCATTCCAGCGCTTATAGCAATCATTGGCTGTGCGCCTCACGATTCCAAGGGCACTTACGATGTCCGCAACGGTCTGCCAGTGTGCCGGGCATTGTGCAGGTGTGGTCTTGGATCCTGCAACAATGACCATCTCGTTGTCATGTCCGGACACATACTCGACAAGTGCATTCAGTTCGTCATCCGTGAAGCTGGGCTTCCTGGACGGGCCGGACTGTGTAGCCGTGTCTGGGGCATCAGCCTGTGCCGGACGAGCACTCTTCCTCTTCCGCTTGGAAGGTGGTGGTGATCCTGAGTGTCCTGCGCCGCTCTGGTCACTAGGGGCAGGAGCCCTGGTGGACTCTGTATCAGGAGTGTGGGATTGCACACTCAGCATGGGAGTTGGTGCAGGCATTGGCTCTAGTGTGATGGTGTCAGGGGGAATGTCAGCAGCATGGACTAGGACCGACACTGTCCTGGCTGGGTGTGTGAGGGCTGGGGTGGATGGAGCCGCAGCTGCCCCTGCAGCCTCTCCGCCCTGCCTCCTTGGTGCAGCAGATGACCTTGCTGCCCCAGATCCACGTGGCATGATGGCATCAACGTGCACCAGCGCACGTGTCGTAGCCCTGCTGACCTGGAAGTCAGCCATGGAGTCAGCCAGGTCTGGTGCCACAATGGGCTGGTCCAACAAGGGCTGAGCATGGATGGTGTCAGCCACATCAGCCTCAACGGGAGGGGGGGGGGAATTATGGGTGCCCGTGACTGGTCCTCCACACATGGGGGGACAGGCTCACCCTGCAAGTTACGACCACGTCCCCTACCGGATCCACCACGGCCACCACTTGTGGCTCTTCCACCTTTGCCACCTTTACGGAATCCTCGCCTCCCAGCCATGGCACTGATGTTAATGTGCGTATGGGAGTGGATGTAGACTATTGTCCTGGGCAATTGGGGGTCAAAGGGGTTGGGTACCAGATGGTAATTGTACCCTAGTGCTCTAGCAAGGCTGAATGTAACCCCTGGGGAAAGATGACGGGTCACGCAACGCACAGGAGGCCCAAAAAAGGGAGATGACGTGCACGCAACCCCTCCTAGACCACGTGTGCAGAAAGAAAAACCTGCACTACGCTGTGGCACCCAGTAACACAAGAATGAACGTATGCGAGTCACACGCAGCCTAGAATGACCTCTGAAGGGGTAGGCTACACACGGGGCAAGCACAGATGTTAGATAAGTGCGTGACTCACAGTCTGCCTGGTAAACGAGCGTGTAAAAGGAGCACGTTTGGTTGGCAACACCCCCGCCAAAAGAAGATTTGTACGCTGTCTGAGGAGACAGGACAACAGTAGAAGGGAACACTGTTTGAGGGAACAGGCCCAGGTAAACCAGTAAAAGAGAAAAAAGAGAAAAAACTGTCAGAGGTAACAGGGAATACGAACTTGAAACGCCGTGAAGTAAATCGCGTGTGAAACGACAAGAAGTACAGAATTCACCCACTCGCTCTCCACGAAAAGCACGTACAAGGAAAACGTGTTCTACACGTACCTTTTATACAGGCCCACACGTCCAGCGTCACTTACGCGGCGTGTACGCGCTAGGGCCATTTCCACCAATTACATGCTTTGTCACTTCTGCGTGTAGGGCCATTTCCACCAATTACACGCTTTGTCACTTCTGCGTGTAGGGCCATTTACACCAATCACACGCTTTGTCACTTCTGCGTGTAGGGCCATTTCCACCAATCACACGCGATTACACTCTGACGTGCAGTCTTTCCACGTGTGCTCTGTCATCACGTGCTGTGTGGGAAACACCTGTGCGGGTCACGTCACAGACGCGCTTACGCGCTGAGGGCCTTTCCTCAGTTTTCACGCTGATGTGCAGGATTTTCACGTGCCAAATCACTCCGTACCAAGCTGGCCACGCGTACGCACACGGAATACCACGCTCCTGCGCGGAAGGCCGAACTACTGCCCCCCAGAGCCCGAGCACGCTCCCACCTGCTGCTGCCTGACTGCCTGCTGCCCCTGCACTGCTGGGGGGTGGGGGTGGTGGGTGACATGGGTGGGGGCCTGGTGGAGGCTGCCCCTGCACTGCTGGGGGTGGTGGGAGACATGGGTGGGGGCCTGGTGGAGGATGCCCCTGCACTGCTGGGGGGTGGGGGTGGTGGGAGACATGGGTGGGGGCCTGGTGGAGGATGCCCCTGCACTGCTGGGGCGTGGGGGTGGTGGGTGACATGGGTTGGGGCCTGCTGGCAGGTGCCCCACAGTGCGTGGGGGTGTTGGGAGACATGGGTGGGGGCCTGGTGGAGGCTACCCCTGCACTGCTGGGGGGTGGGGGTGGTGGGAGACATGGGTGGGGGCCTGGTGGAGGGTGCCCCTGGTGACTGGTGGGGTGGGGGTGGTGGGAGACATGAGTGGGGGCCTGGTGGAGGGTGCCCCTGGTGACTGGGGGGTGGGGGTGATAGGGGACATGAGTGGGGGCCTGGTGGAGGGTGCCCCTGGTGACTGAGGGAGTGGGGGTGGTGGGAGACATGAGTGGGGGCCTGGTGGAGGGTGCCCCTGGTGGCGGGGGGGTGGGGGTGATAGGGGACATGAGAGGGTGCCTGGTGGAGGCTGCCCCTGCACTGCTGGGGGGTGGGGGTGGTGGGAGACATGAGTGGGGGCCTGGTGGAGGGTGCCCCTGGTGACTGGGGGGGTGGGGGTGATAGGGGACATGAGTGGGGGCCTGGTGGAGGGTGCCCCTGGTGACTGGGGGGGTGGCGGTGGTGGTGGTGGGAGACATGAGTGGGGGCCTGGTGGAGGGTGCCCCTGGTGGCGGGGGGGTGGGGGTGATAGGGGACATGAGTGGGTGCCTGGTGGAGGCTGCCCCTGCACTGCTGGGGGGTGGGGGTGGTGGGAGACATGAGTGGGGGCCTGGTGGAGGGTGCCCCTGGTGACTGGGGGGGTGGGGGTGGTGGGAGACATGAGTGGGGGCCTGGTTGAGGGTGCCCCTGGTGACTGGGGGGGTGGGGGTGATAGGGGACATGAGTGGGGGCCTGGTGGAGGCTGCCCCTGCACTGCTGGGGGTGGGGGTGGTGGGAGACATGGGTGGGGGCCTGGTGGAGGGTGCCCCTGGTGACTGGGGGGGTGGGGGAGATAGGGGACATGAGTGGGGGCCTGGTGGAGGGTGCCCCTGGTGACTGGGGGGTGGGGGTGGTGGGAGACATGAGTGGGGGCCTGGTGGAGGGTGCCCCTGGTGGCGGGGGGGTGGGGGTGATAGGGGACAAGAGTGGGTGCCTGGTGGAGGCTGCCCCTGCACTGCTGGGGGGTGGGGGTGGTGGGAGACATGGGTGGGGGCCTGGTGGAGGGTGCCCCTGGTGACTGGGGGGGTGGGGGTGGTGGGAGACATGAGTGGGGGCCTGGTGGAGGGTGCCCCTGGTGACTGGGGGGGTGGGGGTGGTCGGAGACATGAGTGGGGGCCTGGTGGAGGGTGCCCCTGGTGAGGGGGGGTGGGGGTGATAGGGGACATGAGTGGGTGCCTGGTGGAGGCTGCCCCTGCACTGCTGGGGGGTGGGGGTGGTGGGAGACATGGGTGGGGGCCTGGCGGAGGGTGCCCCTGGTGACTGGGGGGGTGGGGGTGGTGGGAGACATGAGTGGGGGCCTGGTGGAGGGTGCCCCTGGTGACTGGGGGGGTGGGGGTGATAGGGGACATGAGGGGGGGCCTGGTGGAGAGTGCCCCTGCACTGCTGGGGGGTGGGGGTGGTGGGAGACATGAGTGGGGGCCTGGTGGAGGGTGCCCCTGGTGGCGGGGGGGTGGGGGTGATAGGGGACATGAGTGGGTGCCTGGTGAAGGCTGCCCCTGCACTGCTGGGGGGTGGGGGTGGTGGGAGACATGAGTGGGGGCCTGGTGGAGGGTGCCCCTGGTGACTGGGGGGGTGGGGGTGGTGGGAGACATGAGTGGGGGCCTGGTGGAGGCTGCCCCTGGTGACTGGGGGGGTGGGGGTGATAGGGGACATGAGTGGGGGCCTGGTGGGGGCTGCCCCTGCACTGCTGGGGGGTGGGGGTGGTGGGAGACATGGGTGGGGGCCTGGTGGAGGGTGCCCCTGGTGACTGGGGGGGTGGGGGGAGACATGAGTGGGGGCCTGGTGGAGGGTGCCCCTGGTAACTGGGGGGGTGGGGGTGATAGGGGACATGAGTGGGGGCCTGGTGGGGGCTGCCCCTGCACTGCTGGGGGGTGGGGGTGGTGGGAGACATGGGTGGGGGCCTGGTGGAGGCTGCCCCTGCACTGCTGGGGGTGGGGGTGGTGGGAGACATGAGTGGGGGCCTGGTGGAGGCTGCCCCTGGTGACTGGGGGGGTGGGGGTGGTGGGAGACATGAGTGGGGGCCTGGTGGAGGGTGCCCCTGGATGGTGGGGGGTGGGGGTGGTGGGAGACATGAGCAGGTGTGCAGGGTAGTCCCCTGTTTTGTGGGCTGCCTGCAGGGGCCGTGGAGGGTGTACAGGGAACACCTGTGAGGACCCACCCAGCCTAATCGCGTGTGTAACTTCCCACGCACCCCTGTAATACACGTACCAAGCCAAATCGCGTGTGAGAATTCCCGCGCACCCCTGAAATCCACGTACCCTGTTGAAATTGCGTGTAAAACTTCCCACGCACCCCTGAAATGCATGCGCCCAGGCTATTCGCGTGTGGAACTTCCCGCGCACCCCTGAAATACACGCGCCCAGGCTATTCGCGTGTGGAACTTCCCGCGCACCCCTGAAATACACGCGCCCAGGCTATTCGCGAGTGGAACTTCCCGCGCACCCCTGAAATACACGTAGCACGCTGGGAGACATGAGTGGGGGCCTGGTGGAGGGTGCACCTGGTGGCGGGGGGTGGGGGTGATAGGGGACATGAGTGTGGGCCTAGTGGAGGATGCCCCTGCACTGCTGGGGGGTGGGGGTGGTGGGTGACATGGGTTGGGGCCTGCTGGCAGGTGCCCCACAGTGCTGGGGGGTGGGGGTGGTGGGAGACATGGGTGGGGGCCTGGTGGAGGATGCCCCTGCACTGCTGGGGGGTGGGGGTGGTGGGAGACCTGGGTGGGGGCCTGGTGGAGGATGCCCCTGCACTGCTGGGGGGTGGGGGTGGTGGGAGACATGGGTGGGGGCCTGGTGGAGGCTGCCCCTGCACTGCTGGGGGGTGGGGGTGGTGGGAGACATGGGTGGGGGCCTGGTGGAGGCTGCCCCTGCACTGCTGGGGGGTGGGGGTGGTGGGAGACATGGGTGGGGGCCTGGTGGAGGCTGCCCCTGCACTGCTGGGGGGTGGGGGTGCAGGGGGACATGAGCAGGTGTGCAGGGTAGTCCCCTGTTTTGTGGGCTGCCTGCAGGGGCCGTGGAGGGTGTACAGGGAACACCTGTGAGGACCCACCCAGCCTAATCGCGTGTGTAACTTCCCACGCACCCCTGTAATACACGTACCAAGCCAAATCGCGTGTGAGAATTCCCACGCACCCCTGAAATACACGTACCCTGCTGAAATCGCGTGTAAAACTTCCCGCGCACCCCTGAAATGCATGCGCCCAGGCTATTCGCGTGTGGAACTTCCCGTGCACCCCTGAAATACACGCGCCCAGGCTATTCGCGAGTGGAACTTCCCGCGCACCCCTGAAATACACGTAGCACGCTGGGAGACATGAGTGGGGGCCTGGTGGAGGCTGCCCCTGCACTGCTGGGGGGCGGGGGTGATAGGGGACATGAGTGTGGGCCTGGTGGAGGATGCCCCTGCACTGCTGGGGGGTGGGGGTGGTGGGTGACATGGGTTGGGGCCTGCTGGCAGGTGCCCCACAGTGCTGGGGGTAGGGGGTGGTGGGAGACATGAGTCGGGCATGAGTGGGGGCCTGGTGGAGGCTGCCCCTGGTGGCTGGGGGGTGGGGGTGGTGGGAGACATGAGTGGGGGCCTGGTGGAGGCTGCCCCTGCACTGCTGGGGGGTGGGGGTGGTAGGAGACATGGGTGGGGGCCTGGTGGTGGGTGCCCCTGGTGGCTGGGGGGTGGGGGTGCAGGGGGACATGAGCAGGTGTGCAGGGTAGTCGCCTGTTTTGTGGGCTGCCTGCAGGGGCCGTGGAGGGTGTACAGGGAACACCTGTGAGGACCCACCCAGCCTAATCGCGTGTGATAATTCCCACGCAACCCTGTAATTCACGTACCCTGCCAAATCGCGTGTGATAATTCCCGCGTACCCCTGTATTACACGTGCCCTGGCTAATCACATGTAAGACTTCCCGCGTACCCCTGTAATACACGTTCCCTGGACAATCGCGTGTTGAACTTCCCGCGTACCCCTGTAATACACGTTCCCTGGACAATCGCGTGTTGAACTTCCCGCGCACCCCTGAAATACACGTACCCTGGCACCCTGGCTAATCGCGTGTATAACTTCACGCGTACCCCTGATATGCACGTTACCCGCTTTGCGTTCCTTGTTTGGCAGCCCTGTAAACTGGTCCAGGGTTAGCGCAGCCCTTTGCGATGATTTAGCGATTTTGATGGCTTTTCCTTGCGCGAGGGCGTTCTTGGGGGCGTTACTGGCGCTGCTGCAGGGTCGCTGCGATACTCTGCGCCACGGCTGGTTTGGGAGCCTAAAATCCATGAATACGCTGTGCACGGAAATCGGTTTTAGCGCACGTGCCTGGCGCAGACAATCGCACGCGGACACTCTGCACCAGCAGCTTGCGACACTTTTCTGCGAAATTCTATGAATTACCCTGCATGTCATTCATAATTTGAAATGCAAAACTCAATATAACCTATTGCAGTGCTGAACAGAAGAAGAAGAAAACAATACGCGCTAAGGCTTAGTACCACTCAGAACCCGAAATACAATAATACTAGGTGGAAAGAAGTGTCTAGATTATACAACCAAGCCGACCGCAATGGTCATCCCCTCTTTAAGCACATTATATTTCATGGACAATGCAGACTCAAGAGGAACCAAAAAAGTAATTAAGGACAATATCAGTCGTTGGCTTGAACCCCACATCAACCTTTGCCACAAGGACTCTTTCCAAGTTACAGAATCATTATACAAGTAAGCTCCAAATGACAGTTTTCGTTGTACTTCAAAAAATGAACAAAATAGGGTGAAGTGTTTTAAAGTTTCCAATACATTGCCATGGCAGAAACGACAGCTACCGATCAAACTATCAGAGCTATCATATGACCACAATTTCAACCTTTCGTTGGTAATTAATTGGTTGCATTTGAACCTTAAGTAGGTCTTTCTTGCAATATTGCACGGAAATATTTCCAAGTAACGCGCTCGGTCACCAAATTTCCTAATGAATTTCGCATATTCATAATACATTTTACTTTTACTAATGGAGTCAACCAAAATACACCAAAAGTATAGTTGAAATTTCTTTTTGCATGCAGGAATTCCCAATATTAAGTCCCCCTTATCAATCAGGGTTTCTGTTAAAAGATTGTCCATGTCATCCTTAAACTTAACCATGGACGGGGGGTGACCTTCTTTCAATAATTTTGCTAGGTTTTCGTATAAACTCTTTTTTGGAGGTGTTAAGATTTTAACATAATTATTTATTTGTCGCCAATGCCATTTGACTGACAGGGGTAGAATGCCTATTTCATGGCATATCAGCATGTTAGGAGTGGACAATGCCAGCCCTAGAACCTGTTTCCACATCTTACCCTGTGCACAATCAAGAAACTCTTCTATCCCATAGGTGCAGATGTCAAGTGCATATAAAAGTATAGGTTCAACTTTTAATAAATAAAACTGAATAGTGGGCAATAAAGAAAATCTACTATACCTATGGTATACAATCCTCATCTGTGAGGTGAGAGATTTGAATTTGTTATTAATCAATTCCTTCCACATCCCTATAGAGTATACAGCTGAAAGTTGATAACCTAAATAACAAATAGCGTTAACTTTTGGTATAATGGTCTCATTGAGACACCAGGTAAATCTAGCAGTTCTTTTCTTTCCATCAGCAATTGCAATGATGTAGGATTTAGACGGGTTCACTTGGAGATTATTTCTGCGGGCATAGGAAAAAAATGCCGAAAGTTTTGCCTGAAGACCAAACGGAGTTCTGTCCATAAGCAAAAGATCATCGGCAAAGGCAAGCCAATTGATAACCAGAGTACCCAGCTTTACTGGAAATATCACCAAGTCCACCCATGCGGATTCTAAATCAGCTAAGTATAAGTTAAAAAGGACAGCTGCTAAGTTGCAGCCCTGTTTCAGGCCAATTTGTGTGGGTACTTTATCTGTCATTGTTCAATCCTTAGACAATCGAATACGATATGTCGTATTCTGATGTAGGAGTGCAATCATGGCAACAAGATATCTCGGGAACCCATAGGTGATCATCTTATTCCAAAGCACAGCTCGAATAATTGAGTCAAAAGCAGAGGTTAAGTCTAGGGCAGCCATGTATATCGGACCGGACCGTTCAGATTTAGTTTGGGCATGAAGGTGTGCTAGAATGAAGGCATTAAGCGAACACCCTAACTGCTTACGAAACCCCACCTGGAAACGAGACAGCACATCCAATTGGACAATATTTTCCTGGATGGATTCTAATAGCAAGTAAGAAAAAATCTTTGCTGAAACATCCATCAGGGCAATAGGCCTGAAATTATTCGGGTCATCCCAACTCCCTTTCTTATAAATAGGGATGATGTTTGCCGAACACCAGCTGGATGGAATAGAACCAGAAATATAAATACTGTCAAATGTGTTCTCTAAGATCCTGGCCCAAAAGGGGGGGGGTTCAGCTTAATCAAGCATGGAGGGATACCATCCGGGCCTGGCGCTCGAGAGCACTTGATTTTACCAATCGCCCGAATAATGTCGTCATATACCCAGGGTGAGGATTTTAGGATCAAACTCTGATAATTAGGGTCTACAATATCAGCAAAACGCCTTGAGAGTTCATATTTTGCTTGAATATAAGTGGACCAGGCTGTAGCAGAGACCGCAGTTTCATTCAAGGTCCCACCCATACCCGTCAAGACTCTCAGAGCCGACCATATATTACGAGAGTCATAATTCAAAAGATGGCGAAGCATGGTCTGATTATCTGCAATCATAATTTCATGTTTCATGGCCTTCAACCTATTTCGGGATCTTTGAGAAATTTTTAATTTAAGCATCGAGTAAGCAACACCAACTAAATGAGGTGGTTCTAAGTCACAAATGGTTCGACGCTTTTCTTTGCGAAGCTCTGCCACACGTGCATTATAGGTATGCCGATGAGTCGGTGGGGAAGAATGCAATGGGGCTAAAGACATCAAGTTACCAACATGAATCTGGAGTCTAGAAGTGTTAATCCAATCAGCCAAAAGGCAATCCGGACGAGCTCTAGTGTCAGGAAAGTAAATCATAGTATCATCCCTTAAAGAGGCCATCATTCTCAAGCATAATTTGTTATTCCACCGTACACTGATATGAGGGCGATCGGGAATAACCAAGGTTAAGGCCGGATCACATGCAAAATACTTGATCCCAAAATTTAGAGTGAGAACTAAGGCCATATGGTCACCTAGAAGTGGGTTACGTATGATCAACTTAACAACATAGTGGACTAGATACAAAGAAATAGTCAATCAGCGAGGACGCTGCACCACGAGACCAGGTATAATTGAATGAATCAAGGTTGGGAAGTACCATTTGGATATCCCAGGAAAGGAGATGATCGACCCACCGCTTCCCTAGCTTTCTTGAAGGGGTAGCAAAACAAGTGGTACCGTAAGTGGAAAATTCAATGCATAACGCATTAAAGTCGCCTCCCATGATTACAAAGATTCCTGGATCTTCGGATATGGCATCTACCAGGACTTCATCCAATGTGTCAAATAACTCGCACAATGTACAGTTAATTTTATTCCAGTATAGGCAAATTACCAACAGTGTGCAAGCAGCATCACCTATGTGACTTACTTTAACTGCTAATATTGAATAATCAGAAAAAAACAGTTTTGAAGAGAGCCTACTTGATTTATCTATAAGGACCGCAAGACCACCAGAAGGGCGGCCCTGCGAGCCTTTTAAAGCAGGCTGTACATAGGTAAAATAAGCTGGCACATCAAAATGTGACAGATACATGGTTTCTTGAATGAGAATAATCACGGGCGCAACTCCATGTCAAGATGCGAAAACCAAAGCCTGAAGTTCTTTAGGCCACAGGCATTCCAAGACATTAGAGTCAGCCCCCTACCCTTACTCTATTTATTACCCATGTTCTGGGAGATAGTAGGTTGAACACCCTGGGCATTCAATTTGGTGGTAGAGAACGCCGTTGCAAAGGTCATAAATTGTCTAATTATCTGACCCATATGTAACCAGGGTCCTTCTGTTCTATTTATTACTGCTATTTTTAACCTGTATGACCACACTTGTCTGTATCACTAAGTCTTTCAAGCGCCCAGTTACCCCAGGGTTAGGCGCTTGATACAAATAATAAACAAATACAAACGATGTGCTAGGTGCAAAATGTGATCAATCATCACCAGGAACTCAGATAATTTCTCCCACAGCCTCGGAGAGGTGGCCTGGAACCTCATCAAATCTTCCTCGGGTTCAGTAGTGCCAAATGCTCCTTCCAGTGCACCCATCACTTGTAGGGATGTTGGGTCAGGATTCAGTGTGCACAGGGTCTGTACCGTCTGTAGGGCTGATCCTCGCAAAGCCTCGATCACTCGCCTCCTCTTTTCCTGATCTGACACTTTTCCATCATGTAGCATAAGTTGAGCAAGGTCGGCCCATACTTCGTACCTCTCTTCCCCTTTTGGCACAGGTTTTTCACCTGAAAAGGGCTGTAGCCGAGTGTAGGCTCCTTGTTCCCCAATCAAGTGAGACTGTGATTGTCACTCCATAGTTACTCTAATGGCTTCAGCCACTGCAGCAGCAATGAAAATGGCATCCTTTGTGGGTGTAGTAGCTTCTGCACGGAGGGGTATACCAGGCCAGGTGTCTAATCCCCCACACAGGGCAGGTAAACACAGGATCCCCACCTTGGATTCGCGTGGGCAAGGTCTTGCCTGTAATGCAAACTCCACCATAACAAAGCATATTACATTTAGCATCTTGCCCAGGTATGCGACCCACACTCTTTACCAGTGATGGATTCTAAAGGACCAGTCATAGCTCAGCCCTTGTCTGTTGTAATGTGCACCGGGACCTCACCTAGGATGAAATAGGCCTCGGGGCTGAATCCTTCAGCTTGTATCCAGTGTAATACATATTCATGTGCCATGTTGACTATGTGTAACAGTCACTTAATATTTAAAACCAGGGGCCTTGGGTGTGATACCCCCTGGGATCTCAGCAATGCCTCCAAAATTGTAAGGTGCCTCACCCTTGTTTATTTGATTTATGTATATGTATGCATGGGCTGCAACCTGTAGGAGACCTGAGCAAAGGAGTCTAGTCTGACACCTCACTGCACACATGTGCATACCAGGAGTACCCGGGGGGATGATGGATGGACCCTAGTTTGGACCAAAGGGAGTTCCCTCCATATAGGAGACATTACCCCAGTGCCCCGGTTGAATAAACTGACACAGTCTGGCTTTGTGTTTCAAACGGAGAAGGATTTACTTCATATATATGTATTAGACCAACCAACTCTTTGTCACACATAAGCCATATTACATTACTGAGCTCCTAATAGAGGCTCCTTCAGATAATACAGGGAAGTAGCAATGTTCACCATGTTCATTTCATCACATTTAATTACACCTTTTCCATCTCAGGTTTTTTTCTCAGTGCGTCCTGTGGGGCCGTTGGGACCCAATTCATTACCATTAGCTGAATAACTATTCATACATTTAAGTGTGGGACCCCGGGAATTGGTGCATACACTTTTTTAAAACTAAATATACACTTATTTAGCACTGAAATCACTTGAGAAAGTGTGCATTCACCTTTTGGTTAATACATCTTCAAATATATTATGTAGGTCACATGAGGAAGTGCTCATTCACCTTTTGGTAAATAAATATTCAAATATATCATGTGGGACACATGGGAAAGGGCACATTAACCTTTGGTAAATAAATATGCAAATATATCATGCAGGACACATGGGACACTGCGCATTAACCTTTAGTAAATAAATATTCAAATATATCATGCGTGTCCATTGAGGAAGTGCGCATTCACCTTTGGTAATCCAATATTCAAATCTATCAGGGAGGACACATGGGACAGTGCAGATTAACTTTTGGTAAATAAATATTCAAATATATCATGTAGGTCACTTGGGAAGTGCGCATTCACCTGAGGTACTAAATAATCACATACATCATGTAAGTCATATGAGAAATTGCGCATTCACCTTTTGGTAAATAAATATTCAAATATATCATGTAGGTCACATGAGAAAGTGTGCATTCACCTTTTGTAAATAAATATTCAAATGAGTGTCTAACAGAAATACCATTTAGAGGTACAACACTCACACCACCTTATGCCAAGCTACCCAGTCAGGACAGCAGGCCGTAACCCCTCCTTAGCGCTGCGTTATGGAAAGGGCCAGACTCAGGACCATCCCAGAGGGAATTATACAGTTCTGCCCCAGAGTGGTTGAAGTGTCCCAACTATGGGGTGTGTCGAATTGCTGTTCCCCCTCAGAGCTGTCCGGTCACCATACCCCGGATCAATCCCGACTATATCAACCAGGGCCTAGGACTGACCACATAAGCCACGAGAGGGGTCCTGCCCGGGTCTGGGGGGTCCAAAGGTCCCTATCTGGGCACCACAGTGCCTTCTCCTAGGCGTCTAAAACAAAACCGGTCAAGCTCCCCTTCCTGAGAGCGCAGGCCAACTCACAGGCCTCTCTGCGTCCCCGATGGGATAGGAGAGGAGGACTTTGTCATCCGTCAGGGCACTCCACGTCCAACGTGTAAGCCAGCAAATGGCTCACACAGGGCTCGGGACCCGTTCTTAATGATTCCCTTCCCTACCTTACTCAAACTTCTTAGCGCGTGCACCGCCTGCTCTCTTTCTCGCGGTAGCAGTGGCTGGCCGATTGCACATGCCCGCCAGTGCACCCTTACTGTGGCCCTGGCACACTCCGTCAATGCCGGGTGGGGGAGAGAAAATGGCTTCTGCCAGGCAGGCGGCCCAACGGGAGGGACTGCCAATGGAACACAGAGGGCAGGCATGCCCTCTGAGGCAGACTCGGCTGCTGTCTCCCTTCGCCTCTTCCTTGTTCTCCACCTAGCAGTCCCCTTCAGCCACTTATTCATCGCAGGGACTCTCCAACGGTATCCGCCAGTAGAGGAACTCGTGACAACCCTGAGGTGAAATCACCTCACAGACAATCCTCCTCCCCCTGCTGGTGGAGCTACCATCATTGCCACAAGCCCTCTCTGCGTGCCAAAAAGGAGGGGGAAAAAACTTGCATCAACATACAATACTATGAGAGTGTAAATAAACATGAACAGCCATAACACTGTGACATAATAACCATGCTCACAGAAAACCACCAATAAATGCGGGTTTACGCAAGCATTGCCCAACCCAAGAGTATTCCCTTATTAAGATGGAAAGCAGCCTTTCTCAAAGCCAGAGAAAGTCTAACAATTACTGTGAGCACAATAGAAGTTCAACCCTGCCTAAGTTACATGTGTGCAAGCATTACCTGAAGCAAACAGAGTGGCACCAAGGCTTCTGGGGAATTATTTGGCCAACAGTTGGCTAAGTGGTGAAGGCAAAGTTGGGGAAGGGAAAGTGTTAATAATTGTATGTCATTTTCCCTCCATGTGTCAACCCCCAAACTTTTTGCTGCTGTTTTAGACACCATTAACTGACTTTGCCAGAGAATCGAAGCCTTCAGCTGCACTCCTCTGGGCTTTTGCTCACTTTTATGGGGAAACTGACATGCCCTTAAGACAGTAAGTACTAGGAGACTTTGTTTCCCTTAGTCATTTTCCCGTGTTGTAACTTTTGTGCAGCATGTAACAAGTGTGCAATGTATCTTACCATAAAGCACACTTGGGTCTATAGTCATTTCCAAAGGCCCTAGATACTCTCGCTGGACTTTTTATGAACTGTGCAGATGTGTCATGGACAGGACTGATGGCAGCTGTCTTTTTGCATTATTTTTAACCCTTGCCTGCCATGTTAACCGCGTTTGGCACAAATAGGTTGCCTGGCTCTAAAATGGCATTGCCACAAGGTTCTTTGTCCTGTCCTTTGGCCATCTTGCCCCTTCACCTTCCCCAGGTCGAGTCAACCTGGGTCAGTCCTTATTTGGTCATGCACTTTCCCGCAAAACCCAATGCTTTCGCGGGCTTCTGCATGCCTTGTGTGTGTGCCTCCAGGATGTGGGCTGGAAAATCTGAGCCCAATACACATCCTGGGTGCCAGAGAGTTTGGAGTGCCATGAATGACTGGGACCACCAGGGTCTGTGATTGGTCCACGTATGGAGAGTGTGTTTGTGAGCAGATCTCCCATTGGGTCCACTTCATTTTGGCGTGAAGGAAACTTTGGATAAAAGGAGGCCAAAAACACCCATACCAGGTTGATCTCCTGAGTTCTCACTGAACAAAGGTTAGGATCCAAGTATCCTGCAACTACGAAGCTGAGTCGAGGAAACGCTGGTGACCCGCTGGAAGGTTTGGCACCCTAAGCCCGCTGTTGTCCCGTGAGACCCCTCTGCATCTTGTCGTCCAAGAAGGTCTGCGAAGACGCTTCGACCCATTGGAATAGTCGGACCAACTATTCTCGTCACCTTCATCAAACCCTGCAAGTAAGCTTTCTCGGAAGTGTCCCTGGGCCAACCAGTGGGCTGACCAGCTTACCCAGTTGCTTTTCTCCATCACTGCCGCTGTTTCGAGGAGGCCCTTGAAACGTGGTATACTTCTAGGTCTGTGTCCCCGGCACCCTCATACCGAATTTCATACACTTGGCATTCCCAGGTCTGAAGTGAGACGAGTGCACCGTGAACGCTGTTACCGTGTTGCCCTGCCGCAGCAACGCCTTTTGCAAGTCCACTGCATTTGTGACCCTCTTGCCCCTGAAGCCTGCTGCAGTGAAACTGAGTCGATTCATCTACCCGGAGCTGAGAAATCGCCACTGTCCCATTTGGGAATCATCGCTGTATCTCAGGAACTGAAAGGTACCGAGACGTCCTTTTTGCCGCATTCGAACTTGCAAGCAAAGTGGACTGAACTGGTGAAGTTTGGGTCTGCTTGCGTCAGGGAACGGTGAGTACTCCATACCCAAACCAGTGGCCCCTAGCACAAGGGCCCATTTTTATGCACGAGTGGCCCCTAGGGGCCCCTCTCCTTTCCACTGCTATTGCGAAATAGCAACTCCATCTCAAACTCTCGAACTGCCTTTGCCTTCAAGTGGAGGTCCTTCTTGAATAGTGGTAACTTGTTCTGCAACATCTCATCCACCTTTCTGAGCTGCTAGAGACCTCTGAAGAGACCCTATTTTTGCCCATTGGAACAACCGTGTGCACTTGCATTGCATGTACTATTGAGCACAAGGCTCTTCTCTTCGTAGGGCTTGGACTGCCTCTTGGTTAGGTGTATTGTCGATGTCGAAAGGGGCCTAAAGACTATCTGCCCGTTTCCTTCCCCTCTAGGTTGTCGACTTATTTTGTGCCTTTAACCCTTTGGACCCCAATGGTCTTGTATATACATTGTATTGATAGTGTTGTGTTGGTTTACTTAGTGTTACTGTGATTCTTTTGCTATGGTCTATGTTACAAAGGCCTTGTAATAAATGGATCTATATTTTTGATATACCACCTTTCTGGTGTAATTTGTAAGTGTCCTTGCTTTGTGTGCTCATTGAGGTCCTTCAGTCACCCTCACCCCTCCTAAGACTTACGGCCTCATTACACGGTAGGCGGTAGCCATGGCGCTATTAGCGCCATGGCTACCCCCTACCGCTGTCGGAGTCCGGGTTCCCGGAATAGGGACTTACCGGTCTATTCCGACCTTTGCGGGACCAGTAAGTCCCCATTCCGGGAACCATTCCCCATTTCCATTTGAGCCCCCATAGGGCTCAATGGGAATGGGGAAGGAGCTAATAACGGTACCGCAATTTGTGGTACCGTTATTAGCTCTGAGGTCTGAGGTCCCTCAGCGGGAACCGTCCATAACGCCTGGGCAGACCACACGTTAAGGACGGGACCCGCTGAGGTCCCTCGTAGTAGGGCGATAGGGGATTACCAGCACCGGTGCCCTTACCGGTGCCGGTAACCCCCTACCGTGTAATGAGGCCCTTAGTCTTGACCGCCTGCCATAGCTACCCTGATTGGTCTGGCTTGTCCAGAGGTTACCCTGTTCCAAGAAACTAGGTTGGCCTTCTGAACCTCTGCCCCTCCAGGTCAGAGTTCAGAAATCCATCTTAACAAACCTTGCTGCTTTTTACAGATTACTTGAAGTTGACAGAACCTATCTTGCCAAAGACTGTCGGAGGAGGAAAGAAGTGGGTAATGAAGGTTATTTTGGGGTTGTTGTTATAAGCAGACAAGAAAGACAAAGAGGCTGTTCCTCCAACGTATTCCACATCTTTGACATGTAATGTCCACAGCTGTGCTGCTTTGGAAATCTTTCGACAGAGGGCGTCCTGCGTCGATGGCGTCAGGTCGATGTCCCTCGAAGGCCTCCCTCCGTCGATGATGACATCATTGGATGTTATAAGTAGCACACACAGCGCCCGTAGCCTCAGTTCATGTTTTTTCCCTCCAAAACGTGCAACATCACCACACACAGTGCCTTCTGTACTACACATAGCCTTGCGGGAACACAAGCTGCAATCACATAGTAAATTCTTCAGAGGCGTAGACTGGGAGGGCGATGAGGAATACGTTGGAGGAACATCCAGTTGAAAGAACGTTACCAGTTGGTAAGTAACTTGTTCTTCGAATGGATTGTGTCCTCCAACGTATTCCACATCTTTGACAGACTCCCAAAGCAGTATCAGTGATTGGAGGAGAGAGAAGAATTTAGAGATACCCAATTAGATGGCGGAATAAAGCACTGCTTTACCAAACGCCATATTTTTACCATGGAAAGTATCCAGGGAGTAATGCTTGACAACGGTGTGGATGGAAGGCCATGTTGCAGCCTCACAAATGTTCCTAACAGGAACTCCCCATTGCAGGGCTGTGGATGTAGCCACGCCCCTGGTGGAGTGAGCATGCAAACCCTCAGGGGGGTCCTTGACAGCCAATCTGTAACATTCAGCAATTGTGAGGATAATCCACCTGGACAAGGTCTGTTTGGTAACAGCCTGGCCCAATCGGTGTCCAGTGTACCCCACAAAAAGTTGGTTGTCCACTCTGAGCCTGGACATCCTAGAAATATAAAAGCTCAAAGCTCTCCAAGGGTTCAACCTATGGAGTCTCTCCTTTTCCTTGCCAGGATGAGGAGGTGGATAGAAAGCAGAAGTGCCACATTCTGGCTCAAATTAAATCAGAGACTACCTTAGGTAGGTAGGAAGGACGTACCCTCAGTACAACCATATCCTTGTGGAACAAACTAAAGGGTGGCTTAGATGACAGTGCCTGCAAATCGCTCACTCGGCGAGCAGATGTAACTGCAATCAAGAAAACCGACTTGAAGGTCAACAGTCTCAAAGGACAAGAGTGCAAAGGCTCAAACGGAGCACCCATCAAGAATTTCAAAACTAAATTCAGATCCCAAATCGGCAACTGAAAAGGGGACGGCGGGAACACATTTGTGAGCCCTTTTAGAAACTGGGCAATCAAATGAATTTTAAAATAAGAACATTTTTCAGATGAGCGCTTGAAAATAGACAGTGCCGCCAGGTAACCCTTCTGGGAGGACAGAGGAAGCATGGGCCAGATATCGGAAAGAAGCATCAAAATATAAAAGCTGACTCAGACACTACAGATTTAATCTGTCCCAAAATGATGCAGAAGAAATGCTCAAAACTATTGGCACCAAAAAAATCAAGAGATTTTTGGGCTCTGATTAAAAACGTCAATGGTCAGAAAGTAGAGACACTTTCCAACTCAGTCTCCGAACACAATTGGGTCAGCTATTTCACGGAACTGTTCCAACGCCCATCGTCCCCGAAACACATTCTGATACAGCCTGAACATGGTATAATTTGCATGGGTAAATTTGACGCGGGTAGAAGACATCAAAGACGTCATAGTGAAACTTAAGACCTCAAGAACGCCAGGCCCGGATGGCCCTACAAATATCGATTTAAAACGGCATCCAGAAGAATGGGCATCAGTGATCAGTAAAATCTTCGCACAGTGTGAAAAAACAAAGTTAATACCTTCATCATGTGCAGAAGCCATAATCGTTCCCATATATAAGAAAGGATGCAGAGAAAATCCGGCCAACTATAGGCCGATAGCACTTCTTGACATCATTGGCAAAATTTCTGCTACTCTTCTGCTTTTCCACTTTTGGAAATGGGCAAGACACTCCCTAAGTGCAGATGTTTTTCAGACAGGATTCTTAAAAGATGCCAGCACTGCAGTAAATTTGCTCCTTCTGAACATAACACAATCCAAAGTGAAGCTTGGAGCGCCAAAGGTATATCTGGCACTGGTTGACCTCTCGCAGGCCTTCGACAAAGTGGATCGCTCCAAATTGTGGTCCAAATTAAGAACTTGGGACTGTCCTCTGGCTATATTAGAACCAATAACAGCACTCCACACAAAAACAACATTGCAAGTTCGACTGAAACAGCAGGGTCTGCTCTCAGATAAAATCCATTCGGAGAGTGGGGTGAAGCAAGGTTGCCCACTTGCACCAGCACTTTTCATTTCCTTCCTGGGAGATTTTCAAGATTCAGAGAAATTAATTAGATCGTTCCCCCCCAAAGTTGGAAATGTCAGTGTGTCAAGATTGATGTATGCAGACGACCTGATTTTACTAGATCAGACCCAAATTGGGCTACAACGCCAATTGACCAAGTTGGCCCACTATATGGAAAGTAACAATATGGAAATTAAGAAGGCCAAGACTAAGGTGATAGTGCTTTCAAAAATGCAACAAAACAAAAGGGCAAAAAAGACCACCCAAATTGGTATCTGGATAACACCAAAATAGAAGTCGTTATGGAATACAAATATCTTGGCATATGGATCGATAGCACGCAAAGAGAAAATGCTATGCAGAAATCTTTGTGGGACAAAGTAAAAATGGTTGCGGTCCAAACCAGGGAAGTGGACAAGAAATTTGGTAAATTTTCGCTAACTCCGGCTATTCATTTCTATAGGTCTAAAGTAGTTTCGACTCTGACTTATGGTATGAATGCAAGTCTGAATATGCCCGCAGCGATATGGCTTCAACTTGAAGGCTTCTTGTGGAAATCGGTTTTAGGGCTCCCAAAGTCCACCTCGATGGCAGCAATCAGGAGGGAGTTGGGTCTGCTGTCTCTAGCAGCAGTGGTGCAGCAGAGCTCAATGCAACTATACAGAAAAATGTTACTAACTGACAGTCTTCCAGTTTACCAGCTGATGGCGGCAGAACTTAAGAGTGGTATTTGCAAGCCTCTTAACACATGGGCAAAACATCTGCAAGACAAATTACTCAAACTAGCATGTACGGAAGACGCACTCATCTGTAGTCCTCAAAGAGTAAAAACCAAACTATAACGTCAAGACTGGATCACTACGAACAATAAAGCATCAGCAAAAAAGTGTTAAAGTATCTTCCGCCTGTGTTTAACAAACTAAAATCCCCAATCAAGTACTGCGAAAAATTTCCAAACAAACCTTTGAGAAAACTCTTCATGAGAGCACGCCTAAATGTACTCCCTACTCAGGAACTTATTGCTATTAGGTTAGCAACGGCCTTAAATGGATGTCGACTTTGTGAAAATTCTGAACGACCAGGCACCATAAGACATTTACTGATGGTGTGCCCCCAAATGAGAAAGGAGAGAGAGGCATACTTAGTACCACTTTTTGAATATCAAACCACCATAGACTAAGAAGCCTGCTGGAGTCGTTTGATGGCTGGTGAAAATATCAGATGGACCATGTCGACCATAAAACTCCTGGACCTGGCTCTAAAAAAGATCAATCAGCAAATTCCAGTGCCAGAAACCTGTGGACTGTAAACATTTGTACACTGCTCTTCTCGTTTTTCATCTATTTAATGGACTATTTGATTGTTTATACAATTCACTTACCTGCAATGCCGGACTATGGTTTTACTAAGAAAGTGGTTGTCTAAGTACAAAAGAGATTTGTTTCTTTTTCTTCTTGTTTTACTGAGCTCACGATACTTTAAACACAACAATAAATAATAAAAATTTAAATTTTAAAAAAGAACCATCGGAATGGAGCATTGAAAAGGATCGACATTGTGTTCCCTGCACCAGTCACAAAACTTACGCCAACGGCAGTGGCACAGGAATTTGGTTGCTGAACGCCTGGCTGAAAGCAACACCTCCATCACGTTAGCCGCGAGGTCCCAATCCTTATATCTTAACCTTTTTAGCCTAGGAGGTAGCGCACAATTAAAATACTTTTTGTTTATTTCCTAGAATTCGGATTGAGCTGGCATCCAACCCGTCTCACATCCCCTTTTACAAATACCCTGGGTCATGATGGACCATGAACCAGGCCGGTGGGCGGTAATACAATATTTATTTTAAATTCAAAGGAAATCACACAATTTTTATATTGGGCAGCAATCACCAATGGGGTGATAATTACAAGATAAAATTATGAAATACACTTAGTTTGACCTTCTACTATAACATATCCAAAGCACAAATGAATGGGAGCATTTTTACTGTTCGGGTAGATGGCACCCAAGTTAAGAGACAAAAATCAGATTCAAAACCCTTTGCAATTGCATAAATAACACTCAGAATTGGTAAATAATTAATTTACATGTGCAGTTGAATAAATGTGGTAACTATGAGTGATAACAGTATCAGAGATGTAAGAACACTAGCAAACGACAAGGTAATATAAGAACAACGTGCATACAGTTCAGAAAATCCACTTTGAAGTGACAACACAGTGCAGCCAAATCACACACATAGAATTTTCAGTTTCTTACTTTCACAGTTTCAAATGTCAAAACGTTTTGAAAAACAGGTGAAATAGACAGAATTGGAATGCGGTTTTTAATGTTGGATGACATTTGCACATGACAGGGATAATATGCAAGTGAAAGAGTGACTCTATCTTAATGACGGGATGAGATTCTCAAGGGGAAAGTAAATTTGTTTTAACAAATGAAAGTAGTTAACAGAGAAAATCGGTTTGGAAAGGAAAGGACAAGTTTCACTTAAACTAGATTTAGTGGCTAGAAAAGAGAAACGCCACCCGTGAATAGAAAAGTTACGCTGCAGTTGTAACCCTTCACGCAGTGTGCCTCTTTTTTAGGGTGAATTCATTTAATCAAAATATTCTAAGGACTTATGGTGCTAATACTAGGGAATCACGGATAGGATGCACAGAGAATTCTGACAGTTTTATGGGTATTGATGCGATTACTTAGAGAGTGGAACAAAGACAAGGTATCAAGATGGGGTATGCTATGGGTTGCTATAGGATGGGGTGATACTCACATCAGCACTTGAGTTTGGGATTTGGGACAGCCAACCGGGTTTCTGGACACCAAGGCAATATCTGGTCACTGGTCACCGCGGCGGGGCTCTCCTAGAAGGAAACAGCTGGGCCTGTCTGGTCACTGGATAGCAAGGGTACAGCTGGCATGCTGGGCAAGAAGCTGGTCTGGTCACAGGATACTCTCAAAAAGGGTACCACAGCTTTTCCCCCTTTCTCCCCGAGTTATTGGGATTTTCAGTGGGGTTTCTTTTTGGATTAGTGGTCCTGCCTGGATAGGGTCAGCTATGCTCTGTCCTGGCAGTGGGGTCTGGAATCTGGCAGGATGAATATGGAGTATCTGGATATGCAGGAGCTGGAAAATTCAAAAGAGTGCCCCTTGTCTCTGTGAGCTTCTCCCTTTCATAAGGCGGGTGACATCACAGGATTTATTGCTGGGCAGAACTAAGCTAGACCTACCCCTAAGAATCGGATAGGTCAGCCTATGTTAGGTTGCCTCCTCCTTAGAAGCAGATGGGTCTGAATGAGGGGACTCAGTTTTATGGGGTTGTGTTTTTATGAGGTACTGAGCCATCCCACAGTCATTTTTGCCAAAAATCAGTCAGGACATAAATCACACATGTTTACAGTTGTGGCACTTTTGCAAACCACATAGGCAAATGACATATTCCACACCGAGCATAACATTCCAACTTCCAGGTTTGTACGACAAGGTTTCGTCCTTCTAATAATCTTTCACCATTTTTGGTGGGAAATATTTCACCTAAAATTCTATAACTTTATACATGTGTACATATTATCATCGAGCATGTTTGCATTAATCTTTAACGTTCTGCCATGGATACTTTTCCCATGATTTACCTTTTACTGCTGTTTGTGTCCCCTACATCCTAGGGAATGCTACAATGTCTTGTTTGAACACCCCCAAAATCATATTTAAACTGTTAAACTTTCGCATTACTGCGTTGTCCAGTTGCAGAAATAAAAGTCCAAAGTTTATTAATTCAGAACAGTCTTTCACACCAAATGGGCTAGCTTTTGTCTCCCATATAAGGACATACTTCTAAATGCTGCTCTGAAGTGGCCTTTGAGGCTCCCCAGTTTAAGTTGAGGGGAGGTGTTACTAACAAATTAAACACCTATGTGTCCCAGAATCTATTTTATCAGGTTGAAGCACTGCCACATAGTCTGATGAGCGTGTTCCATTCTTCATCTAGGTCCTTTCATAGTTTCCAGATGCTGGTCCCCTTTGGGGGGAGGCAAATCCTGTTCCCAGGAAGTCATGTCCTTTGAAGCCAGGGCCTGAAAACCTGTTCTGTGGCTTCAGCACAGTAAATGCATTTATTTATTTCCTCTCTGAACCAGAAGCAAGTCTGTTGGAATTAAATATCCCATATGTGTTTACCAACAAAACCCCCTCACATTCTGTGCAAAGATAATATTAACTCAATATTTCACTTTCAAACTGCATTTTCTTTGTTTGTCAAACGCACATTTTACACGTGGGTTAATTCTGCTGGGCTGTCACTTTCAAATGTGGCCCTCTCATATTCATTTTCTGAATCTTTCCAAAGCCCCAGTCATGTTTCCAATGCACAGGCATCTGTCCAAATAAAGGTCCCTTGAAACTGACATGAGCTAGGAGAGGGTGTTAGGGAGAATTCTCATTTCATGGCTAATTTCCCTTACCTAGGGAGTCCCTCAGCAGCTTTGCTGGATCTCTGGAGTTATTTTCTTTCCACTTGGTAAGTGTGTGAGCTTTTCACCCCTCTTACTTGTGTTTTGCTATGTGTTTTTACCTGTTTTTGTGATTGTGGACTCTGGAGTACACCACTTCAGTAGCACCCTTCCTTTGTGTGTCACACATCACCTTCTGTGACGTGACACAGGGTTGTCGTTCAGACTTCCCACTGACTCCATTTCTGAGGCTAACTACTGTCCCCCAGAAAAGGGGAAAGTTACCATTAACTTTACTTATTCAAATCAACCACAGATCCGGTACACCCCATTTAACATGGCGTACTGGAAGGGTTAACCCTTAGCCCTTTTTATCTGTACCTCACAGAACATTGTTTCGCTCTTTTTAACATTTAGACTTGGCTGGTGGCAGTGGTATCTACCCTAATTTTCTACCAATGTTATTTTATATAACTGTGGTATTATTGTAGGTTATTGTGTTAGCCTCAAACATGCTTGACCAAATCCTTTTTCTTTTGGCTCCGGTGCGGTTTATTCGCCATTTCTTTTTGTTAAAACCCTTCTTGTGTTTTACTTTGCGCGGCAAACCAGGTTTGCCTTCTTTGTTCACTGTCTTTTGGCGGGCTTCTGCTAAGAAGCCCTCCTCAAGGCGCCTAGGTGTCTAGGTGGGCTGAATGTGAGGGAGGGGTGTAGTCACCCCCTGCACAGGGTATCCTAGGAAACCCAAGTCGCACTTTCTCATGATTGGCCGAGGTGGTTGTCTGGGCTGGACAACCCCCCTGCTGTGTGATTACCAGCCAGGCTGTGTGAATGGGGGATTTCCGCATAAAAGGCAGGTCTCTTGGGCTGGAAGTCAGAGAGTCGCCACTGGAACTACAAGGAACCTAAGAGAAGCAGAGGAAAGGTCCACTGCTGCAACTACCCTGTACCGGTGAAGCCCTGCTGCAGTCCTGAGCCATCTACCCTTCAACGACTAAGAGGAGA
Organism: Ambystoma mexicanum; assembly: GCF_040938575.1. Taxonomy (NCBI): domain Eukaryota; kingdom Metazoa; phylum Chordata; class Amphibia; order Caudata; family Ambystomatidae; genus Ambystoma; species Ambystoma mexicanum. Next base: position 607,074,109 of record NC_090933.1, read on the forward strand.
ACCAGTCCGGAGTCTTCTTCCCTTGAGCCTGGTGGGGATAACCAGCTCGTCTTCTTCAGAAAGGGGTCGCCTTAGTGGTCGAAATTGCTGCACACTGCTGTAGTGGTCCGGATAGCCACCTGAAGAGCCTCTCCTGTTTTTTAGGAGCGCACCTTTTATTCATCGTTGCTGCCGCTGGCCTCATCCCTGTGTGGTGTAGACCCCCTTCATCGTCCTTCGTGCCGAAGCCAGGAGTTGTGGGTCTACGGGAAACTACCAGGAACAACTGCCGTGGCACCAGCTTCTTCTTTGAAAAGGTACTGTGTCCTGCTTGAGGAATTTTGGGTGAAATCCCTATTTCTCGCTTATAAGGCTTGTCCTTATTTTTCCTTCCTTATAACTTTTGCTTCCGAACATTTGACAATATCTAAAGTACTTTGGCAACTTTGAATCTCGAACTATCCGACGTGTGATCCTCGACACAGGAACCCGGTTCCACTTGACACTGGCTCTGGCCTCTTGACTCTTGTATTTCTGTCTATGAGTGTTCTTCGATTCTGTGTGCCTGCCTAACATATTGCCTATGATTTTTGCCCCCAACTCTCTCTGGGTATCTCAGGTGCTAAGTGTGTTTTTGCCCTGGTAGCATTACTTGCCACGGATACGAGTTTTATTTAGTAGACCGAACTGTCAAAAAGTGATCGCAATTTTATCCACGGTAACGCAGATTGTTTTGTAACACCGGTTCTCTCAAACACAGGGTACTTACCTTGATTTATACCATGCAAAGTGAATTGGTCAGTTGTAGTGTATTTAACGTGTGGTTTTAAATTTAATAGAAGTGCTGTGTTAATAACAAACGGTCTAAAAATAAATGTACTTCTATTTTTTTACCTGAAACCTTGAGTCAGTGTTTGCTTGAGCCACAGTAATTGTGTCCCTTTGTGTAATCTCTGCTACTGCTCATATACTCTTTAGATAATCCTGGCTGCTCCGCTACTGCTACCACTATAACCTAGTAGTACAGGCTTGTACCAAAGGTAAACTTGTATTGCCACCTGTAGTCTTAATTGTGTGTAGTGGTCCCTAAGGGCACTGCACAAGATTCTGCCTAACAGAGGGAGAGGGAGCTTTTTCAATAAGAATTTAGTTGTGATATTTTGTTGCAAAGTGTTTTGCGTATGGCTTGAAGTGAAGTTCTTTGTTATGTCACAGATCTTGCCTGACACAGCCTGTCATTCAGTGAGAAGTGCTTTCTTTTGCTGGAGCACAACCTGAATATGGCTGGGCATAGCTGGGTCTCACTGGAACCAACTGTGTACTGTTGGAAACGGTGGAAAAGAGCATCAGGGCGCAGTAATTTTAAATGTAAAATATTTCCTTTTTCAATGGGACATTTTGAGCTAGCAGCAAAACAGTGCTGCTTTTCAATTATTTTCTTTGGTGCACATAAAGCAAACACTGGCAGCCATTCTCAGGGTGTTCCATGTTCAATCTCGCCCAATAGGTGCTTGGTAAAGACAGTGCAGCCATAATTTTTGTAGCTGCACAATGCAGTTTTGATGCGAGGCAATGGTGCTCAAAGGAGCCAGCACAGCCATTCTGCTGGTACTGACGAATTGCAGCTTGGTGATGGAGCAGATTTCTGCTGGGTTGGTAAATGTACCCCACACCCAGCGCAGAAGACCCTGTGAGACTGTGCGTGGAATCTGAAGGAGATCCAACATTTTGCCCGAGAATTGCGACCACTGCATCCCGAGAGCCCATTGAAGGGAACTCATCCTCAGTCTGGCCTCTGGCACCGGAAAAATGGAGGATGCCATGAGGCCGAGCAAACCTTAAGAATTCGAAAGCCGGGAGACTCTGGGCATATTTAAATTTGTTGACCATCTGGACAATATGATGAGCCCCACCTTGGGTGGCGAGCTCTTCCCCAAGGATGTGTCCAACAAAGGCCCAATGTACTGGAGCTGTTGGGAAGATGTCATATGCGACTTCTTGATATTGAGGGAGAAGCCCAGCTTGTGAAGGGAGTGGCAGGTGAGGCTGAGATGATCCAAGGCCTGTTCGGGAGAACATGATTGGATCAGCCAGTCGTCCAGGTAGGGGTAGACGTGAGCCCCCCCTCTCCTGAGATACGCTGCCACCACCAGCACCATGAGCTTGGTGAAGACCCTCGGGCGGAGGTCAACCAGAATGGCAGGACCCAAAACTGAAAGTGCGAGCTGCCAACCGTGAACTTCAAGTATTTTCTGTGCTTTGGATGGATCTGCACATGAAAATAAGCATCCTGTAGGTCCAATGACACCGACCAATCCTGAAGTCAAAGGGCCTGAAGCACCTGAGAAAGAGTGACCATCTTGAACTTGTCCTTCCTGAGGAACTTGTTCAAGCGACGCAAGTCCAAGATGGGTCTCAGTCCTCAGTCTTTCTTGGGAATCATAAAATATGGGGAATACAAGCCCTTGTTCCTCTCTGCCACAGGTACTAGTTCTATAGCGCCCTTTCCAGCAGGGTCAAGATTTCCTGCACAAGGAGCAGATCCGGAATCTTCAAAGAGAGCTTCCCCGGTGGATTGTTGTGAGGCCGTATTTAGGAAGGGTAGGTAGTAGCTGGGGGTTATTGGCCCTCATTACGACCCTTGCGGGAATCGAAAAACGATGGCGGAAATGTAATACCGCCATCGAATACCGCTCGGTGCGATCATGACCCGTCACCGTAAAGTACGATGCCATTAGCGACACCGTAGTGAACGCCAACGCTAACTGCACCAAGTACGCGCACGCGCGCCATGCAAAACCGTAATTACCACCATGGCGCAACAGTACACGAATTCTGACCCTAGCGGACATTTACTTAACGCCATCAAGCATGGCGGAAAGTACCATTCTGCCATGGTGAGAATTACGGCATCGTGAACCAACCGTAAATGGCCCTACTGAGTGCCTGTACACCACTCCCTGCCCACATTGCACAACTCCTCGTAGGTGCAATGAAGTTACACAATGCAACCAGTGAAATGTACAAGTCACCCATGCATGCCAACGAACAAATGAATGTAGGGGCTCCAAGTGCCTTGTGAGTGGCCATCCATATTTGGCATGTCACCATTGCCGTACTGATGCAGCACAGGCATGTGAAGGTCCAAGTACAGCAATATGAACTGAAATATGAGACAAAACAACAACAGGCCCCCATCGCTTGACACCAGTGTAAGGCAACATTCAAAGCAGTATCCTGAGGGAGACTGCACCAGCCCTGTACTCTTGCCAGTAAACAAACCAACCATCAGCATAAGCATGTACCACACAAGTTGGCAGAGTGACTGAGCAGCCAGGCTCATCTCAAGAGGGGCCAATGGGAGCTGCAGGGCACAGATGGCACGAATACAGAAGCTATTCCAATGGACATGACCTCAGTCTCCCTCCAAGAAACGCACGCAAACACAGGCACCTGTGACCAGCCATTTTCTGATAATCACATCATTCCACCAATCCACCTGGCTGACCGGCATCTGTTACACAAAAGCTAATCCCCCGCCCCTGAGCATGACATCATCAAAACAGTCATAATGGCAGCCCCTATCCCTGACCTTACTGGGCTTCGTAGGCAAACGCGGCCAGTACAGTACCACGCAACTATACTCAGAAGCCGGAACCCAATGCAGATCTTCTCACAATACATCGCTCCACAAATAGGAATATGCCACATTACTTGCAAAGAATAACGCTACACGGTTAATATCAGAATAAAAATTTAATGCACATCAAATTCACCAAGCCCATACAGCTATTAGGTCATAAACTCCAAAATACTTTTACATTACTGTGGGATGCATCCGCAATAAATGACCAGCTTCTTCTTGTGTGACGCCCTGTTCCTTCATGGTACACAGGGGCTACATTCACGTTCAAAAAGGCAACATGGAAGCGCCTAGAACCGCAGGGCCGTCCCATTAGGTAGGCACTAGTCCAGCTGAAAGGTTGATATGTTGCTCCTAGCCACTAGTACTGCGTAAGGGCATGTGGCCCATTGGCGATCGTCCCATAAGATCGTAATGGTGCTCCACTGATTAACTCGAAGCAGCAGGTGTCGGGAGTAAAAGCCATCTGCAGGAGTGGCATACAGATGGCAGCGGCAAAAGGGGAGGAGATACCTGTCACCCAAATGAAATGAAAAAGAATAGTATGGGCATCAGAACTTCATTTGTATTACTCACTTCAATGATCACACTAAATCTACAGCCATATGCATGCTAGCCCACTCAAAAGGATTATTTCCACCCAAAAATCACTTGCGAATCATAACTATATAAATCGAGGTGAAAACACTATTACAAATGAGTGTTTGTGTGCATGCGTCTGTTAAAACAGAATCCATTAGATGGGATTAGTAACGTGCATAGACACAAGTGTTTGAAGGCGCGTCGAGACAGGGAGGGTTCAACAAGGGCAGATAGACGATGGTCCCACTATGGCAGCTCTGCATCACATAGCGCAGGGGAAGGCGATAGATTCCAAAAAGCCATGTACATGGCAAACTCTCAATTAAATCATCTGTCCATGCATCCATACATCATTCCCTCATCCCGGTATAAAAACGCCTGATTATTTACTCACATAACATTTGAAATTTCCATTGAGTCTGTGCGTAATGCAGTCTGCAAAATCCACTGTGCTCCAGGCCGGAATACTAGTGTTGTGAAGTAACATGTATTTGGGAACGTCCTGCCTTATCGTCCACTACGCTATTGCGCATCCCATACTATTCATATCAATCATTGCATTCTCGCCATGGCCCCTGTCCCAAGGACATTAAACAATAGAACGTTATATTTGCAGTCAGACCTGTGGGCGTCTCCTCGCCGCTAGCTGAAAACCGAAAGCGCTGTCCTTCGAATTCCTCATTTGCAACATCACGTCAAAAAGGCATCTGTGACCGCTTGAAATCACAAATTCATCCATGTAGTGCGGCAGTGTGTGAAAATGGCAACTGGCTTCACTCACAAATGGGACGCCCCGCCCGTCGGTGAACCTCGGTACAGTGCTGCATGAGGGTTCACCGTTAATCGAGTACTACATTCCACTGACCCTTCACAAGTTTGTTCGTGACTGCAAAGTTAGTATGTGAAACAATGGGACCATAGCAGAATGAACATATAAACCAATATTTCACTGCCATCGGGATTAAATACATGATTGTAATAGCAAGATGACATGTGTCAAATTGCAGCGTTGTGTGCGGGACGTGCTCGCCCAAAGGGGATTGCAGCTGGCACAGGTGGAATGAATCACCACAGGTGGAGGCTATACAGCCTGAAAAACACATAAATTGCACACCCAACCCCCTCCCACAACCACACCCACTCCAAAATGCTACCGGCAGGACTAGCGATGTTGGCCCTGGGGGAACTGATAGCACTGCAAGTACTCCAACTTCAAGAAGAAGACGAACACCAACTACTACAACAACCGGCCGCACAGAGGAGACGCAGGAGGAGGAGGAGGGCAAGGCAGGGCCAGCAAGGCCCACCAGCACAGCCACTACCACCACGCAGGCAGCCCGCAATCCCACGCCTCCGAGCTCATCCGTTCAACCTCACTGCTGAGCAGATCCACACCCTCTACCGTTTGGACCGGGACACCATAACCGCCATTGTGAACATGACACACGCTGACCTTGTCAGCATGATAGATAGCCCAACCGCCATCCCACCCCTACTGAAGGTGGTGTCTGTACTCCACTTCCTGGCCACAGGCACCTACCAGCACACAGTCGGACAGTTGCATGGCATTTCACAGCCACTGTTGTCACGGACACTATTGCAAGTGCTCGATGCCCTCCTGAAGCACGCAGACGACTACATCTCTTTACCACGCTCGGAGCAGGAGATTACAAACACAAAAGTGGGATTCCATGCACTTGCCGGCATACCGGGTTGCATTGGTGCCATCGACTGCACCCATGTGGAATTGGTTGTCCCACATGCCATGGAGGTCCAGTACCGCAACCGGAAACAATATCATTCTCTTAATGTACAAATGGTGTGCGACTCCAACAGGATCTTTACACATTGTTGTGCCCGATTTCCCGGATCAACCCATGATTCTATGGTCTTGAGGAACTCTACAATACCACGCTACATGGAGCGACACGCAGGGAACAGGTCCTGGCTACTCGGTGAGTCTCATTTCATGCATGATAATGTGGGGTATGTGATGCGGCAATGACCTGGCAGGAAGGGGGGGGGGAGGATGCGTACGTAGCAATGTCATTCCACAAACATCCTTTATTGTCCACATACAGGTGATGCCGGGTATCCACTGAAGAGATGGCTCCTTACACCACTCCGGAACCCACAGAACCAGCATGAGGAGGACTACAACCATGCCCACTCACGTACCCGTGTAGTCATAGAACAGGCATTCGGCCTACTGAAGGCTCGTTTCCGCTGCCTCAGCAGGTCTGGCGGGGCACTCCTGTACCGCCATGAGAAGGTTGCAAAGATGGTCATGGCATGTGTCATGCTACACAACATGTAGAAATGTGCCCATGCCCCCTGACGCAGAACTGCAAGCACCTGAAGATGGTCATGATGAGGGTGGGGATGTGGCAGCACCTCAAGGAGTCCGCGAGGCACAGGAGGCCCATGAAATTCGTCAGAATATCATAGATTCATGCTTCTAGCACTCACGCCTGGTGGCTGATACATGGACACGGAGAGGGGGCTTGCAATAGCGTCTGCCCACTGACAATTAGCATCTTTGGACACTGGTGTTCGGGGGGGAGGTAGGAGGGTGGAGGGGGGGTGTTGGGCTTTCTTGGGTGGCGGGTCGATGGGGTGTGTAATATAATTTCACATATGCTATAAACATTTCATAATCATCCAATGAGATGTGTGGACATTGATCTTTGTGTACGAGGCCAAACAAATGAGAACCATCAACGGGCATGTTGAGAAGACAGGCCTGCACATCCGGTGCAAACCCCGACTTCCGCAACCACGCAAACCTGCGTATCAAGGTGCTCGCAGCCATGGACCGGCTAACACCATCAGACATGTCCAACCCAGACTGAAGGGATTCACACATGGCATTCTTGTCATCCTGTACAATAGCAACAAACCCATCCCTTTTATTCCCCTTCGGTAATATGCTCAGCCGCCAGAGAGACAATTCTACAGAGTGTGTGAAAATATGGCTAAGGCACAGGTGGATTTGGCCGATTTAAGTGCCATACTCCCAGCGGAAAATACCTTGCGTGCCCATCAATCAAAGCGCTTGTCCCCTATCTGGAGGGATGGTAGGGTACGCCGCACACCTCGAGGTGGCTGTGGCTGCCTGAACCACCAAACTCTCAGGAGTGGGGTGTGTGGATAGGTAGCTGGGGTCGCTACTGGACAGGCGGTATTTCTTAATCAACGACTTGTTGACTGCCGGAAGAGACTCAGGGGTGTTCCAAGTAGCAGCCACCCTTTTCTGAAACGCCATGTGAAAAGGCAACACTGGGTCAGTGGACCCATGTCAGTCAGGTCATCCTGATCGAATTCAACTGGAGGCCGGACAACCCCAGGTACTCCGTAACTCTCGACAACAACCTCCTATAGAAGGATTCAGCATGAGGCCCAGGCTCTGACCTACCAAACTCCATTTCAGGAGATGTGTCCAGGCCACTGGCATCATGTAAAGATTGACGCAGATCCTCCATCTGACTGTCCTCAGAAATGACCATGTCAGGAGCTTCAGGAGTGTCATCCGAAGCATCAAAAGGCTCCAACTCCACATCAGACCTCTCCTTATCCTCATATATGTTCTGTAGAGAATGTAAGAACTTCTTCCTAGGTACAGGAGCAGACCTGGAGTCAATAACAGGCTTCACAGTCTTAGACGGAGCCTTTCTCAGAGGATCCACAGCTCTAGGGGCCTCCACTGGCAAATTCAGGCCTGTAGGCCTCGATTGCGTTGAGGGCACCATCAACGTCAACAAGAGCAAGGCCCCCCGACAGCCACACTCGATGGACATGGCGCTGACGGTGTCGATGCCTTCCTCAACACCTTCCCAGCTTTCATCGGGGTTGAAGGCTGTGACCTGGATCTGGCATGTCTCTGGCGATCTACCAGAGCCTTGTCCGAACAGGACCTCGAAGGTTCCCAATGCTTATCGTGCCGACTGCCCGGGCCCAAAGGCGCACGAGCATCTGACCGAGACCATTCCCCGCTAGCTTCAACCGAAAATACGGACGGAACAGTGCCCTGAGATTGCTAACTCTCCAGCATTTTCTCCCTGAATGCTTCCCACTCCTCTGGAGTAGAGGATTTAGTGGGGCAAGCGACTTTCCTCACAAAACCATCATCCAACGAGGACGGGGAAGGCGACCAGTGACACAGCTTATGGGAGTGCCTGACGAGGAGGAGTGGCGAGAACCACTCCAGGGCCGAGATCCCCCGGACTCCCTCCGATGGAGACAGTCACACCTCGAGTCGTCGGTGGAAAGACTAGTAGTTTTTTTTGATTTACAGGGTTTGGATACCTGACCTACCTGCAACTTCCCCTTATGCTCCCGCAAGTCCTTAGAAGTCAACGACTGACAATTCGAGCAGTCATCCGTGTCGTGGCTCTTGCCCAGACACCACAAGCGGATAAGGTGCCGGTCCGTGATGGACATCTTGTACTTACAGTCCCAGCACTTTTTGAAGTCAGACTGCAGGGTCGGCGGGGTAGAAGATGAAGACATTATCGAAGTAGATAACATGAGGCACGGCGAGTTCTCGAAGCAAACACGTTTGTGGAAAAAACAGAACTGAGGCTATGGGCACCGTGTGTGCTACTTATAACATCCAATGACATTACCCTCGACCGAGGCCTTCGAGGGATATCGACTCGAAGCAGGACGCCCTCTGCCGATAAATGGCCGAAGCAGCACGGCTGTAGACATTACATGTCAAAGATGTGGAATATGTTGGAGGACACAATACATTTGAATACAAAATGCTGAAGTTGTCATAGTTGCAGACAGACGAGGGAGGCAAAGGTTTAAAGTTACTTACTTCTAACTATGGTTCTCCAGCATGGGTCTGGAATGGATTCACATGCTCATGAATATTCCCCATCGCCAGGCTGGGAATCCTCGGTAAAAGAAAAAACTGTTTCACTTTCACTTTAAAACTATATTTCTCCTCTAAACCAATCACTGTACTCTAGGTCATACTGCCCCGATCCAAAGACCGTTGTCTCTCTAAGCTCCGCCTCTGGCAGCCATCTTCAGATTTGGTAAGCACGTAAAGTGGCAGTATGACCAAGAAAAGCTGCAGAAGGGCCGGGAGGGTTCGCATGTGAATCCATGCACACACATGCTGGAGAACCATAGTTACAGGTAAGTAACAAACCTTCTCCAGCATGGGGTCTGGCATGGATTCACATGCTCATGAACAACGAATACACATTACACAACCACGGGAGGTAGCAAGGCTCAACAGAAGCAATTAAGACTTACCCCTGGAACAGACTCCCCTCAAGCTAACAGGTTGCGTAGCACTGCTTAGCTGACTCTGGACTCCTCCCTGGAATCCCCGTCGACACAGTAGAACTTTGTGAAGGTATGCGTGGTCCTCCACATTGCAGCCCTGCAGATGTCTAGCAGGGGCACAACAGAAAGTAACGACATTGTTGCAGCAATCACTCTGGTGGAATGGGCTCACGGATGGCCCAGCTGAAGCCAGTTCGCCAACCAATGACAGTGCATGATGCAGTTGGAGAGCCACCTTGAAATTGAAGCCTTGGATAAGGCCTTGTCATGGTTCAGAGGTCCAACGTTCACAAACAATTGAGAAGTCTTCCGAAAACACTATGTGCGTGTTACGTAGAACTTCAAGGCACGAGAAACGTCCAGCGAATGCAAGCCCCTCTCCGCCGGCAAAGGTTTCTGGAAGAAAACAGACAACACCAAGCGCTTGTTAAGGTGGAATTCCAACTGAACCTTTGGCATGAAAGAGGGGCGTGTACGCAGTACCACCCTTGATTCATGGAAAGACAGATATGGTTGCTTGCAGGATAGGGCCTGGATCTCACCGACACGTCTGGCAGATGTGATGGCCACAAGGAAAGCTGTTTTCCACGAGTGAAACTTGAGCGGGGCTAGATGCATAGGTTCGAAAGGCGCCCCCATTAGCCTCGTCAGGACCATGTTGAGTTCCCATGTCGGGGTAGGAGCCTTCACCAGTGGGAAAGACCGGAAAAGCTTCTTGACAAGTCTGTGGGACCACAGCGAGGATCTACCTGGGGATCTGGTGTAGCGAAAGATGGCCGCCAGGTGCAACTTGATGGATGCGTGAGCCAGTCCAGCTTTTGCCAAGGACAACAAAGCCGTAACCCTTAGAGGGGTAATCTTCTGCAACCAGCACCACTTAGCAAAAAGCTTCCATTTGTGGCCTTAGCACTTTAGAGTCAACGATGCCCTGGCAATGGCGAGGACTTCCCTGCAGTCTGCTGGCAACTCAACATCCAAAATCTAACGCTGTAGAAGCCATGCACCCATGCTCGGAGATTCTGGGTAGTGATGAAGGATTGTGCCTCCCTCTCTGGTGAGCAGGTCGGGCAACTTGACTGGAGGCGATGCTGATAGGCCGAGTAGGTCCAGATATCAAATTTCAGCCACGCCGGGACGACAAGTATCATCCTGCGTTGACACTGTCCGAGTGTGTTGATGACACGTAGCAGGAGAGGAAACGGCGGAAAGGCACACAGAAACAGACCTTCCCACAAGCTCCTTGGTTGGTGGAGTCTGCTAGGAACTTCTGGCATTTGGAGTTCACCGTCGTTGCAATGACTGATCTGGGGCATGCCCCATTTGACGAACAGGCAGTCCACCTGATCCTGACTAAACTCCCACTTGTGGCAAGAGCGCAGTTCCCTGCTGAGGGACTCTCCGATGGTCTTCATGATGACTGCCAGGTGGAGAAGGGCGAGGAACATCCCCTGTCCAAAGGCCTAGTGCCACAAGTCCTTAGGTTCCTTGGAACGTGCTATGGAGTCCGAGTGCCCGCTTGCTTCCTGATGTAGAACATGGTGGTGGTGGTGTTGTTCGTGAAGATCCTCACCACATTGCCCTTCAGTGACGTTAGGAAAGACTTGAGGGCCCAGAAACCCGGCCGTAGCTCCAGGACGTGGATGTGCCGATCCTTCGCCTCTGGAAGCCAAAGACCTCTGGCGTGTAGATGTCCGGTGTGGGCCCCCCCCCCCAACCTTCCAGTGAGGCATCCGTGGTGACTCATCTGTTATGGCGGGGTTTGAAATCCCATCTCCTGGGCATTGTGGGAGCGCACCACCCCCCACTCTATCGCCAAACAGAACACCTCATTGAGAGGGGTCTTGTCCGCAAAAATCCCAGACACCTGTATCCAACGTGCATCCAAGCTTCCCTGTAGGAGTCGCATCTGCAACCTGCATGGACGGACGAGGTAGATGCAGAACGACATCATGCCCAGCAACGACTCGATGGCCCGCACCGTGGCTGTCTATGCCGATAATCGCTGCACCTTCCCTTGAATAGCTGGTAGCCTCTCCTCCAAGGGTGACGCCAGGCTATCCACAATGTTGAGGCTGGCGCAGAGGAGCACCACGTTCTGCAATGGCTATGTCAGTAGTCTGATGTTCTCCTTCGTGTGCTCCTCAGTCAGTTCCCATGAGTAGGCGCGTATCAGCCAATCGTCCAGGTACGGGGCCAGGCATTTTGTAAATAGTCTTGGGGCCGGTTTCAAGCCGAATGGTAGGGCCTTGAACTGGTAGTGTTGGCCGTAGGAACATTCGGTGTTTCCTGTGGATGGGAACATGGAAGTACGCGTCCCCTAGGTCCAACGACATCAAGAAATCCCCTTTCTCCGGTTGGCCGAGCATGTGCTACAACGGGACCATCCTGAAGGGACTTCAGGTACTTGTTCAGACGGACAGGTCCAGGATGGGTCTCCAACCCCTAGTCTCCTTCCTTACCGGAAAGTATCTGGAATAGACTGCGGAGACCTGGAGCCATTAGGCAAAGAGCTCCATCGCCCCTTGCCATATCATGGCTCGCACTTCTTCCAGGAGCGGAGGGATGTGAAGCTCCTGACGGGGAACCGGTGGAATACGTGGGCACCTGCATTGGAACTCCAAGGTGTGTCCCTGGGCAAGCGCATCCGGCACCCATCTGCCAGTGGTGATGATCTTCCACTCACTGACGAACCTCGTCAGTCGGCCTCCCACTGGAGAGTCAGAAGTGGAGTCCCAACGTCTTGGCAGTTTCATGCTTGCTTGGACACTGGCACCCTGCCCTATGGGTGATGCCGACCTCTGCTACTGTAAGCCTAGGAGCGACCCCTGTAGGCTTCGTGCGTGGAGGATTGGGGAGGTTGACTGTATGATGTGGAGAATCCCTTGGAGGATCTGCTAGTTTTTACCCTGGGGGAGCAAAAAGAAGACTAGCGATGCTGCTGAAGTGTGCCAAGGGGACATGCTGTCTCCATCTTTATGGCTTGAAGGGATTCGTTGACAGCCTTCCCGAACAGATTTTCTCTGCCGAAGGGCATGTCCAGCACCTTCGCATGAACGTCCTAACAAAAGTGTGTGGACTTCAACCATCCCTGCAGACTAAAGCAGACTCGTTTCCCATGTGCCAGAAACCCGTGTTGGCGATGTCCACTGCCACCGTAACGGCATGGTCTGGCGCCACCTCCCCTTTCTGAAAGAGGGTGAGAGCTTCCATTTTCTGGTCATCGGGGAGGAATTCCAGGATCGATACAGCTTGCACCAAAGCTCCTGGTCGTATCGGGCCAGGACAGCCAGAGCCTTAGACGCCTTGATCGTGGATCCCGCCATGTAAATGACTTTTCCCCATGGCGTTCATCTTCTTCCCCTCGTTGTCCAGGGGGAACTGATGATCATGAAGCCATGAAGATAATGTCAGCCAAACGCTTCCTTTTGGCAGCCAACCCTACAGAGTCCAGCGACAGTTCAGACCTCAAGCACTTGGGCGCAGAGTTCCACACCCTATATTTCTTCTCCAACCTGTCCCGTTTGGTTGGAGCCATGCGTGGGTTCATCCGGAGGGCTATGCCTTCCTCCCAAATGTCGTCCAGAAAGGGTACCGCCATGATAGTTTGGACTCTCGTCGCTGATACAAGAAGCCCTCTTTCTTGGTTTCCTCGGGCACCAGCTGGAACATCTGAGGCCCTGGAGATCAAGTGGAATGATTCCACCTCGCCTGGTGTAGAGACTATGAGTGGCATCCAGGTGCAGTGTGATTCATAGTCTGCAGGCAGAAGAACAAGTTACTTGCCAACTGTAACGTTCTTTTCAAATGGATGTTTTTCCCATGTATTCCTCATCTTTGATATATCTTTACCTTCAGCTTTGCTGCTTTGGAAAAATAAAAACAAATTGTCCTCCAGAGGGCGCTCTGCTTGAGTCCACGGCATCGATGTCCCTCGGTGGTATCCGTCGAGCGTCATCATCCAATGTATAAATGGCTCGAGCCACGCCCGTTGGCCTCAGTTCTGTTTTTTCGTATATTGTAGTCAATTAGTAGGTAAGGGGTGTCCTTTTGACCAAAACCTCTAAAGGAACCTTGAGTGTAAAACACAAACTGTACTGTGGGGTAGGCTGGGAGGGTCGATGAGGAATACGTGGGAGGAACATCCAGTCGAAAGAACGTTACAGTTGGTAAGTAACTTGTTCTTCAAATGGATTGTGTGTCCCCACGTATGCCTCATCTTAGATAGACTCCCAAAGCAGTCTGAATTGGAGGAGGGAGTACCAGAAATATTAATCATGTACAGTATGAAGTACTGATTTTGCAAAGAGACCGCCCTGTGAAGAAGTTGAATCTAGAGAGTAGTGATTTACAAATGTGTGCATGGATGACTTGGTGGCTGCTGCGCAAATATCTTGTACCGGGACACCTCTCTGAAGAGCTGTTGAAGTCGCCATGCCCCTGGTTGAATGAGCTCTCAGCCCATCTGGTGGATCTTGCCCAGCCAATCTATAACATTCAGTTATAGCTGAAATTATCCATCTGGACAATGTTTGTTTTGTCACTGCCAACCGCAATTTACAGCCAGTATACCCCACAAAAAGTTGGTCACACTGACGAAAATTACCAATCTCTTAGGGTCTAATCTATGTAATCTTTCTTCCTCCTTACTTGCGTGAGGAGGAGGATAAAAGGCAGGCAGTGTTATCTTTTGTGACAGGTGAACGTATGAGACAATTTTCAGTCGAAAAGAGGGTTTTACCTAAAGAACAACTGGTGTGAGGAGGTTTGCTAGAAAGCGCCTGCAAACTCACTCACCCTGCAGGCTGAAGTAATTGCCACTAGCAGTATTGTTTTTAGAGTAAGGAGCCTTAACGGTCAATAATGCAATGGCTCAAAAGGAATACATGTGAGAAATTTGAACACTAAATTTAGATCCAACACAGGTACTTGGAAGGGTATTGGAGGAAACACATTAGTAAGCCCTTTTAAGAATTGTACAATTAAAAAGGTATCTTGAAATAAGACTCCTCCTCTGAGGAGCGTTTAAAAATGGATAGCGCAGCCAAATAACCTTTTATCGTGCCAACTTGGAGCCCCAAATTGGCCAAATGTAAAAGAAAAGACAATATTGTAGGAATGTTACATTGAAAAAGGGTCCACATTCTTATCTCTGCACCAGTTCCTGAACCTGTTCCAACGACACCAATACAGAGATTTAGTGGCTGGCCTTCTAGCCGAAAGCAAAATCTTTGTGGCAGACGTATTGGAGGGCAGATGGACATGTCTAGAAGATCTGGGTACCACGTTCTCCTGGCCCAATCCGGGGCAATTAGGATCATGGTTTTTCCCAAACTTTCTTAACCTCCCAATTACTTGAGGAATTACAGTGACTGGAGGAAACACGTACAGGAGTGGAAATTCCCAGTCCAACAGGAACGCGTCTCCTAGAGCTCCTCTTGGGGGAAATTCCCTTGAGCAGTACAGTTCGCACTTCCGATTGGCACCGGCCACAAACAGATCCACTTGAGGGGTTTCCCAAAGGGTGAAGATCTCTTGAAGGACTTCCTGGGCTAGTTCCCATTCATGGGATACTATGCTCTTTCTGCTCAGAGCGTCCGCCGTCGTGTTCTGCTCTCCGGCTAGGTGAATTGCTATTAGAGAGATACCTTCCTGTATTGCCCAGAGCCAGAGCGGCATTGCCTCTCTGCACAGTGGTAGTGTGACCATACACCTCCTCTCTTGTTGAAGCAGTACATGGCATTATCGGGACATTCTTTCCCCGTACAGAGGGCAGAAAGGCTTTCAGCGCTAGTCTGATTACCCTCAGCTCTAATAGGTTGATGTGTAGTTTGGACTCTGATGGAGACCAACTACCGCTGATTGTCAGATCATTGGTGTGGGCTCCCCACCCCGTGAGTGAGGCATCCGTCACTACTGTTATCTGTGGCCATGGTTGCCAAAAAGATTATCCCATGAGGATATGTTTGTTGCAAGCCCACCATCAAAGATCTAGTCCCACTCTGGTTGGACTTGCAAAAGGTCTGACATTTTCCCTGCAAATTGGGACCATCAAGTCCTGAGGGCCCACTGTAGGGATCTCATCCTCAATCTGTCCTCTGGCACCAGAAAAATGCAGGATGCCATAAGACCGAGCAACCTTAGAAAATCGAAGGCCGGTAGATGCTGGGCATTTTGATACTTTGTTACCATCTGCAGAATGTGGTGAGCTCTCTCTTCGGGAGGCGAGGCTTTGCCCGAGAAAGTATCCAGAACTGCTCCGATAAATTGGAGTTTCTGTGATGGTATCATATTTGAAATTCAGAGAGAGGCCAAGTCTGTGTAGGAAGTGTCAGGTCTTGCTTAGATGTTCCTGGGCCTGTTCTGGAGAACGTGCCCTGATTAGCCAATCATCCAGGTAGGGGTAATAGTGAATTTCCCCCTCTCCTTAGACTCGCTGCCACGAACGCCATCGGCTTGGTGAATAAATACGGGCGGAGGTCAACCCGAATGGCAGAACTCGAAACTGATAGTGAGAGTTGCCAATCGCGAACCTCAGGTACTTTCTGTGCTTGAGATGGATTGGCACACGAAAGTAAGCATCCTGAAGGTCCAATGATACTAACCAGTCTTAGAGTTGGAGAACCTGAAGGATCTGAGAAAGGGTAACCATCTTGAACTTGTCCTTCCTGAGGAACTTGTTCAAGTTTCTTAAGTCCAAGATGGGTCTCAATCATCCGTCCTTCTTTGGGATGAGAAAGTATGGGGAGTACCAACCCTGGTTCCTCTCCACTACAGGTACATGTTCTATTGTAACTTTCTCTAGCAGGGTTAAGATTTCCTGCAACAGGAGCAGGTATGGAATTTTGGCATTGGAGTTGTATGCCTGGGGGTGATTCTGAGGTTTCATCTGAAAGGGAAGGCAGTAACCTTGGGATACTGTTTCCAGTGCCCAAGCATCAGGAGTAATGCCGGCCATTCTTCCAGATGCTGAGAGATTCTGCCACCCACCGGGGTCTTGTGGGTCAAAACCTCAGAGTGGCTTTGTGGCAGCTGCAGTAGCGGCTGGTGGGACAGTTGCCGCTGCTGGGGCAGATCTAGTACCTTTTCCTTGCCCCCAATGACATTTCCTTTGTCCTCTTTGACTGGCCTGTTCCCTTCCTTTTCCAAATGAGGAATAAAATCGAAAGTGACAACCCCTCCAGGAAGATGAGCCTGTGTAGGGGCGTTGTTGAGGTTGTCGTATTGCGGCACTAAGTGACTTTGCTGCCGCTTTAGAGGTCTGCAGCTTTTCCAAACGTTCATCTGCCTTGCTGCCGAACAACCTCAAGCCGTCAAATGGCATATTGAGAAGTCTGGCCTGCACATCTGGTGCAAAACCGGACTTTCTCAGCCACACGAATCTGCGTAGAACAGTACTAGATGCCATGGACCTACTGATGCCCAGCAGTGTCCAAACCCGATTGGAGGCATTCCCCCATAGCCTCCTTTCCATCCTTTACTATGGCTACGAAACCTTTCCATTACTCACCATCAGGGATATACTGAGCTGCCGCTGTCATACAGTCCCACAGGGTGTATGCAACTCTTGCAAGGGTGCAAGTTACATTTGTAGATTTCAATGCCATGCTACCTGAAGAAAAAATCTTACGGGACCATGCATCAATTTTTTTATCATCCCTGTTTGGGGGAATTGTAGGGTATGGTGCATTCCTAGTAGACGTGGCCGCCTGAACCACTAGACTTTCAGGTGATGGATGTTTTGTTAAATATTCAGGGTCTGAAGAAGAGAGCCTGTATTTATATGTGAAATTCTTATTAACTGCAGAAGCCGACTCAGGGTTTTCCCATGCAGTCATCACCTTCCTTTGCAAAGCTATGTGAAATGGAAGTATGGGGTCGTCTTGAGGTCCCCCCCAAAGGACGTCTGCCATGTCATCCTCTTGGTAAGTGGGGGAATTTCTGTTCCATCCCATAAATTCTGTTACCCTCCTCATTAATCTCCTGTACCCTGCATCTGCATGATCAGCGGGGTCAGGTTTTTCAAACTCATACTCTAGAGATGTGTCCAGACCACTTGCTGACTGCAGGCACTCATATAGGTCTGCCATTTTTCATTGAGGGTCAATCAACTCCTCAGGAATTTCCCTTGTTCCAAATATTACACCATCCGGTGAAACATCCTCCTCCTCTGAGGATCATTCTTCATAAAAAGAGGACATGGATTTGAAAAAATCCTGTCTATTTTCTGGATGAAAAATCTTCTCCGGTGGCATAGACTTTGCCTACGACACAGAAGTCGATGATGACGGATGAGTATCCAACGCCATTTTGTCAAGTATTGCCTCCGGTTTTTGCACTGGTAAGCATTTCTTGTGAGGCGTTGGGAAGAATCCCCTCAACAACGCTCCAGACGATTTTTCATCAGATCTTTTTGTCTTAGATCTTCCCGTCACTTTTAGTATGAGCAGGGACATGGTCTCCACTAGACTTCTTTGAGGGGGTCTGGACCGCATTCTCAAATATTTTTAACATTGAGGCTCTGAAGGCCTCCCACTTCTTTGGAGAATCATATTTAGAAGGGCCGCCTCAAGATGTCAAAGAAGTGGAAGAGGAAGACCAGTGTCACATTTTCTTCGACTTCTTTGAAGAAGACAATGACTTCCTAGAGCTACTCCTCGACCTTGATTTCTTCGATTTGTGACGTCTTTCACTAGACTCCGCGGAGCCTTTTTTCCCCCCTCGAAGAAGACTTCCAGAACACCTCCCCCACCGCCAGTTTACCTCTGTTCCTTTATAGCTTTATTGGTCATTGACTGACAGGAACCGTACTCATCTATCTGATGGTCGGGACCCAAGCACCAGAGGCAATTTCGATGGTAATAACGACATCATCTTCCCGCATTTGACATTTTTTAAGCCAGTTTTAGTCGTGGAAGGGTTCGATGATGAAGACATTTTAATGAGAAATGAAGCGCTGTTTTCTTGATACAAAGCGAAAACTATCAGAAGAACGGAACTGAGGCCAACGGGTGCGGCTCGAGCCATTTATACAGCGGATGACGATGTGCGACGGATAACCACCGGGGACATAGACATCGTGGACTCGAGCAGAGCGTCCTCTGGTGGAGAAAATGTTTTTCTGAAGCAGCAAAGCTGAAGATAAGGATATATCCAAGATAAAGAATACGTGGGAGGACACAATCCATTCGAAATCCTCATGTTCGGTTTCCGTGGCCATCTCCGTACCACCGTCTGTGTGCGTATCCAGGTCCGCTGGTGGAGCCGGGGCCCGAAGTGGTGGAGGAGGCTGATATGGAGGCATTGGATGATGCTTTCTCTTCCTACGCAGAGGCTGATCAGGGGCCTGCAGCACCACAGGTGTCAGTGTTGGGGGCAACCTCTGCTGGATCTCTGTCACCAAAGTCTGGGGAGTCGACAGGTTGTCCATGGATCTGTGACTCAGCTGCAGAGGGAACGATTGAGCAATGGCATGCTAGGCCCTGCACCGCAGTCATTGTCCTTTGTGGACTGTATGGACTCTTGATCGTAGTCATCCGTGGATGAGATGTCCATCAGTTGAACACATGGAGTCTTGGTACTCACCCCCTTTCCCTCCCTTGAAGGGTTTGGAACCGGGATCTGGACCACCGTCTCTCCCAGGCAGATGCGTCGCACCTTGGAAACAGGGATACCCTTTGTCCCATAGGAGCCACCCTCGTGGGATCAGCACCTACCACTGCCGTGGTCGTCACAGCAGGTGTCAAGAAGTGGTAGATGAGGACTTGGGTTGCGCGAGTTGAGCCTGCTTGGGCTGTGCGGCCTTCATCTCTTCCGTCCGGCCTAGGCTTTTCTGATTTCTCCCGTGACTTAGCCGGAGTAGACTACTTCCTCTTTGAGGAGCTTGATGGCAGGCTGGCTGTGAAGGGGGACTGCAGTGGTGATCGCGGCCTATCCAACCTCGGACCTGCATCAGCAGCGAGCCCGTTGTAATTGGACTTGCGGTTCTTGGCCTTATCTCGGACCCCCCCACAGATGTGGTGACCTCAAAAGGGGTTTGATCTCTTGCCAGAGGGAGCCCGCTCTTCGAACCGGCCAGTCCTGGGCAAGGCAGGACCTTGCTCAGAGCACTGGGCAGAGGTCTTGCTCGAATTTAGCCATGCAGCGAGCCTGCTGTGCTGGTCTCTTTATCTTGTTTGAGAATCCCAGGCATCGCTCACACCCTTCCTCGTTGTGGTCTGGGTGCAAGCATTGCAGATGTTTGTCCTCCATGAAGACGTTCCGTAGTCCACATTTGATGCAGTGCCTGAAGAGAGCCCTTCCCTACTTTTTCTCCTCCGTCATGGTCGGAGGGCGCAAAGTAGGCCTAAGATGGCCTTCCACAAAGTTCAACGAATCTTTGCCCTTGAGGGGCGCAGAACTTCACCAACAACGGGTCTCATTGCCTGCCAATGAAGAAAGAGCACACAGGGTCTGGTGGAAACAAAAATCAAACCTTTCCACAAAATAACATACAAATGGCTCAGAAAGCAACTCGAGGACTCCCAGCACTGAAACATATGGTAAAAATCTGAAGATGAATGCCAGAGGCAGGGCAGAGGGAGAGAACTGCCATTGGATGGGGGCCATATGACCCAGAGGACAGCGATTGGTTTAGAGGAGAAATACAGTTTTAAAGTGAAAGTTAAACTGTTTCTTTTACTGAGGATTCCCAGCTTGATGACATGGAATATTCATGACTGTTGCATAGCACGTACGCACTGAGCATGCGAGAGCCTCGTTCGGGCTCACGCATGCACGTTGTTAATAAAGGAGGTCCCGGCCAGCAGTTGCAGCCGGGACCCCGTACCAGCAACACGCGTCCCGTGCGCCTCTCTGCCTGCATGCGTGCGAGCGTGTGTGTGCATGCGGCGGCCTCTAACACTGGCGACGAGGAACCGCGACGGTGGGGAACACAGCATTGCTCCGACTGCTGCTGAGTCGGAGAAAGTGCTTTCTTTCCCCACGCATCTCGAACCTATGCACTTGGCCGGCAGCCATTTTGGGATACACGCGGATCACAGCGGTTGGGCCCACACAGGTGCTCGTGCGCTGGCTGTGGTCCGGATTACAATTCAACAATTTTTGGACACTCCATGGCCCTTTTGAGATAAAGGGCCGTGGTTCATCTAGAAGAAAAGGCTGAGGGCACCACCCACAACTGCTACAGGCTCACCACGCCTCCAACCTGGGCCCCCTTTGTGCCTCGACACCCATTCTGGACACTTGGAGGTCAGTGCAGGCATTTTCAAGGCTGACCCAACGGCTATACCCTCAACCCAGTCACCACCATGGGTGAGGAGGAGGGAGAAGAGGGAACCCCCATACCAGTCCCACGCAGGTTGCACAGCATCTTGGCACCCATGCCTGAACTCGACACCACGGGCCCGCCATCTAAACTGGGGCTGAAGTGGCTACTGTGGGTGAAGAAACAGGAAATGTTTTTAAGGGCCTCAGGGGAGATGGATGATGATGATGCCAAGGTGGCCACGATGGTGTCCTCAGCTGGCACGGAGGTCCACAGGATTTAGGATTCACTAAATCTTCCGGTGGTCACCTATGATGCGGTGAAACAGGCCCTTCAGGACCACTTCCTTCCCAGGGCGAATGTCGATTTCGACAGGTTTGTGATGTGTGCAGAGAAGCAGCAAGGGGAGGAGTTCTTGGACCAGTTCTGTGCATGGTTGAAGCACCTCGCAAGCACCTGCAGGTGGGTGAATGAGGAGGAGATGGTGCGGAACCAGTTGATTCAGGGGTGCAGCTCTGGGAAGTTGAGGAGGCAGGTGCTTAGGGAGCCAGGCCTGACGCTGCTGCAAATCCTGGATACTGGGCGAGCATATGAACTGGCGGAGTCCACAGGTGCAAAAATGGATGCAGCAATGCATCCAGGGAAGAGTGAGGACGCCTTCGCCATCGGGTGCTCTGCCCCAGGTAGGGCGTGCTGGGCCCCCAAAAGAGCGGACAGTCCCTATGTGCCTGGAAATCCACAGTCCTGTCCGTACTGTGGATATGACCTGCCACATGCTGCGGAGTGTCCTGCAAAGACTAGAGTCTGCAGAAGGTGTGGCATGCCAGGACACCATGTAAGAGTGTGCAGGGCCTCAACCCCAGTGGCCGCATGGAGGGGGCCAGCAAGGTCAAGCAGGGGTAAGCCCAGGCGCGTGAGGGGTGTGTTGTCGATTGAGCAAGGCATGCAAGATCTGGACATTGTCGAGGAGGAAGAAGATGACGAGGAAATCTTTCATCTCGAGCATCGCCACAGGATCAAGGCAGAGCAGGCAACCGACGTGCACTGTGAAATATGGTGATATGCCCACCCCAGTCTTGATCAATACAGGAGCATCGGTTTGCGTGCTAGCTGTTGAACACAATCAGGCTCTCCCGGGTCCTCCCAAGCAAGAAGATTCCAAAGCTTGGATATACTCCTTTGGGAGGGACATGCCGCTGCCGATTCAGGGAGTCTTCGTGCCCCCGGTGTCACACGGGCTAAACAAGATCAAGGCAAGGTTCTTTGTGACTAATGTAAGTCCGCACTCCCTTCTGAGCTGTGCTGCTTCCGAAGCCCTTGACATCGTGCATTTCACTCGGGCGGTGTACCACACAGACATTAATCGCCTCCTGCAGCGGTTCAAAAGCATCTTTCAAGGCGTAGGAAAGCTGAAAGGTGACCCCATTAGACTCCACATTGACGGGTCCGTGAGGCCGACGGCCCTCCAGCATCGAAGAATTCCATTCCATCTGAGGGCACAGGTGGAGAAAGAACTTCAATCACTCATTGACTTGGATATCAGCGAGAGGGTAAAGGGCCCTACCCAGTGGGTCTCCCCCATAGTGGTGGCACCGAAACCCAAGCAACCGGGAGCTGTCCGCATCTTCGTGGACATGAGACTGCCAAATGCTGCCATTAAGAGGGAGCATCACCTTACGCCCACGCTGGATGATATAGTGGGTGAACATTTACAACCCATGAAGGGCTATATCAGTTTAAACGCCTTTATTTTGGTGTCTCGTCAGCGGCGGAAGTCTTCCAGAACGTCATCCGGGGAGCCCTGGCGGCACTAAAAGGTGTCATCAACATGTCGGACGACATTCTGGTCTTTGCGCAGTTGGAGTCTGAACACCTGAAGAGACTGGAACGAGCATTGGAGAGACTTAAGAGTCTGGGGCTGACCTGACACCGAAAGAAATGTGAATTCCTCAAGGACCGGAAAGAGTTCTTCGGGTTTGTATTCCATGCAGGGGGCATCTCGCCCGACCCAGAGAATGTGAAAGACATATGTGAAGCAGCCCTGCCAGAGCCACCGGCTGAGATAAGAAGCTTCCTCGGCATGGTGAACTATTGTGGGCGATTCATTCGCGACCTGGTGTCACTGTCGGAGCCTTTGCGGGCCCTGACGAGGAACGATGCTGCATGGGCATGGACTTCCAAGGAACAAAGGGCGTTTGCCGAGATCAAGAATGCTCTGTCGGGCCAGGAAACGATGGCGTTCTTTAGCCCGGACAGGGAGTCAGAAATAGTTGAAATAGTCGTAGATGCCAGCCAGGTGGGGCTGGGCGCGGTGCTCATGCAAGAGGACTCTCAGGGACGCATACGTCCAATTGCGTAGGCCAGCGTGGCGCTCAGATAAACGGAAAAAAGGTACTCGCAGATTGAGAGGGAGGCCCTGGCCATTCTGTGGGGCTGCAAGCACTTTAGGATCTACATTCTGGAAAAGCCTGTTGTGGTGATAACCGACCACAAGCCGCTCATCCCGATCAAGCCACCTCCATGCATCGCGTGGTGGATGCTGTCGCCGATAGACTATGGGGTCAAGCTGCAATATCGCCCGGGCACCCATAACCCAGCGGACTACCTGTCCAGACATCCAGGGGCTGGGTGCCCCAGAGACACGGCCGAGGTGGTGGATTGCATTGAGATGGTGCACAATGTCGTGGAGGCGGCCCTGCCAGTGGCCCTGGCACGCCAGGAGATCGCGGATGCTTTGAAAGAAGATGAGATGTTCCTGATCATCAAGGAGGCAATGAACAGCGGGGAGTGGAGAGAGGTGCTCACCGACAACGCCAGACGGGAAACCGGGGCTCAGAAGGACCTCCAAGCGCTGTGGAAGGTGCGCAATGAGCTCTCGGTTGCGGACGACAGCCTTCTGTTTAGAGGTCGTCAGATTGTCATCACACGAGCCTTGGTGACGAAAGTGCTACTGCTGGCCCACAAGGGACATCAAGGAACCACAAAGACTAACGCACGCCTAAGACTGAAGGTGTGGTTCCCAGACCTGGAGCAAAGGGTGGACGAGTTTGTGCGCTCATGCGTACCGTGCCGTGCCGTGCCAAGCATTCAGTCCGGCGGAAAGGGGGCCACCAATCAGAGCCATGGAAAGAAGTGAGCAGCCGTGGGGGACGGTGCACGCTGACTTTGGCTCTACGGGCAGAGGACTGTACTTTCTCGCAGTGGTGGACGAATGGTCACGGTATCCCGAGGTGGAGCTGGTAGAGTCAACAGCCAGGGACCACACCATCCTGGCACTGGAGAAGATGTTTGCCACCCACGGTTTCCCCACTGAGCTCTGTTCGGACAATGGCCTGCCGTTCCAGGGGCAGCAGTTCGCCAGGTACTGTGAGGAGAGGGGTATCAAACACCAGAAGGTGACCCCGCTCTGGCCCAGGGGGAATGGAGAGGCCGAGAGATTCACGTGAACACTCAACAAGGTCTTCCGAATTTCGTTGGATGGAGGAGGGGAACTGCGCCAAAACCTCTCCGAGTTCCTGCGAGAGTATAGGACAACCCCACATCAGTCCACCGGGGTCGCACTGGCCAAGGCGCTATTCAAACAGTGCCCCAGAGGACTGCTGCCGGAAGTAGAGTGGCGCCACCCCGGGGTGATTGACAACAACCGTGTACGCATGGAGCGAAGGAACAAGAACGAGTGGGAAAGTGCCAGCAGGAACCTGACTGAGAAGACGATTGAGGTAGGGGACACTGTCCTGGCCCGGAACAGAAGGCCGGAGGGGAAGCAATCTCTCCCGTATGAGGCCCAGCTGCTAAGAGTGACCCACATCAAGGGGTCCATGGTCACGGCAGCCAACGCAAGGGGAACCATCACGCGGAACGTATCCTACTTCAAGAGGATCGAGGCAGCCCCACCGGCAGCACCACTACCCGTGCCGCAAGAGGCGTCCTCTCCAGGACCCAGACCAGGATCACCGCCGGGGGACGAAGGCCCACCAGAGGTCCCAGGGACACCGTGACCACCTCGAGAGGAGGCCAGTAGGTACCCGAGCCGGGAGAGGTGCCAGCACCCGATGAGGTTCCAGGACTTCATCATGGACCCGGTCTCTTAGGAGGTCGAGAACTGTTCCTGTGTTCCCAGGTTGTGTTTGTTATTTGTTAATGTTGGACTTGTTCATTGTTTGGGGAAAAAGGAGGGATGTTGCGTAGCACGTACGCACTGTGAGCATGCGCGAGCCTCCTTCGGGCTCAGGCATGCGCTTTAATAAAGGGCTCCCGGCCAGCAGTTGCAGCCAGGACCCCATACCAGCAACACACGTCCCATGTGTCTCTCTGCCTGCATGTGTGCGAGCCTGTGTGTGTGTGCGCATGCGGGAGGCCTGGGGGTCACACGCCACCTCCAACAATGACCATGTGAATCCATGCCAGACCCCATGCTGGAGAAGAGGCTGGCCCTTTTGAAGAGATATATTCAGAGAGAGAGAGTGCCTTGCCTATTTGAAGGTGTTGCAGCGTCTTAAAGTGAATCTGGTCAGAACCTGTCTTGAATCACAAAGTACTGAAGCTGTGGTGGTATATCTGGTTGTCAGTGGTACAAATTAAGTGAAATGCTAGGCGGAAAAGGAGAAGGTTCTTATGGTAAACAAAGTAGAATTGAAGTAGTTGAAGTAGTAGCAGCAGCACTGTGAAGTCATCCTGACATATATACATTTTGTGAATCCTAATCTTGGGTACAACGATCTAACTGTTAACCAAGACTTGTGTTCCACTAACATGCCTAGAAGTTGCATTTCTTCTGAACTGTGTCAAGTTTTCATGGTTAGCTAGAAGTGGTGGCAAATCATTGTGGCTGGGAAAACCATTGGTGCTATTTTGAGGAAGTGTAAAGTCTTTATTTCACCAAGACCGTTGTTGTTGGAACTCTGGTCAACAAAACCTTATCATGTCATTGGAACATCAAGAACTAAATTGAGACGTTGCTACCTATGTGGATTTCCTCATTTCTTTTGATAAACATTTAAGTTGAATATATCTTGAATATATCTTGCGTCATGAGGAAGGGAGTTCACCCAGGTTGCTTATCAAGAAACTGAACATCATTGTTGATGTTTACTGAATTGCCATATATTTTCTTTTGTATTTGAGGTTTACTGTGAAAAGTAGGGATAGTGAGTGAGGAACAAGTTACTTACCTGTAACTGCTGTTCTCCAGCATGGGTCTGGCATGGATTCACATGCTCATGAATATTCCCCGTCATCAGGCTGGGAATCCTCTGTAAAGAAAAAATCAATTTGTTTCGTTTCTGAATTGTCTTTCTACTAGTAACCAATCGCTGGTCTCTGGGTCATACTGCCCCAGCCAATGACTGCCCTCTACCTAAGCCCCTCCTTCAGATTTGGTAGCATGTAAAGTGGCAGTAGGGCCAAGAGAAGAGCCGCAGAGGGGTAGGTGGGAGGGTTCGCATGTGAATCCATGCCAGACCCAGGCTGGAGAACAGTTACAGGTAAGTAACTTGTTCCTTCTCCAGCATGGGGTCTGGCATGGATTCACATGCTCATGAATATAAGAATACATAGCAGTAGACACATGCACAACCACGGGAGGTGGCAAGGCTCAACATTAAGCATTTCATCAACTCAACACTAAGCAACTCTTTCCTCATCACCAGGCCCACTTTCAGGCCAACAGGTTGCACAGCACTGCCTGGCCGACTCTTGACTCCTTCCTGGAATCCCGGTCGACGCGGCAGAATCTCGTGAAGGTGTGTGTCGACCTCCACGTAGCAGCCCTGCAGATGTCCAGCAAGGGCACACCAGATAGGAACGCCGTGGTAGCAGCGATCACTCTGGTTGAATGGGCTCTCGGACGGCCGGGCAACGGTCGGTTTGCCAACTGGCGACAGTGCATGATGCAGCCGGAGAGCCATCTGGAAATGGAAGCCTTCGAGAGGGCCGTACGTTGGTTCACAGGTCCAAAGTTCACAAACAGCTGTGATGTCTTCCGAAGGGTTTCGTGCGGTTCACGTAGAACTTCAGCGCTCTAGCCACATCCAGCAAGTGCAAAGCTCTCGGCCGGCGACTAAGGCGACGGGAAGAAAACAACGAACACCAAGGGCTCGTTGAGATGGAAGTCCGACGGCACCTTGGGCATGAAGGAGCAGTGCGTCCTCAGCACTACCCTCGTCTCGTGGAATGTCAGGTATGGTAGTTTACAGGAGAGGGCCTGCATCTCTCCCATTCATCGTGCGGAGGTGATGGCCACAAGAAATGCGGTCTTCCACGATAGGAACTTCAACGGTGCCGAATGCAGAGGCTCGAATGGCAGCCCCATGAGCCTACCCAGCACCACATTGAGCTCCCACGCCGGGGCCGGAGCCGGAACCTTCACCAGCAGGAATGACTGGAACAGTCCTTTCATGAACTCCTTCACCAGGCGATGGGACCACAGCGATGATCGCCGCAGAGTTCTGGTGTAGCGGGAAATCGCCGCTAGATGGATCTTGATGGAGGTATGAGCCAGCCCCGCCTTGGCCAGCGACAGTAGGTACGGCAGCACTTGAGTGGCTGTAATATGCAGAGGGTTCATCTTCTGTGCCCGGCACCACCAGACAGAGAACCTCTTCCATTTGTGTCCATAGCACTTGAGGGTCGAGGACGCCCTGGCCTTTGCAAGCACCTCCTTGCAGTCTGCCGGAATATCATACCCTCCAAACTCTAGTGCTGCAGGAGCCAGGCCTGGAAGTTCAATGACCCTGGGTCGTGGTGAAGAATGGCGCCTCCCTCTCTGGCGAGAAGATCCGTGTCTGTCGGTAGTTTGACTGGGGGGGGGGGAGGCTGACATGTCCAGAAGGTCCGGGAACGAGATCTGCCTCGGCCACACCGGTGCGACGAGGATCATCCTGCACCTGGACCGTCTGAGTTGACTGATGAGTCGCAGCAGCAACGGCGGGAATGCATACAAAAACAGGCCGTCCCATGGGAATGAGAAGGCATTGCCCATGTTCCCCGGCTGGGGAAGACTGCTGGCGAACCTCCGGCACTTGGTGTTTGCCGCCGTTGCGAATAGGTCGATCTGGGGATTGCCCCATTGTCGGAATAGGAGATCCACTTGATCCTGCCGCAGCTCCCACTCGAGGCACGAGCGCAGCTCCCACTCGTGGCACGAGCGCAGCTCCCTGCTGAGTGAGTCGGCGATGGTGTTAATTCCTGCCAGATGGAAGGGTACCAGAAACATCCCTTGGGTGACGGCCCAGTGCCACAGATCCTGGGCCTCCTTGGATAGGGCTGGGGATCTGGTGCCTCCCTGCTTCCGGATATAGAACAGTGTTGTTGGTGAAGATCCTTACCACCTTGTCCTTGAGGGACGGAAGGAATGACCTGAGGGCCCAGAACACGGCTCGGAGCTCCAGGACATTGATGTGTAGTGACCTCTCCTCCGGGAGCCAAAGGCCTCTTGCGTGAAGTTCTCCGGTGTGCGCGCCCCATCCCTCCAGGGAGGCGTCCGTCATCACCGTTTCCTGATACGCCGGGGTCTGGAAGTCCATACCCGCCGCCAGAGGCGCACAGGTGTCCCACCACCGGATCGCTTGGTGGAAGGTCTCGTTGAGTGGGATTCTGTCTTCGAAGCTGCCCGTCCCTTTCATCCAACAGGCGTTGAGGAACTCCTGCAGCGGTCACATCCGTAATCTGTACAGGCGCATGAGGTAGATCATGCCGAGCAGGGACTTGACAGACCTTACCCTGGCCAGGTCCATGCCCGACAGCCATTGCACCTTGCCCAGGATGGCCTTCGTCCTTTCCTTCGATGGAGAAGCCAATTGGGCCCCTGTGTCGAGCCTGGCTCCCAGGAACAGGGCGACCTGCGACGGTACCAGGTGGGATTTTGCGAAGTTGATCGAGAATCTCAGATCCGTGATCCGTTGGACGATCTTCGCTGTATGATCGACAGCACGTTCTCTTGACTTTGCCCGGATGAGCCAATCATCCAGGTAGGGGTAGATGTGGACCCCCTGCAAGTGCAGCCACGCTGCCACTGGTGCCAGGCATTTGGTGAACACCCTGGGCGCCGACTTTAGTCCGAAGGGCCTTGAACTGATAGTGACACCCATGGACCACGAATTGCAGGAACTTTTGATGTCCTTTTAGAATGGGGATGTGAAAGTAGGCATCCTCTAAATCCAACGACGATAGGAAGTCGCCTTCCTCCAGCTGTCTCAGCACGTGCTGGAGGGTGACCATCCGGAACTTCTGGGACTTGATGTACTTGTTTAGGCGACGAAGGTCCAGGATGGGTCGCCAACCGCCGGTCTTTTTCCTTACTAGGAATTAGTGCGAGTACACTCCGGAGCCCCGCAGCCTCTTTGGGACGAGTTTGATGGCTCCCTTCTTTAGCATCGCTCGTACCTCCAGCAGCAGTTGAGGAACGTGATTTTCCTTCCTGGCCACAGGTGGAATACGGGGACACTTCCTTAGAAACTCCAGAGTGTGCCCATGGGCCAGGGTATCAGCACCCAACGGTCGGTGGAGATGGACTCCCACACACTGACGAATTTCGCCAGCCGGCCTCCACTGGGGTGCTCAGGGGTGCTCAGGTGGGGGCTGGACGCTGCAGCCGGTTCAGTCCTGCTTGGCCACGGCCTTGCCACCTTGGCGACAACGCCAAGATCCTCCTGTCTTGCCGCGACCTTTGTAGGCCACCTGCGACGAGGAGCGGGCCGTCTGGCGGTATGAGGAGCTGCCGCCGTCTCCTTTCCTGTCTCATCCCTCAGAACAGGGGGGAGGAGATGAGGGCTGCAGAGGCCATGAAGGCTGGTAAGGAGGTGGGGGGATGAGTTCTCCGCTTGTTTGGTGGACTTTCCGACAGTCCAGGCTCCACTGGCTCGTCCGTTGGGGGTAAGGGCAGCCTTGGCCTCATCTCCGTACACAAGGCCTGAATCGCCATCAAGATAGCTCCTGAGTTGTCTTGTGGCATCGGCACCGGCCTGCGACAGGAGCAACGGTTGGGGAGTAGGATCTCATTCCCCCCACGGCTCGTGGTTCCTCATCTGAAAAGAGGATTCCCTCTGCGTTGGCAGGGAAACGCTAGGCCCCGAGGACTCCTCCACTGGTGCACCCTCCACAGGCTTTGCCAGGGCCGCCACGACTCCCTCGACAGAGGCCTTAACCGGGTTAATCAGGGCCTTTACGACCATGGGCGTGCCCGAGGCCTTCACGTTGGGGGGAGGGTCACTGCCTCGCTCCCCCTCGGGATCAACCGGGGCTTCTCCCGAAGCTTACCCGGGTTCTCCGACTTTCTCTTTCCCGAGCCAGAGCATTGGCTCGTAGTTGATGGCGTCGGTGACAATGCGCCCTGCCTGGCAGCTGAGGAGCGCGAACGATCGGCGCTCCCGGTGCCCACGGACTGGCAGTGCTTTGCCTTTTGTTGGGCCCCCGTCGCCAGGGCACCCTCAAAGTTCTTAGAAGACCGCTCAGACTTCCTCTTCTTCTCACCTGCTGCTGGGCTCTTCCCTTCCAGCCAGTTGGTGAGGCGGGTACGACGATCCTTCATGGTCCGTTCGGACATGTTCTTGCAAAACACACAGTGCTCTCCACATGCGTTTTGTTTTTGAGAAGGCAGTAGAGGCATTGAGAATGCTCATCCTCTTTGAAGACATTTTGCAATCCGCATCCAGGGCAGCTCCTGAAAAGCTTAGATCCGAGCGTCGTGTTTCCTTTGTCCTGGGCCATGTCCACGCGGGGTAGGCCTCAAAGATCTTCCAGAGTCTTCCAAGAAGCAAAACTCGATGAAAACTTCGCCCCTGAGGGCCTTCCCTCCTTTTTCTCCTCCGTCATGGTCGGAGGGCGCAAAGTAGGCCTAAGAAAATTCCAAAAACGGGTCCCCCTTGATCGGAAGCAGAAACGGTGGAGCTTGAGGCTCGATTGACAGAAAAATTTTGAGATTAAACTCTTGGAAAAAAAAAAAAGTTTTCTTTATCAAGCATTCCCAGCCTGACGACGAGGAATATTCATGAGCATGTGAATCCATGCCAGACCCCATGCTGGAGAATTGATATATTTTTGACTAATAAAATGGTATGTTTTGAACAATCATCAAATAGTTGTCTGCCTCGCATTGCTGACCCCTTACACTTCTTTGTAGAAGGTGGCCCATTGGATAAACACCCGTGCCTCTGGTAAAGTGGGAATTTGTTGCACTATTTTACTGGCTAAACTGCAGAATTCTTGGTTGCAATGCACACTCCATCTGCCTATACAGGCCTTATGCACTGCGGCCCTCCTGCAAATAAGACATCCAATAGACTTTTTGTATGCTTTTTGTTCGGTCCATATAGAACATGACTCATCTGTAAATATCAATGGAGCGTAATGATGTTTCTGCTGGATTCTCTGGCTTTTGAAAAAGATGGTACCTCAATACTGATTTCAATAGAATTTAGAAACGTGTATCAGTGGGAAACGTGGGTTTGTTTCTGAATGCCTCCAATGAAAAGCGCTTCTACAAAGCCTGCAGGTCGGTCACTTTTCTCATGGAAGTGATCGCAATGAGAAGGCCACCTTATACATTAGATGTTCAAGCAAACGTTTATGTATTGGCTCAAACTGAGTTTATGTAACACCATATTTAGGTCCCAGCAAGGAACTGTTCAGAGCACTGTTTGATGAATACTGTGGACACCTTTCAAGAAGGCACTCAACACTATATCTTTTTCTGGGAGCTTACAAATGCAGTCAACACTGCCAGATGTACACTAACTGTGAATCTAACAAATAAAGTGAATAATACCTTGCAGCATGAAGTTAAGACTGAGGTGAGTGTTTAGTACACCAATTTACAAAATGCTTCCATCTATTATAGTAACACATTGGTGTGTTTGGTTTGCAAGTTTACCTAATAATGTCCCTACACCTAGGAGGCAGCTAGAAGTGTGCAAACTCTGACTTCAGGAACCATGCTGCCAAGTTCAAAGATAGTGGATTTTGGTGTTTTAATTGCTGTTGAGATAATTGGTTGTATGACTGATGCTGCTTGAGAAGGGTGTCCAATGCCATTTACACTATGTGAGGGTACCATACCTGATGCGAGTTGGTGAACCCTGTATTAATGTTTATGTTCCACCTTGTGCTGTAATGCTCTTTGAGGAAAAGCATAAGCAAACATCACTGACTTTAGAATCCAGAGAGCATTCTTCAGATACCCTAGTAATGGACATCTGGAGGCAAAGGTGTGGCATTTGTACTTATTGCAAACAAGTACATATCTGGAGTTCCCATATTTGGGATCTTCGTTTGAGTGCTTCTGTGCCAAGTTCCCACTCTTGTTCCTGTTTGACATGAAGGCTGGGGGTGCCTGCCAAGCATTTGTCTGTTCTCAGCACAACGTCCCTTTGGATTCACCATTGTCTAATCTGTTGAGCAACTTGTGACAACGTCTGAAAATGTGTACCCTTCAACATACTATTGGGTACCAACAGTGTAGTGTTACCACAGCATGTGTGATTATTACAATTGGATCATCCCAGTCGCCTAGCATCACTAAAGATGGAGTCATTTTTGCAAAAGTCTCAAGTGTGGTTGCACATGTGGTAATAGGTAAATGCATGATGCCATTCCCATTAATCACATAACCTTTCGCAGATATTGAGTGAGATGGCTGACACGATTACCTAGAAGACCAAGATCCTTTCCTCCAAGGGTTGCAGCTTTTCCGTCTCTGGTCCCCTCCTCCCCCCTCTCCAATAACCGATTTCCCAGGGCATTCGATTGGCTTTGAGAAGCCAAATTGCTACACTCCAGGCACAATTCCTTTGGTGTAACACAGTTTTGCTCTGCTCCCAGCAGTAGCAGTCTTCTGGACAGGGATAAACATGTACGCCCTGTCCACCACTAGATGTAGATGGGCTCCCACCACTGCCAATAGCTTTGTGAATATATATGGTGCCGATGTTATCCCAAAAGGAAGACCCTTGAACTGCTAATGCCTGTTGGCCACCTCAAGTATGAGAGGTTTCTGATGCTTAGGGTACATGAACATACAAAAGTATGCCTCTCATGTATATTATGGCCATGTAATTTGTTTTTAAGCATTGCATTACCACATTTTGAATATGTGTGCCTTCCCTAGGGGTAAAAGCAAGCAGGATGTCACTGGGAGAGACTGCCCCTGTGGGGGCATGGACTCCCGCACCTGTGAGTAACTCCCTAAAGAGTTCCTTAAAACTACCTCTTCCACCATGTCCCCCAAGGACCTATACCAAGAAGGAAACAATACGTGTTATTGTGAAACTGAAATAGTAACTACCACTTGAAGGGAAGACAATTCTACTGAAATTAAAATGGATAATTAAGTCAAAGGGATTCAAGAGCCGATGGGAGAAAACAGTAAAGTAGAAGCTAAGCAGGGGGATGCCCACCAGAATGTCACCTCTGTAAGGTGAGGAGACTGGGAACTCCAGCAAGCCCAGGAGTTTCAATCTGGCTGTTGAGCCAGAGTTGAGCAAGCAGACGCACAGGTTCCTGTCTATTGGAGAGGAAGCAAAGCAGCAAGCGGCGTGGCCACAGAGAGCTACTGGTGTACTGGAGATCCATTGAAGCACGCAGACACTGCTACACGGATAAGACCACAAACAAATCAGCACTTCAGATACGGAACAGCCCTCAGAAGGGACTGCAACAAGAACAAGAGGGAAGAGAAAAAAAGCTGTGGACAAATGAAGGCGAAAAGCAAACCCAAACAAAACGGGTACCAAGCGACGTTATCCACATGGTACAGAGGTAACGGGGAAAGGTCCATCCCAGGGAAGAGGCGATATATTATATGAGCATTTTTACTTGTCCCATTCAATATAATACAAAGCTATCTTTGAGAAGGAGAGAAGTGAATGAACGTCACTTTATGACCATTCATACTCGTCCCAGTCACTACAATGGGAATATATCAATTAGAGAAATGATTGAGAATTAGTATAAAAAGATTTGTACTCAGACCAGTCAAGTTAACCATGACAGACTGGAGAAGGAAAAGTAGATAGTTACCAGGGTACTCCTACTCGTCCCAGTCAAGATAACGGGAATACTATAGAGAATACAAGAGAAGAAAAGAAATAGTTATTAAACCATTCCTACTCGTCTCAGCAAAGATTCTGAGAGTATAATCCGAAAAGACAGTTTGAGGTAAAACCCTCAGAGTAAAGAGACTCGTTATAGTCAAAGTAAAGGAAGCATCATCCTGCAAGGGAAGGAAACAGAAAATCCTGAGAATAAGGATCAAGAAATTTGTATCTTGAAGGATGTATATCTTGGAGGTTAAAGCCGTTGAGTCCAAAGGAAGAAAAGGGGACCTCCACAGAGAATTGACGGAAGGTTGGATAAACCTACCATGGGAGAAGGGAAGAATATATATTTGAAATAGAATCAAAGAAGAAAGTAATCAACAAATAATTGAGACCGATAAGATGAGAGATCAGTACCAAAGCAAGAAAGTCACATATTGAGAAAGACCAGAGAGCAAACAAGTGTACAAAAAACAGTGTGAATTAATAAAAGATGTTTCGAGGAATTATTTGAAGATTGGTTATTCCAGGAGAAGGGAGTCATTTTTCTGCTTTTAGTTGCACTCAGTAGAGGTTGGGTCAGTTTGGACAGTGGACAGATTATTTTAAGACATTCACCGACTACCGACAAACACCTAAGTTTTGTTAGGTAAGGAATACCCCATAGAAATAGGGAGATATAGGCCTTTACCTTTTTACTTTAGAAAACATACATACTGAAATGTCTAACAAGAGTCCTGGTCCTCCTTCTGACCCGCCACAGCACCCAAGGATCTTGCATGATGGTCAACGAGGCTGAATAAAGGATGTAACCCTTCCTCCCCACTAGGGAGGGATGGTGCCTGGAAATGGAAAACAACATGCACCGAAATTGAGTTAAGCCAATTTTGGGGCAGAGTCCTGGTTGGTAGAAGAGGAGACAACTGGTTTAGTTATGGAGCAAGTTCAGGATTTCTCAAAAAGAACAGAAGAGCTAGACAACTTCCTTTTAGCTGCTTGTCTTCCTTTGAAGTTAGAGGAGGTTTGGCAGTCCGATTTCAAGGGTGCTGAAATTGCACTTGGTAGTAATTATATCAGTTTTACAAGTTTGAAGATCTTCATCTGTGGACAGTGAACATAAGGTTTTCCAGTCAAATGGAAGACCCATCCCCATCTTGAATGTCAGAATAAAGGGAGGACGTTTTTTTAAAAGGCATTCCTACCCACAGAGGACTGTATGGCTCTGGATGAAGTATCAATGAGACCTTTATTGATCTGCAACATTTGCAATGCTGTTTCTTTG
Organism: Ambystoma mexicanum; assembly: GCF_040938575.1. Taxonomy (NCBI): domain Eukaryota; kingdom Metazoa; phylum Chordata; class Amphibia; order Caudata; family Ambystomatidae; genus Ambystoma; species Ambystoma mexicanum. The sequence goes on from NC_090933.1 coordinate 607,109,187, forward strand.
CTCTCAGATAATCAAAAGAATAATTATTTGTGGGTGACCAGTGTAAGCAACCCTCCACATTTTTCCAGAGCCTACCAAGTCTGCATGTTATACCCAGTTAGAACTGTAGCCACATTAATCTGCCCGAGTCCATGTTATGCTCACCTAGTATCCACAGGGACGCCACCCAGCCGGGTTACTCACTTTGCCCCAATGTGGTCTGCGGGGAAGGTTCTGCCTTGTGGTAGAATTAGGCAGGCTCTCCGTTCTGCCTTCTTTGCAGGGGCGTGTTGTCTTTCATGGGCGAGTGTGGTACAGTTACCTCACTGACGCCAGCCCATTTGATATTGTTCAGGTAGGTCTTATTGCTGTTCTTTAGTTTTGTTGCTATCCTGCATGCCTTTCTTTGTTTAAAAGGTCTCTTTTCTCCCTTAGGTATGCAGAGCTTCAGCGCGGCGAACTGGCTTGGTTGAGCCCCACTGGTAAATGATGGTGCGTTAAGAGCGCTATGATGCGGTAAGTAAGCGCTATGCGCAGCGCTGCAAAGTCTTGCCTTTGTTAACCTGTGTTGTCCTTCCTGGTAGGTCGCGGTGTTCTTCAGCGCGAGTGGAATGTCCAGAGTGGTGCCAGCCGATAGGCGACCAGCCAGGTAAGCCTTTGGAGCAGTTTGTAATTTGTAAATGTCTCTACTGCTTTCTTTAATGTTGCCTCCATCTTCCTCTTTCAGGCCATTCTGTCCGGGAGGCGCACAGATTCGAGGAAGCTGTTCTCAGTAGCTGCAAGTGTTTAAAGATGAAGACTGCAGGTAAGAGACTGCTGCCAATGATGTTCCTTTTGTCTCCTTGCAGGTTCTGCTTCTCCGCAGTAATAGCTGGACACAGTGAGCGTCACGTTGCAAGCTGCAAAGTAACGCGAAGCGAGTTGTCTTGCTCGGGCTTGGTTTAAATAGCCCCAACAAAATAGTCCAGGTAAAGTAGTCCCTAGGCTACCACACCCAAAACACTAGACCGCATAGCTTGGTTCTTAGGAACCAAGCTATGTGGATGCCTCCATGTTGGCTGACAATACAATAAAGTAGTTCCCAAGCACATTGTTTTTCATGGTGTATGAGCCTGGCCCCATGAGGGCTTTTGAAGAGGATGCCAGGCTCTAGAGGCCCGAGTCCTGACTCCACCTGGCCAATGGGTTTGCCAGAGGGGGTTTTGGGCGAGGGGCGTGACAGATCATAGGCATTTTGTTAAATCTTCTTGCCTTGTAATTCGCAGAAATCGGAATCCTTGCCAAGGGCCGCAGGAGGATTCTGAATAGGACTTTGGCTCTTCCTCAGGGCTGCGGAAAGCACGGATTGGGTTGGAAAATTCCTCATAACCGTAAAGGGGATGTATTTAGGGGGGTTTATATTTAGAATCCAAAGTCCTGGAAACAACTGGTTCAAAATAAGGCCTCAACCAATTATGCAATGACTGCTCCATTATAGAAGCCTCCATCACCAGAAGAGGTTCATCTGGAGTGGAAGCGTAGCGACTCGGAAAAACGGCCTGAAAAAGCAGGTTTTCGAGAAGCACAGCATTGGACATTACCAAATGAAATTGCCTTGTAGACTGAAGATACATTTCACCATACGAAGTGGCAAAAATATGGTCAGCCCATGCCACCATAAAGGGTGGTGGGGGATTAACTGACAGTGTACCCGTCCGCACTAGGGGGTGGGGGGACAGACAGGGGAAGAAGGCCCCTTTGGAGTTAAACATTTGTTCAAAACCTTAGTGGCTAAAATATCCAAAAAGTCAGATATGACAGAAAGCATGACTGCAGTAGAGGTATCAATCTTCTCTGTAGAGGGCACCGAAGGGCCAGGATCAGGAACCTCATCTGAAGAAGCCAAAGGAGAAATAAAAGCATCCACTAAAGTTGAAATATCAGATGTGGGCTACGAAATAATTATTGAAGCGCTAACTGGTTCTTGGTACACATTCAAAACTAGTAGAATTGGTAACAAAACATTTGCTAGAAAGATCACACCCAGGACCAAAAAGCTGAAGGAATTTCCAGCTCCAGAGAGAAATGAGGTCCAAGTGACGACTTCTCTCGATGGTGTACCGAACAGCTCTTGCGGTAGTAGTGTAAAGTAATCCGAAGGATCATAATGTTCAGCTTCAGTATCCAAAACGTGAATCTGTTCCGAAAACAAACTATGTGCACGGACCATTCTAAAAAAGAGTACCTGTGCTCCTTAATCTTAGAAGAGTTAGCCAGCATCGAAGCTGGTGCCAAAGGAGGTTTATGGTCCTTCCTCTTAGGTAGGCCTGAAGAGGAATAGGACTTGGCTGGTTTAAGGTACGCCGGTTCCAAAGTAGCGTGCTTTGGTACTGCTGGTGTAGACTTTGCGGTACTTGATCTCTGGAAAGAAGTCGACTCAAGCTCTGGATGAAAGGAACTGGACTCTAAAGTCTTCCGTTATTTACAGTCGGAGTGAGTTTTGCCTGTTCGGGATGCAGTTGAGGCAGGGACACTCCGGTATCTTCTGAACCTTGTCTTGAGTGAAAAGGCTGTGCGGTAGATGAAAAGCCTTGCAATTTGCTGCTCTCCCACAAAGAGGTAATCACAAGTGCATGCTTTCAGAGTGACCTGAACAGCTGGTGGAATGTCCCATGGAATCTTCAGTCCCTAAATGAAGTCCCTCAGCGGAACGTTTTACCAGACCCGCACACTTGAGCATAGGGAATAAGCAAGTTCTCTGCGACCTGTGTTCAATACCGACAGAACTGACAAAAACTCACCGGATGGCAGTTTGACAGAGGATTTGTGAAAGTCAGCTGCAAAGGTCCGCTTATCAGATCCAATGCACCTCTTGAACCCATCATAAACGGCACACGTGGAGGAGGACACAAGGTTGTGTAAGGAACTCATGGTGGCAACAGTAAAGACAGACACATGTGATCACAGTTCAAGGGTGTTTATTAAACTTCAAAAGGTAGGTTGTAAAAACACTGAATCTAAACCTAAATCTAAGATGGGAGCCAGCTTCAGCCATTAAATAATAAAACGGTGCTAGTGGCATCTCGTTAAATAAAAGGGCCTATACTAAGAAAAACCTATTGCCAATCCTTACGCTAAACACAAAAGAAGTGTGGGATAATGTTCTTAAGAAAGAAGGAAGTGTTCATAAATAAGTCCCTTCCCCACATTTTCAGCAGGGGACAAGGTGAGACTTTGGATCATGGCACATGCTCAAGCTTTCCCAGCATGAGCCAACAGTTCCGCTTTCAGCAATTAGGGCTTTCGGTGGTTAAGTCTCTTTTCTACAAAAAAAAGTATCTTGCCAGCATGGGCCAGATGTATTCAAATAATAAAACAGAGTTCCCTTTCACATATACATTGGGTGATATATTTCACCTCTGGATCCCACCCTTTCCGGGCACAGATCCTTAGAAAGTTAATTAATGATACCAGGACCTCTAAGAGTTGTGTTCGCGGCCTGTCAGGTTCCAAGTATCAAAATCAACAAAAAGTTCCTCTCTTTATTTGGGTGATAGTACTTCACCCCTGGCTTCCCCCTCTTCCGGACTCAGACTCCTCTTGAATATCACTTTTGTCAGGTTCACTCTGGCATGGCATGCATTAAAAGGCTTTCTCTCGTGTTGGCTTCATTGCACTCACGGGTCGGTGGGTGTTGGCTTTTCACCCTTGGATCCCCCTCTTCCAGGCTCAGATCAGACTCGACTGTTTGCCTCTCACGATCGGGTTCACTATGGTTTTCAATGCAACATAGTTGGTGACTTTCACAAATCTTAATGTCTTTTTGTCCGTTGGACATCCCTTAGCCGTGTTCACTCTTGTCAACACACATGACTTAAGACTTTGTCTCCTCTTTATCGGCATCCCTTGTTAGGGTTCACGCTTGCCAATCTGTCAATAGTGCCTTTTTCCATTAAACTCTTACGATGCAGGATTCATTTCCTTTGGCTTCACAATCATCGATCGGTCAAAGACTTTCGACTGCACAGAGGATTTTAGAAGACCCCTGTATGACCACTTTGACCCCCTTCTCACCTTTCCCAAGGCCTTCTGGTTATGGTAGTTTCAACAATCTGGTAATCAGCCAGACTTTCCTGAATGAGCACGCATGCATTGCCAGACCCCTCTGTTGCTGGTGATCCCCATTTCAATTTCAATCACTCTTTATGGTTTCACAGTTCAATAAGCCATTTGCTACTTTTTCGTTCAACACAGTTCGGTTTCTTATCGACTCTCCCCTCGACTCACTGACCGTGATGAACTGCTAGACTTTCCTCCTCTGTAGAGTCAAGGTTGGTACCACGGAGAAAAGACTCTCTCCCCGGCTTGGTTATCAGCAGAGGAGGGTCTTGTGTACTGTTGACATCTGCTGTAACACACGCTGGCTATTGTTCACAGTCTTAAGATTCCTTCTGCGGAAGTCTCACAGGCCTTGATCCACCTTTTATCCCTGTGGGGGAAGGGTAAGAGCAGTCTGGTGTGTGCGGCTCTCGTCAAGTGCCTGACTGCTTGACCCTGGTGTTGGGACATGTCAGGTAAATGGCAATATGTGAAAGTGTTCGCGTCGGGAAGAGGGTGCGGGGGGTTAAAGTGCGTCTATCCTACGTGGAATCTTGGGGAAAATGTGTCATGAGAAGGCGGATACCACCTCTCAACTGTTGGTGTCCCACTCCCCGAGGACCCCCCAGCCAGGTGATCCTCCCTCACTAGTCCACCCCAGGAACTGGATCCAATAGCGATGGCCGTGTCATGGCCACCTGGATGACAGACCCCCAGGGACTAGTCAGGAAAGACACCTTCAGGTTTCTCAGTTGTGAAAAAGAATATTCAATGAAATCCCAAAAATACAACCCTCACGGAGGGAAAGGGTGGTAAAATGTAAAAACAAATGCCCACAAAAGAAGGAACCCCATGGCAAAGCTTTTCCCACGTTGGACTGAATAGATTTAAAAACATGTACTGGGAGATTTCATGTGGGGACCAAAGAGTGGGAGAGGGGGGGAATGGGGTAAAAGGTACTAGGATCATGGTGTATTCTGGGATGTACCGAGATACATTCTTAAAAGGTCTTAAAGTGACAGCATCCTCTTTTTGGGAAGCTTTTTCCAATGCAGGGTGTACCAACCAGTTGGGATGGAGGGGGTGGCAGTGGAGGAGGGAAGCAGGAATACCTGGGGGTGCAGGATGCTGGAATACCTGGAACGGAAATGTGGTTTTCTGGAATTGATAGCTTTGGTCTGTTTAACGGAATGGTAAGGAGTGGCATATAGTTGCAGTTATTGGCCATTGCGCCACCGTGTATTCCCTTGTCATCTGGGTGAAATTTGTCCCTGAAACGTATCCTAGAGACTTGTGGTCTTGTTCAGCCTTCGAGCATTTCATTGACTATCTGGCTAAGCAATAGCTCACCAACTATAGTTTTTTTTTTTTATAAAATCAGAGCTGCCTGCATGCTGAGTTGAAACTTATGTCTGACGTTGGGCCTTGACATGCAATGGTGACCATCATGAGTCACTCATTATCTCTCCCTGAATTAATAAGCAAACAGCTGAAAGTTTGTATTTCTTCTCAATGCAGGTGTTCAGAGCATGTACTGGTGCAAGTCTCAGACCTGAAGGAGTCTTTTCACCAATTCCATACATGGGACACACTGGGCCACTGGTTTTGGCTCTCCTCTAAAATGTCCTCTATGAAATGCCTCTCTTTGCCAGACTTGCATGCTGCTGCTCTCGTTAGACACGCCTGCATAGGAACATTGGTCCGGGGTGGGAGACAGACGAATGGGCTAGTCGGGGCGGGGAGAGCACATCTTTCTGTGGTGTTTCTTCACCCACCCATGAATTAGCTGCGTTATACCCTGTTGGAGGGAGCGTTCATCAGCAGTAACCAGCTGGACTGCAAGGGTTTTAGCTTGTCAGGTTGCGCACCAACATGTTGAGACATCTCAACTTTTTTCAATGCGCTTTCATATCCACATTAGCTATTTTTGCACAAAGCCTGTCCTTGCCACAAATAAAGATCTTCCTCTTGTGTCTCAAAGATCTTCCTGACCACATTCTTGTAAATACTACTCTTCCACTAGGTCTTCCCACTAACCTATACTTTTCTTGGTATGCATGGTACTTTGCTGCAACTCCTGTGCTACATCCCTCTACCAGCTTCACAGAAGCTTGAACAATTTCTGGCAGTAGGGAATGAAATCAAATTGGAGATCCTTTGTGGAGTGTTGGTGCTTTGGCTGTACCCATGACTCATGTTTGACGTGCTCTGGTGTCTTGGGCCAAACATGTAGTGTGAACCTCCCTTTCAGTGACAATCATTTTTCATTGTTTTGTTTTTTAGCACCATGTTTGGCGAGTTTTTTTTTTTCCCCAGTGTTGGGACATTTTACACCATGTTTACTGTGTTTTACGATTGTGTTTTTTGGTACAGCGATTTGATAGATGTTCATTGTCAGTGTGCTATGTGGTTTTGTTGCCCGAATTGTGTCTGTGTGCTGGAAATCAAGAGATTGGCAACCGGCCACTTGGGTAATACACCAGTGTGTGGCCCGTGAGGCGAGGTAGACAGGCTGCTTGGAGTCTGGCAGAACCACTGTATCTTTGTCTACTTATGCCTCAGAGGAGTGGCTTTCCTTCCGACCTTGTGGCTTTAGTCCACTTTAAGGCATGCTCTGCAGAGATGGAGCCAGCATTTTTCCTCAGCTTTGACAGACTCCCAAAGCAGTAGCCACAATAGGAGAGAGAAGAATTTAACCATGCAGAATTCTCAAAGGGCAGAATAAAGGACTGCCTTACCAAATGCAACACCCTGAGCGTGGGAAGTATCTAGAGAGAAATGCCTAGTAAACGTGTGTATAAATGACCACATTGCTGCACACCAATGTTCTTAATAGGGACCCCTATTGCAGGGCAGTCGAGGTGGCCATGCCCCTGGTGTAATGGGCACGCAAACCCTCAGGAGGGTCCTCGCCTGCCAGCCTGTAGCATTTAGAAATAGTGAGGATGATCAACCTGGGTCTGCTTGGAAACAGCCTGAGCCAGTCTGTGTCCGGTATACCCAACAAAGAGCTGGTCGTCCACTCTCAATTTGGACATCCTGGAAACATAAAAACTCAGCGCTCCTAGGGTCCAACCGATGTAGCTTGTCCTCCTCCTCCTTACTAGGATGCGGAGGAGGGTAGAATGCCGGCAGCACAATTTTCTGCTGTGGGTGAAAGTACGAAACGACCTTAAGCAAGAAGGAGGGTTTCACCCTCAAAACAACCCTGCCTTGTGGAATATAGTAGAGAGTGGCTTAGAAGAAAGCGCTTGCAACTCAATCACTCTTCTTGCAAATGTAAGAGCAACTAACAATATAGTCTTAAAAGTCAACAACCTCAATGGACATGAGTGCAAGGGTTCAAAAGGAGCACCCATCAGAAATTTTAAAACCAGGTTGAGGTCCCACACCTGAAATGTAGACGGTTGGAACACATTTGTGAGCCCCTTTAGAAACCGAGTGACCAGAGAGATCTTAAAATAGGAACATTCCCCTGAAGAGCACTTAAAACTCGAAAGTACTGCCAGGTAACCCTTGATGGTACCAACCTGAAGACCTTTGTGTGCCAATGAGAGCAGAAAGGTAGAACATCTGGTGTTGTACACTGAAAAGGATCAACATTCTTGTCTCTACACCAGTCACAAAACTTATTCCAATGGCAACGGTACAGAGACTTCGTTGCTGGCCGTCTTGCCGAAAGCAACACCTCCATCACGTCATCTGGGAGGTCCCAATCCTTGTAACTCAACCTTTCAAAAACCAAAGCGTGAAGGTTGAGAGTGTTGACCTCTGGATGGAGAACCCGACCCTCCCCCTCCCGAGAGAAGATTCTCCCTTTGTGGAAGGCATATCGGAGGACAAATGGACAGGTCTAGAAGGTCTGGGTATCACGTTCTCAGAGTTTGCCAGGAGGCCCAATCCAGGACAATGAGGATCATGCAGTTTCCGAACCTCCTTAACTTCCCGATTACTTGAGGAATGAAGGGGACTGGAGGAAAGGCGTACAGCAGTGGGAAATCCCAATCCACCACTAACATCTAACAGAGCTCCTCTCTGAAGAAATTCCTTTGAGCTGTACAGTTCGCACTTCCGGTTGACACTGGTTGCGGACCGATCCACTTGAGGGCTTCGTCAAAAGGGCGAAGATCTCTTGAAGGATTTCCTGAGCTAGTTCCCACTCATGGGAGACTGCTCTGCCTGCTCAAGAGCGTCCACCGCTGTGTGCTCCTCCCTATCCAGGTGAACCACAGAAAGGGGAGATTCCTTCTTGAATAGCCCAATACCAGAGCTGCATTGCCTCTGTGCACAGTAGTAGTGACCCTACACGGCTCCTCTCTTGTGGTAGTGTATGGCCACTGTATTGTCCGTCATTATCAGGACATTCTTTCCCCATACAGACGGCAGAAAAGCCTTCAGCACTAGTCTTATCGCTCTCGGCTCCAAAAGATTGGTGTGAAGCTTGGACTCCGACAGAGACCAACGACCGCCGACTGCCAACTCATTGGCGTCAGCTCCCCACCCTGTGAGTGAGACAGTCACTACAGTGATCTCAGGCCATGGTTGCCCAAAGGTGTTAGCCGTTCAGAACATTGTTCTTGCAGGCCCACCACAGAAGATCCCGTAAGACTCTTGGCGGAATCTGAAGGCGGTCCGACATCTACCGTGGAAACTGGTACCATTGCGATTGGAGCACCCATTGAAGGGATAGCCTTTGCAAGCAGGCCTCTGGCATCAGGAAAACGCAGGATGCAAGGCGGCCGAGCAACCTCAAGAACTTGAAGAGAAGATTCTGGGCATTCTGGAATTTTGTTCCCATCTGGAGAAGGTCTTGAGCCCTCACCTTGGCAGGTGAACTACCAAGGAAGTATCTAAAACAGCCCCAATGTACAGGAGCTGTTGGGAAGGTGCCATTTGGGACTTCATGAAATTGAGGGAGAAGCCTAGTCTGTGAAGGGAGTGGCAGTGAACGCTGAGATGATCCAAGGCTTGTTCAGGAGAACGCGCCCCGATCAGTCAATCATCCAGGTAGGGGTGGATGTGAATTCCCCCTCTCCTGAGATGCGCTACCACCACCACCAGTTTGGTGAATACCCTCAGGGCAGAGGTCAACCAGAACAGGGTTCGAAACTGATAGAGGTTTTCTGTTGGAGGCTCGCACTGGTATTTCCTGTGCTTGAGATGGATCGGCACATGAAAATAAGCATCCTGAAGGTTCTAATGACACCAACCAATCTTGAAGTTGGAGGGCCTGTAGAATCTGAGAGTGACCATCTTGAATTTGTCTTTCCTGAGGAACTCGTTGAAGTATCTCAAGTCCAAGATGGGTCTCAGTCCCCAGTCCTTTTTGGGAAAAAAAAAAATATGGGAAATACCAACCCTTGTTCCTCTCCGCCACAGGCATTGGTTCTATAGTGTCTTTCTCCAGCAGGGTTAAAATCTCCTGCACAAGGAGTGGATCCGGAATCCTCACAGAGTGTTTCCCCGGTAGATTGGTCTGAGGCTTCCTTAGAAAGGGAATGCAGTAGCAGTGGGCCATTGATCCCAGAGCCCACGCACCTGAATTAATGGGCTCGCCATTCTCCGAGATGCTGAGACAGTCTAGCCCCCAATGTAGAACTATGACTGAAGCCTTCAGAGTGGTCTTGAAGCAGCTGTTGCAGCAGCCGATTGTAAAGAGGCTGCTGATAGAGCGGACTTTCGCACCTCTACCTCGTCCACCACGAGGGAACTTGGCCTCTGACTGGCCATTCCCCTCACCCTTGCAAATGAGAAGTAGTAGCAAAAAGATCTACCCCTCAACGGTCGTCTGCTGGAATGAAAAGGCTGAGGTTGCCCAACAGAGGTGGAGGTCTGCAACTTCTCAAGGCTCTCATCAGCCTTGCTGCCAAAAAGATGAGACCCGTCAAATGGCATGTTTAGAAGATGAGCCTGCACATTGGGTGCAAAACCAGACTTCTGCAACAACGCAAACTTACGCATTATGGTGCTCCTGGCCATGGATCTGCTGATACCATCCGCAGAATCCAATCCAGACTGGAGGGACTCTCACATGGCTTCCTTGCCGTCCTTAATAGCCAGAAAGCCACCCCTCATCCCCTTCTGGAATGTGCTCCGCCGCCATGGAGATGCACGCCAACAGAGTGCAAACATTTTGCAAGTGCACAGGTGGAGTTGGCTGATTGCAACGCCATACTCCCCACCGAAAATACCTTCCGCGCCCATCCATCTGCACGCTTATCGTCCCTATCAGGAGGGATGGAAGGGTACGTGGCCTGCTTCGAGGTAGCCGTAGTGCCTGGACCACCAGAATCTCGTGAGTGGGGTGTTGGGACAGATAGACGAGGTTGCTACTGGAGGGACGGTATTTTCTTGTACATCGCTGGAATATCTCCAGTGTCTCCCAATTCCTGCCCACCCTCTTTTGAAGAGCCACATGGAACTGTAACACAGGATCCGTAGGCGGACTCTTGACCAAAATATCCTTAAGATCATCCTGACTATAATGCGCTGGAGGCCTGGACCACCCCAGGTACTCAACCACCTTAGATATAAGGTGCCTATATGAAGAGTCGGCATGCTCCTCAGGTTCCGGCTTGCCCAACTCCGGAGAAGTATCAATACCATTTGTGTTGTGCAAAGTGTCACACAGGTCCTGCATCCTGTGCTCCTCTGAAATGAGGCACTCCGGTACATTTGGAGTCCCATACTGGAGCCCAAAGGGGGCATCCTCCCCCTTCGAAAGTTCCTCCTCAAAAATTGAAGTGAGATTCCTAAAAAAATAATCCTTTTTTAGGAAGGGGGACAAAAGACTTCTCGCATAGAGCCCAGAGGCTTGGAAGGCATCGACTTGGACTTAGCTAGAGCTTTCCTTGGCGGGTCAACTGGACCTGAGGGCTGAGTTGGTAAATCAGGCTCAACCGGCATAGACTGCTTTGGCGTCAACAATGGCACCAAAAGGCACCGATGGCTTAACTGGCGTCAAAGACCCAAAGGGCACCAACAACGGCTTCAAACACCTCAATGACAACAGAGATCTTGATCTCTCCCTCAGTCTAGAGTGAGGCCTCTCGATGTGGATCACGCCGTGAACCCGGGCTCGAGGGTGCACAAGTATCAGGCTGAGACCGCTCCTTGCCGGCTTCCTCACAAGGCACGGGCGGAGCCTTGCCCTGCTTTACAAAAAGCTTAAGCATCTCAAACTGGAAAGCTTCCCACTCTGCCGGTGTCGACGTTTTGGACGGGCATGTCACCCTCTCAGGAGTACCTCGAGGAAGGCGACTGGCGGTGTCTTCGCTTTGAACGCCTCGACGAGGAGGAAGAGTGGCGGGAACCACTACGGGACCATGCTTGGCTTTCTTCCGACTAGAAGTCGCCCCTCGAGTCATCAGTCAAAAGGTAGCCAGTCAGGTTTTTTGGAGCTTGGACATCTCGCCTACCTTTAATTTCCCCAGTCGTTCTCGCAAGGCCTTCTCCGTCATGGACTGGCATTTTCAGCAGGTATCCATCTCGTTGCCCTCACCCAGGGATCATAGACAGACCCGAAGTGGATCAGTTATCAACATCTTGGAGCCGCACTCCTTAAATTTCTTAAACCCGGAACGAGGAGTCATCGGGGTAGAATACAAACACATAGTCAAAAAGAGATAACAGCAGTACTTCAGAAGTACGAATTTCACGAGGCAAACATTTGCAGAAAAACGGAACTGAGGCCAACGGGCGCCGTGCATGCTACTTATAACATCGGATGACGTCACCCTCGACAGAGGCCTTTGAGGGACATCGACTTAACACCGTCGACGCAGGGCGCCTTCTGGCGAAGGAAATTCCGAAGCTGGACATTACATGTCAAAGATGAGGAATACATTGCAGGACACAATCCATTCTAATGGGAGTGGCAAGAGCGAAAGACGGAAAGTGTGTCTATGAGCAGGCACTGTAGCAACATAACTTTCAAGAGATTAAGACTAAAAGAAAGCATTACCACAACCTTACTGTGTTGAAGATGATTTAGGTCTTTCTTCCAAAAGAACTGGTGATGAGCTGAGGTGAGCTGTAGTCAGGAAGGAAAGTGTACTCGTGCTGAGTAACAGCATGATGGTGCAAGCCTGGAGGCCAGCACTGTTTTTACCCCGAATACATGACAGCCAAAACCAACCTGCAATGGAAGAGAAGACAGCGGCGCAGGCAACAAAGGTGGGAGGCTAGCAACCCAGGCAGCCGTTGCTGGCGTGACAGAACTGGAGGAAGGGAGGCCTCAACCCCCGGAGCATTGATTGGCAACAACAACCAGCACAGAGACTTAAGGATCACACGATAACAGCGGTCATGAGGAAAGATTCCCAACACCCCCCGGTGGCAATGTGGATCGGTGCAGGTAGATTAGTCAACAAAAGTGAATGTGTAAAAACCAAAATAGGAGAAATGTAACCAGCATCTAAGAGAATTAGAGAAGAGGGGTACAAGTGTACCAAGTGACCCCTAGGCAGTGTACCAACACAAACAAAGGGAAGGCAAGAGAGAATACAAGAGGAAGCAAAGCCCAAGCCATGGCTAACTTACCAGGCCCAACATTGTTCTTACAATCATCTGTGGAACCGGTGGTCGGATGGAAGGGTTTCAGAAATATGTTATGCTGGCGTGTGTGGTTCCCAACTATGCGGTTGAGGTAAAGGACACTTGTTTCACTGCTTGGGTGACGCAGGACAGGAGATTTAGTCTAGTTTGAGCACAGAGTGGCCAAACAGGTATTTTGAAGTCAACAAAAATAAAATAGTGGCTTGTTACCATTTTGCAACCAGAAAACAAGAGAGGGGAGACCATTGAAGAGTTTATAATGGTATTGCACTCCCTGCAATACATACATTTGAGATCATTTAATTGAAACACATGTGTACAGGCGAGTTATAAATGCCATATCACTAAATGCATGAACGACAAAGTAAAGGAGGAACTATGGAAGGAAAAGGACCCCACATTGGACCAAGCAATCTAAATAGAAAAGCATACAGAGAAGTGCATTAAGGAACTTGGCCAGGGAGGAGACCTCTGACAAAAACACAGTGCTCAGGGACAGTGGCATGCAAAAACACAGTGATGCTATCCAGAGGAACCAGCAGAGTGGGAGAAGTAAAGATGGCAGAGAGGCAGGTCAGACCAGGCCAATTATTAGTGGGGAGAGCTGGGATCACTATAGGTGTGGAAGTGCACAATATTTAGACATGGAAAGTGTGTTTGTGGTGCATGTTCAATGCAGGGAGTGTGGCAGGAAAGGTCACTTAGCCAGGTGTTGCATGTTTGCATAGGGCCGCAGAAGAGTGATCAATGAAGTTGGAGACAGCAAGTTAATTAACTTGATCAATGCCATCAATAGTGTTAGAAGAAAAAAAAAACTCACGCTCAGATAAAAGCCAATGGTGTTTTTTATTTTGACGCAGATTATGCGTTAGTAAACTGTGCCATGCGTAAGGGGGCCTCAAAGTCAAATGTTAAGGTGAGTGCCTACAGTGAAGCCTCAATAACTTACTGGGGAGTTGGAAGCCGCCCCCTCGCCCCACTTTCATTTGCCCTCTCAAACACCCCAAATATGCAGATAAATTGCTCTCAGCTTAACTAATTCAAGCAATCGATTCCCAGAATTTATGATGGAATTGAAGGACTTTCATGAAGCTACAGGCTTCAAGGTAAACTAGGCAAAATCCAATAGGATAAATATCCAGGTATTACAATCAACGACAATAAATATCATGTAGGATTTCCAATTAAAATGGTCCAAGAAAATGCAACCATGACGATGTGGGTACCCCCCCCCCCACCCCCTGACAGAATTATTTAAAATAAGCCTCTGTTCTACACCTCCAATTTAAAAAAAGGTGGGCGGGCAACGCAAAATATTTCCAGTCTTGTCCGCATTGCAGCAATAAAAATGAACCTAGTCCCCAAAGTCCTATACTTATGTCAAGCCCTCCACCATCCACTGTCCCACATGCCCAATGTATTGCCTTTAACAGAACATGCTGAAATTAGTTTGGGCTTGCAAATGCCCCAGAATGAATGCAAAGTACATTTTGGCTTTCCAGATTGTGCCAATATATCATTGGTCATCATCGGACCAGATACCATGCTAGGTGGCATTGGAGAAGGTCGCGTCGAGGGTGCCCCTGGAATCCCCATCTTTCTCAATCCTTCGGCAAGATGCACTAGCAGGCCTATCAAACCTTCGACAAAAAGTTTGCAGTACAGTGATGGGGCTAATAGGTTATGGGTCGAGCACTCAAGCTTGGCTCCCTTGACGGCTAATTTTCTCTCCATTAAATCTTATTCCCACCTTCAGCTCATGGAAAAAAGGGTGGCTAAAATATCTAAAAGCAGAACTCTCCTCTAGACTTCATCACAGTAAAAGTTTATTAAACCTCTCAGATATTGATAGATTCCTTTACACTCAAATTGTCCATTGGGTATCACATTCTCTAAAGCGGCGGGTCTCGTCAACCAACCCCTCTATAGCCTTGACTCCAATCCAGGGTGAGTATGAATCGTATTTGATATTTATATAATCTACTTGACAAACTCAACCCAACAGATCCGCAGCAGTATATGACAAAGCGGGAGAAGGAGCTACGATCCCAAATCAGCCCAGTACCTTGGTCCAACATATGGAAAAGGGCACGTATGTCATCCTGCTGCATAACCAATAGAGAACCTACTATAGATTTTATCCCCCAACCCCACTCAAATTCATAAGATCCCACCGACTTACTCCCTTTTATGTTTGAGGAAGTGTGGGGAACCATGCACCTTAACACATGTGGTGGCTTGGCCCCAAGGCATAAACTATTGGAAGGCAGTTCTTTCCAGGATCATCGATAAGAAGTAGAGTGCAACCCCTATACCCTCTTGTGGTTCCTATTGGGCGAAGTGGCAGATGAGATCTACCCAATGGAAGGACCCACAGCAGAATCGCACGCCTTCTCACTGCAGCTAGACAAATACTTTAAGGAATTGGAAAGGGTGAGAAGGCCCCATAATAAACATGTGGTGAGTCAAATTCCGGGAAACCATGGCATTAGAGAAGATTATTGCTCTCACCCTCAATCACTTCCCAAAATATTCAACCATGGTCACCTTTCTTATATTATAGAGCTAAACCGCAGATCGGTTTCAGGCCCTCCCTTTTTAGGCATTTTTCTTCTTATAATCAATTAATAGCAACATTTATTAATTTAAAAGTGTGGGAGTCACAGCCTAGAACTGTAACTACTAGCCTTGTTTGAGAAAGGCTAAACTTCACCCATTTCCTGCAAGGGGAGCTCATTTGGGGAAGAATGGCAAGGGAAACTGACAGGGTTGAGGACAGCTGGGAGCTACTTCGCTCCTTGATTGTAGCCAAGAGCCTGGTTAGCTTGACAACAGCTACAAGGAGCTTCTTTTGGCTCTCCAGGACAACTGATGCGGAGTAAATACGCCTATGTAAATGTAACTGTTTGGGACAATCGATAAATCATTAAGACACATCTAAACAACATTTAAAGCAATTGAATCAGAGGAAGGGGCATTACCTGTCGGTTAATGCCCCTGGGGCGATAGTTCCAAGCCTGAGATGAGCGGGGGCTTTAACGTAGCCCAAGGGCATTATCTCCCACCCCCCCAAGTGAGGGTTATTGCCATTAGCATCCCATTGCATTGTAACTGGGTACTAATATCAATTTTTCGCAACTTCAGAAAAATAAATATGGAATAGAAAATGGCCGTCACTGATCGGGATGAAGGGACTACACGTAGTCCCTTCGCTCTTTCCATGAAGGCCAGACAGAGAAAGGAAAGAAACAGCAAGGGACAATCGGATTGTCCCTCACTGGTTACTAATGTATCATAAATAATAAACTAAATGATGTTTGCATCTTATGTTTGTTCAATTTATGGACTGCTATGTACTAGTGGTAGCTCCTAGTTACTAGTTAATGCTGGATACCCAGGAGCTGCTTTTAGCGCCTTGCTATCTAATCTTATTTTTGATCCCTGCTATGATAGATATTCATTACTTGGCCTGTTTTACAACATTCTCCTGTGCCATCTAGCTTTGTATTCTGCCAACTTTGTTCTTTTGTTTATTAAAATTTTTGAAAACATAAGTTTTAAAAAAAAAATGCCTTTCCAGCCTAAATAATAATCACATCTGCTCCACTGTGCTTTCAAGCTAATTCTCAATTCCTCTTTTTATATCCATTTTTAAAAAGGTTCACAGATCTTCTGGTCAAATTACATGTTGAACAGAAGACTCCTGATGCCAATGCAGCATTCCCTCACATTTGTGAATCTCTGGTTCGCACAATACATGACCGAGCCTGTCGCAGAGCCACATCTATGCCTCTTGATGCATGCTTAAAGACTTCTCGATCACGACTACACAGAAGCACATTTTGAAAGATTAGGAACCTGTGTGAGGAGAATATTTGTTGATCACTCCAAATGAAGCACACTTTTTAAACAAACCATTTTCAAAGGATTTAGGCAGCAGTCTACATATTGTGTACTCTCCATTTACCAGAGTGGTAAAATAAGAGAAATATTGTATATGCAGGGTAAATATTTTAAGTTGCAAGTTACTAGTCAGCATGAAAGAAAATTACCCACCAACCCAATTTTTACCCACCAACCCAATTCTATGCATAGACACAACACACCATTTCTTACTCATCAAGAGCCAATTATCACTAGCCAATGGCTAGTAGAGATTGCACATTTTGAGCCCTGGAATATTGTTCAAATATACCATTTATTATTGATTAGTTGAGCAGAAGGAATTTCAAGACTCTAGAGAGGCTTTTGCCTTCCATGAGCCACGCCTGCATTTTCTTCAACCATTCTCAACAATAAATGACATAATACACTACCCATTAGATGTTTATTTGGGTTGAACAGAGAATACAAAAAGAATGCAATTTGTGTAGTCTCCCATAAGCAATTAAATCCTGTGGGTCAAATTCCCTGTTTAGGCCCTTTCCTAATTCTTATAAATATGACCGTTCAACAAATGGGGCCTTCTGTAAATTTCTCATATTGCGATAGTTAAAGCTGATCACATGTTAATATTAAGAGGTCCAAGAAATGTTAAACCACTTAAAATGACCTGCCCCTCACCGCCCCCCACCCCCATTTGCAGCACGCAATAGATGGAAAGGAATACATCTTGTCAGATATTCCTAATAAATGGGTTTCAGGGATATACTGCCCTATGAGTATTTCAAACCACAAAGCAATGCTCTGTGTCATGCAGCAAATGAGAACATATGATCCAATCCATTCCTTAGTAACTTGTAAAAGGAAGACTTGAAGAGGAGGTTGATTTGGCAAGAATTTCGATATTACTTCAATTACAACAGGTTCTCAAGTATTGTATTGACAATCCAAGCAGTGCACAACAAATTAAAACATTTTCCTCGTGGATTTGTTTTAAAAAAATGTGGTTATGTATAAGGAAAAGCAGATGGTCAGAAATAATTACATTGTTTTTCCTCCATTGCTTTCACTCTGTTAATACTCCAGGACTGTACTTTCCATTTAAACAAACAAAGGGGGCATGGGTTAGTGCAGGTAGGGGGTGAACTGTGCACAAAGTACATTGCATAACACAAGGCTTAGCACGTTATGCCAGGCCTCCATTACCCCCAGACAAACAATTTAAATTATTTTTTTCCCTCCAAAAGTTATACATGATGCAGATCTTAGCAAAACAAATGTCACAGAATTTAAAAGAATTAAACAGCTTTTAATAAAGCAGATTGAATCAATTACATTAACATTAATTTATAAGTCATTTCATACGCAAATATAAAAAATACACTTTACTGTACAATTATGTTAATTCATATTTAACAGTTCGTAGAGAGGACACAATCCACCAAGCCTTGTAAGCTGCAGGAAAAACCTTTTTAAAAGAACCAGAAACGGGCGAAATAGAGTAATCTGTGTCCTACCTAATAATTTAATCCCGTGGCAAAATCCACAAGGCACAATGTCTTAAATGAATTAACAAACAAAACCTCATCGCACCACATTCAAGCACTTCCAGGTTTAAAAACTCAGTCAACTAAAATGGTTAACTCACTAGGTCTATACCAAACAAAAGTGCACAAAGGAGTGAGTCCCTACGTATTAGGGTGTGCAGAGAAACTGAAACCATGTGGGAAAGAGTTGTATGTAAACAAATCTGCACCATATAGTGAAAACTGCATTACTCTGCAGTTTTAATGGAGGAATAATATAGTGTAAACCTATGCACACATATATACAAGTGTATTTCATTATATACATTATACATGTGGATTTCAATTGTCAGTAAGAACTGGGGTCCCATAAGTCACCCAGCACATTAAATGCAACGTTACCCAGTTAACATTACTGTGTCACGGCAGATTCCCAAAAATCTGAATTTGCAGTCACACCCAAAAAAGTAAAACAAGAAAAAGGTTTGCTGTGTTCTAGTCAATAAGTCAATTCCATTTGAATGACTAGCAAACTAAGTTTCTGTGCAAAGGCTATTCCCAGGGCGGTGTTGGGTCAATCATGCACGTCGAGGTCTTGCATATTAATGCAGTGTTCTTGTTCTAATGCTTTTTCTTTTCAATGTCTGGTATTTTTCCACTCAGTTTTTTAACCAGCATACTGTGATCCATGCCAATGCTGGCTATAATGCCTTCCTTATTCACTTCCGAATCCGCATACTGGATTTCTTTTCCTTCAAGAGTAGTCATTTTTCCTCCTACTGCTTTTAAGAGGGCATTGCCTGCACATATGTCCCACTTCTTGATGTATGTTTTATGGATGTATATGTCAGCCTTTTCTTGTGCGTCATCAGGAACATCCATCAAAGAAAGAACTTTATAGCCTAAAAGGTGAAGTAAAAAAAAAAAATTTTTAGGAGGATAGATTCAAAGCCAAAAATAAATACTAAAAAGGAAATGCCAACAGAAATCCAATTGTAAAAACATAACTCCATATTGAAAATATTACTCACGATATAGATCAACTTCAAAGTCTATCGTCAACCGCGCCTGGCTCAGTCCCTACTGTCAGAGCGTGATACATTGTCCGCTCCAAAAAAGGTAATCTGCTAATCATGTTCTCCTTTCTAAAGCTCCACGCCAAAAGCAATCTCTCGCATCGGACACATTTTTTTTTTATATAAATAACGTGCAGATTTTTAATTCCTGAAAAGCCTCTCTGCTGCAAAGCACCATGGGAGATCTCCAATGTTTGGCACAGGGAGTCACCCCCCCTTCAAGGTTAAATATAAAGAACACTGGAACAATAACCCTGCCTCCTCCCCTCCTCCCTTCCCTCTGCCCCTTCCAGCCCACCCCCGGAATGAGAGTCAATGCTTCCTGCCCAAATTGTTTTGTACCTGCTCAAATTCCATCCAGCGGTTTTCAGTGTGCGCTCATGCAAAAATGTGCCTTTTTCCTCAATCGGAAAATGAATGGGGACTAGACAAAACTGCGTTTGTTTTCTTAATCAGTTGGGGGTGGGGTCAGTCCAAATTTGTCTGCAACATTTCTGCTAAATCTGTAACACGAGTCAAATGTTATTAGCAATTACTTTTTCGTGTTTTCTATGGTACTCAATGCTCACCTTAAACAGTTCGGCTGTCGGTACAAAAATGCCATTTCAAGGTGGAAAAACGATGCAATGGCATCGAGCTAGGAGGGGGGTCTTGGGGGATGGGAGAAGGGTAAATTGGTGAGAGGGGTGCTAGGGACCAAGTTCAGAGCATGAACATTTTCTCAAAGACGTGGTTATTTGGCAGGACAACTGCAGTTGTGAAAGAAAACGAGATCTGGAATGAAAGTGCGTCACACTAAATGTGTTGGCGGGGGCATGGGGGAGCGCTAGGGAGGTAAAGAGGAGTTCATTGAGTGAAAGAGGAGTTCATTAGAAGGGGGAGGGGCAGATGGTAGCAGGCCAGGGGTAAAGGGGGCACTTGGCGAGTGCATGGGAGGGCAGGGCAACATTTTTGAGTCTGCGCCGTTTTTATGGATAACTGCGGCCATCCGGTGCCTACGGATAATTGCGGTTATCTCTAGTACATTGCTACCATACCCACTGTTAGGGGAATTTTCCTGAAGTCCACTTGAGTTAAGACTTCAGAAAACTATCCCCTGGCATACAGGTTCCCTACCCTTAGTACAAGTCTGTACTACTCAAAGGATCTTGGTAGAATGGCAGAACAGTCAGGCTAATCATAGGAGGAAGATGCGAGCTGTAGGTAAGTACACTGAACCCAGTAAATACAATAGTCCAAAGAAACACTTGCACTTAAATGTTATATAAAAAAATATACATTATTCACACAAGGTAGATAACTAATTCACGAACCAACACAGTCATTCTTAATACTTTTCATAGGCCAGTGCTTCAATGGTAGTTGCTCGCGGTTACAACTGTTACATTGCGTTTGACACCAGTTTGATCGTATCATCAGTACTACCGCGCACTCACGTTACTAAAAAGATATACGGTAAGTGTATTTAATTAGCAAACCCACTAAGTCTTTTAGGAAGGAAAAAGGTTGGTTAATCACAGCAGCAGAGCTTAACGTTCTAGAGACACTTTTCAGGCTAACTAATGCTTTTAAATCCCAAGACTTAACTATACGACAAAGTCAGTGTAGGAGTGGATCCAAAGTTTTAAGAAGTAGCAGAACAGCAAAAGTTCCTCAAGATTCTTTCAGTCTCTAGGATAAGTTGCTTAGAAATTTAACACAACAAGGGGGACCCTGCAAAAGGACTCCCTAAAGGGACCTAAACTGGCAAGCTTGGGTCAGAGGTAGGGTGGACACGCTGGACACCTCTACACACACTCCCGCACTCTGGAGCGACTTCTCCGTTCAAGGCAAGTTATACCTTTCACCCTACAGTACCTTAGGTTAGAAGAGATGCTCGTAGCTGGATTCTCCTCTGTGCAGCAGCGAAGGATGCAGTGTCCCAATTCCTCACTCTTGTGATTAAAGCAATAACTCTGAATAGCATGACTCAGCAGCAGTCTCGAAGGAGGACCCTTGGCACGTATTTCTTCAGTCTCCTTGGTCGGTCTGCAGTTTGGTGCCTTTTTCTCAGCACCAACAAAGGACGGTATTCACATGGTCAATCTTTGCTTCTGAAGTCCTGCACTCTGGTGAGGGGGGGACTTAGATGCGTTGGATCGTGCCTCTAAAGGTCCAATTGGAGACCACCCAAGTTCTGGACAGATTTGGTGTTAAGACATTGCACTGCAAATGGGTCGAGGTCTCCTGGTATTCGCAGTTCTGAAAGGCATAGCACCTCGGGAGATGGCTCAATTTGTAGTTGGTGTCAGGGCCGATTGGTCTCACCAGCCAAAGGGAAGAGTCATCCTCTTCGAAGCTCCTCTGTCGATGAGAAAACGGGGTCAGGACAAAGTGGTCGCTTTACAGTGACTGGAAGGTCCCGCAAGCGTCTCTGGTCGTCTTCAGCTTTGGTGGTTCTGTTCCAGTGGTCGACTTGCCTTTCACCTCAAGAACCTTACCTTTTAATTCAGTTTTCCCAAACACACTGCAAACTCAGCATTTTACAGAAGGGGGCAGGTGGCTGTCCAATTGTGACAGTCAGCCCCCCCCCACCCAGTGGGAACTGGTTCCATTCAGGCACTCTGGAAGACAAAGGGCAGGGGAGTGAAAAACTCCTCCCCCATTTCCTGCCTGCCCAGACACACTGGAGCCTAGGCAGAGACAACCAAGGGTTCCAGCCAAAGGCAAAACACAGAGTCCTCCCTCTACCAGAATGGTAGAAGGGCTAACAAAGAACAATCACAATAGAAATAGAGAAAAAAAATAAAGGAGCCACCATGTTAGAACATAGGTGAACTATTGTGCACAACCGAGACTGAAGGGAATAGTTTCTTAACTGTAACTCCATTTCTCCAGCATTGGTATCTTTCATGGATTCACATGCTTAGAATATTCCCCGTCGTCAGGCTGGGAATCCCCGGTACATTATATAGACCCTTTCCCGTAGGAAAACTTTTTCGACGCTTATGCGTCCTATCCACCTCGTTTTGTATCGTGCGTGCCCGCGCCGTCAGGACGCCATGATATAAATACAGGACCCGCCCCCGCGCTCCCTCAGATTTCGGCCCCCAAAGTAGTGGGGGAACCAGTTTGCATGCCCAGTGGAGGCAGGCGGGCGCATGTGAATCCATGAAAGATACCAATGCTGGAGAAATGGAGTTACAGGTAAGAAACTATTCCCTTCTCCAGCATTGGATCTTTCATGGATTCACATTCTTAGAATAGATTACATAGCAGTACCATTCCGAAAAGAGGAGGCGTGCATGCAAACTCACATACTTTCCTCACAATGCCCGTTCCCTATGGTCGTGTACCCATCAGCAATTGTTAACATAGAAAACGAACCATATTCAATCATAATTGCAACAAGATCTAACCCCTCAACCGGGGCTTACCTTATTGGAATAGGTGTCGAAGCACCGCCTGTCCCATCCGAGTATCTTCGGCATGTTGTTGTGACAGGCAGTAATGGCGCGTAAAAGTGTGTGTAGCCGCCCAGGTAGCCGCCATGCAGATGTCCCCCAGAGGGACTCCAGACCACAGCGCCGTCGACAATGCCGCCGCTCTAGTTGAATGAGCTCTTGGGCGTCGCAGAAGAGGTTTCCCAGCCTTGGAATGGCAGTACGAAATGGTAGACGATACCCATCTTGACAGTCCTTGCTTTGAAATGGCTTTGCCTTTAGCACCCAGACCATAGGCCACGAACAATTGCCTCGTTTTCCTGAAAGGTTGCGTGCGATGAAGATAAAACGAGAGCCCTTTTCACGTCTAATGTGTGTAACGTGTGCTCCGCTCCCGAGCATGGCTCTGGAAAAAACGTAGGTAAGACAATAGAGGAATGTTTATGGAACACTGAAGGAGCTTTCGGTATGAACTGTGGGTTAGTGGCAAGGACCACCTTGTTCTTAAAAAATCTTAAGTATGTTGGGTCTACCATTAGAGCTTGGATTTCCGAAATACGTCTGGCTGAAGTGATGGCCACCAGGAAGGCCAATTTCCACGACAAAAACTTTAGAGACGATGATGACATTGGTTCAAAAGGAGGTTTCATAAGAGACGCTAACACCAGATTGAGGCTCCACACCGGAGGAAATCTCTTCTCGGGAGGGAAACTCCTGAACAAACCTTTAAGGAAGTGCTTAATCAGGCGGTCGCTGAATAATGGTGCGGAATGTCGTTGACGAGTAAAGCTGGAGATGGCGGCCAGGTGTACTTTTATCGACGACACCGATAAGCCCTTTTGAGCTAAGAACAGCAAGTATGGAAGGAGCTGTTCCGGCGTAATCGACTGCGGAACCAAACCTGGTTGATCCCCACACCACCGACAGAAACTCCTCCATTTGTACGAGTATGAAGTGTTTGTGGAAGGTGCTCTTGCCGCTTGCAGAATACGACGACACTCCTCCGGAATCGTTAGCTGGCCAAATTCGGCGAAGTCAGGAGCCAGGCCGTAAACTTGAGGCTGTCCGGGTCGTGATGCCAAACGATACCCTCCTGTCGAGACAGAAGGTTGGGGATCTTCCTGAACCTCAATGGCCCCGCCGCCGCTAAGTGCAGCAGGTCTGAAAACCACACCTGTCTGGCCCAATACGGGGCCACCAGAATCACCCGACATGGGTACTTGAGGATCCATTGCAACGTCCTCCGGATAAGAGGAAATGGAGGGAATGCGTACAGGAATTTGTTCGTCCATGGGAAGGAGAACGCATCCCCCCAGTGAGCCCTGCTGAGGCCATCTGCTTGCATACTGCGGGCATTTCCTGTTGTCCTCCGTCGCGAACAGATCGATGGAAGGATGTCCCCACTTCTTGAATACATGTTGTAGTTGCTGGTCGTTCAGCCCCCATTCGTGAACTTCGTTCATTTCCCTGCTGAGGGCATCTGCCTCCACATTTCTCACACCTGGCAGGTGGAACGCCAAGATTAGCATGTGTTGCAGGGCCCAATGCCAGATTTTCTGTGCCTCCATCGACAGGGACCTGGAATGTGTTCCTCCTTGTTTCCTTAGGTAAAACATTGTAGTCGTGTTGTCCGTCATGACACGCACCACAGAGTCTCTCAGTTGAAGAAGAAAAGATTTTAGAGCCCACCGCACTGCTCTCAGTTCTAGCAGGTTGATATGCAGGGAGGACTCTTGTAACGACCACCAGCCTTGTACCTGTAACATATCCAGATGAGCTCCCCATCCGCTCAGCGATGCATCCGTCACCACCGTCTTCTGGAACTCCGGTTCCACCAGAGGCATTCCTTTCGTTAAATGAGTAGAAACTCTCCACCAACAGAGTGCTTGTACCAGTTGTTCGTCGATGACCAGTCTGTCGGACCAGCGACCTTGGCTCTGCGCCCAACGGTCCGCTAGAAATTCCTGGCAAGGCCTCAAACAGACGGCAGTTGTTTATCAACGGAATGCAGGATGACATGGTCCCTAGCAGGGACATGTATTTGCGCACCGACACCCTGGTACCGCATCTCCATTCCGACGCCTTGCTTTGTAGCTTCTGTATTCTTTCGCTGGATTGTCTTACAAGGCTTGTGTGCGTAAGAAACTCCGCTCCTAGAAAGACCAAGGTCCTCGATGGCTCTACGGAGGACTTGAAGTTTATCGCGAAGCCCAGTTCCTGTAATAGGGACATCGTGGCCCCCAGACTGTTTCGTGTTTGTTCCATGGACGAACCTCTGACCAGCCAGTCGTCTAGATAGGGATAGACATGGTGACCGTCCTTCCTTATATGGGCCGCTATGGGGGCCAAACACTTGGTGAACGTCCTGGGGGAGGACTTTAGACCGAACGGGAGGACCTTGAACTGAAAATGCTTTCGCCCGACGACGAACCTTAAATATCTCCTGTGTCATGGACGTATTGGGATATGAAAATATGAGTCCTGACCTGATAACCTCCTGGAGCTTTAGCATTTTGAATTTTGAGCTCTTTAGCCATTTGTTGAGTACCCTCAGGTCGAGAATGGGCCTCCATTTTCCATTTGGCTTCTTGACGACGAAGAACCGGGAATAAACCCCTTGTCCTTCCTGTGCCACAGGAACCCGTTCTACCGCTCCTTTTTGCAGCATAAGCGCCACCTCTTGTCTTAGAACTCGAAGGTGGGGCTGGGCCGAAAACACTGGCGGAAGACTTGGAGGCTTGTTTTTGAATTGCAGCGCATGACCCATGCGAATCGTGTCCAGAACCCATCGATCTGTGGTGATGCATTTCCATTGGTCGATATGATGAGAGACTCGACCCCCCCAGGACGTTCCGAAGGCCGTCATTGGTTGCTGGTTTGCTTGTCCTTAGTCGACGAGGGACCCGAGCCGCGTCGTCGGGAGGCTTGATAATCTCTGCCTCTACGTGCCGACTGGGATACCCGTCTGTAACCTTGCGAGGAGTATGAAGGCCTGTTAAATCCACGGTCCCTAGAGGCTCCAAAGCGGGAGTTTCCGGAAGCACCCCTGAAGGGGCGAAAAGAGCGAAAACTTCTACCTGTCTGGAGGGCGCCGAGAGACCTAGCGGTATCCATGTCTTCTTTCATCCCCTTCAAGGCTTCATCTACCTTGTCTCCAAACAGAAGTTCTCCTTCACATGGCATGTCTAAGACCTTGTATTGGACTTCAGGTCTAAAAGTAGTACATTTGAGCCACGCTTGACGTAGTACTACGCCATGATTGATTTGTTTGAACCCAGACTCTTCTAGGTCCACCGCAATATTAATTGCATGGTTCGAGGCCTCCTCACCATCACGTACTAGCAACATGGCTGCTTTTCGATGTTCTTCCGGCAGATGTTCTAGGATAGGGGCTATTTTATGCCACATCTCCCTATCGTATCGTGATACAATCGCCAAGGAGTTGGCTGCTCTTACCGTCGTGGCGCCGACTGAGAGCACCTTTTTTCCAAAGGCGTCCTGCCTCCTTGCCTCGCTTTCTGCTGGGGTTGAACATTTTTGCTGTACTCTGGCCTTCCTAGCCGCTGCCGCCGATACTACAGAGTCTGACAGTGGCTGTGATGTTAGACATTTTGGAGTGGACTCCGGAGCTTTAAACTTTTTCTCAATACGCCCCTTAATAGCCGGTTCCGAGAACGGATGACGCATCGTCTTGAGGCCTTCTTGCCACACGTGGTCCAGGATTGGGATGGCAAATACCGATTTCCTCCTTTCACCCATGTGATCAAAAAGAAAACAATCTTTCTTGCTCCTCAGGAATTAAGCCGAACTCGGAACACGCTTTTCCCATCATTGCATGGAAGGCTCCCACATCATCCGGAGGAGATGGTTGTGCCTGGCTCCTCGTAGACTCTACCTCTACATCCGAATTCCATGTTGGGTCGCTCGACGGTGACAGGGAAATGTCCGACCCTGAGTCACCTCGTATAGAATCGGACTCCGATAGCTCACCCTCCTCCTGCGCTCGAGGACGATCCTTCACCACCTGGGAGGCCGACGGGCTTTTGGTCGTCGAGCGAGCTGCTTGAGCTTGTTTGTCGACGGAAGGTGCAGAAAGTATCAACGATGAAGTGCCAGGCTGAGGGATCTGCGTATCCAGACGCTGCAGGAGCTTCTGAAGTGTATTAAGCACATCCAGAGACAAAACCGTCTGGGGGGTCAGCAACGTCGAGGATAGAGGGACCACACCCCCACTCGCACTCGTCGTCGACGTATTGGAAGGCCATAAGCCCAAGTCCGACGGCTGCATAACCATGCCACATTCTCCTTCCACCGACAAGGCCGTGTCTGGCAGCAGTAGGACCTCAGGGGGGGCCGGGTCACAAACCTCTGGCTGCCAGGCCATAGATTGAGTCACCGTCGACGAAGGAATCCCCACCGCTGCTACCTGAATAGTAATAGGCATCGTCAGCGACACCGGGGTCGACGAGCAAGTAGCCGTCACCGAGCCTTTAGACTTCGTAGCTGATTTCGTTGCCGACTTCCCTGCTGAAGCATCTCGACTCATGGAAGACCTAGGACGGTCCCCTGAGGAGGATTTTGATGCCGCTTTCCTCTCCGTCTTAGAGGATGAGGAGGAGGACTTTTGTGTGATGAGGAAGACCCAGCATGCTTCCCCGTATGTTTGTCCGCAGGGCATTTTTCGACAGGCCGCACCTTCTTCGAGGGAGGTTCCGACTTGCTCCTGGAGGCCGTGGAGCCAACTTCTGATGCCGGATAGGCACCCGCTCCGTCGTTAAGCCAGTCGACCAACCTTCTTAGTAGATACAATCCATGTGGGCATAGACTTTTTTGAGTCCACATGTCGCACAAGGACGAAATAAAGCTTTTCCGGACATATTTTTTCCAGAATGTAACGTCACCGAAGCGAAAATACAACCTAATTTCGATTAGCAGTAACCACGAGGATCCCACTACTTTGAAAGGCGGTTGAAATCTGAAATCTGAGTAAGCGCGGGGGCGGGTCCTGTATTTATATCATGCCGTCCTGACGGCGCGGGCACGCACGATACAAAACTAGGTGGATAGGACGCATAAGCGTCGAAAAAGTTTTCCTACGGGAAGGGTCTATATAATGTACCGGGGATTCCCAGCCTGACGACGGGGAATATTCTAAGCATGTGAATCCATGAAAGATCCAATGCTGGAGAAATACAGTTTAAAAAAAAGTAAAATTAAAAAAAGTAAAATAAAATAATGGATTACTACAACAAAGAAATGATTGTTACAGTGAGGTTGGGGGGGGGGGGATGGAATGGCAGTGGCCACCAAGTGGGCCTAAAAGAAAGCTATTTGGATGGGTTGTGTGGGGTGCGAGGGAGGCAGACATGTACAGTGGACACGTCAAAGGTGGCGGCCACTGGCCATGTTCTAAATTATACAGTGGGAATGGCCAAAGGCCCTGGCTAGTGGGCCCAAAAGGGATGTATAGTGGCAAGGGCCTTTGGCTGTGGCCACCTCGTGGGACCAAACAAACCTATGGGGGGTGGGGTGGTAGGACATGTACAGTTTGCACAGCCGAAGACCACGGCCAGTAGCCATGGCCAATGGCCCTGTATTTTTTTTATTTATTTAGAGGCGTCAGAGATGTGAGGAGAGAAGGAAAGTGTGGAGTCGAAGAGGACCCGGAGGTTTTTAGCCTCACAGGTGGGAGCAGGAAGAGGGCCAAGAGAGGCCAGCTAGAGAGTGACGTGAAAGGAGGGAGCAGGTGTGCCGATGAGGAGAATCTCGTTCTTACTGGCATTAAGGCAGAGATCATTGGCGGCACACCACTCCTGGATAGCGGACAGTCAGATGTGAAGGAGGAGGTGGCGGAAGGGAGCACGAAAATGAGTTGAGTGTCATCCGCATAGGACTGAAAGTTGGGGCAGAGAGCAGCAATGCGGTGGGCAAGAAGATCGATATTTTATTTATATTGCGCTCATACACAAGTGTTTCAGAGCGCAACAAGGGAGGGGGAGGGCAGGGGAGAAGAAAAACAACAATCTTACTAGGCCCAGTGACATTGAGAACGTGCAAGTGCATGGGAAAGAGAAAAGGGGAAAATTGCATGCAAGGGGGGAGAAGTGGAAAGGTAGGCACAGAGGCGATACAGGTAAATAATAAATAGAATAAATAAAGACAATAAACGGTGGTAGTGCAACCAGCACTGGCAAGTGCTGGGTTTAGCAGAACAGGGAATGTCTGATAAGTGCAGAAGAAAAGCGGGTGAGGAACTGTATAAGTACAGATACAGACCCCAGTGGAAGTGGTGGCCCGAAGGCAGTGCAGGGGGGTGGCAAGGTGAGCAGGTACCTGTTAGGAGGTGTCTAGACTTACCATCATTGTCACCTTCTGCTATGTAACCTAGTTACCAAGGAACCATTGCTGTTATGATTAATCAAGAGTTCCACATTCCACCCAGGGGGAGGATTGAGAGCAGGAGGGGAGACAGATATCTTGGCTCACAGCTGGGGGCCTTTCTCTTGGATGCATTGCTCAATAAACCTCTCAACACAAAGGACTGCTGTGAAGTGTAGTTTATGAGATTATTAACATTGGCGACGAGGATTGGGCCAAGGAGAAAAGGCCCCAGGCAGCAGCAATAAGTGATTATAGGCTTGGATGCACTTGGACGGAATGTCCTGTTTGATGTGGAATTGCAGGCGAGAAACACGGTCAGTGTCTCGGAGGAGAGTGAACCACTAAGGTGCATCCTGGAGCGGAGCACGAATGCTGAGGAGTTTTGATCTGTGGATTGTGACTACGAGAGTCAGCGCTGACAGGACCGGCAGAGGTCTCACCCTGAGGTCAGTCACCTATGTACATTTGCCATTGCCTTGATTATTCACGGCCCCGCCGTTGCACACAACCGCCGCGGCTCGCAGTCGTTTACCTTTGAATGGAACCCGACTGCCGGGTGAACGAATGGTCGAGCGCGAGGAACTCCCGCATTGGATCCCTTGATGTTGCAGCCTTGCGTCACGTCAGCACGCAATTAAAGTAAAGGACCTGGAAGCGTGGCGGCCATCTTTATGTCGTGTCAGTAATACGTTTCGGAAAAACGAGATGTCCCGATTACATTGACACACAGCAACTGTTTGTGCAGTCGGATGCCGGATCCTGGACCTGGAACGGCGTATTAAAGTGGAAATCTACCTGGTGGGTGCACACATTGTAACTTTGGTACAGGTGGTTGGGGCACCACGATTTGGAGCGTTTGTTACCTGGGGGTGACATCTGTTTATCCACAGTATGGCAAACATACCAGCCCCAGTATTTTTCCTTCCAACGCCAGGTGAACCAAGAGTGCGTTGGTTAGACTGGAAGGAGGGATTTCACAAATATGCACTGGCAGCATTTAGACCCAACTTTTCTAATGAGCGCAAAGAGGCGCTTCTTTTTCACTGCTTAGGCGCTGCAGGGCAGGAAGTGGTCAAAAAACTTCCAGAACCTCCAGACATCCCTGATGGGGGGCTATATGAAAAGACTGTAGCGAAATTGGACAAACATTACTGTGTTGAGGAGAATATAATTCTTGAGAGGTACAAATTTGCTACGAGAGCTCAGAAAACTGGAGAGATTATTGAGGAATTTATAACTGCTCTTAGAGGCTTAGCCATCAAATGTAGATTTAACCATTGTCGAGATGAGCATGTGAGGGATCAACTGATGATCAAGTGTTCTAATGACAACATCAGGAAGGAGTTATGGAAGGAAAGGAATCCTTCTCTTGACAGGGCAATTGAGATAGCGAAAATGGTAGAACATACAGATAAATGTATAAAAGTTCTCCAGCTGGATAATAGATCTCAGGATAAGTCCAAAACAGATGACAATGAAGCTGCCATACAAAAAGGTTTCGAGAGTGATGCAGAGAACCGTGGCAGGGACTTCGCGTCGCCCTTGGCAAATGGGTAGGAGACCTGAGGGTCGTCAAGGTCCCTTCACCATATGGGGACACCAATCGTCATCTACTAGAGGACCGCCCAGTGAGAATAGTACATTTAGGGGTGGCAGAGACTCTGGTTACCCGAGGATTGCTTCAACTAGGAGGTGTTTCAGATGTGGGAGTTTGTCTCACATAGCATCTGACAAAGAATGTTATGCAACACACATTGTATGTAATGAATGTGGGGTCAGGGGACACCTGGCTAGATGCTGTAGGAATTTCAATACCACCTCCGGTCAAATACATGAAGTCAATGTGGACCAGGATTATGTTTCAATTGATGAAGCTGGTAGGGAAGTTGTTTACTCTGTCAATGCCATTGATGGTAAGGTCAAGAAAAAGAAACCATATGCAACTGTGCTAATTGGGGGTGTGCCAGTATCAATGCTCATGGACAGTGGAGCAGATTATACATTGATAAGTGTGCATGCGTGGAGGGAGAAATTTGGATGTTGTACATTGTGGGAGAATGTGGTGAGAGCAAATGCTTATGGAGATGTGCCTATAGAAATTTTAGGGTGCTTTGAAGCCGAGCTGCAATTCAAAGACAGGAAGTCCATAGGGACTGTTCATGTGGCCAACAGAGGTGGAGAGCTGTTGTCCTGGAGCGATCAGGCAGAGCTCAAGATAAGGATTGAAGCAAGTCACCCAGATCAGGTGTTGACTGTTGAAGGTGAAAAACCTGTCTCTAGTACTGTCACGGAGGGGGCCAGAGGGCAAACAAATGTCACCAAGTTAGGGTGCTTGAAAGGATTTGTGCATAAAATTCATTTGAAGAGAGATGCCATTCCCAAAGTTGCCAAATTGCGTACCATTCTTCTGGCTCTTAAGATGTAGAAAGTGAATTGAGGAAAACAGAAGGTGAAGGAGTGAGAGAAAATTGATTCCTCAGAGTGGGTTAGTCCCATTGTAATAGTGAAAAAGGGCAATGGATCTTTGCGGATATGCATTGACCTTAGACACCTGAATAAAAATGTAGTGGCTGATAAATTCCCTTTACCCAGAATAGATGATCTATTGGCAGGTGTGTCCGGTTCCAAAGTGTTTTCTCTTCTTGACCTAGAATCAGCATGCTATCAAGTGGAGCTACATCCTGACTCCAGAGATCTTATAGCCTTCATCACTCCTATTGGTCTCTTCAGATGTATACGCATGCCGTTTGGATTGGTTTCAGCAGTGAGTGTGTTTCAGAATGTTATGTACAGACTATTGGGAGGTGAGAGAGGTGTCATGTGCTACCAGGATGTGCTGGTGTGTGGAAAGGATGAAGTAGAACATGATCAAAGGTTAGAGAGTGATGAACATATTCAAAGAGGCTGATCTCTCAGTATCTTTAGAGAAATGTATATTCAAAACTGACAAAGTCAAATATCTGGGTTATGAAATCACGGGAGAAGGTAGCAAACCCAAAGAAAAGGCCATAGAAGGCATTTGTAAGATGGAAGCACGAAAATCTAAAGCAGACGTACTGTCTTTTCTTGGTCTGGTTGAATTTTTTGGCAAGTTCGTTAGAGGTCTGTCAAATTTGTCAAGGAATATGAGGATGTTGACTCGGAAAGGTGTTACCTTTAAGTGGAATGAGTCATGTAAGGAGGAGTTTTGTAAGATTAAAGATGCCATTGCCAATGCACCCATTTTGAGAACGTTTGAGGAAGGTAGACATTCATTACTATTTGTGGATGCCAGTGACTATGGGATTGGGGCAGTTTTAATGCAGGAAGATCAGGAAGGTTTGCACACTATCGCATTTGCCTCTAGATCTCTCAAAGGACCGGAGAACAGATATTCAGTTGTAGAAAATGAAGCATAGGCTTGTGTCTGGGGAGTGGAAAAATTCAAAAGATATCTGTGGGGCAGAGAATTCACAGTGTGCACCGACCATAAGCCTCTAATAGGGATATTCACCAAAGGTGGTCTGGAGGGTGTCTCCAGACGCATCATGAAGTGGGTGACTTCCTTACAAGGATTACAATACAACATGCTTCACATCAGTGGTGAAACCAATGTAGTCGCTGATGCCCTATCCAGATCAGTATTGAGAGAAATTGTGTCTGAGGAATGTCCCCCAACTCGTGAGAAGGGGGTTGAAATATTTCAGGTTCATGATTCAGTAAAGAAAGAGGAGTGGGACAATGCATGTTCTGAGGATGAAATGCACCAGAAAATGTTGACATTAAGAAATTACCTTGGTGATTTAGGTGGGTTTGCTAAAGTCAAAGAAGAACTCTGGATTGATAAAGGATATTTACATAGGTACAACCATCTGATGTCCCCTATCAAAATGAGGAAGTTAATAATTGATCTAGCACATGTTGGGCATTTGGGACTGCCCAGAACCAAAGGTTTAGTTAGAGAAAATGTTGGTGGCCCAGTCTAGACAAAGACACAGAAGAAGTGGTCAACAGTTGTAGTGATTGTATTGAAGGAAATAAGGGTCTTAGGATACAGAAAGTGCCCATGACCGTTAGGAAACCTTCCACGGTCCCCTGGGATGAGGTTGCCTTGGATTTATTAGGTCCTTTTAACATCAGAGGTGGGAGAGATACCTATGCGTTGGTTGTCATAGACTTATTATCTAAGTGGCCTGAAATATTTACACTAAGATATATCCAGTAGTAGCATCATTAAATGTTTGGAGCAATTGTTTTGGAGAGAAGGATTCCCTAGGAAGTGTTTGTCAGATAATGGCACCCAATTGGTTTCCAGGGAATTCAGAGAGTTTTTGAGTAACCATGGTATAGAACAAGTAAACACCTCATTATATCATCCCCAGACCAATGGGTGTGTAGAACGCTTCAACGGCACTCTCATGGATGCCATTAGAATTGCTGTGGCCACAGGAGGTGATTGGGTGAGGACCATAATGGAGAGAACATTTCAGTATCGACTAGCCCCGCACAGAGTTACAGGTGTGTCTCCTTTTGAAGTACTAAGAGGGAAGAAGCCTAACTCGCACATGTGTCCAGGCTGGATGGGAAAATCAAAATTGGTAGGAGTAGATTTGGAGGCAGTGAGGGAGAAGATATTCGAATCAGGTGTAAAATCTAAGGAGCAGTATGACAGGAAAAATGCTTGTAGAGAGTTCAGCCTTGAGGAAGGTGACTGGATTAAGATCAAACTGCCTACCAAGGTGCGCACAGGTGCATCCCTATTTTCTCAGCCCAAAAAGGTTGTTAAGGACTTAGGATCATCTGTTCTTGTCAAAGGAGGTGGGGTCTGGAACAAGGAGAGGATAGCAATTTGCAAAAATGTTACCACCTGGTAACTTTACATTACTGCCTTTAACCTATTCTCTTTCCCAGTTTTGTATTGTTTGCAATGTAAATAAGAAGTCTCAAGTTGTTCAATGTATTGTTTGTTTACATGAGGTCAGCACTCATATTTTGTGTAAAAGGAAGGGAGGTGTTAGGAGGTGTCTAGACTTACCATCATTGTCACCTTCTGCTATGTAACCTAGTTACCAAGGAACCATTGCTGTTATGTCATCTTCTGCTATGTAACCTAGTTACCAAGGAACCATTGCTGTTATGATTAAGCAAGAGTTCCACATTCCACCCAGGGGGAGGATTGAAAGCAAGAGGGGAGACAGATATCTTGGCTCACAGCTGGGGGCCTTTCTCTTGGATGTATTGGTCAATAAACCTCTCAACACAAAGGACTACTGTGAAGTGTAGTTTATGAGCTTATTAACAGTACCTGGGCCAGGTGTACAGTGCCGAGAGAGAAAACGGCAGGCGAGAAGGGGGCAAAGGCAGAAGAAAAGAGGAATGTCCTGCGGTGCTTGAAAAACCAGAGATGGTTCTCCTCAAGTTTCAGAGTGGCAGGGAGCCAGTTCCAAAGGGAGGCCTCAGCTGAAGACAGATCTACACCTAGCTCGTTGCTTTGAAAAACGACTGACCCTGAAGGAGTTCGTGGTAGAGGAGCGAAAAGAGGAGGTATTTACGAAGGGATCATTGACGGTATTCAGACACAGGCCCCAGAAATCCTTCTGGACAATGCAACAATGCAGAGGGTTTTAATTTAATTTAATCCTTGCATCCATTGGGAGCCAATGAAGGGATTTCAGAGCTGGAGAGATACGATCCCAGGGATTGAGGCCAAGGACAAGTCTTGGAGTCCTGCTCTGGATTAGTTGTAAAGGGCGGAGTGGAGGCAGGTAAATTTAGAAAGAGGCGGTTAGAGTAGTCCAACCTAGAGAGAACCAGAGCTTGGGAGACAGTGAGCTTCTGGGGGAAGGAGAGGAAAGGCAGTACCTCTGAGGCAGTGTAGTAGGAACTTTTTAGAGACGTCAGAGATGTGCGCGGAGAAGGAAAGTGTGGAGTCAAAGATGACCCTGAGGAGCTTAGCCTCACAGGTAGGGGTAATAGGAGGGCAAAGGGAGGCTCGCCAGAGGATGAGGGGAAAGGAAGGTGAAGGTGTAGCGATGACGAGGATCTCCGTCTTGTTGGCATTTAGGCCAAGATCGTTTGCGGCACACCAATCTTGAATGGCAGTTAGGCAATCAGAGGGAGAGGAGGTGGCCGAGGGCAGCCTGAAAATGAGTTAAATGTCATCAGCGTAACACTGGAAATTTGAGCAGAAAATGGCAATGCAGTGGGCGAGAGTTGCCAGGTATTGGTTAAAAAGCCAGGTCGAGCGGTTACACCCCTGGGGAACACCACAAATAGAGAGGCAGATAAATGATAGCAAGGACCCAAGCTGGACCTGCAGAGTCAGAGACGAAAGAGGTCAGCCAGGGCAGAGCCTGATCGTTGATACCCCATCTCAGAGACTGTTGATCAGGGCGATATGGTGGACCGTGTCGAAGGCAGAGGAGCGATGGAGTAAGATGAGGCCAGAGGCAAGGTTTGAGTCAAGGTTGGAGAGCAGATCTTCACAGAAGTTCAGGAGATCAGTTTCCATGCTTCTGGCAGTTCTGAAGCCAGATTGGTGGTCATGGAGAGAGCCAACAAAATCGCAAAGAAGGTTAAGCTGAGAGATGGCCAGTTTTTCCAGGAGTTTACCCAAAAAGGGAGTAATGGAAATTGGGCGATAGTTAGCCAGACAGGAAGGATCAGCTGTGGGTTTGAGGAGAGGATGCACAAGGGAGTGCTTCAGAGAGGAAGGGAAGGATCATCAAGGGCCGGAGCGAGGGTATCAATGTGGTCCTTGATGGTTTTAGAAGAAGCGGGATTAACCTGTTTTGACAAGGCTTTCACAGATCGTACTTGTCTAGCGACCTCATCCGGGGAGAAAAGAGGAAAGGACCCAGGTATTGGTTGAACAGCCAGGGGGAGAGGTTAGACCCCTGGGGAACAGTACAGGTAGAGAGAGCTAGAAGCGAGGAAGGACCCAAGTTGGACCTGGGAGGGCTGATCAGAGAGGAAGGTCGTCAGCCAAGCCAGGGCCTGGTCAGTGATACCCAGGTTATCACAGAGCCGGGTAGAGCTGGATGGCATGGTTGACTGTGTCCAAGGTAGACGAGATATCAAGTAAGATGAGGACACAGGGGGTGTTGGAATCAAGGTTGGAGAGCAGGTCTTCATGGATGTTCCGGAGAGCAGTTTGTGCTTCTGGCAGCTCTGAAGCCAGACTGATGGTCATGGAGACAACCAACAGATTAAGTGTGAAGATTCAGCTGGGAGATGGCCAGCTTTTCCAGGAGTTTGCCCAGGAAAGGAGTGATGGAGAAGTTAGCTGGCCAGGAAGGGTCGGCAGAGGATCTCTTAAGAAGAGGGTCGCAAGAGAGTGCTTCAGGGCCGAGGGGAAGACTCCAGTGGCAAAGGAGTGGTTGCAGAATTCAGCCAGAGCAGGAGCCAGGGTGTCAATGTGGTCCTTAATGGTTTGAGGAACAGGGGTGAACCTGTTTCGACAAGACTTTCATAGATTGGACTTGTCTAGAAACCTTGTCTGGGGAGAACAGGGGAAAGACAGAGAAGGAGGGGAGGAGAGGTGGCCGGAGGAAGAGCAGGGAGTAGACGGAGGGGGAGAGGAAGAGAGGGCACAGGATGTCCTGAGTTTTAGAGATGAAATGAAAAGTCAGGGCCACGCAGAGCGCCTGGGAGGGGACAGGAGAGGTATAGACTGCAGCAGGATTGGCGAGCTCCTTGCAGATTCTAAAGAGTTCAGCCGAGTTGTTAGATGCTGCGGAGACACAGGCTTGGATGTGGGCCCTCTTCTTGGTGCGGACAGAGCCGGTATTGCCTTTGAAGCAGGTGGCAGGCCAGTTCGTCAGAGGATGTACCAGAAGCGCGCCATTTCCTTTCAGCCACCCTGCACTTGTGTTTAAGGGTGACGAGGTCGGAGTCATACCAAGAGTTGCACTTGGCTTTGGGTTTCAAGGGGATCCTTATGACAGGGGCAAGAACATCGAGAGAATCAGATATAGCAGAATGGAGCATGGAGAGGGCTGTGTCCAAGTGTGTGCGAGTTGGGCCAGAGAGAGAGACAGAGAGACAGAGACTCAAGACCAGGCATTCGAAGAGTGGGCCTGCGTAGGAATGACAGATGCAGGAATCCACTCAGGGAAGATCAGGGCTATACACTCTCCTGAACGGTTGGGTCAGGATGTGGAGAGGATCTTGTAACCATCAAGGAGTAGAGTGTCAAAGCTCGTGACAGTGCAGGCCGTGAACAATGTCTGGGTGAGACCAAGGACATCAAGGTCATGTTCCTCCAGGAGGGAGCAGATGTCAGCAGTGTTCGACAGCTCAGCGAGGGTTTAGAGTGGCTATGTGGAGAAGGTTGCCGTCCTTGAAAGACTTCTGGGGAGGGGTACAAATCAGAGGTACGCCCTGCGGAGGTGTAGAAGCAGCCTGAGGTAGGGCAGAAGAGGAAGGAAGTGAGGGCAAGGAAGTTGTGGAGGGAGGGGACGGGATAGCAGGAGAAGAAAGGAAATTAATGAGGGGCGGGAAGAGTCCATCAAAGAGAAGGTTGGCTTGAGGGCCTTGGACCAAGACAGTAATGAGTGGAAGGAGGCAGCATTTTGAATTCCCCCTCCCCCATTCCTACACTTCCTGGGTAGGCCCAGTTGCGGCTGCTTTGGGTTCAGGGCCCCAGCCCACTCGTGCAGGAATACCCCTAGGAACTATGACCCCTTCCTGAGACAGCTTAAGACCAGAATTGAACGACACTCCATTTCTTAAGCTACCGACTCCATTTTGTAATGGCAGGACAGTTGTGTAGTTCCAACGCAGGCCTGCAGCTCTCCCAGCCAGGCGCACACAGCGAGCAAGCTACTCCCCCCACCTCCTCCCCTTTGCTGTCTCTGCAGTTGTTTGGTTCTCATGAGACTAGCTGTGAGAATGCAACAAACTTTACACTGCATCTTCTGCCTTCTGTCTCACTTCATTGACCCAGATACAGCCCTGAGCAGGGGCCAGAGCAAAAGCCATCCATCTCTATAAACCTGCCCCCACACCCAACAGACCCTGGCCATAAAGAACACCATCCCCATATTCTTTAAGATAGGGTTGACAGTAAGACAAAACCCTCGAGTCTGATTGATTGTTCGCGCCTTAATGAGTAAAGAGCCAACGTGCCTTTTTGCATGCAAGATAATGTAAAATTAATAATGGGGCAATAAGCATACTAGCAAACGATATAACATGTGTAATAAGTTCTCACGTTAATGCTCGATTATGAAAGGGTAATGTATATTAACATATGGTATAATGTTGCTCCTAGAAATAAGATTGCAACAAGATGCATAACCAGCATAATACTGTACACGCCAGCACTAAGCTACCGCATTTCTTTAAGTTCAAATGTAAATGTATGTACGATTTAGTGTAAACGTAATATAGCAACCAATTACTCTCACCAAATTGCAAGATGGGTTGAAGTCGCATGCACAGACTCAGTCATGAACTGTTTTAATGAAGGATGAACACTAATTCAAGTACACGTTTAATTGCTTGATGAGTTTGTTACAATGAGAATATTTAGCCAGCTAGAAAATATAGTATATTCTAAATCAATATAACCTGAATGTAACATAGTAAGCCACGTATAAAGACCCGTATGTAGGAACTCTTTCTGAAGGCCCTGTTTCTTTGTGCAACGCGGAACTATTTTGCAAAGAGGTTTCGATTCTCCTCTACCCTTCATGGTGTCAAGGTAGATTAGTATAGATTTGATGTTCCGACAACCGACCACTAAACCCCCCACAATGAAATGTATCCCCATGATGGTATGTGCCTCCTGTGACCTATTTTATCCAGTCATAGATTTAGAGCCCTCTTTGTTGTTCATCAGATGGACATCCCAGATCACAGTGACCTCAAGAGCTTTACCTCTTTGATCATTATATTCTGAACTGTCTGAACAGATGAAGCGCTGGATTTAATGGATGAATCTTAACCTATGCCCAATAATAAATTAACCTGTATGTGAACCACGTTTTCATAAGTGTTTAAGCCACAGGTCTTAAAGCTCACTGGATAAGCAGATTACGGTAATGAATGAATGGGAATGTGTGGCCACAAGGGCACATGTCAAATGGATATTTAACAAAGTATCACAAGTTGCCGATCCAACATACCAGTTCGATGAGCCCAGCTGACCGATTGACCCAATAAGAGTCCGACACACCACGTGTTCTCAAGCCAACAAGCGCCTCCAACCCTATGGCACCTATAGGTGTTCATCCCTAGTGAGCAATCCCAACTGCTATGTGCCAATTAGGCCTTCCCTCTGCTTGATGACAATTTTTCTGTATAAAAGTAAATTGTAACATCTTTTCTGCTCTAGATTCTGCTTGCCCCATTTTAGATAAAGCCTTTGATATAACCAGCACTTGGACTTGGTCTCATTCCCTCCTGGGGTGTGTTTTGATTGACTCCATTGGAAGAATTAATGTATTTTGGGGGGCCTCTCCCTTACAGTACCATTCCATGAATGATAACCTTTGAGGAGTGGAAGGAGGCCAGGAGGACCTCCCACCGGATGCCACCATTAATGGGATAGGAAGAAGGGAGAGAGCACAGACCATACGAGTCTATAGGGCTGGCGAAGGAACGACAGAGGATGTCGATGAAAGTTTGCCTGGAGCAGTCACTGGTATAGGTGTCGGCGATAGGGAGGCCTAGGTTGGAGACCAGGATACTTCTTCCTACCGGATTTAGTGAGGAGAGCAGGATGGTCGATAAAGAAGCTGTTAGAAAAGATAGGAGAGACAGAGCACCATAGAGTCGGTGGGGAGAGAAGAGGAGGGGAGTGGGAAGGGTTAGGGGAGAACACTAGGGAAGGATACAGGCCATGGTGTAAGCAGACGAGACAAGTAGGCAATTGGACAAGACGACAGGCACGTAGATAGTGGTAGAAAGGTTTGCTTGATGAGTGCTTTGCTAGGAGGCAAAGCCACAGACGGCAAAACCATCACAATGCAATATTTGAAAGAGGAGAAAAACAGAGTCCCGAATAGTGGGGAAAAGGCCTAGGTTTCACAATGCAATTTTTTGAAACAGAGAAAAAAAAAACGAAGTTTGCCGAAAGCCAAAGGCTGTGGCCACGAAGTGGATGTAAAAGAAACCAATTAGGGGAACATATACAGTGGGCATGGCCGAAGTCTGTTGGCATGGGCGAAGGCCACCGCTAGTGGCATGCAAAAAAACACAAACAATGGTATAACAAAACCCTGAAATTCACTGAAAAAACCGTACTTAAGGTGGAGTTAGGTTGCACAGATTTAACGCAACAAAACACTTGAAATCCAGTGGATGTGGGAAGTCATGACCAGCTTAACTCAGCACGTTCCCGTTGCAAAGCCCATAAGCACATACATATTAGAAGAGAAGGGATTCACAATGACATACAAAATGGCATAATGCAGAATGCGCAGAGATATGCTGATCAGGACTTCCTACATCAGCTAAATTGCAAGTGTTTTGTTGCGTTAAATCTGCCCAACTTAACTATACTTTAACTAAAGTATGGCATATATTCCTTACTTTAATATTTCTGAAGCTTGTACCTGCTTAGATTCACATGCTTTGCATAGGCTGACATCTATTGGTAGGTGCATAGTATTGCATGACTTGTTTTCGAAGATCGAAAAAGGATGCCGACTGGGCGCGTCTTTAATACTAGCCCTAGTGTGACGTGTGCTGTAGCCATGGTCCTTCACACATCCAGGTCCCTCAGACGGTTTTGTTTCTGACACAAGGGCGCATTTAGTGTATTCATGAGTAAAGAAAGGTACGTAAAGATGCAAGATGTCTATGAACATTCAAATGAGGGGGGGGAGAAAGGGTGGATGCATGTGAATCTAAATATACTGTAATCGTATTTTTGATGCTAGTAAGTAAAGTATGCCTTCCGAGACTTGTGGATTTGCTTAGAATCACAAGCTTTACATAGACTAGGGAGCCTGAAGGTGGTGGGTTGTTGGAAGGTACAGTGGCAAAAAGAGGTCTTAACACTGTTCATCCCACCTGTGAATCACCCCTTGAATGTGCATCTAAGCAGTAATGCTGTGTGAAGGTGTGAATTGAACTCCAAGTACCTGCTTTGCAAATACCATCTAAGGGCATATTTGCAATGAAAGCTAGAGTAGCCCTGGTACTTCGAGTTGTGTGTGTTCTGGGTTTGAATGGTAAGGTTCTCTTGGACATTGATTTGGATGAATTTGACACTCCATTTTGAAAAAGCCAACTTGGAGACAGGATCCCCTTTTCTTGCAACGAGGGAAAAAAAGAATTGATATGTGCCTCAATGGTTTGGTCTAGTTAATACATCACTGCGCTCCTGACGTCTAGTGTATAGAGACTTTTTTCTGTGAATTGTGAGGATTCTGAAATAAAGTATTACATTTGATGGATTGACATGGAACTTTGAAATAAATGTAGGAGAGAAACATGGATGTGTACGTAACACAACCTTGTCTTTGTGAGTAATAATAAACGTATCTTGAACGGAGAGAGCTTGCAGTATGCGGACCCTCCTAATTTAAGTGATGGCAACAAGAAAAGCAGTCTTATAAGCAAGGTGTTAAAGACTGGCTTCAAAGGTGTACCCCATCAGTTTTGCAAGATTAAGATCCCAATCCGGAGAAGGATTGGAAATTGGCGGGTGTAGCTTCTTAACCCCCTACATAAAGGCTTTCACCACAAACATTCGACCATGAGATTTTACTCTGAGATGTGGTATGTGTTGAAGGTGCTACTAGATGAACCAATTAAAAAAAAACCTGAATCCAGCAGATAAAGGAGATGGTGTACTTTATGTGAAATTAAGCAGTCAATGCAGTTGCATGTTCCGTACCACAAAACAAAGCGTTGCCATTTGTTGAAATAGCAGGGTCTTGTATTGGGCTTACATGCCTCCTTTAAGACGTCCATACACCCTTAGGTGAAGTTCAAGTGTCCAAATGCTATGACTTCAGGAGCCAAGCTGCCAAGTTAAGTGTTTGTGGACATGGATGCAGTGGTGTCCCCTTATGTTGGGATATGTTGTAAGGGCACAATAGTTTGACTGGTGGGCAAAGACACATTGTCAATAGGTGTGAGAACAAGGTCTGATGTGCCCACATTAGTGCGGTTAGGATCATGTTGACATTTTGTGAACTGTCTGGTATAGAAGTGGTGCAGGAGGAAAAGCGTACACAAATATCCCAGACCAAGTCATCCATAGTGCGTTCCCCTTGTACCCTGTCTGGGAATTTCTGGATGCGTAGTCTAGAACATATTGCATTTGAGTGCCCAATTCCAGATGTTCTGAGCGATGTGAAAATCCTATGGATCCCTCACTGAAACCCTGCCTAAAGTCTCCTCCCAGGTGGTCAGGGAAATGCAGATGCTCTGGTGTATTGTGGGAGGATCACCTGGGAGGAGAAAGGGACCAGGGTGGTGAGGTGATCCCGTGGGATGAGATACAATATTTGCCCTCTAAAATGAAGTGCCGTTATGGATTGCCAGAATAGGCATATTGCCATTATAGTGTCCCTGACACCCCTATAAGATATGTGACCCGGGGAACAAGCTCTGTTATATCTGATCAAACCTTGTCAATAGAAAGACCTTTTCAGAATAAATACCCTCCTTACCCCAAGGTATAACACAGAAGGATCTAGGGAAAATGAATTAAAATTAATATCCTCTTCTGTAACAACCAATTATAACAGTCCATCTTTTAATAATTTTAAGGGAAATAAATCTACCCTTAAAAAGAGCTAAATTAATGAAAAAAATGAACTTTCCTGAAGGGGACTACAAGTCCAAGAATTCCAGAAGTACTGGTACGAGGAAGAGGGCTGAAGAGGCATGCTGTACCAGTAGTTAGGCAATGCAATGAACGCTAACAGCCCAGACCGGAAGGAACCTGGGAGGCATAAAAGGCCCACTCAGGTGCAGGCAATTGGAAGGAGTGGAAGGAGCTGGAACTGTGACTGGAATGCTATCTGTAGCAGAAGAAAGAAGGCACGAGGCTGGCAAACCAAGCAGAAGTGGAAGAACAAGAGGGACGACGGAACATGGAGACAGCAGATTTCAGCTGCTTGTTCGGAGAGGGTCCTGTTCCCCCATACATGGAGAGCCCCCTTTCTCCACGTGAGCAAGAATGCCATGGTTGCCGAGCTGTGGACATTCAGGAGACCGAGGCAAGAAGCAATTGTCAAGCCATGGGTCTCGGGAGCGAGAGGGGCTCCCAAAACATGTGGCCAGGCCAGCGACGTTTACTGTAGAAGGGTGTAGGTCCCCAGCACGCCAAAAGCAGTAGAGGTTGTGTCAGAATTCGGAAAAGCAGTGAGACCCGCAGTACAAGTGTATAAGAAGCTGGTGAGTGAAGCACAGCAGTCACATTGCCAGTAACAGTATCCAGCTCCCCGTTAACTCACATAAGATTAAGCGAGTAGAGGTTGTTTGCTGCAGTTAAAAGTCCCTGAACAATGAAAATATAGCACTCACGTGTAACTTGAAAAGCATTTTGCTCGCATGCGAAGCCAATGTTGACTGAAACCATTGTTCCATTATTAAAAGACAGTTTCCTAGTTGGAGGAGTGGTTGAGTGTTCCTAATTACGGAGAGGGAACGCCTCCAAGACCATTACCAAATACCTAACCTTTCCAATATAGGAATTACAATTTTTAACCCCTTAAGTGCGAGATATCTTGTCATCTGCAGTGCTAACCTTTTGGGGGGCTGATGCCCCCCCTGCTGCTCTCTGGATTTCCCCAACCCCCAGGCAGTGAAGTGGAGGACTCCCTTCCGTACCTGGGGGTTGCCATGGTGACGTCTTCACTTTAGGATATCTGTAACGCGCAACCACGGACCCGGAAGCTTATGGGCGCACAATAAGAAGACTGACATACATACAAAACAGACATTTTAACATCATCCTACATAAAAAGGCCTGATTGTCCAGCTGGATAGATAAGGTCAATTAACAGAATAAAACTTCTTTAGTTTTTTTTCCTAAAAACCTCTGTTGAATTGGTATCTCTTAGGTCAAGGGGAAAGGCATTCCAAGCCCTTGGTGCAGCTTTCACAAAGGCTCCATTCATTGCTTTACTGGTGTTACACGTGGGTATTTTTAATTGATACGT
The DNA here is from genome assembly GCF_040938575.1 of Ambystoma mexicanum. Lineage (NCBI taxonomy): Eukaryota > Metazoa > Chordata > Amphibia > Caudata > Ambystomatidae > Ambystoma > Ambystoma mexicanum. The sequence continues at coordinate 607,153,193 of NC_090933.1, forward strand.
ATTGTTAGATCTAAGCAATCTTACATGCAAACTGGCAATGTCCTACACAACATTTTTGAGTTATGAGAAGCAAGTGATATTGCACCCTAGATTCCACCGGTAGCCACTGCAAGCTCCTTCCAGCGTCCGAAATGTGATCTCTCCATTTGAGGTTGAGTCGTTTAACCACTCTAACTGCACTATTCTGGATCACGTGTAGACGGTTGCATTCAGTTTGAGAAACCAATCAGCGAACTACAATAGTCAATCTTTGATCCTACTATTATTTCTGCATTCTTTTTAAATATATATGGCCAGAGATGAGCTAGAAGTTTAATGTAGTAGTCTGAGGAGGAAACCAGGCTACTCACTTGCGCCTTCATATTTAAATTCCAATCGAGTACTTTGATTTTTTGGTGGCAATGTAACAATATGCAATTGAAAAGCATTCATAGGTAGGTCCTAACTTATTTATTTTATTTTGTTTGCCGACCACCGTAAGTTCCGTCTTTTCCATTTAAAGCCAGTCCATTCTGCAGCATCCAGGTTTGTAGGCGGTCATAAACCTTATCAATGGAGAGTTCATGATCACATGTAATTCTGTGAAGAGAATGACACATTGAGTGTCATCCACATAGTTTGTAAAGGCTACACAATTCTGCTCCAGAAGATCAAAGAAAGGCACTGTAAAGATATTATATAGGAAGGGGCCGCACACGCACCCTGGAGAAAGCCATAAGTCAGAACGACTGGCATCGCCTCCGCCTCTCCGCTGTACACTCTACACTGTCATGCAGAAAGGAGGAAATCCACTGTGCAGCGCGGTCTGAAACATGTGCCACTTCCTTCACCCTAGTGATGAGAATGGAGTGATCAACCAGGTCAAAGGCAGCAGATAGGTCTAACAGCATAAGGAGCAGTGCCCGACATCATCAGGAAATTCAGTTTGCATGCTTTACATGCTGAAGTCAAAAGGCTTCAGCATGTACTGCAAGGGAATTTTTTGTCCAATTTGGCTATATGAGGGCTCGTTGGAATCCCCACTGGACTACCAGGGAATTTAATTTGGGGGTGCTCCCCCTAAAGCCCCCCAGCCAAACAGGCCCCCACCAAAATAATAAAATGAAAGCACAATGTTTTGCCTTCTTTGGGGGCAGATGGGTGCAGGTGGGGGATGGGAGAGAAGGGGGCTGAATCCATGCCTGTGGGCCAGCCCCCGTCAGCAAAAGGAGGGGCAGATACTTTATGCTTCCCTGGGGGGCAAAGTGAGGGCCTGGCCCCATTTCGCCAACCATGGGAAGCATAAAGAAGCACTAGGCCACCAGGGAAAGGATTTTTGGGGGTGGGCGCTGTTCTGGCCCATCGCAGCACTTCCGGCCGTCTGGATCTCTCGCTGAGCCACATTAGCACTTTTCCCTCCGGGGAGGGGTGAGGACCCAGCCAGGTCACCTCATGACTGTCAAGGGGCGGTCGACCCGTACAAGGCAGATGCCCAAGGCTGGGGGCAGCATCCGCGGCCATCCAGGAGCTCTGGTCATACCGCATTACAGCATTTCCCTCTGAGGAGGGATGGGGACCCTGCCGGGGCTCCCTAGGACCGCTGATGAACTTGGGGACGGTCAACCAACAAGGGAGACAGGCGCCCAAGGCCTGGGACAACACCCCTGACCTTTATGGAGCTCAGGCCGTGCCACATTCCAGCGTTTCTCTCTGGGGAGTGATTGACACACTGTCGGGGCTCCCTGGTGGGTAAAAGATGCAACGCAGGCCAGCCAGAGCTCCAGGATGGTTTGGTGTGATGTCTCTGGCCTTGGGCGCCTGTCTCTGATGTGGGTCGACCATCCCAAAGTCCAGCGGCGGTACCACGGAGCGCCGGCAGGATCACAACCTCTTCCCAGCGGGAAAAGCTGGGCTGTAGCCCAGGCAGAGTCCCAGGACAGCTGGGGGTGATGTCACACTCCTTGGGCGCATGTCTCCCATGTGTGTATTCCCCAAGACAAGCAGCGGTCTCAGGGAACCCCAGCAGGGTCCCCATCAATCCCCAGAAGGGCATGCTGTAACATAGGCCAGAGGTCCAGGACGATCGGGGTGATGTCCCTGGGCCTTGGACACCCGTCTCCCATTTGGGTCGACCGTCCAGTCCAGTGGCGGTCCGTGTGAGCCCCGACATGATCTCCATCCCTCCCTGGAGGGAAAACCTGTAACAGAGCATCAGGATAGTCAGGCGATATACCCGGCTTCTGGCACATGTTTCCCCATGTAGGTCGACCGTCCACAAGTCAATCGGTGGTCCTAGGGAGCCCGAGCAGTGTGCCAATCCCTCCCTGGAGATAAAAGCTGTAAAGCAGCACAGCTAGAGCTCCAGGACCGCCAGGGGTGCTGCCTCTGGGCTTGGGCGCCTGTCTCCCTTGTTGGTTGACCAGCCCCATGTTCAGCGGTGGTCCCAGGGAGCCCTGGCGGCGTCCCTGCAGGAAGTTATGGTGACCCTGCCGGGACTCCCCGGGACAGCCACTAGACTTGGGGATGGTCAACCAACAGGGAAGACAGGTGTCCAAACCCAGAGGCAGAAACCCCCCCCCCCCCCGCCGTCCCGGAGGTCGGGCTGGCCCGAGTTACAGCTTTTCCCTCGGGGAAGGACTGCGCACCCTGCCGGGGCTGACTAGGACCCCCGCTGAACTTGGGGATGGTCGCCCAACATATTCCAACATCCTGACAATCTTGGAATAGGTCATGTTATGGCTGATCAGTTATATCAATGACAGTACAAGTGGGTAATTTGTGTAATATGTGTAACCTAGGAGACTGTGCTGGTGGTTCTCCTTCTGCTAGTAAAGACTTCTGTCTTACAAGATAGCGTCCCATAAATGTTAGAAAGGAGGAAACCTTGTCCATTGTCTTCTCAAAACACTCCCTGGACCATGAGCCTGTTCTGGGAGAGGAAAAATAGCGTCTGGATCAACACTCTGCTTTTTTTTGTTCAGTAGCGCCTGAGATAAAAGAAAGGAGGCTTTAGTATACTCCAGTGTTTTGTGTATAGAGGGTGTTATTGAAGCAGTAACATATCTAGAAGTTTGGGTGTCTCTGGAGGGTTCCCGAGAGGTCCCTGTGCGTTTTCCTGGGCTAATACCAGGTTTTTGTGTTTATGACCGTTTCGTCGGACACAAAACATGTTCCGTTGAGTCTGTGCACAGCAATCAGTGCCTGTTTTTCATTCTTACCATAGACTGGATACAGTGCAGCAGCCTTGCAGCAGCCTTATGATGTGTGGAGTCGGAAGGCCTTGACGTGCCTTCTGTTGGTGTGGCCTTTTCTTAACACAGAATTGCTGGGGGATGTGTGTTTAGGAAGTTTGTTTCCCTCCCCCGCCCCCCCGTGAAGAGTGTGCTTATATGCGTCTTTGTTGCCAGGTGTTTTCCACATAGTAGTGCGCTGGGCCTGCTTAGCAGAGATGGGGACCGGCATGCAGGAGTCTGACTCCTCTTGAAAGTCTTTGGCTTCCGAAACCGAGCCGTAGCTACCTTGGTCTTCCTCATTTGATGCAAAGGTGCCGGTGAGAGGTTCCAGAATCTGCCTGCATGGCATAGTCCGGCTACCGTTTATTATCTTTAAGCTTCTTTTTTTTTTTAATTTCTTTGTTTTCTTTTAACAACAAAACACATAACATACAAACAACCTTAACATAAATGGCTTATTGGCACTTCGTACGGATCTTGCCCTTCCATTGTAGTTTTATGGTCCCCCCCCCCGCCCCCCCCCCCCAACGACCTTGTTGGTTCAGTCCGGACCTCCCGTTGGGTCGAGCACCAGGTCTGGTACGCATAATGTTCTATTCTTGGGCTTCGTGCTTGGCCTTGCTATTTCATTCACGGACCCTCCGTTTCCGAAGGATCTTCAGAGTTTCCCTCCTACGGGTGGCCAAAGAGGTCTTGTATTAGTGTGTTCCATGCAGTCAACTTGTGCGCAGTTTCACCTCCCCCCCCCCCCCCTTATCGCTGCTCTTGTCCACCCCACGGTCTCTGCCTGCGTCCACTTCTGAAGGTTTGAGCACCATGCTTCTACACGCGGGTCCTCCTTTGACTCCATGTCATTGCCATCTTTCTCTTGGCCAGTATACTTATTAAATCTTTCATCTTCGCCAGATGCGATTCGTGCTTACCCCCTCTCGAGAAGAGGCCCAGTAGGTACTTTTCGGAGTATTCCGCCTGGATTTGAAGTCTGCTTCCTGCTACCTTAAGTCTGATCCCGTCCCAGAACTCTTGCATCACTGGGCAGGACCAGAACATGTGTACCATGTCCGCTTCTTCCGACGAGCAGCGGGGGCACCCGCTCTGGCCTCCTATCTGGACCTTTATTCATCTTTTTGGGTGCGAGATACGCTCTGTGTGTTACGTATAGCTGTGCCTGCATAAATCTTGCATTTGTGGATACCTTTTTTGGGTATCGTAGGGCCCTGGTCCATTCTTGATCGCTGAGGGGTCTCCCCAACTCCTCCTCCCAACGCTGCCTCGTGTGTTGTTCCTGTGGGTTTTTGACTTTCAGTAGCTGTTCATATAACCTGGAGGTTGTGTGCGTTCCCTCTGCAATGTCATACCATACGTCTAATGCCGTTTCCTCATCCTGGTCTTCCCAATCTGGCCATCTTCTCGTGAGGTTTCTCAGCATGCCGGTATATAGGATGAATTCACCCACATGTATTTCATATTCGTCTACCATTTCGTGGAAGTCTGCCCACCTTCCCTCCCTTCTCAGGTCTCCGATTTGTGCTACACCTTTAGCCTCCCACTGTGCTCGATATGTTGCTAATGTATTTGTGTTCCCTCCCAGGAGACCCGCTAGAGGGATTTGCGTTGACTGAGGATCTTTTACCCCTTGGAGTTTCCACACTCTATTCCATAAGTCCACTGCAATGTTGAGCATGTTCGGCAGGGTTCTGAGCCGGGGTCTGTCGAGCCATAGTATTTCCCTTAGATAATACTGTTTCAGTGCTGGCTGGAAAATGTGTGCGTCTATTGTTTCGTCTTCCCCCAGCCATTTTACTGCAAATCGCAGCTGCCCCGCCAAGTAGTACCTCTCGAAGTCCGGTAGTCTGATACTCCCCTCTTCGTAGTCCTTCTGCAGGGTCCTTATTGCAATCCTATTTCTCCCCCCTCCCTAAAGTAATGAACGCGTTATCGTGTTTAGTTTAGTGAAAAAGGCCCTGGGTATGCTGTATGGGATGTTCGTGAGGAAGTATAATAGGCGGGGTAGCACCACCATTTTCAGGAGGGCTGCTCTTCCCATCATTCCCAGTGGGAGTGCCCCCCAGAAGGTCATTGACCACCGTGTTCTTTCTAGAGCAACAAGTGTGTTGGATGTATGGGTATCAGCGGTGTCATGATGTATCCCTATACCCAAATATTTGAAGGTGCGGGGCGCCCATGTCAGACCCAGGTCCGGCAGACAATGTGGGGGGACGTGTTTTAGACCTGCCAAGGGGAAGACGAGGGACTTCTTTTTATTAATCGCTATGCCCAAAAGCCTGGTGTACCCCCCCCCGATAGCTCCTAGGAGACAGGGTAGGTTTGTGGTTGGCTTGCTTACGAATAGGAGCATATCTCATCCACGTATAGCGAGATTTGGTGGAGTACCCCATCTATGTCCAGTCCGGTGTGTCTATATTCTGCTCTAAGGAACACCGCAAATGGCTGTAGGGCCAGAATATATAACATTGGCGATAGCGGGCACCCCTGCTTGGTTCCCCTATGTATCTTCCAGTCCTCGGAAATGAATCGCCCAGTTTTCACCCTTGCTCTGGGTTCCTTATATAATAACCTGATCCATCGGAGGTACCCCTCCCCGATACCAAAGTGGGCGGGTACACCCACCAGCCATTCCCAACGCACAGAGTAGAAAGCTTTGACAGCGTCCAAAGACACTATTACGCTCTCGTCTTGCAGTCGATTTGTCTCATCTATCACGTGGTGAAGTCTGTGGAGGTTCCAGGATGTGTACCTTCCCGGAACATAGCCCGTTTGGATCAGCGTGGATATTTCCTGTTTTAAGCGGTTGGCTAGGACTGTTGTTAGTATTTTAGCATCCTGATTAATAAGGGATATCGACCTATAGGAGGCTCATTTCCTAGGGGGCTTCCCTGGTTTGAGAATCGGGACAATTATTGATTCCGACAGGCTTGTCGGGAGACGCAAGGTCTCATATGCGTCTTGGAATGTCTCTAGTAGTTTCGGGGCAATGGTGCTCTTGTAAGTCTTGTAGAACTCTCCCGAAAGCCCATCCGGGCCCGGGGTTTTGCCGGTGAGAAGTTCTGTGATCACAGTCTCTTTCTTCCACTGTGAGGGGTGCATCCAGTAGCTGAACCTGTTCTTACTCTAGCCTCGGCAACCCTATTTCTACCAGTGCATCTGCTATGTCCTCCGGATCTATTTCCGGATTCAGGGCGTACAGTTGCTCATAGAAACGCGCAACATAGCGTTAATGTGCTCTTGGTCCCTGATCACTGTCCCGGTGTCTTCTAGCACCGTTATGGGATCTTTTTTACTCTCCTGTCTGGTGAGCCAGGCGTCTACTAGGTTTATCCCCTTCCGCGTGTAACCGCTGTAGGTACCTCCCATAGTTTAGCCTCCCTAGTTTTTCCCAGAGCAACATACATTTAGTCCGCAGCTCTATCAGCTCTCCCGGTTCCTCCCCCTCTAGCCCTGCTCATCGAATTCGATCACCCTCTCGAGTTCATTCAACTCCCTCATGGCCGCTCCCGTCAATCCTCCTGTTTCGCCTATTGCCGCTCCCCTTATTACCACCTTAAATGCGTCCCATCATACGGCGCCACTCTCAACACTGCCCTCGTTCTGCTCGAAATAATCATCGATCACCTCCTGGAGGTGTTCCTCAAACTCACCCTCTCTCAGGGCCTCTGCTCGAAGTCGCCATGTTGGGATAGGGGCTTTCCTATTGGTGTGTGCCCATGTCGCCACTATTGGGGCATGATCAGAGAGTGTGCGTGCTTTAATGGCGATTCCCGTGATATCTTGTAGTGATTCCCTGCCCGCGAATATATAGTCTATACGTGTGAAGGTTCCATGTGGTGCGCTATAGTGTGTATAACCCCTCCCCTCCCCATGTACCTGCCTCCATACGCCCGCTAGCTGTACCAGGATCCCATGCAGTTCTTTGGCTGGGGGCGCCGGCTTCTTGTGTTTATTATCAGACCTGTCGAGGAGGGGATTCAAGGTGCAGTTGAAGTCGCCGGCCTAGATGAACGTAGCCTCCCTATATTGCGCTAACTTGGGCGCTAGCTTTTTGAAGTATGTTGCATCAGTATTTGGTGCGTAGGTGTTAACCAGGCACACCTCTTTGTTTTCTAGCATGCCATGCACCAATACCAGCCGTCCCTCTATTTAGTTCTGCTTGAGTAGCTGGAACGGGACCCCCGGGGCAATCCTTATTAGTACTCCTTGTGCGTAATTTGAATATGTGGCGCTGTATATCTGTCCTCCCCATTTCTCATCCACCTTGGCCTGTCTCTTGTGAGGTGTGTCTCCTGTAACATCGCCATCTTAATTTTCATCCGGTTTAGCCAGGCATAAACCCTAAGTCTCTTGACATACGCATTGAGTCCTCTCACATGCCAGGTGGCTATTGTCAATTCGTCTGGTCCCATGATCTTCTTTGTTTGCCTGGCTTCATTATCCCACTGCCGTGTCCTTGCACCCTGCCCTTTGGTCTCCTCGTACCCATCTCCCTCGGTGTCCTGGTCCTGAATCCTTGCCTCTTGATGCAGCCACTGCTGCTGTCACATGGTTCTTGCCCCATGTTACTCCGGTCGCTTATTGCATATTGTCTGTATTATTTCAATGTCCTTTACAATAGTCCTTCCGTAGTTTGTGCCGTGTGCTGCCCATTCACTCCATTCAACGTCCTTAACTTCAACAGAAACCGGAAAACTAACGCCCAGCCACCCTCCCCCTGCTCGGGCTCCGCCGGTTCTCGACATCCAAACTAGTAGTTCATTCTTCCCGGGGGCGCCTCTTCTCTCAGCCAACACAGCTAAAATGGGGCTGATTGCTCCTCTAGGCTTTCTTTTAGCTTCTTTTAACTTATGTAATGTTTATTTTCTTTGTTCCAGGTTGCCTTTGTTACTCCTCATCGGGGTCTATTTCCGGGATTGCTAGCGTTTCTCTGCCTCAGCTGAGGGATGCCTTGTGAGTCCATCCAACTGTGGGCCTCTTCGGTGGAGTCGAAAAAACATGTTTGCCTTGGTGTATCACCAAGTTTAGCAGGGACCTGGAGCATGTAGCTCACCCCCGCGGTCCCGAGGCGTTCTTTTGTTGGGACGAACTGTGCCCGTTGCTTCTGAACCATGGCCGTATAGTCTGGATACATTGCGATCTTGGAAGAGTTTGAGGATCCCCCCCCCGCTCCTTGAGAACGCTTGTATTTTCTCCCTGTCCGGCTGGGGTCTTCTGGTCAGGGCTCTGTGTGCCCCTTCTACCACAAAGCCCTGGGGTAGTACACCTACTCCGACCTCCTGGAGGAGCATGTTTTCCACGTACTCAGTGGGGTCTTTGCCTTCCTTACCTTCCGGAATTCCAATTATGCGGATGTTGTTCCTCCACGCTCTCCCCTCTGCGTCTTCTGCTCTCCTTTCCAGAACCTTAATTCTCTGTAATACCTCCGACATCTGTGTCTGCGTTACAGAAACCCCTGCCGTATTTTGCTGCACATGCTGTTACGTCGCTGTCACTCTATCTGTTAGGTTCCTTGCGTCCTGGCGGAGGAGGCCCACATCTACCATTACTGTATCCAGTTTATTTTCTAGAGATGCTTCCAGAGCCCCTATTGCTGTGTCCATTTTGTTTTCGAGGGATGCTTTCATGGAGGCGATTGCCTCCAGTATCGTGCCTTCGTTAGCGCCTTCTGCTGGGCGTGAGGTGTCATCCGCGGCTGCTGGCTTGTCCGCTGACTGACAGTTTGTGTCCGGATGCCTTTGTAAAGGTTTCCATGCTTACGTGCTTGGTTTTCCCTTATGTTTTCTTGTTTGGCATCGCAGGGGGTACCGTCCTCTGCCTGTGTTGCCAGTACCAGTCTTGGCTGTGCCCCAGGTGCCGTAGCCCCTGCTTCTTCCCCCGCCCTGCTCTTCCTTCTCCTTGGTGTTTGCGGGTCTCTCCGGCGTATGTTTCTCGGGCACCTTCCACCTTGTAATAGGATTATCACACTCTTCCGGCAGGTATATACATTAGGCCCTCGTTGCTACCGGCGCTTTTTGCTGTCGGATGTCGCCCGTCGGATGTCGCCTCGAGCTCAGGCCTTCCCGTGCCTGCTGTGTGTGTCTGTGTTGCCTGCGTTGCGTATGAGTGCTCCGGGAGTCACCTCACCGTATCAGGGGGTAGGTTCGCCCCTATGTCGGTGTTCGCCGGCACTGGGGTACGGCTTCAGTATTGATACAGGGGTACTCTTTCCTTCAGCCTCACCGCCTACTCTGTGGTGCGGCTTCATGTGCCTCTGACCCCCTCACCCCCTTCGCGGGCAGTGTTGGCCGTTCGGAGAGTGTACGCTTTGATCCCCGTCTGCGTCCTCGGGTCTCCTCTGTCTTGCCGTCCTTCTCCGGCGGCGCCGGTCTCTCCATAGATTGTGTACTGCCGTCCCAGTCTACGCCTCCGGGCCTCCCGCTTCTGCGTCCTACTTCCACCGGTCGCGCTGATCTTCACGCCGTGGGGTTGACTCAGGCTCGGGTCTGCCCTGCGCTGGTTTCTGCGTTATGCACGGGATGTGTCCCTCTCGCCGATCGTGTAGATTCTCCGGCTCATTCTGTATTATGCGGCCGGGGTCCTCCCACAGCTTGCGCGTCTGCCATTTTGATTTCGCGGGCCGATTCCTCTCCGGCAGTCTATCTTCTTTTCCACCGACCGGTTTTCTACAGGGGCTTCGCCGGGTGGGCATTAGGTGTTCCGGTCTCTGGAGAGACTTTGGCGGTCTTCTGGAACCAATTTATGCTAGTTTTTAATCCGATTTTGTCAGAATCGCTCCGGAGCTCCTCAGCGGCACGTCTCACTACATCGGCTGCTTAGCCACGCCCCTTTCTTTGAGCTTCTTAGGCTGAACGTGTTTATACAACACACATTTCCTCTCTTGATGGTCATGGGGAAGACAGTGGTGAGACACAGACTTTCCACAGGAGTTTTCTATTGCACAACAGACAGAAGGAACAAGTTACTTACCTGTAACTGCTGTTCTCCAGCATGGATTCAAATGCTCATGAATATTCCCCATCGTCAGGCTGGGAATCCTCGGTAAAGAAAGAAATCAGTTTAATTTCTTAACTGCCTTTCTCCTAACAACCAATCACTGAGCTCTGGGTCATACTGCCCCCAGCCAATGACTGCCCTCTACCTAAACCCCTCTGGCAGCCATCTTCAGATTTGGTAGCATGTAAAATGTCAGTAGGACCAAGAGAAGAGCTGCAGAGGGGTAAGGAGGAGGGTTTAAATGTGAATCCATACCAGATCCATGCTGGATAACAATTACAGGTAAGTAGCTTGTTCCTTCTCCAGCATAGGGTCTGACATGGATTCACATGCTCATGAATAAAGAATACAGAGCAGTACACACATGCACAAACACGGGAGGTGGCAAAGGGTCAACATAAGCTTCTCTTACTCCTCACCAGGCTCAACTTCAAGTGAACAGGTTGCGCAGCACTGCTTGGCTGACTCAGGACTCCTGGTATCACTGTCAACGCAGTAGAATCTCGTGAAGGTGTGCATCGACCTCCACGTAGCAGTCCTGCAGATGTCCAGCAGGGGCACACCAGACAGGAACGCTGTAGTTGCAGCGATCGCTCTGGTCGAATGGGCTCTTGGACAGCCAGGCAACAGTCGGTTAGCCAACCGGCGACAATGGGTGATGCAGCCGGAGAGCCACCTGGAAATGGAAGCCTTGGAGAGGGCATTCCCATGGTTCACGAAAAGTTGTGACTTATTCCGTAAACTTTCTGCAGTCCACGTAGAACTTCAGTGCTCTAGCCACATCCAGCGAGTGCAAAGGCCTCTCAGCCGGCTACAAAGGCATCGGAAAAAACACAGGAAACACCAAGGGCTCGTTTAGAGGAGTCCGATGGCACCTTGGGCATGAAGGAGGGGCGAGTCCGCAGCACTGCCCTTTTGTCGTGAAATGTCAAATAAGGTGGCTTACAGGACAGGGCCTGAATCTCTCACACTCATGCAGATGTGATGGCCACGAGGAACATGGTCTTCCACGCCAAGAACTTCAGTGGAACCGTTTGCATAGGTTTGAATGGAGGGCCCATGAGCCTAATCAGCACCACATAGAGTTCCCACGCTGGGGCTGGGGCTTTCACCGGCGGGAACAAACTAAACAATCCCTTGACAAACTCCTTAACGAGACGGTGAGACCATAATGACGACTGTCCCAGAGATCTGGTGTAGCGGGAGATAGCTGCCAGATGAACTTTGATGGAAGCATTGGCCAGTCCTGCTTTGGCTGACAGTAAATATGGTAGCACCTGCAGAGCTGTGACTCGGAGAGGGTCGATCTTCTGTGCATGGCACCAAACGGCAAACCTCTTCCATTTATGTCTGTAGCATTTAAGAGTAGATGATGCTCTAGCCTTGGCAAGTACCTCCTTGCAATCCGCTGGAAGGTCTTAACCCCTGAACTCTAATGCTGCAGGAGCCAGGCCTTCAGGTTCAGCGATCCTGGGTCGTGGTGCAGAATTGCGCCTCCTTCTCTGGCAAGAAGATCTGCGACCCCGGGAAAATTGACTGGAGGAGACGCTGACATGCCGAGACGGTCCAAGTACTAGATTTGCCTCGGCCATGCAGGTGCGACGAGGATCATCCTGCACAGGGACAGTGAGTTGAATGACTAGTCGGAGAAGCAACAGCAACGGAGGGAAAGCATACAGAAACAGGCCATCCCAGGGGATGGAGAATGCGTCCCCCATGCTCCCTGGCTGGGGAAACCTGCTGGTGAAACTCCGGCACTTGGCGTTTGTCGCCGTCACAAATAGATCGATCTGGAGATTGCCCCATCTGCGGAACAGGTGATCCACTTGGTCCTGCCGAAGCTCCCACTCGTGGCAAGAGCGCAGCTTCCTGCTGAGCAAGTCGGCGATGGTGTTCTTCACTCCTGCCAGATGAAACGGGATGAGGCACATCCCCTAGGCGATGGCCCAGTGCCATAGGTCCTGCGCTTCTCTGGAGAGCGCCGGGGATCTGGTGCCCTCCCCTGCTTCCTGATGTAAAACATTGTGGTGGTATTGTCCGTGAAGACCCGCACTACCTTGCCCTTCAGGGCAGGAAGGTAGGAAAGACTTGAGGGCCCATACCACAGCCCCAACACGATCTGCAATGTTTTCTCCTCCAGTAACCACAGGCCTCTTGCGTGAAGACTTCTGGTGTGAGCTCCCCATCCCTCCAGGGAGGCGTCCGTCATGACAGTCTCCTGGTGCAGTGGAGTCTGGAAATCCGTGCTTCCTGACACTCCAATCCAACGGGTGTCGAGGAACTCCTGTAGGGGACGCATCAGTAGCCTGCACAGCCGAATGAGGTAGATGCATGATGACCTGCCAAGCGGAGACTTGATAGACTTCCCCCTTACTATCTTCAGGGCCAACAGCTGTTGTAACTCGCCCAAGATGGCCGCTATCCGCTCCTCGGAGGGAGACGCCAGGCACGACACTTGAGTCATGATCCCAGACAGCACTTCCTGCGATGGAATCAAGCAGGACTTTGCATAGTTCACCGAGAACCCCAGATCCGTCAGTACACACACAGTCTTTGCCATGTGGTCGACAACAATCTCCTTCGAGCTGGCCCGGATGAGCCAGTCGTCCAGATAAGGGTAGACGTGAATCCCCTGTAGTCGCAGCTGCGCCGCCACTGGCACCAGGCACTTGGTGAAAACCCTTGGCGTCAACTTCAATCCGAAGGGAATGGCTTTGATTGGTAGTGCTTCCCTTGCACCACGAAATGCAGGAACTTGTGGTGCCCTTTGTGAATGGGGATGTGGAAGTATGCATCCTCCAAGTCCAGCGACGACAGGAAGTCCCCCTCTTCCAGCTGTCCGAGCACGTGCTGAAGAGTAACCATGCAGAATTTTTGGGACTTGATTTACTTGTTCAGTTGACGCAGGTCGCCAATGGGCCTCCAGCCCCCGGTCTTCTTTCTGATGAGGAAGTACCTTGAGTACACTCCGGAGCCTCTTCGGGACAAGCTCTTTCGCGTCTTTCTTTAGCATGGCGCACACTTCCAGCAACAGCTGAGGGACGTGGTTTTCCTCCCGGGCCACTGCTGGTATTCTGGGACACTTCCATTGAAATTCTAGGGTGTGTCTGTGGGCGAGAGCGTCCTGCACCCAGCGGTCGGTGGAGATATTCTTCCACACGCTGAAGAAGTTCGCCAGCCGGCCTCCTACCGGTGTGCACGTGTGGGGGCCCCACGCCACGCCCCGGCTGGTTCAATCCTGCTTGGACGTCGAAGGGCAGCCTCGGGACCCTGGCGACGACATCCTCCTCCCAAGGCCTTGGAGAGGGGGGTTGGCGGTAAGAAGAGAAGCCCTGCCGGCACCCTTGGAGGATCCTTGGGACTTGCTGCCTGAGGTCCAAAAGGACAACTTCCCGTTGCTGAAGAGTGCCCAAAGCACGTGCCGTCTGTCCTTTTTTATGGCTTGGAGACAAATTTTCCCCGTCAAAGGGCATGTCCATCACCTTTGACTGAATGTCCTGCCGAAAGTTGGTCACCTTGAACCAGCCATGACGACAAGGCAAACGCTGTTGCCATCTGACGGAACCCTGCGTCCGCAATGTCCGTGGCCCAACGCCACCTCGCCTTCCTGCAGAATTTCCAGTGCCTCAGACCTCTTGTCGTCGGGGAGAAAGTCCAGGTTGGCAGCGATCTTGAACCACAACTCCCGGTCGTAATGAGGCAGGCTGCCTTGATGGTAGTCGCTGAAGAATAGATGACCCGTCAACCCATGGCATCTAACTTCTTGCCCTCGCTGTCCGGTGGTGTGGAAGCCGCCCGGAGGACTTCTTCCTGGCCGCCGTGGACACCAGTGTGTCCTGAGAAGGCTGGGACCATAAGCACTTGGGTGCGGAGTCCGGCACCCTGTACTTCTGAAGGCAATCCCTCTTCGCCGGGGCCGTGGAAGGGTTCTTCATGGAGGGACAAACCCTCAACCCAAATGTCATCCAGAAGTGGGACCAAGAGGATAGTCTTCCTCTTCGCCTCTCTGCGCTGATATTGGAAGCCCTCCTCCTCTGGAGCGAGCTGAAAAAGTTCAGACGCTCTGGAGATCGAGTGGAACGAGACAATCTCGTCCGGCAGTGAAGATCTGGCCAGCGGAGATGGAGGTCCCCCCAAAGTGCAGTCGTTGTCCGTGCCCGTCTCATCCCTCGGAAGAGGGGGTGTCTGGGGCGAAGGGTGGCAAGGAGTTGGAGGGTGTACACTTCTTGGCCAGGGGTTCCCCCGTGGAGGGGACGGCCGGCGGTGGCCTGGGGGAGGGGCCGCCGGCGCAATAGGCATCCTGGTCTGGATCTCTGAGACCATCATATGCAGTACCGAAAGGATGTCCACCGAGAGGTCTCTAGGAGGTACATGAGGTGGGGGTGGCAGCTGAGGTGCAGGCACAATAGGCCGCTGGGGCACTGGCTTGGTGCCCAGACCATTGTCTCTGCTCTTCCTCGAGGGTGTCCTCGCCGTCGTCGGCACGCACGTCGTAGGCCCTGCTTCCTATGTTTCCCTCCTCCTGGACAGTTTGCAAACCGGTGAGCTCCTCAGAGGAGATATCAGTACCCTGGAGGGCCACTGCATCCCCCACCCTTCTTCGCAACCAGTGGTGAAGGTCTCGGGGAGATGAAGGACATCCTCTTCTCCAGGGTCTTCTCTATGGGCCGGAACGCGGCCTCCCACCTGGGAGGAAGGGACACCCTGGTTTTAGGTGTTGCGTCCTGCGGGACAGTCTCTGTGGCCTTCGTCAGAGACGCTGCCACCCCCTCGATGGGAGGCAGGTCCTACGGTGGGTGCACCTGGGCCTTCACGGTCAGGGCCGGAGCCTTGTCCTTCTCTTTAGGGGGAGGGTCCGAGCCCCACTCCCAGGTGGACTGCTCCGGTACGACGGAATTGGGCCTCTCCTTGCCCGGATGGTCCGACTTGCTTTTGGCTGAAGATCCTGAGCGTTGACGGGTGACAGAGGCGGAAGACATCGAACACGCCCTGGCCGCCACGGAGGCCGTTGCAACGGCGCTCCCGGTGACAGTGGACTCGTGGCGCTTAGCTTTCTGTTGGACCCCGCGGGAGGGGCCCCCTCAAATGTCTTAGAAGCTTGCTCAGCCTTCTTGGAACTGGGAGAGGCATGCTGCTGGGACCCACCCAGAGCTGTAGCCACTGTTCAGCCTCCTGTGCCAATCCTTCATCGTGCGTGAGGACATCTCCTGGCAAATCGCACAACAATCCTCCTTGTATGCCGGATAAAGGCAGTAAAGACATTTGCAATGCTTGTCATTCCGAGAAGACATTCCGCAAGCCGCAGCTGGAGCAAATCCTTCTCCTCCGACATGGTCCACGCGGGGTAGACCCGAGAATCTTCTGGAAGCCTCCACAAAGAAACTCGACGAAATTCATACTTGAGGGGTGCTGAGGAATCCGACAATGGGTCCCAGTTAATCAGATAGATTGATCGATGGAGCATGAGTCCCGATTGACCGAAATACAGTAATACTCTTCCCAAAAACAAACACAGTAAAAGCTAGAGTTCTAAACACGAGGACTCCCAACACTTGAACGTGCATTAAAAATCTGAAGATGGCTGCGAGAGGAGGGGCTTAGTTAGAGGGCAGTCGTTGGCTGGGGGCAGTATGACCCAGAGCTCAGGGATTGGTTGTTAGACAGTTCAGAAATGAAACAAACCGATTTTTTTCTTGACCGAGGATGCCCAGCATAACAATGGGGAATATTCATGAGCAAGTGAATCCATGCCAGAGAACTAGTTCTTTCCATAATTCCGTGTCCAAGAAATGGCAGCCAGACAAATGTAGAAAGAGGAAGTGAAAAAAGCATTCTCTAAGAGAAATTAATGATGTTCAGTCCCCCCCCCCCTCCATTCTCGCTACTTTAAAGCCGAAACCTGGTGTAAGCCGAACCAAGTCGTCGAGACGTGGAGGAAATCTAATTTGTCAATGATGCGTCCATCGAAAGACACAAGAAAGTTGTCAACTTAACTGTGGACTCCACATAAGAGTGACCGACCACGATGGCAGAAAAAACAATCTGAAGGACCTTGACACATGAAGGACCATGCATACAGTAATTATCACAAGGAATAGTATTACAAACATGCCCAGTCAACATCCCTTTTTGAACTTTGAAAACAAGTCATGCAAGTCATGCAATACACTGCACCTACCACTAGATTTCCTCCTACGCAAAGCATGTAATTGTAAGCAGATCCACAAGCCGAAGAAATATATTTTTGCTAAAAATAGCAATGTGTGGACTCCACAAATAAAGAATCCATACCTTAATATTAATATTAAGAAGTTTCAAATGACTACGTGTTAAGTGATTTTATAAATATAAGATGGCCGAAATCGCATAGAATGCAGGATGTCATGTTGTTAAGAGGCGAATACATTGCGCAACAGCGCAAGTGTGGAAAACTGTCTTGAATTTCAATCCTAAATAAAAATCAAAAGTACAGAAAAAGTGCATGGAAAAACAATAACGATCAAAGTGTCAAAAGACACTGAAAAAATACAAAGGCAGCGAGGATATCTACATGAGAAAAACATTGAAAAAGTATGTAATAAGGGATACATTACTCACCGTAATTGTATTTCTGATGCTTGTATCTGCTTAATATCACATGCTATGCATATGCCAACATCTAGTGATAGCTGCAGAGTATTACATTTTTTGTTTTCGAAACGCGAAAAAAGGGACATCGACAGGGCGTGCCAGTAATACTATCCCCTAGTGTGACCTCTACTGTACCCACGGTCCTTAACGCATCAAGGTCCTACAGATTGCTTTGTTACAGATTGTTTTGTTACTGACATGAGGTAGCATGAAGTGTAGCATGAGTACAGATGGAATAAAGCGGATGAGTAGATAAAGACAGAAACATCTATGCACATTGTACTCCACGGGGAAGGCAGGGTGGAAGCATGTGGATCTAAGCTGATACAAGTATCAGAAATACAATTACGGTGAGTGATGTATCCCTTCTGAAGAATATGAGTCTGCTTAGAGATTAGCGAGCAGTGTCTGGAGAAGGTGGTGGGTTGTTAGAAGGTACAGCATCAAAGAAGTTTTAGCACTGCTCGTCTCAACTGTGATAAGGGGCGCTGCGAATGGAGGCGAGGGCGAGACGCTGTGTTTTTCCACTTCTAGCTGGCTTTTTCCAGTCTTCGCTGCCAATGCTTGCTGTCTGCCCTTCAGCCGAGGGCAGTGGTAATCATGAAGGGGCGGGGATTCCACCCATAAAGAGATTAGGTATTCCTCAGGGAAGTCAGAGAGAATTGGACCCCAGGTGAAAGTCTCGCTTAGAGGAAGGACGCTCCGCTCCAGACCCTGTTAGCACGAGTGATCTTTCTGCCTACCTGCTCTGGGACTAGGCAGTGTTGTGGCGGCCGAGATGAAGGTGTCTTCTGCAACTATTCCAACGGTGATGCTCTTTTTCTATGTTTATGTATAATCAACTATAGGTTATGTGTTAGTTATGGGTATCTATATATATTGTGTGTGAATAAAGGGCCTATAACGAGACGAACAAGTTAGTTTTTACCTGGTAACATTCTTTCGATGGGATGTTCCTCCGACGTATTCCTCAATTGATAATTCGTCTCCAGCTTGCTGGCCTCCGAAAATAAATTTCAGCAGAGGGCACTGCGCATCAACGTCCGTCGAGTTGGTGTCCCTTGACAGCCACCGTATCGGCGCCGATGTCACCATGCCCATAAATAGCCACGCGCAGCGTCCGTTGCTCAGTTCCGTTTTGTAGCATAAGATAAGTCATGTCTGAATTGGTTATTGACCTTGAAGGAGCGTAAGCTGCAACCACAAGGGAAGTATTACTGCGGGGATGGATGGGAGGGGCGATAAGGAATACGTCAGAGGAACATCCCATCGAAAGAAGGTTACCAGGTAAGAAGTAACTTGTTCTTCAAAGGGATTGTGTCCTCCGACGTATTCCTTATCTTTGATAGACTCCGATAGCAGTGTTGTATAATTGGAGGTGGGAGTAAAAACGCCATGTTTCCTTTTAGGAATGAACAGAATGTAATACTGCTTTGCCAAACCTAGTCTCTTGACTAGAGGAAAAATCCAGGTTGTAAAATCTTGTGAAGGTATGTGCGGACGACCATGTGGCAGCCGCACATATCTTGAACCGGAACCCCTCTGGAGGGCCGAAGAGGCTGCGATACCCCTGGTTGAATGAGCCCTAAGATTTTGAGGAGGCTCTTTCCCTGCTAGCTTGTAACATTCCAGAATGGCCAAAATAATCCATCTGGGAATGGTCTGTTTTGTTATCGGTAGTCCCAATTTGTGCCCTGAGTAACCTACGAACAGTTGGCCTGCTTGCCTAATCCTAGCAAGTCTGCTGATGTAAAAGCTTAAAGCCCGCCTTGGGTCCAGCCTGGGTAGCCTTTCTTCCTCTTTCCCCGGATGGGGAGGATAGAATGAAGGTAATGTAATTTTCTGAGTGATGTGGAATTCAGAAACCACCTTTGGGAGGAAATTAGGCTTCACCTGTAGGACAACTTTGTCTTTATGAAAAATTGTATGAGGGGGGGTTTACAAAAGAGCGTGTAATTCGCTCACCCTTCTAGCAGATGTTAGTGCCACTAATAAGACAGTTTTAAGGGTGAGAAATCTTAGCGAACAAGAGTGGAGTGGTTCGAAAGGAGTACCCATCCGGAAAATTAAGTCTAAATTTAAGTCCTATAAGGGAACTTGGAATGGTCTTGGAGGATAGACATGAGTTAATCCCTTTAGAAATTGTATTACTAAGGGTAATTTGAAATACGATGGCTCCTCTGCAGTGCGCTTGAAGATTGATAGCGCTGCGAGATAGCCCTTGATCGTGCCAACTTGAAGGCCTGAATTTGCCAAATAGAGAAGAAAGGATAACACGGTTGGTGTACCACATGAAAAGGGGTCGATATTCTCTTCTCTACACCAGCTGCAAAATTTGTTCCAATGGCAGCAGTATAAAGACTTTGTTGCTGGCCTTCTGGCCGAAAGCAACACCTCCATAACGTCATCAGGGAGGTCCCAATCCTTGTATCTCAACCTTTCAGAAGCCAAGCGTGAAGGTTGAGGGTTCTGATGTCTGGATGGAGAACCTGACCTCCCTTCTGTGAGAGAAGATTCTCCTTGAGTGGAAGGCGAATTGGAGGGCAGATGGACATATCCAGAAGTTCCGGGTACCACGTTCTCCTGGCCGAGTCTGGGGCAATTAGGATCATGGTCCTCCGAATCTTCTCAACCTCCTGATCATTTGAGGAATGACAGGGACTGGTTGAAACGCGTACAGGAGTGGAAACTCCCAGTCCACTACGAACGTGTCCCCTAGAGCTCCTCTCGGGGGAAATTCCTTTGAACAAAACAGATAGCACTTCCTGTTGGTACTGGTGGCGAACAGATCCACTTGAGGGGTTCCCCAAAGGGCGAAGATCTCCTGAAGGACTTCCTGAGCTAGTTCCCACTCATGGGAGACTGTGCCCTGCCTGCTCAGAGCATCCGCCGTCAAGTTCTTCTCTCCGGCTAGGTGAACTGCCGATAGAGAGATTCCTTCCTGAATTGCCTAAAACCAGAGCTGCATTGCCTCTCTGCACATTGACAGTGATCCCACGCCTCCTTTTGTGGAGGTAGTGCATGGCCACTGTGTTGTCCGTCATTATCAGGACATTTATTCCCTGTACTGATGGTAGGAAAGCTTTCAGCGCTAGTCTGATCGCTCTCAGCTCCAATAGGTTGATGTGTAGTCTGGACTCCGATGGAGACCAACGACCACTGATGGTCAAGTTGTTGGCATGGGCTCCCCACCCCGTGAGTGAGGCGTCCGTGACTACTGTCATCTCCGGCCACGGTTGCCAAAACAGTTCCTTTCAAAATGTTCTCTCGATAAGCCCACCATTGAAGGTCTCGGGCTACCTTGTCCGGAATCCGAAGGAGATCTGTCATTTTTCCTGATAACTGCGACCACTGGGTTCTCAGTGCCCACTGGAAAGATCTCATTCTCAGGCGAGCCTCTTGCACAAGGAAGTTGCAGGATGCCATGAGGCCTAGCAACCTCAAAAAAGTCGACGGCTGGGAGATGTTGGGCATTTTGAAACTTGGTGACCATCTGCAGAATATCTTGAGCCCTCACCTCTGTGGCAAGGCTTTTCCCAGAGAAGTGTCCAGGACCGCTCCGATGAACTGGAGCCTCTGTGATGGTATAATCTGTGACTTCTTTAAATTGAGGGAGAAGCCCAGTTTGTGAAGGAAGTGGCAGACATAATCTAGCTGGATCGGAGCTTGTTCCGAAGATACAGCCCTGATAAGCCAATCATCCAGGTAGGGGTAGACGTGAATCCCTCCCTTAGACTTGCCGCCACTACCTACATTAACTTGGTGAAGACCCTCTGGGCGGAGGTCAGCCCAAATGGCAGAACTCGAAATTGATAATGGGAGCCGCCAATTGCGAACCTCAGGTAGTTCCTGTGTTTGAGATGGCTTGGCAAATGGAAATAAGCATCCTGGAGGTCCAGAGATACCAGCCAGCCCTGGAGCTGGAGGGAGGGCCTGAAGGATCTGAGAGAGAGTTACCATCTTGAACTTGTCCTCCCTGAGGAACTTGTTCAATTCTTGTAAATCCAAGATAGGTCTCAGTCCTCCGTCTTTCTTCGAGATGAGAAAGTAGGGAGTGTACCAGCCCTTGTTCCTCTCCGCTACAGGTACCTGTTCTATGGCACCTTTCTCTAGCAGGTCTACAATTTCCTGCAAGAGGAGCGGATCTGGAACTTTCAGAGAGCTGATCCTCGGTGGATGACTGAGGGATGCGTAGAAAAGGCAGGCATTAACTTTGGGCAACTGTCTCCAATGGCCAAGCATCTGACGTAATAGCCTGCCATTCCGTCAAATGTTGAGTTAACCTGCCCCCTACTGGTGTCTTGTGAGGAGCGTCCTCAGAGCGGTTTGGAGGCGGCTGATGCAGATGCCGAGGGTAAAGAGGTACCTGCTGTGGCTTTTGTATTTTTAACCCGTCCACCTTAGGTGAATTTTTTCTGACCCCTTTGAACCGGCTGTCCTCTGCCTCTGGCGATATGGTGTCTGATGGATTGCAGCTCCCAGGGATTTTGCTGCTGCCTTTGATGTTTGAAGCTTTTGTAAACGATCATCCGCCTTCTTACCAAACAAAGAGCCGTCAAAGGGCATATTCAAGAGTCTGCTTTGCACATCTGGAGCAAAACCAGACTTCTCGCAACCAAGCAAATCTCTGGGTTGTTTTACTTGCCGCCATGGCCCTGCTGATGCTGTCAACAGAATCGATGCCAGTCTGAAGGGATTCGCACATTGCGTCCTTACCATCCTTAATGATGTTGAGAAAAGCTTCCCTTTCTTCTCCCTCCGGGAGGCAGTCAGCCGCTAATGAAGCACACTCCCAAAGTGTGTGGCTGAACCTTGCGAGCGTACAAGTAGCATTGATGGATTTCAACGCCATGCTACATGCAGAAAATACTTTTCTGGCCACAGAATCATATCTCTTGTCATCCCTGTCCTGTGGAACAGTAGGGTAAGCCGATTTACTACCTGATGAAGTTGCTGCCTAAACAAACAGACTCTCCGGAGTTGGGTGTTTGGATAAATATTCAGGGTCAGCAGTAGACACCCTATACTTGGCTGATAATTTTTTGTTAACCGCCGGGATAACCTCAGGGGTTTCCCAGTTTGCCAATATTTTCCTAATGCCGCATGAAATGGCACCACAGGGTCCTCCTGTGGACCTTTAACCAAAATGTCTGTGAGGTCGTCTTGCTGAAAAGCAGGTGAAGGTGTAGACCACCCCATAAGCTCTATATCCTGCCATCAAGGTTCTATAACGGGTTTCAGCAGGTTCCCCTGGGTTTAGTTTAGCAAATTCCACTTCTGGGGAAGTGTCCAACCCACTTGCTTCATGTAAGGATTCTTGGAGGTCCTTAAACCTACCTTCCTCAGAGATAAATTCCTCTGGTACAGGAGTTGCAGATCCCTGCAACTCAAAAGGTCTCTCCTGATCCGAATTTTCCCCTTCCTC
Source organism: Ambystoma mexicanum (assembly GCF_040938575.1). Lineage (NCBI taxonomy): Eukaryota > Metazoa > Chordata > Amphibia > Caudata > Ambystomatidae > Ambystoma > Ambystoma mexicanum. The sequence goes on from NC_090933.1 coordinate 607,175,465, forward strand.
ATAAATAGATGCCAAGGCTCTGAAATGATCAGATCTTGGAAATGGTATAAATCCCATTTCCAGAGCAGAAGGGGCCAAATTCGTCATAATTGGCTGAGAAAACGTCGACGCGGACGTTAAAGGCTTCAAAGCCATCGAAAAAGGCGTCGAGAAAGTTGGCCTCGATGAACTTGAGTATTGGAATTCTACTCGAGGTTGTCGACGACATTCTCGTGATCGAGGCTCTGGGTATGGCCACTGGCTGTGAGGTGGCCGTGGGTTTGTCCTTTCTCGGCGTCGAATTGACTGACCTGTGCGTCGAAGAACCCTTCGATTATGGTGTCGAAGACGCATAGCTATGCGTTGAAGGGATCTTCGACGAAGGCGAAGACGCGACCTTGCCTTTACTCGAGGGTTTGTGATGCTCTCGAGTAGCTTCCTTCGCCGGGTGCTGCGACTCGCGGCGTTTTGATCTTTCGGGTCTTTCACCCAGGGTATCACCCTCAGCAGTCTTCGAGGGGGTCGAGGCCGCTTTCTCGAAGATGCCTTGCATCTTTTTCCTGAATTTCTCCCACTCAGCCTGAGAGCTATGTTTTGTGGGGCAGGAGACCCTTTTCGGGAAACGGAAGACGAGGAAGGGGATCTTCGACATCTCTTTTTTCAGTGCTTAGATCTCGAAGAGTGATGGGAACTGCTTCGAGATCTAGAACGAGAATTTCTTTTGTGATGGCGAGGAGACAAATGTTTCAACTCCACCGAGGAAACTTTTGAAGAAGTTTTAACTGCCTTACCTCTCTTGAGCTTCCCCTTATGCTCCGTCAAGGCTTTCGCCTCATGGACATGCAGTCCTCGCACTCCGAACAATGGTGCTCGACTCCCAGGCACGACAAACAGATCCTGTGAGGATCCGTCAACGATATTTTCTTTCCACAGTCTCTTGAAGCCGGACCGTGGAGTCGTCGGTTCGGATGAGGAAGCCATCAAGTACGAGTCGGTATTCACGAGGAATAATGAAGTATATTTGACTGAAGAACTGAGCAACGATATTCCAAGGCCCCACGATGTGCAGAAAAACAGAACTGAGCAACGGACGCTGCGCGTGGCCATTTATGGGCATGGTGACGTCGGCGCGGATACGGTGGCTGTCCAGGGACACCAACTCGACAGATGTCGATGCGCAGCGCCCTCTGCTGGAAAAAATTTCTGAGGCCAGCAAGCTGGAGACGAATTATCAAAGATAAGGAATACGTCGGAGGACACACTCCCTTTGAAGTTTAATTTCTTCTAAACCAGTGGTCCAAGTGTGATTTATTGCCTCCCTGAGTCCCAAGTACTTTCTTTCGGTCCGTGTAAGAGGGAGCAGGAGTCTAAGGCCCCAGTGAGTGACCAGCAAAGCAATACAGGGCTGTGATCCAAGTCCACAGTCCATGCGCTGTGTGGTGAAGGTAATGGGCTCCCCACCCTGTTATATGCGCCTGTTGTGAAGCGCAGCGCTTGAATCAGGGTTAGCGAAACAACCACTAGATTGTCCCACTGACAAATTGCCTGAGACCACTCGCTAACCACTCTTGCACTGGACGCGTGCGGAACCAGGTAAATGCATGAAGCCATCATCCTGAGCAAGTGCTTTGCGTACGATTATTTGGCGATGGCTAGATACTGAGGTATTTGCAGCAGTAGGTTTGGCACTCTTTCGTTTGACGGAAAGACCAAACCCTCTTCTGTCTTTATGACCATTCCTAAGAACTGTTTTGTCTTGCTTGGAACAAGACTTATTTTTTCTCATTGATTGAGAATCCCAATTGGAACAGGAGATGGATTGTTCTCTGGGTATTTTGCTTGCAAGTTTGGGGGGGAATCCCTTGATCAGCCATTCGTCCAGATAAGGATACACTGGGATTGATTCTCTGTGTAGATGCGCTGCCACTAGAGCTAGTACCTTGGTGAATACCGCTGAAGCGGGGGCTATGCCAAAGGGTAGCACTTTAAATTGATAAGGAGATATTTTATTTATATCGCGCTCATACACAAGTAGAGCATGAGCAAGCAAAGCGAGGCGAACAAGGGAGAACAAAATAAACAACGATCTTGCTAGGCCAAGTGACATTAGGAACGCGCAAGTGCATGGAAAAGGGAAACCGGGGCAAAGTGTGTGGAAGGGGGAGAGGTGGAAAGTGCGGAAACAGAGGAGAGGACAGAATAAATAATAAGTGCAGTAAATAAAGGCAGTGAAAAGTGGTTGTGCAGCCAGTAAGTGGCAAGTGCATGATTAGTCAGATAGAGTATATCTGATAAGTGCATAACAAGAGTGGAGCACTGTATGGGTACCGATACAGACCCCCAGTGCAAGGGGTGGCCCGGAGGCAGTGCTTGAGATAGGCAGGGTGAGCAGGTAGCTGGGCCCGAAGGACAGAGGGTGGCCAGGTGTACGGTGCCGAGAGAGAAAGACAGATCAGCAGGAAGGTCTTGAGGTGCTTCCGGAACCACAGATGGTTCTCCAAGTTTCAGGGTGGCCCGGGAGGCTGTTCCAAAGGGAGCCCCCAGCCAAAGACAGATCTGCCCCCAGCTCATTTCTTTAAAAAACTACTGACCCTGAGGGAGTTAGAAGTAGAGGAGCGAAGGGCTTGGGAGGGGAGGTATTTGTCATGATCTCTGCTTCCAAAAGGTCAGGGTTTTCCCAACTCCCTTGGAAGCAGATCCATAACCCAGGTTCCGAGTGCCAACCAGTCCCAATTGGGACCTTTTGGACCCAGTCCTGGCGCCAGTGGCACCAGGCTCATAAATATGCCCAGTCCCAGCGCTGGAAGCGCCGGGCTCATAATGCTTGGGTGGCCTTACCTGCAGCAGACCATGCTGCTTACTTGCCTGCCAGTTGAGCCTCTGATCCTCTTCTGTTTGCAACTACTTTTCCTGTTGGGTGGGGCTGGAGCCACTCCCTAGATTTAGAACAATGGAACTCTTCTGGAAGGCAGGAACTCTTTTCTTACCAGGAACTCTTTTCTTACTTAGGCGTGGCTGTGGAAGGAGACACCTAAGCACTACAGGAGGCTATTTAAACCACACCCGGTGGATGAATCTTGCTTTGCGTTATTCTGCACCCTCTGCAGCAGGACGCTCATCGTGTCTTCTGCATCCAGTCCTGGGCCTAAGGAAAAAGGCTTACCATCCTGAATCCAGTCTTCAGCAACACCTATAAAGACAAGAAAGAACAGGTTAGCATTCCGGCATCTGAAAGGCAAAGGCTTACCTACTCTTCGTGCGCTCCGGAGGTCTTCACACTGCATTCCGGCATCTGAAAGGCAAAGGCTTACCTACTCTTCGTGCGCTCCGGAGGTCTTCATACTGCATTCCGGCATCTGAAAGACAAAAGCTTACCAACTCTTCGCACGCTCCGGAGGCCTTTGCGCTGCATCCGCATCTGAAATACAAAACAAGGTGCGTTTAAAGACATTGGGGAACTTTAATACTCACGTGCCATTACTCCTTTCCACATCTAATCCAGTGGGTATTCCGGCACCCTGCAGCCGCTCCGAACTCGTACCTGCAAAATAAAAAGACAGTTAGAGCGCATCGTGAAGCAGGCAACAAGCGCTTACTCACGTGCTTCCAGGCGCTTCTATTCATCACACGGGCTCCATCTTCAACTCACTTCAGCCCGTCATCCGCCATCGCCGGAACCCTGCAAAACAAGAGACATCATTACTAAAGACTTTAAAAAGACATTTGAATGACTCGAAACTTACCGTTCGTGCAGTAAACGACGGACAGCAGTCCTCTGAAGTCAAGAGGCCTGCGCTACCTATCCAGTGAAGAAACTGGCTACAGCACCCTGCCCCGAGGCAGATGGAGAGCTCGGCATTCACTTACCTAAGGTGAGAGCGTTAACCTTTGGGGGTCTACAGGAGAGGAGAAGAGGAAAGAGATAGGGACACCCCAATAACCCCAGTTCATTAACCCCATATTTTCTATCTGCAGACATCTTACTCTACACGTCAGGCATACAGTGCACAGAGGTCCAGCCCAAAGAGCCAACCGGGTGCTACACATCACCTTTGAAGATACGGTAGTCGCCCAGTCAAGACCGGCGCCTCTGCGAGAATCAGGTGAGCGTTACAGTATTTGCAGAGGGATAGTTGAACGTATTTTGGACCCAGGCCCCAGAAAGCCTTCTGGACAATGCAGAGGGTTTTAAATTTAATCCTTGCATCCACTGGGAGCCAATGAAGGGATTTCAGAGCTGAAGAGATACGATCCAGGGCTTGAAGCCAAGGACAAGTCTCGCAGTCCTGCTCTCGATTAGTTCTACAGGGCGGAGAGTGGAGGCAGGTAGATTTAGAAAGCGACTGATACAGTAGTCCAACCTACTAGAGGTAACCAGAGCCTGGGAGACAGTGAGCTTCTGAGGGAAGGAGAGGAAAGGCAGAGTACCTCTAAGGAGGTGCAGTAAGAAGTTTTACTTTTTAGAGATGTGTGCAGAGAAGGAAGGTGTGGAGTCAAAGATGACCCTGAGATTCTTAGCCTCGCAGGTAGGGGTAGGAGGAGGGCCAAGGGAGGCTGGACAGAGAGTAAGGGGGAAAAGGATGATGGAGGTGTACCAATGAGGAGGATCTCAGTCTTGTTGGCATTTAGACCGAGATCGTTGGCGGCGCACCAATTTTGAATGGCAGTTAGGCAATCAGAGATGAGGGAAGGAGAGGAGGTGGCTGAAGGAAGCCTGAAGAGGAGTTGGGCGTCATCAGCATAGCACTGGAATTTTGAGCAGAAGATGGACATGCAGTAGGTGGGAGCTGCCAGGTATTGGTTGAAAAGCCAGGGAGAGAGGTTAGACCCCTGGGGAACACCACAGGTGGAGAGGGAGATCGAGGCTAGGAAGGACCCAAGTTGTACCTGGGAGGGTCGATCAGAAAGGAAAGATGTCAGCTAGGCCACAGCCTGATCGGTGATACCCAGGTTGTCACAGACGATTGAGCAGGATGGTATGGTTGACTGTCGAAAGCAGAGGAGAGATCAATTAGGATGAGGACGGAGGGAATGTGAGTCAAGGTTGGAAAGCAGGTCTTCACGGATGTTCAGGAGAGCAGTTTCCATGCTTCTGGCAGCTCTGAATCCAGATTGGTGGTGATGGAGAGCGTCAACAGAGTCAGAATCAAGGTTAAGCTGCGAGATTGCCAGCCTTTCCAGGAGCTTCCCCAAAAAGGGAGCAATGGAAATTGGGCGATAGTTGGCCGGACAAGAGGGATCAGCTGGGGGTTTCTTGAGGAGAGGATGCTTCAGAGGGGAGGGGAAGAACCAGAGGCAAAGGAATGGTTACAGAAATTGGCAAGGGCCGGTGCGAGGGTATCAATGAATTGGTAGTGTTGGTACTTTTTGAAACGCAAGAATCATTAAACATTGCGCTGGGAACATTGAAATATGAAAGTATGCATCATGCAGAATTTTTGTGGCTTGACATAGGGGTTTACAGGGCGCAGGTCTAGGATAGGGCGCATTGTTAGATCTTTTTTCATCACAAGGGAGTACATTGAATAAACACCCTTGTTTACCTGGTTCACCGGGACGATTTCTATGGCATCCTTTAGTAGAAGTGCTTTGATCTCTTCCAACAGGATGCACTGTTCTTCCTGTGAAGTCTGTCTTTGTCTTGGCGGGTGGTTGGCTGGTGTTTGAATTAGCTCGATACAATATCCCACCGCCACGGTGGAAAACAGCCATTTGTCCGAAGCGATTTCCCTCCCATGCGTTGGCAAAATGCGAAATACGACCTCCTACTGGAGTGGCATGGTCATTGCTTAGGAGGAGAAGATCTGCCCCTACTCCTCAACCTTCTTTGGCCTCTTTACAAACCCTGTTGGGAGGACTTGCTTTGTGAAGAACCCCAGAACGAACCTTGCCCACCCACATAATTTGAGGAACACTGGGAGTTGTCCTCTAAACCGGCGAGAGTTTGAGCCCCCTCTCTGCCCAAAGGGTGCGTTAGTGAGCTGTCCCAGGGATCTGAGGGTATCATATTCCTCTTTGGCGCTTTTAAGTGCATCCTCCACTCCGTTGCCAAATAAAGTGTTGGGTTCATGTTTACGAGGGTAGCCTGGGTTTCTAGTTTGAAGCCCGAATGAGGGAGTCATGCGTGGCGTTTGATCAGTGAACCTTTCTGCCATGATTCTTCCCATGTTGTCTGCTGCGTCCAGGTTATTCTTAAGGATGCAGCTGGCTACCTGTTTTCCCATAGCAATGGTGAGTGAGAGCTGTGTTTTTAGGGACTCTGGGACTGTAATTGTTGTGCGATCTCGTCCCACTTGTGGTAATTATAGCTGGCTAATAGCGTGGTATTAGCTATCCTTGTTCTATAAGCTACCAAGGAAGCTACCCTTCCTGCCCAGGGTGTAGATCTTTTTACTCTCCTTGTTGGGAAGGCTTCGGCAGAGGCCAGAAGGGATCCCGCTCTCTTTCTTGTAGTGGTAACTACTAGAATCAGGATTTAGCTGCCCCTTAATGTATAAAGGGTACGAGGGGGCTGTTCTAAACATCTTTTCGATGCACGGGTTGACTGCTGGTGTCAAATTGGGTGTAAGCAGAGAGGGCGGATTACTTCTCTGGACCGATTGTGGCCTATTTCTTATCCCCAAGGATGTTCTCCACAAAGTCTTTGTCAATTTGGGGTTCTTGGGTGTCTATTTTGAAGTGTTCTGCAGCCTCTAGTAGCAGGTCAATATATTGCAGTTGGTTGTCTACCGGGGAGTCAGAAATCAGTGGGTCGGTGTGGTCTGGGAACTGGATGATATCTAAGTCCTTGTCGTCATCATAATATTGGTCCAAGTCTGTGTCCCCCCTTGGTCCTTTGGGTCCGTGTATGAGCAAGGGTCCTGTGAGCCTCGAGTGCTATAATAATAAGTGTCCTGACCCAGGTCCTGATGTGACGAGGTGGTAGTTTGCGGGGTGTCGAGGCGGGCTTTTTTGGCAGCAGGCCGAGTGTCTGTTGCCCCACTCTGTGGGGGTTCCCTGATGGATGTGGAGGACTTCAGGGTGGTTGAAGAAGTTTATAAAACTAGACATTCTATGACCCCTATCGAAATGTATTGTGGTCCATTGGGAGAAGCTTGCCAACAGAGGGAGCAGGAGTAGGTGGAGGTTCTGGGGCAGGGGTCATATGATGCATAGCCCCTGAAAAGGTGTCTTGTGGATTGTCCCTGCTTTTAGTATCCTGTAACTTTTAAGCCTGGTGCATCGTAGATTTATGGTTTTTCGCCATTTTGGCCTTTGTCAGGAACGTTAACGAACTCGCTCAATTTTGAGCTGAACAACCACCCCACGGCAGTCAACGCGCCTTAAAACACCTGATCAACGGCCACCAGGGGGCGCACGGATGGAGACGTTCTCCGTGTGAGCTCCGCGCAAGGGTCCCAAAAAGTGGGTTGAGCCCCCACCACGAGACCCCCGCTGGCTAAAAGAACGTCGGAACCTGGTGTCGGAACCTCCCGGGCACCGTCTGGTTCCAACTCCGATCGAAATCGGATCTTGCATTCTGGAGAAACACTCTCCTGCGCCATACGGAAGGAGGACGCGCGAGGCCTGGAAGCTTCCAGCACACGCTGCGCTGACACGGCCCCAGGAAACTGGCGACTTCGTGGACCCTCGACTCGGCTGAATCCTGCGAGAAGGTGCGTGCAACTTGAAAGACGCACAGGCCTCACCTGATCAGCGTAAGACACAGTCCCAGACTTTAAGCCGCGCCCGGTGCGACAACGGAGGAAGGCCTTCTCTACGGGGATATACCGAACCCTCCCCCGAGCTCACAGTTCTTCTGGTGGGGAAAAATGCACTCCGGGGATATCAGCGCTGCGCGCTTCCCTCTCCTCCGGCGTGCAGTGGGCTGAGGGTTGGGCCCCTGGACTCCAGGGCGTGTGCCCTCCTCGGCCCCCGTTCCCGGCCACTGCTCCTGCTGGTCCCATCGAACTGTCACTTCGCCTATCCGGCCCGCAAGACACACCACCACACCACCACATGCAGACGCTGTCCTGAGAGCACCCCATTGTGTGATTGTGACCCCACTACCCAAGGACCCTATGGACAAATTGGCAAAATACAAGTTTACCCCATCGCAAGACGACCCCCGAGGCCCGGACGAGCAAATGATGGCCTCCCAAGGATCTGAGGCCGCGGCAACTAAAGGGGACGTTGCTGACCTACTCAAAGAAATGAGAAGCATGAGAGCAGACATAGGGGGTCGGATTGACAAGATTACGCAAAGGATGGATAAAATGGATGATAGAGTGGAACAGCTCGAACACAATCAAACCTCCTTAAATACGCTGGAAACGCAGATGGACCTTCGTATTGCGGAGTTAGAACATAGGGAAGAGGAAATAAAGCTGAAGGTGGACGATCTTGAAAATAGAGAACGCCGTAACAACATACGTGTACATGGCATTCCCGAAAAGGAAGGGGAGACTGATCTTGATTTGAGGCAATCCATCCACAACATCCTGAAACTCCTCTTTAAGGACGATCTGGTAGACGAACCCAAAATCGACCGCGTCCACAGGGCAGGAGGCAGGGCAGGAGGTCCGCGTTCGGTCCTAGTCAGATTTCACAACTACGCTGACAGGGCCCGCATCTTGGAAAAAGCTAGAAATGCCCCACCACTCACCATGGGTGACGCGACTGTCTCTCTTTACCAGGATTTGTCATCCCTCACGCTTGCTCTGAGAAGAAAATGTATCCCAATTACAAGGATGCTGAAAGACAAGGGAAGCAGATATCGATGGGGGTACCCGTTCTCTCTCACCTTCGAGTGGCAAGGCTCGACAATAAAGCTTGCAACGGAGAAGGAAATTGCAGACTGCACAGCTGATCTCTTGGGCGAACGCGCAGGGGAGCCCTCCCAGGGGGATCCAAATATAAAGGAAGCTGAATGGCGCATCAAGGGCCCCCGCCGGAGGCGTATCCAGGGCTCCAGGAAATTTCGGAGGATGGATGACTCGCGTGACATGGAACACTAGCTTGGACAGGGGTCGTGTGTGCTCAATTATTGGGGGGAAAAATGCCTTCCTCAGAAGGGTGCCTTACCCTGATCGCTTCATTTGGGGCCCCGCCTGATGAGCCGAGGGGTCGACTGAGGTGTTATTTGCTCATTGAGGATCATGGATCCACATGCCTTCCCCGAGGCGCTCCTTGACTGCGATATATCAACCTACGTATGGAGCATTCGATTCTGTTTGCACGGTGAACTTGGTGATGGATATGAGGTAATATCCATGCAGCATAGACATTCTGGGGGGAGTCGATAGTACTGTTTCGAAGCTGCGGTTTACTCAGGTTTTTGTGTGATTTGTTTGTTGGGGGCTCACTGTTATGTTTGCTTGTAATGGGAAGGGACTGCTTGTTCTTGCGGTCCCCGCTGATGGTCCGAATTCGACTGGGTGAGGTCAACCCAGCCGGGTCGGGCGCCGATCATAAAGGGGATGGGGGAGGGTGGGGAGGGTGGGGAGGGTGGGGTAGAAGGGCAACATTTAATCGACCACAACTTAGATTTGAAGGGAGAAATAGCACAATACCCATGTACGCGAGGGCTTTACACACAGAATTGGCGCTGTCGCAGGCACACTCGAGGTGCATACACACGTATATGACCTAAAATGACACACACACTTTCCACAGATACCATACGTATCTGCACGCTTAATGTTAAGGGGCTGAACTCCCCCACCAAGAGATCTATGGTGGCCAGGGAATTTAAGAGATCGAAGATCGACATTCTCTTTCTTCAGGAAACGAGATATCGGAAGGGTGAGGAGAGAATGATTCCATCACGGGAGGTTGGGCCCACCTTTTGGAGCTCGGGCGCTCTGAAGAAAGCGGGGGTGGGAATCATAATCCGCAAGAGCCTGCGGAGCAATATTATGGAGACATGGACAGACCAGGAGGGGAGGGCCCTCATAGTCATTGCTAACATAAGGGGCACGATAGTCACCCTCGCCACACTCTATGCACCTAACCAGGGGCAGAACAGATTTCTGCATAAAATCAGTGAAAAGGTCTTTGGAATGGCCAAAGGACACACGGTCCTCGGCGGGGACTTTAACACGTGGATGGACAGCTCCTTAGATAGACAATCCAAAGCAGACGCAGCAGACCCACCCGGTATATCAAACGAGGCGAACATCAAGCTGACCCTTGACCTCTTTGGCCTCACTGACTCCTGGCGTCACTTACACCCGTTGGAGAGAGGCTTTACCTTCCATTCCCTCCCCCATGACACGCTTACGCGCATTGATTATATTTTTCTCTCAGAACATCTCACGCGTATAATGCAGGCAGCTAGTATACATACCTCCGCCTGGACGGATCATGATATGGTGGCGGTGGACATACCCTGGCACGATCTAGCCCCGCGAAACTCCAAATGGAGATGCAATGACTCTCTATGGGCCGATTTGGCCTTCAGAGAAAACCTGGAAAATGAAATAAAACAGTTTTTCCTTATAAATGATACGGGGGAGGTGGGGAAGCTACACGTCTGGGAGGCCGCCAAAGCGACGCTGAGGGGAATATTAATAAAAGAGGGAGCCGATAAAAAACGTGAACGTGCTCTGGTGGAGACGGATATAAGGGAAAGGCTTGGGAGGGCGCAGGCCATGGCACAGTCATCCCCATCTGAGAGGGCTGCACATATTGCCGAAGTCCGCCGTCTCAGGGAGGAGTTGAGGATACTCATCGCCGGTAAGACGGCACAGACCCTACAGTATCTCAAGCAGAAGTTCTATGAGAAGGGTGACAGGGCCGACGCTCTCTTGGCGGCCCGCCTTCGCGCGCAAAAAGCGGAGAGATGGGTTGAAACGATCGAGAGACTTGATGGCACTCTCACAGACACGGTAGTCACGGCCCCTGAGGACATACAGGAAGCATTTGCTTACTTTTATGAAGACCTATATACATGTGACCCGCCCTCCCCCGTAGGGAGTATAGATGCATATCTGAAGGAATTGCAGATCCCCACACTATCACCCACTGATGCGGATTCCTTAGACATGCCTGTTCTTGAAGACGAAGTCATAGAGGCCATCAAGAGGTTGAAAACAGGCAAAGCCCCAGGGGACGATGGATTCACGCCTGGGTTCTATAAAACGTTCTCCCCCTTCATTGCTCCCTTTCTTACATCACTATTTAACCACATCTTTATCACAGGCCAGGCACCTCCATCTTTTTCGCAAGCCCTCCTCGCGGTCATCCCAAAAGAGGGCCGTGAGCCCAGACACTGTAGCTCTTATCGCCCCATCTCCTTGCTTAATATCGATGCGAAGATTTACGCCAGAGTGATTGCAGCCCGGTTAGAGACATTCCTCCCTAGGCTGATAAACTCCGACCAAGTTGGCTTTGTCCTTGGCAGACAGGGCGCGGACACAATGAGGAAAACGCTGCACCTAATCCACGAAGCAAAGGAGATGGAGGGAGACCCGTCTCTCCTGTCTTTGGATGCCGAGAAGGCCTTTGACCGGGTCTCCTGGGAATTCCTAGAGAGGGTATTGAGTTCATACGGGCTGGGACCACAGCTCTCCCGTGCCATTAAAGCACTTTATAGCTCCCCTGTGACGTCTGTGGCGGTGAACGGGGGATACTCTCGGTGGTTTCCCCTTGAGAGAGGCACAAGGCAAGGCTGTCCACTGTCGGCGATCCTATTTGTGTTGTCTCTAGAACCGTTGGCACAAAAACTGAGAAATGACGCCAGAGTTAAGGGTATCACGGTGGGCGACCGGGAATATAAATTGGGACTATACGCAGATGACATTTTGCTACATGTGACCGACCCTTTAAACTCGATCCCGGCAGCATTTAGTATTATTGAGGAGTATGGAGCGTTGGCAGGACTGAAAATTAACACGGGCAAATCTGTCGTCCTTCCAATAGACACCCGCAGAGACGCGGACGTCGAGCGCTTCGCCCCCTTGGGCGTTAAGGTCAGCCTCACTACGCTCCGATACCTGGGCATTAACGTCACCCGAGACCTTGGATCCCTGTATGAGGCCAACTTCCCCCCAATGTCCATTGCTCTCCAGAAAGATGTCCAAAGGTGGTCCAAACTCACCATCTCGTGGCTAGGGCGTCTGAATGCTGTAAAAATGGTCCTGCTCCCTAAAATATTGTACTTATTTCAAATGCTCCCTATTCAAATGCCCCCGGACTACTTTACAGACATAAGGAAATTGATACTAACTTTTTTATGGCAAGGCCAAAAGCCAAGAATCCCGAGACCCCTCCTTCAACTTAGAAAAGATAACGCTGGGGTGGGCCTCCCAGATATTGAGACATACTATAGAGCCACTCAGCTTAGGGTCCTTGTCCCACATTTCAGACAGCAGTCAGAACCCCAGTGGATAGCGCTTGATAATTACCACCTCCGTCCCTTTATCATGAGTGAATGGTTATGGGTGCCTGGACCACAACTACGTAACACTGTCAAATCCCATCCCATCATAGGCACGATATGGTCGGTATGGAAACCAGGGAGGAAAATGGTGGGTGTCACAACGTGGCCCGCCCCACTGGGGCATCTCTGGTCACCAGGGATCCGCGATGCTATTCCGGAACCAGGGAGTTATGAAGCATGGTACCAGGCGGGGCTAGAAAGGGCAGGACAACTGCGCCGCAATGACTCCTTTATTACTATTCAGGAGTTGCAGGAAGCCCTCGGCATAGGTAATCTCTCGGTCTTCCTGTATCTTAGACTCAAGGGGGTAATGACCAGACCCATATGGAAGCAACAGTTACAAAGAGACCTCACGCCGTTTGAGGAGATCCTCGATCGGTGCACTAGCTCCAAGGGTCTGATCAGTGCTATGTACCTCGCACTCATTGAAATCGATATTAAACCCTCCTTGACACTTAAGAAAAAATGGGAAGCTGATATGGGCAGGCAAATCTCCCCAAAACTATGGTTACAAATGTGCAGAAGGACGGCAAAGTCCTCCCTCTCGTGCCAATATAAATTACATGCCACCAAATTACTATACAGATGGCAATACGACCCTGCCCGGCTGGCCAAGATGTACCAGGGAGTGAGCCCGAACTGTTGGAGGGGTTGTGGGAGGCGGGCCGATTATTGGCATATGTGGTGGGGATGCGCAAAGGTCCAACTCTATTGGTCAGAAGTCCTTAGCTGGATCAGGGACCTCGACGGGGAGGAAAGAGAGATGCATCCACTGCTTGTTTTGTTTTCTTTAACTGAGGAAGGGGATAGAATAGTGGTGGCATGCAAAATGGTGCAGGGTCTATTGATGGCTGCTCGAGCATGTCTTACTATGACATGGAAGAGACCCACGCTCCCCAGCAAGAGTGAATGGCGAGCAGTCGCACTGAGCATTTACAGAATGGAGTGCCTGACGGCAGCATTGCATGGGGATCGTCCCACGGTAGAGAACGCCTGGTTGGAGTTTCGCTCTATATATGCGTTGTAAGGTGTGTCTGACACACGCTATGTCCAAAGCTACGAAGGCCTAACGATTGGATTGACTCGAGTACGTGTCTGTTAAATCAATGTGCGACTTTTATGCCCACTGCCATGACTGAAATGACGGTTAATTAATGTTGTTCAACGCTCTCTCTAAGTTCTGGTTTGATATCATGTGCGGGGGGTGGGAATTAGGGGTGGGATATGTTTAGATGCAATAGTTTGGGGTTTTCTTTTTCCTTTCTTTTTCTCTTTCCTTTTCTCAGGTATGCGATATAACTGATTGTTATAATACTTACATGCTCGCTTTTTTTTCTTTCTGTAACCAAGAGATGTAAGCTGCATTTATGCGACTGCCGAACCTTTCAAAATCAATAAAAGTGAAATTTAAAAAAAAAAAAACACCTGATCATCGGCATCTGAGGACTTCCCAGATTTAGATGTGGTGTCTGAAACTGACTAATGTCAGTTTTGGGGGCCCATCATGTGGTGATCGTGACCACGATGACTGAGGACGGTGAACGTTCGGACCTTCCCCTCTCGATGCCACGTGTGGCTTATCGGTCGATGACATGGTTGACTTTCGGCTGTGGGGGATGCGCTTGGTGTGATGGGACTTGGTAGTGCTTGAGCCACCATGTGTCATCCCTGTAGCAGAAACGCCGGCCTGCCTCTTGGGGTCGGGGGCTCGCATGCGCAAGTCTGATGCACCCCAATCGCCTTTTGCGTCACTTAGGATGCTGATAATCGCTGGAGGCTACCTTGAAATCAATGGCGGCCTCGGCCTCTGCATGGCAGGGTGGGTCCAGTGTTTAGTCTTGCAGTCCTTTAAAGGTTTGGTCTTGAACAGTTTGCAAGACTGGCACTGTTGTTCGGCATGGTCCCTGGGGAGACAAAGGTTGCACACTCGGTGTGAATCCTTCCAGAGAAATTTAAACAGTGTTTTCCATGATGTATAATCATGGCAGCCTGGCGAAATAAACGGGAGTAAAGGCAAACATACATTCTCTTAGTGAGTGGCATATGAACCTCCCCCTGACTGTGCAGGGCTGAGGCCATAGACAAAGGATCGTAGAGACAGGAGTCGCTGTCATCGACGAATGGACTGGTGTTCGAAGCGGTTGCCAGAGATCTTGCGCTTTATGGTTGTCGAAAAGGACAGAAAGAAATACTAAGATTAAACTTTTACTAAGTAATGGTGTCAGTCAAGAAGCAACTCTGCGATATGCATCCAACTATGATGGCAGAAAAAAACAATGAGGGACCTCGACGTATGAAGGACCATGGGTACAGTAGATGTCACACTAGGGATATTACTGCCACGCCCTGTCGACGTCCCTTTGAGTTTCAAAAATAATACTCGCAGCTACCACTAAATGTCAGCCTATGCATAGCATGTGATCCAAGCAGATCCACAAGCCACAGATAACACTATTACATGGAAGATATGTGATTACATAGCCAAAATTAAGCATCTAAAACTAGATAACATTATCTAGTATTGCAATGATGTAAAGAGAAACTTCTATAATTGTCACCCACACTCTAAGGTGTATAAATAATAAGGTACCATGTTAATAAGTGGGACTCCAAAGCAACTCCTACAAAAGGTAGTACATACAGTGGAGTAACAATGCAGTAATGTCTTAATTCATAACAAGTAGATGTATATTTACATCCAACATCAAATCTAGTGACCCGTTGCAATAATACAGTTTAAAATGCAGGGACTTCTTAATGAATCCCCGAGTGGCAAGCAGGTCTATGCATTAAAGATTCTGTTGTGACCATTTTTTGGCATGATCACCATCCCTCATGAGACCATATACTACTACCAGAATCACATCTAATGTGTGAGATATCATGTCATGTCATTGGTCTATGAAATGACGGGCCATTGGAAATTTTAGATCACGTGTCCATACTGAGTTTGTGTTCAATCCACCCTTCTCAATTTATTTATATTTGTAAAGCGCACTAGAGCCCATAGGCATCGAGGCGCTGTTGCAGGTAGAGGGCTTTGCTCATGGTTACAGGGAGCAAGGTCTACCAAGGTGCAGTAGTAGTACATAGGTGAACATGTTTATAATAAATAATAAATTAGAAGAGCGGGTTACAGGCATGAGTAATGTAGCTCGAGTACAGGCAACAGTGTCCAAGTTAGAGGAAGACGGCTTACAGTGCATTAGTTACATAAAGAAGGCTTGGCTCATGGTTATAGTGAGCAAAGGCATAAAGTACAGAACGCAGGGAAAAAGGTACAATATTACAAGCATAGGTCAGGTACTTATGTGAAACGGAGCTAAAGTGGTCAATTTATACAAATAGTAGTGTTTTGACAGCTTTCCTGAAGGCTGTGTGCGAGTCAGTGCATCTTAAATGCAGGGCGAGGGAGTTCCAATTGGTAGCAGCGATGACCAGGAAGCTTGAACCTCCTGCAAGGGTCGTAAGGGTCCTAGGAATGGTGAAAAGGTTCGCGTAGGTGGTTCTGGTAGGTCGGTCCGTGAAGGTCTGGCAATACTCTGGGTGAGGTAAAGTGGGGCATTGTTGGATGGCTTTGATTTCTCCCTTGTCCCGGCTGTGAAGGGAGTACTTGGGTGACCAGCGGCAGGTTTACTCACAGCAGTGAAACTGGGCAGTACTTTGAAACTCTTGAAATCAGTTTCATCGCACTTCCTTATACAAGAAAATTCGATCACATGGGAACCCGAACCATCATCGGCAGTACGTGGCATTTGCTGTAAGATCCCTATCATAAATGTATATTGGAATCCTGCACTGATCTCGGATGACTCATTTATAGCCCTAAATTCTTCCATCTTGGACTACTTCTACATAGGCAGCACGCACAGAGACTGAGTCAACTATCCCAGACAATCCCACCAACACTTTCGCCCGCCCCTTAGTTACCGCCAGGTACCACAGTAGTGTGAAATTGTCGAGATATTGGCAATCGCCACACTACCTGAGAGGTTGACATTGACAGGTGCACTGGCCACAGGAGTATGAAGGGAGGATAAGGGGTAAGGAACCTTGTATACCAGTCGGACCCAGATCAGGACAGAGCCGTATCAGGGGAAGACTACACAAGCCGAGCGCCTCAATTCACAATAGAGACGCAAACTAACCAACCTTACTAACAATTTCCCTTTCTGCATACATCTCTCAAACTCCAAACCAAACACAACCAAAACCTACAGCACAACAAACCGCACAAACTTCACTACATTGCAACAACAAAACAAAAACAGTGTCTTGCACAACAGTACACGACAACTACCGGCTGCAAACACCCCAGGCCCAGTGAACGGACACACCGGGCTGAGGCCGCCAATAGCACATCACTGCTCTCTTGCACTTTTCCTGCTTCCTCCCACTAACTCAACCTCCCCTCCTCTTTCAGAGCCGCCAGGGGACCACTTCGGTGGTGATAGTGCGCGGTACAAATGTCCTTTAACATTAACATTGTTATGGAGACATTTGTGGGTAAGGGCGAGAGTTTTAAAAATGATACGTTCTTTGATTGGGAGCCAGTGGGCCTTTTTCCTGGTAGCTGAAATGTGTTCCCTATTGGATATGCCAGTTGCCGCCCTCTGGGCATTGATTTGGATGGTCTGCAGTTTTCTAATGTTTTTTTACCGACGTGCCAGCCAGAAGGGCTTTGCAATAATCAAGCAGAGACCCAATTATAGCTCTGGCAATGGTGATGTAGTTTTGTTCTGTCAGAAAAGGTCTAGCTGCATTGAGCAGTTTAGAGTAGTAAGCCACAGCAGACGCTATGGGATTAACCTGCCTGACCATGGAAAGGTTGGAGTCTAAGTAGACCCCTAAGGTTTTTACTGTTTGTTAGACAGGGATGGAGGGGTTTTTAATCTAGAATTATTTGTATTTTTCATCGAGTTTGATAGTTCCTGGTGAGCGAATAAGTAGAAGTTCCGTTTTTTTCACCGTCAAGGCACAACCAGTTTTCTGCCATCCAAGTTTGAAATGTGGCGTAAATGGAGTTTAGGGGTTCCCGTTCAGCCTCAGTCCCCAGTTAGGGGGATGAGTACCTGCGTATCTGCATAGTTCTGCATGTGATGCCCAGAGCATCCAGTAGGTTGAATAGTGGCTTCATGAACAGGTTGTAGAGGGTGGGTAAAATGCATTATCCTTGTGGGACTCCGCATTTGCTAAGTTCTTCAATTTACTGAATGTTCTTTGGTTAGTCTGTAAAGGTTTCTCTGCCTTGACCAAGATCACAAAATGTGCATCCTCCTTTATAGGCCCTCATCGGATGTTTAGGAAAAAGACGTAGTTGTGAATCAAAGTGCAACAGTCTCAATTCTTCTTAATTCTAGAAATGTGATGACTTTGGTTTGAGTAGTTGTAGCGTTCATTTTCAAAAAGGCTTGCCCTAGCTACGGTGGAGACCCTAAATAGAGCACCTGAAACAATCACAGGTGGGTAACCTCTAGATGTATAACTATTCTAGAAGATGCTACACTAGTTTAAAAAAAAAGTGTAGGTTCAGAAATAAGAAATGACAGCAAGGTAAACTTCAACATTTGGCGTGGGCAAAAACAACTGAAATGCAATTTATTATTGATGTCAGTGGCTCTCCGATAGTTGAGGGTATTCAATCCACTGACACAAATTTAATTGAACGTCCAAAAAGTGCAATGGAGTCCCAACTGCTAAAGTATCTTTCGAGGGCATTGAATAAAGGTAAATCAAAAACAGCTCTAAATCAGGTCTCATGCCAGTACAGATACCAACAATATCTATATATAGCGTTTCGAGGGGGGCACTCAGTACAGATCTCATTTAAAAGAAATGCAGGATGTTCGAGTACACGAGTGCCATTGTGGATCCCATAGAGGTCCCACACACCTGCAGGTAGAGTGCACCATAACAGTGAAAACAATTGTAAAACAGCATGATCTGCAGGAGTTCAATTACAAATTGCTTGTTATGAGGAAAGACAAGTAGAACCCATTCTATAACTTGCAGGAGTTCAATGTATAGAGACTTTGTACATACATTGTAAAAGGAATACAGTCTTCAAAGCCTCCAAACAATTCAAGAAATGTGTAGTTGTCTCATAAATATGTCCATGTACGTTGGACTATCGGCTGCAGAATACGACCCAAATAAATTGACAAAGGATCAAAAGATACTATCTGTGGCAGCAACAATTGGTCTAAATGGGGTCGGGATTGGACAGTCAGACAGAGCAGAAGAGAAGGGTCCCTCAATCTTTGTATTCTGTGGCCTTCTCCATCCTTCGTGTGCCCTACACTTACTGTAAAGTAAAGCACTTTGGGCATAACGTAAGAAGACATAACTTAGGAAGGCAAGTCATTTGCGAACAGGAATTGGACACCTTAAAGCAGGCTTGGTTTTACCCAGTTCTCTGTAGCCTGTTGCCTTTTAAGGAAGAGGCCAGCCACTGCTTTAATTCCTTTGAACAGAAGAATTTATTGGACTCTGCTGGAGGAAAAGTCACTTCTGAAGCTCTCTGCTGGAGGGGAAGACAAGGTAAAGGCAAGCTCTGCTCCCAACCCATCCCCAGGAAACACTGCATGTGAACCGTGGTTGGGCCAAGACCTGCAATCTCTGCACCAGGACCCATGCTCCTCACTGGAGGTGAAGGACTCCTGCAGGTGCTAGCTAGCCTCCCCCAGGTGGGAGTGAAGAGGAAAAGGATTTGTCCCAGAACCCCTGGATTGGGAATCACAACCCAATAGCTAAATTTCTGCATTACACGCTTGGAGCAGTCTTCCAACAAGGGTCAACTGAATGTAAGCGCCTTTGAACCACCAGGACTCGCAATGCTACTTTGGGAACTTCTTCGAACCACTGTTACCGCATTTATGAAACCGGGTCGATGCTGCATCATACCAAGCAGAGTATGTCACCCGTTTGGCTCGAACAACCAGCTCGCCACTGCAGATGATTGCACTGGGATCACAGCATCAAACCTCACCGGATCACAACTTGAACCGCTGGAAGCATCTGGTCACTCGACTCAACCCAGTGGTTAACAGCGTCTCGACAACCCTGGTGAGCTCATCAACTGCATCGTTCAAATGCTGCCTTCAAACAGCACAGCTCTGCTTCAAAGAGAAGCTGGCTCACTGCTTGGAATAGCATGACTCTCCGCCTCCAAACCAGATTCGACCCGCAAAAGAAAGACAGCCCAACCGCCCAAAAGAACTGAAAAGGGTACTGCAGAATGGGATCAGCCCCCTCGGTACACTTTTGGAACCCTACTGATGGCTTAAACCACCAATTTGCACCATTGTATTCAAGTCATATCCTTTTTAATATTAGAAAATGGAAAAGGAGGTCCTCGCTATCCCCATCTTCTAAGAGGGGTTTGCCTGCCTCAAAACTAATACTAAAAGGGGTCCATCAGGATGTCTGTCAAAGATTAAACCGCAGTCCTATGTCAAAACCTACTTCTATACCCCACACTATAAAACTAAGAGTAAACTAACACAAAGTTCCTTCTTTAAGGAGAGTGGCTCCTTTCTCCCGTTTCTGGATTGCTGCTCAACCAAAATGTTCCTTCAGACAAACACCAGGTGGAATGACTCCCTTCCCTTGATTTGCAAGATTCAAAAACAATCTTTATGCAATATTCTCTCCAGGAGAATGGCTCCTTTCTCCTCATGTGATTCTGTACAAGTTCCAATTGAACCAGGGGGCATAAACTTCCTTCCTCTGGTATGCCTTCATAAAAGGCAAAACGAGGCCAGGGGAATGACTTCCCTTCCCCTAGCATCACCAACCTTTCCATTTCAGGACCAAAAAAATGCCTCCCTTCTCTTGGTCTGCTCTTAACACAAAGCCAGTGGGAATTACTCCCTTCCCCTGGCGTCTCTCTACTTCTGTTTCACCACCAGGAGAATGACTCCCTTATCCAGGTATCACTTGATATTTCGAGCTTTCAAATTGATACACACTTTGCCTTTGCAACTTACTTTGAACAATGTCCTGAATCTTCTTAGTATTCCAGATCCTTTTCTTGTGACCTCCATGTATGGGGAACATTTCCTCTATATTTTAATGTCTTTGTTGGGGTCCCAGACCTTTCTTATATCACCAGTGGTTTCCACTTCACCACTGTTTGTGATGACAGGGTCCCAGACCCTTCCCTGCAGGCCAGTGGACTTCTCTGCCAATGTCTTGAATGTGACTCCCTCCGATACTTAATTGGTTTTACTTTGGGTCCTTATTCTGCTTGGGTTCCAACCCCTTTCTTTCCTCCCCCTTTTTTTCCCCCCCACTTGGCCCACTTCGTTCCCTCTCCTGCAAAGTACTGCCACGAGGACGATTAATTTCTCATCAAATTCAGTTAACTTGCATTCAGTATTTCCAATTTACTTATATTTACTCTTAAGCTTTATGCCGCTACTGGTTCCCGCATTATACCAGTTACCTTTGCTGGCTTCGGGACTATATGCAGGTTCTTCCTGGGGTCTTGCTTCATTCAGGAGCATTGCGCAGGCCTTCGTCTCCACGGCACCCACTACAGGTTCTTCGTTCACTCTCGCCATGCCTGCAGTGTATACCCTGTTGCAGGACCGCACTGTCCACTTTCTTAAGGTCACCCCACCACTTCGCAGCCTCCAGCTACATTACTGACCAGCTCCACACCACTGGGCAAAAAATTCTGACCTACTACTCGTCTCCAGCGGATTACTGCTTTCAGCTTCCCTGGAGTGTTCTCTGATCCACCTTGGATTCTCCCAGACTAAACTGTCTCCCGTGCTGCTTTCCTTCCCAGTGGGCCTTCATCCAGGACTGTTCTCTCCGTCAACAATCCCTTCGTCTGTTTTTTCGTTGTTTTGGTGACCACAGAACGGTCACCAGCAGCCACAGAGTACTAGAACATTTTCCCTTGTTCCACAAGTCACTTTTCATTGCTCCTTGGGGCTACCTCTCCCTAGTACTTGCACTGAGGAGGACCTTTGCTTTTCGGTCGGCGATCTTCATCTCAGTTGATGAAACTAACATTGTTGTACATGTCGGATGATTTTCTTCGCCTCAGTTGGTGAAACTGAGCTGATATGACAAAAGCACATGGGGTGTCAGTCAGGAAGAGGGCTGGAGGGTGCTAGAGGTTGCAGGTAGTTTCGGATTCAGGTGCTTTGCAGTCCATCACCTATGGGTGTTCATTGTTAGGGGGAATTCTCCTTTCTGTGCTAATTGCCTTCAACCTTAGAGACCCCCCAGCTCTTTTGCTGGACTTATTTTAACCCAGGAGTGAGACCAACCTTTTTCTCACTCGCTCATGTGTTTTGACTTGATTTGGATTCTAGGTTTCCTCCGTTTTTGGAGTCTGGCAAACTCCATAGGCATCTACATTTTGTATAGCGACATCCTTAGATTTCTCAAAAGGTTTAAATACATGTTCTTGTGTCAATCACTGTTCCCAAGAATAGTAAAGTGAAATTAGCTTTACTTACCTTTTCTCTTAGTAGGTCCAGCACACACCATCCTATGTCAAAATGGCCCGGTCGTCTTTTTTCGACATTTTCTGTTTGCGAGGTCTTTCTTGGGTTTTACTCTGCACGCCAATCCAGGTTTAAGTCCTTTGTTCGTTTTGCCTTTGGCAGGCTTCAGTCCTGAAACCTGAATCTGGCTCCAGTGTGTCTGGAAAGGCAGGATGTGAGGGAGGTTCCCGAAACTCCCGTCCTTTGTCTCTAGGAGTGCATGAATGCAACCAGTCCCGATTGGCTGGCTGGCTTTCAGGACAGCCACCCTCCTGTTTGAGCGACACCCTAGGCTGTGCATAAATGGGAGAAACAATATCATTGCCACACAATGAAAGGGAGAAAGATTAAAAAATAATTCAAAAAAAAAACTTATCGAAAGGCCAGCTCTAAGAAAGGGTAAAGAATAATAAAAAAAAAAGAACAAATCATTCTTTAAACTTAAATTGTAAAGGATCACTAAAGATCACAAGAAGATCCTCTTGGACAGAAACAAATCTATCTACATTGCTAAACCAGCTGCTCTCAGCAGAGAAGCTTCGGCCAGATGACATAGCAATCGTTGAATTCATAGACTAAAGCAGGATGGATCCGATCATTATGCATTTCAGATTACAGAGAGCTAGCAATATGGTGCTGAGAACAAAGAGCAAACTTTGGGACCTGGGCCTGAGGTTAAGCATAGTAGAGGAAAAGGGGAAAAGAGAAAGCCACAATTAAAATATCCGACCCAGACAAGACCGGTCGTCCCAAAAAACAAAGCAAGCTAATACAAACCCAACGAAGCACCATCAAGGGAAACCCTCAAATGCCACAACGTAGGAAATCTGTCAAAAGGAAGAAAAGAGGGAGAGATCCGCTAAGGGGGTCCAGGACACGAAATCAAAAACCCACGGACAGGATGTCAAAAATGATATACAATGGACAACTCAAAAGCACAGTCGAAGCAACTTGGACCAACTGAAGTCCAACAGACCATATGGGCAAAGAGACCAGGAAGTCCAAAAATTAGAATGGAAAAAAAGAAGCAAGAGCTGCAAAAGGAGGAACAAGTACGAAAATCCTTGTTGGCCTCATGGAACACCGGGGGTTTTGGACATCTGTACTCGGGGGAATCTGAATTCTTGTCGGAATTTGAGATTATATGTATACAGGAATCCTGGATAAGAATTAGCCCCCTCTGTGAGGGATACCAAGTATGCATTAATCCAGCCCTAAAAGGCCCATTGGGAAAACCTAGAGCCAGCCTTCTGACTTTAAAGATGACTGATTTACAGATACTAGATCATCAAACCCCGAATCCATATGATCAAGTCTTAAAACAGGTTAAACAACAAAGGAAAAATGGAATCCAGAATGCTCCTAGTTAATACATATCGGAGTATTCAAGAATGTGACAGAAATACATAGCAGCCATTTTGGGACCCGTGGACACATCCATGTATGAAGATCCAAAACAACTGATCTTAATATGCAGAGACTTGAACCTAAAGCTACTGGACGAATAGAGAAGCCTGAAATCATGATCAGATCTAGGAATACTGGAAAATAGATGGATCTCTGAAATTAATATCCAGGACATGATGTTAAATGGGCAGACACGGGGAGACATACCAGGAGCAGAAACCTGGTTCTGCAGCCTCAAGAGCGCGTGCCTAGACTATTGTTTTGTCTCCAGAAATACACAAGGGTGGATTAAATCTCTGTAAAGAAACAAATGACCAGTGACCACGCACTATTAGAAACAGAACTATTATGGAGTTCTAAGGTGCAGACCCAACCTAACAAATGCCCAATGGAAATATCATGGGGAAGGAACCGGATCCAAATTAAACCCTCGAACATTCCTAAATAAAAGAACAAATTGGCTAATAACATCAGAAATAATAAAAATGCGACAGAATACAGATGGATGTTAAAAGAATTTGAAGTGAAGAGACATCAATAAAAGCACCACAATTGGAAGAAAACATGCATATAGGAGGGAAGTAGTAAAGAGAAGAGAATATCGTGCTGATCAAAGAAGAATTCGCCAAAGAAATCTGCCAAATATATTAAGACCTGCTAAGACTGAGTAAACAACAATACAAAAATTGGTTAAAATCCTCTAAGATCTGGAGAGCACAGGGGGATGCGGAACAAATGTTAGTAATTACAACTGGCAATGCACGATCACTCTGGGAAATCAAAAATAAGTGAGAAGATGTTCAACCGGCCGTAATCACGAATCAGGTGGCAAAGGAAGCCTGGGTGAACCATTTTACGGCACTCTTCGGAGACGAGTCGGCCTCAAAATCGCCCCAAAAAAGCCATAAATCTGCACCTTGGCTAATAGATATCGACAAGGAAGATAGAACATCTAGACTCAAACAGCTAAGCTCTTCCAGGGCAGACGTGCTGGATGGTATCTCAAATGGGATTCCAAAAGAAAACAGAGCATGTGCTGATTTTATCTTGCCCTTATTTCAACAGATTATACAAACCAGAGCAATTCCATCATCCTGGAAGGAAGCCCTAATAGTCTCTATCTTTACAAAGGGGGATCATACGAATCCCCGGAACTACAGGCCAATATCCCTCTTGGATTCCATCGGGAAGATATTTTCATCGATCTTGTTAAGACACCTAAAAAAGTGGCTATTAAGGCCGGGATCCTGGACAACCCTCAGTGGGTATTCACGACGGGGGTGGGTACCTCCCTGAACCTCTCCTTGCTAAATCTGTTGAAACTAAGAGCCCTAGAATAAAGGGACCATGTACCTAGATTTCATAGACCTTGAACAGGCTTTTGACACTGTTTGCATAGATCAATTATGGGCAAAATTAAAAAAGTGGCATTGCCCTGAGGGTTTGCTGGAAGCTATTCAAGAGCTCTACACAGATACAACAATTCAAATAATTGTATTGAAGAAAGGAGACAACGGAGAAGTTCGGGACCTCCAAAGGAAGCAGGGTTGCGCCTTAGCCCCCCTTCTTATTTGTATTATATATGGCGGATATGCAAACATCTCAAGGAAACACAAGAGCTTTCCCACCCAAAGTGGAAGGATCTGAGCTATCGTGGGTCCTATATGCGGACGTCGTTTTCATCGATCAAACGGCAATAGGACTACAGAGAAGAATTGTGGGATTTAAGAATTATCTGGAAGAAAATAAAATGAAAATAAATATAGAATAAATCGATCATGATCATGCAATCGACCACAGGTACTAGAAAAAGATCCCCTTTACCTGGTTACTGGAACATCAGGCCTTAAAGGTAGTGGACAACACAATCTACCTGGGGGTCAAGATAAATAAAATCAACGAGCAAGCTCAACTCAATTTCTTGAAGGAAAGATTAATTCAACTAACCAATCAGGGGAAAGCTCCCCATCAAAGATACAGAGCATACTCCATGATCCCAATTATTACCTTCTTCAAAAAAAGATAATACCCATCTTGACACATGGAGCCGAGACTCTCCTAAATCTAACTTGGGAATCTTGGGGGGGAAACTAGAGGCCTACATCTGGCGGAAAATTCTTAGACTCCCTAGCTGTCTGAAAATAGCAACAATTGGACATGAGTTGAGACGCCAATCAATGGCTTCAAAAGTCCTCTGGAAATCACTCTCCCTTTATTGCAAATGCCTACTAGAAAGCCCTGCAGTTCCTTTTGAGATCTTGAAAACCTCACTGAATGTCAAGGGTGAAATTTCTAAGAGCATGGACGCAAACATTCTGATTTACATCTCCACCATAACATCAAAATAGAAACTCTTAAAGCAAACCCAGATAAGGCAAAGAAACGATTAAAGGAAAGGGATTGGTTTGAAACAGACGTTAAAAAAGGCAGAAAACAGATGCTGCCACAATTTCATTTGGCAAAGAAAAGCATTGAATTACCTTCCCCCCCGTATTTGACATTTCCCTCACCCTACTACCGTGATCGTTTGATGCGGTGTAGACTCAATTTATTACCATCAAGGGAAGTCCAGTTCCTGAGAAAGCTAACAAATTAACAGGACTCCATATGCCGTTTTTGTAAAAACCCGGATATAAAGCGAGTCAACTAGACATCAGACTCTCCTGCCCGAAACTCCAAAGAGTAAGAAGCAGGTATCTGAGAAATTCATCGGTTCCACTGGATTGTAACATAGGAGTGGTGGGAACGATTAATGACAGTTGACAAAATTGGACAGATGCTAGATGTCCTGAAACTGGTGGAAGGGATTTTTACAGCAATAAAGAAAGGTGATGAATTAAGCGAACTTGGTCTCGAAATTTACAAGACACAGGGACTAATTCAATCTGAGCAGCAATAATTTATGTTTGTGTTGTTAAAGGTTGACAATTTGTTTCTGTTTAACCAATAAACTTTTTTTTTTACACAAATAAATAAATGGGAGAAATCAGCTTTAAAAGGCAAGGATTTTGGGACTGGGAGAAACGCCAGGCCAAGAAACCACGAACGAAGCTTGCTACAGCCTCCTGGACCTTTGAATTGCCCAGTGAATCTCTGCTGCTGTGCTGAAAATTATTTTTCAACAAATTTGATTGTTACATATCTTGCCCTTTTTAAAGAACGTTTATTTAAAAACTGATGTTAAATAAATAACTATTCATAACTGAAACCTTGAATGTAAGTGTTACTCGGCTACTTGTATTTACGAATTTCATTTGCTACACAGCTCCCATTTACCCCTCTTCAGATGGTCCTTGCTGCTCAGTCACACTACCAACTTGTGTAGTACAGACCTATACCAAAAGGTGGGTTACCTAATACCAAGCAGATAAGTGATGTGTAGTCTCACACAGTGTTACTACACCAATTCTTACCCCAACAGTCATCCTTATCCCCCAGTAGGGGAGTCCCTGCCCATGAGGTCCTCCTCCATTAAACCACACCTAGGGGGACTATTGGGTAGCAGCATCATCGCCATAGCCTCATGAGCATGTGATCCCTCCCACCCCCCCCCCCCCCCGCTGGGGAGAAGGAACGACACCTAGTGAATCGTCACAATGCCCTCAGCCCATATCACCACAAAAGTCAAAAGTAGTAGGTCTGACTGTGCCCGTTTCACCTTTATGACAGAGATCACTGTTGGTTTGTACCAACAGTGTGGGGGCCGACTTGGCGGTTTAGCAACTAGTCATCCTTTCACTCCTGCAGAGCAGTATGTCATTTCGTCACAGTCAAACTACTCAGATTAAGTGGTGTTGAAACAGAGTTAGTAGATTTCTTGGGAATACAAGTTATTTCCCTAAAAATATGAAGTGGTTAGTTTTAATTGCACTACTAGCCACCCATAAACAGATCGCACTGAATTTGGCAGAGAACCGAACGTACCCTACATGCTGCCTATAGTGGGCCCAAAAGTAAATGTGTTGTAGTTGGGCCAGGGGGTGTGGAGGGAGAGTTTCAACCCCAAGTTTTATTCAAAGCATGGCCCTGGTCCCTCCCTACCCCCCCTCCACCAATGACATGGCCCTGCAAACCCCCCCCCCCCAATACCCAACAAGAGGCGACCCCCATAACCCACCCACCCACAAAAGGCCATCCCCATGATCCCCCACAACCCAACAAAAGCCCATCAGGCTTGACACCATCACCCCAACAAAAGGCCATCCCCATTACCCCTCCAACAAAAGGCCATGGCCACCCCACCACTATAACGCCATGCCCATGACCCCGCCTCCAAAAGAGGCCATCCCATAACTCTTCTACCCCAAACAAGAACTATACATACCTGGGGAGCAGTCGAACGGACAAGCGAGCTGGAGGGAGGGATGTATGTGGGCTGGCTGGCGAGGTGGCCTGCTGACAGGCCTCTTCTGAACTTTTACTGCGGCTGGCATGGCAGGGCTAAAGTGGCTTCCAGCAACAAGCCCTTAGCCACGCCAGCCGCAGTGCTGGCCCTCCATTGGTGCAGCTCACCACTACGTGACTTGCAAGAGCCATGTCGTGCATGCACTGTTCCAGGTCATCCATGCAAACAGACTTTCCTAATGGAGGGCAGCCATTGTTGCTTGTGGGCCACCCTCCATTAGAAAGTCTTTAACCCTGACGGCCCAGAAAAATCAACATGCTGGGCCGCAATTGGCCTGCAGACCGTATGTTGTGCACCCGTGCCCAAAAGTACCGAGAATCTAAACCCACCTCGATAATTTACTCATGATTTTCCAACACACCAACCTCTTTCAAAAACCCATCAGTTGCATATACACCATTTTCTATTCATGCAGAAAGCATTTGAAAATCTGTTCAATGTATCTTTAACTTCACCACAGCTCCATATGCAAAGAGAAAAAAAAATGATTCATCTTGAACTCATTTGTTCAACTCCATCTTTAATGACAAATGACAATGCATACTTACCGTAAAAGCATTTCTGATGGTTGTATCTGCTTAGATTCACATGCTGTGCATAGGTCCGACATCCAGTGGTCACTGCAGAGTATTGCATTTTGTTTTTCGTAGTCGAAAAGGGGACGTCGACAAGGCGTGTCTGTAACACTATCCCTATAGTGACGTGCGGTGTACCCACAATCCCTCACATGTCGAGGTCCCTCTGTTTATATTTTTTCTGCCCTGAGGGAGCCTTCTAGACGTGAGAGAGTACAGAAAAGAGACAGATATAAAAGGATGTCTATGTTCCTTCCATCCGAGTGGGGAGGAAGGGTCTGCGCATGTGAATCTAAGCAGATACAACCATCAGAAATGCTTTTACGGTAAGTAATGCATTGCCTTCTGATGTTTGTTAATCTGCTTAGAATCACATGCTCTGCATAGACTAGCGAGCAGTACCCGGAGTTGGAGGTGGGTTGTGAGAAGGAACAGTAGAGAAAAGGGGTCTTAATACTGCTTGTTCCACCTGGGTATCAGCTCTAGAGTGGGCAAATAGACAGTAATGTTTTGTAAAGGTGTGTACAGAACTCCAGGTTGCCGCTTTGCAGATGGACTCAAGGGGAACATTTGCAATGAAAGCTATGGATGCCCCAGTGCCACGAGTAGAGTGCTCTTGGCTTGAAGGGTAGTTCTCTCTAAGCAAGAGTATAACAGAGAGTGATGCATTGAACAATCCATCTAGATATAGTGGACTTTGATACTGCATCTCCTTCTCTTCCTGCTGCCAACGAGACAAAGAACTGATTAGTCTTTCACAGTGGTCTAGTTCTTTCCATATAAAACATGACAGCTCTGCGCACATCAAGTGTATGCAGGCTCTTTTCTCCTAGATTTGAGCGATTTTGAAAGAACGTTGGTAGTTCTACTGACTGGTTGACATGGAATTTCGAGATGAATTTCGGTGCAAACCTTGGGTGTGTGCGTAGAACCATCTTATCTCTGTGAACCATTACAAAGGGGTCTAGAACAGAAAGAGCCTGTAGTTCACTTACTCTCCTAATGGAGGTGATAGCTATTAGAAAAGTAGTCTTAAGAGTTGCCTTGTGCATGGGTTCAAAGGGTGAACGTAAACAAATTTCCCTGACCATGGAATCGATAGACCGTTCCCCTTGGACTGGTTCCGAGGGTACCTGGAGGCGTAATCTTGGCATTGTGAGTTCTCCAGAGTTGCGAACAGGTCTATTTCTGGGAAACCCCACTGTGTGAAGACGAAGACGATGTCTTCGTGTAACCGCCATTCGTACTCTGCGGGCAGGGGGAAATCTCTGCTGAGTTCGTCTGCTAGCAGACTGAGTTCCCCTGGTACATGTTGTGATAGTAGAAACATGTGTCTGAGAGCCCACTTCCAGATGTTCTGGGACAGCTTGGACAGTCCTGGAGAGTGGGTTCCCCCTTACTTGTTGAGGTAGTACATGGCTGTGGTGCTGTCCGTGAGGACCATCACCGTCTTTCCTTGTAGGTGTTCCTGGAAGGCTTTCAGTGCCTTGAACACCGCCAGTAACTCCAGTAGATTTATGTGCTTGGATGCTACGCTCGGAGTCCACACTCCGTGAGCAGTCTGATGGGATAGGTGAGCCCCCCCATCCTGTGAGGGATGCGTCTGTGGTTAGAGTGGCTTCCACTGCGGGTGTGGCAAAAGGTTTCCCTATTAGCAGGTTTTCCTTTGTCCACCACCGTAGCGAGAGAACCAAGGCCTGCAAGACCACCACTAGATCGTCCCATTGTCCGCTGGCCTGACACCACTGGTTGTTGAGCCACTCTTGCATTGGGCGCATGCGCGCATGAGTTACCAAATAAATACATGACGCCATCATTCCTAGCAAGCGCATTGCTTTGCGTACTGTCATCTCTCGACATGCCACATATTGGGGGATCTGAAACAGCATGTTTTGGACCCTCTCGTTGGAGGGGAAGACAAGGCCGTCCTTTGTTCGAATTAGAGCCCCTAGGAATTGTTTGATCTGGCTGGGGTCTAAGCTGGACTTCTTCTCGTTGATGGAGAAGCCCAGTAGGAACAAAAGGTCTACAGTCTTTTGGGTATTGGAGAAGCAGGTTTTGTAAGAATCCCCTTTTATGAGCCAATCCTCGAGGTAAGGGTATACTGGGATGGACAACCGGCGCAGATGGGCCGCTGCCACTGCCAGTACTTTCGTGAATACCCTTGGTGCTGATGCTATCCCGAAGGGTAGCACTCTGAACTGGTAGCGTTTGTCCTCTATCATGAACCTGAGGTATTTTCTGTGCGCCGGCAACATTAAAATATGGAAGTATGCATCTTTCATGTCTAATGTCATGTAATCCCCTTGTGATAGCAAGGGGATTACTTCCTGTAAGGTTACCATGCAAAACTTTTGGGGCTTGACAAATTTGTTCGCTGGGCGCAGATCTAATACAGGGCGCATGGTTAGGTCCTTTTTGGGTACAAGGAAGTACACTGAATAAATACCTTCCGCTACCTGAGTTAGAGGCACGACCTCTATAGCTCCTTTTTCCAGTAGCTGTTCCACTTCCTATAGAAGGATGGCGAGGTGTTCTGGTGTCATGCGTCGTCCCCGTGGGGGTCTGTATGTTGGGGAACTGTTGAATTCTATAAAGTAACCGCGGGCTATGGTTGATAGTACCCAACGGTCTGATGTTATTCCCTCCCATGCTGGAAGAAACTAGGTTAACCGGCCCCCGACCGGCGATGCATGGGAGGGGACCCGAATCTTCAGGTCATTTGCTGTTATTGGCCTGGGACCATCTAGGAGTAGAGGCCCGACCTCTCCCCTTGCCACGGCGTTGGCCTCCGATTGTACTGGCCACTATTACCCTGGTTAGAGGACCAGTTGTTGGCAGAGTATTGTTGTTGTTGATTCTGCTGCTGGCGTTGGCCACGAAAAAGGCGCTTATTGCCATAGCTGCGTCTGTTAGGTGGCCTAGAAATCTGGTCAAGGGTCTTGATTGTGTCAAACTCCTTTTTCGCATTTTCTAGAGCCTCATCAACTGCCTTACCAAAGAGATTGGTATCCTCTATAGGTTTGTTGATCAGGGAAGCCAGAGTTTCAGGTTTAAACCCCGAATTGCGCAGCCAGACATGGCGTTTGAGGAGTATCCCTTGGACTAGGGAACGCCCAGCAGTCTCTGCAGCATCGAAAGTGTTTTTAACGATGCTTTGGTTCACTAGTGTCCCTTCCGTGATTGTGGCCAGAAGGCATGTACGCAGGGGTTCTGGTGCCTCCTCAGTGTCGCTACGTAGCTTGCTCCACTGTGCGTCTGCGTAGCTTGCTAGTAAAGAGTTATTAGCGATCCTTGCTGAGAAAGCAGCGGAAGCTGTGATTCTTTTCCCCAGGGCATACAGCTTTTCCCCCTCCTTGTCTGGAGGTGCCTCACTGGTGGACAGTGGCACCCCTGCCCTCTTCCTTGTATTTGTTACTACAAGAGAGTCTGGTACGGAGTGGCCCCTGACGTATAAAGGGTCAGAAGGAGATGGGCTGAAGAGCTATTCTATTCGAGGGTTGACCCCTCTGACCAACGCAGGAGTGGATAGAGAAGAACAAGTTACTTCTTACCTTGTAACGTTCTTTCGACGGGATGTTCCTCATCTTAGATATCTCCTTCCAGCTCTGCTGGCCTCGGAAAATGTTTTCTCTCTAGAGGGCGCTGCGCGTCGACGTCCTTCGAGTCGATGTCCCTCGACAGCCGCCGTATCGACGCCGACGTCATCCTGGCTATAAAGGCCGCGCGCAGCGCCCGTTGCTCAGTTCCGTTTTGTAGCCCACAATAATGCTTTCTGGACTAAACTAATCACCCTGAAGGAGCGTAAGCTGCAACAACAAGGGAAGTAGAACTGCGGGGATGGATGGGAAGGTCGATGAGGAATACGTCGGAGGAACATCCCGTCGAAAGAACGTTACAAGGTAAGAAGTAACTTGTTCTTCGAAGGGATTGTGTGCTCTGACGTATTCCTCATCTTAGATATGCTCCCATAGCAGTATTCTATTATTGGAGGAGGGAGTACTGACTTCATGCTGTCTTCTATTGATGAATAGAATGCAGTACAGCCCTTCCAAACCTAGTCTCTCGACTGGAGGAGGAATCCAAGTTGTAAAATCGTGTAAAGGTATGGACAGACGACCATGTAGCGGCCGCACAGATGTCTTTAACCGGCACACCTCTTTTAAGGGCCGATGAAGCTGCAATACCTCTGGTCGAATGAGCCCTAAGGTTTTGAGGGGGCTCTTTTCCTGCCAATTTATAACATTCCAGAATGGCTAGAATGATCCATCTGGAAATGGTCTGCTTAGTCATTGGTAACCCCAGCTTGTGACCTGTGTAACCTACAAACAGCTGGTCTGCCCGTCTTATCCTGGCTAGTCTACTGATGTAAAAACTTAAAGCCCTTCTAGGGTCTAGCCTGTGTAACCTCTCTTCCTCTTTCCCCGGGTGAGGAGGAGGATAGAAAGATGGTAGTGTAATCTTCTGAGTGATATGGAATTCAGAAACCACCTTTGGGAGGAAATTAGGCTTCACTTGCAGGACAACTTTGTCTTTTTGAAAGATAGTGTGAGGGGGTTTACAAGAAAGAGCTTGTGATTCGTTCACCCTTCTAGCAGATGTAAGTGCTATTAATAAAACAGTTTTAAGGGTAAGGAATCTTAACGAACAAGAATGGAGTGGTTCGAAAGGTGTGCCCATCAGGAAAGTTAGGACTACGTTTAAATCCCATAGGGGAACTTGGAATGGTCTTGGGGATAAACATTGGTTAACCCCTTAAGAAATTGTATTACCAAGGGTAACTTGAAATAGGATGGTTCTTCCGCAGTGCGCTTAAAGATGGATAGCGCTGCGAGATAGCCCTTAATGGTGCCAACTTGAAGGCCTGAATTTGCCAAACATAGTAGGAAGGACAAAACCATTGGTGTACCACATGAAAAAGGGTTGATATTCTGTTCTCTAAACCAGCTGCAAAATCTGTTCCAACGGCAGCGGTATAAAGACTTTGTTGCTGGCCTCCTTGCCGAAAGCAACACCTCCATATCATCAGGGAGGTCCCAATCCTTGTACCTCAGCCTTTCAGAAGCCAAGCGTGAAGGTTGAGGGTTTTGATGTCTGGATGGAGAACCGGACCTCCCTTCTGTGAGAGTAGGTTCTCTCTGAGTGGAAGTCGAATTGGAGGGCAGATGGACAAGTCTAGAAAGTCCGGGTACCACGTTCTCCTGGCCCAATCCGGGGCAATTAGGATCATGGTTCTCCGGAATCTTCTCAACCTCCTGATCATTTGAGGAATGACAGGGACCGGTGGGAACGCGTACAGAAGCGGAAACTCCCAGTCCACTATGAACGCGTCTCCCAGAGGTCCTCTCGGGGGAAATTCCCTTGAGCAGAACAGATCGCATTTCCTGTTGAGGCTGGTGGCGAACAGGTCTACCTGAGGGGTTCCCCAAAGGGCAAAGATCTCTTGAAGGACTTCCTGTGCTAGCTCCCACTCGTGGGAGACTGCTCTGCCTGCTCAGAGCGTCCGCTGTAAAGTTCTTCTCTCCAGCTAGGTGAACTGCCGATAGAGAGATTCCTTCTTGGATTGCCCAAAACCAGAGCTGCATCGCCTCTCTGCACAGGGGTAGTGATCCTACGCCTCCTTTTGTTGAGGTAATGCATGGCCACCGTGTTGTCCGTCATTATCAGAACGTTTTTCCCTTGTACAGCTGGCAGGTTCTTCAGAGCAAGTCTGATGGCTCTCAGCTCTAACAGGTTGATATGTAGTCTGGACTCCGATGGAGACCAACGACCGCTGATGGTCAAGTCGTTGGCGTGGGCTCCCCACCCCGTGAGTGAGGCATCCGTGACTACTGTTATCTCCGGCCAGGGTTGCCAAAACTGTTCTCCTTTCAGAATGTTCTCCTGACAGGCCCACCACTGAAGGTCTCGAGCTACTCTGTCGGGAACCTGAAGAAGATCTGTCATTCTCCCTGAGAATTGTGACCACTGAGTCCTCAGTGCCCACTGGAGGGATCTCATTCTCAGGCGAGCCTCTGGCACTAGGAAAATGCAGGATGCCATGAGGCCTAGCAACCTCAAAAAGTCGAAGGCTGGGAGACGTTGGGCATGTTGGAACTTGGTAAACATCTGTAGAATATCTTGAGCCCTCACCTCTGGTGGCGAGGCTTTTCCCAGGTAAGTGTCCAGGATCGCTCCTATGAACTTGAGTCTCTGCGATGGTATCATTTGGGACTTCTTTAAATTGAGGGAGAAGCCCAGTCTGTGAAGGGAGTGGCACACGTGATTTAGCTGGATCTGAGCTTGTTCCGAAGAAACAGCCCTGATCAACCAATCGTCCAGGTAGGGGTAGATGTGAATCCCTTCCCTCCTTAGACTTGCCGCCACTACTGACATTAACTTGGTGAAGACCCTCGGGCGGAGGTCAGCCCAAATGGCAGCACTCGAAATTGATAGTGAGATTTGCCAATTGCGAACCTCAGGTATTTCCTGTGTTTGAGATGGATAGGCACATGGAAATAAGCGTCCTGAAGGTCCAGAGATACCAACCAGTCCTGGAACTGAAGGGCCTGGAGGATCTGAGAAAGAGTGACCATCTTGAATTTATCTTTCCTGAGGAATTTGTTCAATTCTCGCAAGTCCAAGATGGGTCTCAGTCCTCCGTCTTTCATCGGAATGAGAAAGTAAGGGGAGTACCAGCCCTTGTTCCTCTCGGCTACAGGTACCGGTTGTATGGCACCTTTCTCTAGCAGGTCTAAAATTTCCTGCAAGAGGAGCGGATCTGGAGCTTTCAGAGAGCTGATTCCCAGTGGATGACTGAGGTATACGTAGGAAAGGTAGGCAGTAACCTTGGGCAACTGTTTCCAATGCCCAAGCATCTGACGTGATAGCCTGCCATACCGCCAGATGTTGAGTCAACCTGCCTCCTACAGGTGTCCTGTGAGGGAAGTCCTCAGAGTGGTTTTGGGGCGGCTGATGCAGATGCAAATAGTAAAGAGGCACCTGCTGTTGCTGCGGCTTTTGAATATCTACCTCGTCCACCTCGAGTAGTTCTTCTTTGTCCCCTTTGAGCCGGTCGTCCTCTACCTCTTCCGAATGCAGAGTAGAAGCGAAAGGAGTTGCCCCTCGCAGAGGTTCCTGTGGGACGAAAAGGTGTCTGACGGATTGCAGCTCCTAGGGATTTTGCTGCTGCTTTTGAAGTTTGCAGTTTCTCTAAACTGTCATCCGCCTTTTTCCCGAACAAAGAAGAGCCATCGAATGGCATGTTCAAGAGCCTGGCTTGCACATCTCTGGCAAAACCAGACTCTCAACCAAGCGAATCTCCTGGTTGTTGTACTTGCCGCCATTGCTCTGCTGATACTGTCAACCGAATCAATGCCCGTCTGGAGGGATTTGCACATAGCGTCTTTACCGTCCTGTATAATATTCAGGAACGCATCCCTTTCTTCTCCCTCCGGGATGCAGTCAGCCGCTGTAGAAGCACACTCCCAAAGTGTATGGCTGAATCTAGCAAGGGTGCAAGTAGCATTAACAGATTTTAACGCCATGCTACATGCCGAAAAGACTTTCTTTGCCATAGCATCATATTTTTTATCGTCCCTGTCCTGTGGGACGGTAGGATAAGCCGTCTTGACATCGGTAGAGGATGCTGCCTGTACCACCAGACTTTCTGGGGATGGGTGTTTAGACAAAAACTCCGGGTCTGTAGAGGATACCCTGTACTTTGTAGACAGTTTTTTTATTTACTGCTGGTATGACATCTGGGGTTTCCCAGTTTGGCATGATCTTCCTCTGAAGAGCTTTATGAAAAGGCACCACAGCATCCTCCTGTGAGCCTTTGTCAAGAATATCCGTGAGGTCATCTTGTTGGAAAGATTGTGAAGGTGCAGACCACCCCATAAACTCTGTGATCCTGGCCATTAAGGCTCTATAGGGGGTTTCAGCATGTTCCCCCGGGTCTGGCCTAGCAAACTCCACCTCAGGGGAGGTGTCTAACCCACTTGCCTCATGTAAGGAATCATGAAGATCCTTTAACCTGCGTTCTTCAGAGGAAAATTCCTCTCCAATTGGGGTTACAGGTCCCTGCAACTCAAATGTGTCTTCCTGTTCAGACAATTCACCCTCTTCCAATATTGAGGACATAGTTCTCAATTGTTCTGAACTCAAAGGGTGTAAACCCCCATTTCCAAGGCAGAGGGTGCCGAACTTGTCATAATCGGCCTCGACAACGTCGATGTCGTCGACGCCGACGAAGGCTTCGAGTGTGGCGTCGAAAACAAAGGCGGAGGCCTCGAAGACCTCGACAGAATTGGGATTCTACTCGACAATCTCGAAGCCATCGACGTCAAGGACCTGGGGATAGACACTGGGTGTGTCGTAACCGTGACTTTTCTTGGCGTCGACACCGGTGTCGAAGCTGGCGTCGAGTCGACAGACTCGTGTGTCGAAGGTCCCTTCGACAACGGCGTCGAAGACATCGACCTCGACGGAACTTTCGTCGACGGCATCGACGGAACCGTCGAGGAAGGTTTGGTGGTCATAGTCCTGCTCGAGGGTTCGTGACGTGCTCGAGAGGTTTCCTTCGCTGGGTACTGCGACTCGCGGCGTTTTTGACCTTCGGGTCTTTCGACCAGAGCATCGCTCTCGGCAGTCTTCGAGGGGGTCGAGGCCGCTTTCTCGAAGACGCTCATCATATTTTTGTGGAATTCCTCCCATTCAGCCCGGGAACTATGTTTCGTGGGGCACTGGATTCTCTTTGGCGAAACAGAGGAAGAGGAAGACGGAGAAGGGGCTCTTCGACGTCTCCTCTTCGAGTGCTTCGATCTCGAGGAGTGATGAGACCCACTCCGAGATCTGTAGCGCGAATGGTGACGAGGAGACGAATGTCTCGACTTCGTCGACGAAGAAGCAGCTTTAAAAGAACTTTCTCCAGCTTCCCCCTACACTCCTTCAGGGCCTTAGCTGTCATGGACATACAGTCCTCGCACTCCGAACAATGGTGTTCAGCTCCCAAACACCACAGACAAACTCTGTGAGGGTCAGTCAGCGACATCTTTTTCCCACAATCTCGGCATTTTTTGAAGCTGGATCGAGAAGTTGTCGGTTCCGACGAAGAAGCCATCGAGTATGGATCGAATAACTCGAGGTAAATCGGTTTAACCTGACAAAACTGAGCAACGGTATTCCGAGGCACTGAGTAAGCGCGGAAAAACGGAACTGAGCAACGGGCGCTGCGCGCGGCCTTTATAGCCAGGATGACGTCGGCGTCGATACGGCGACTGTCGAGGGACATCGACTCGAAGGACGTCGACGCTCCGCGCCCTCTAGAGAGAAAACATTTTCCGAGGCCAGCAGAGCTCTAAGGAGATATCTAAGATGAGGAATACGTCGGAGGACACAATTCCTTCGAAGGGGTGATTCTTCTTTTCACTGAGGCAAGGAGTGGAATGGTTTGACTGACAGGGGGCTTCTCCTTAATTACTCTTTCCACAAAGTCAATGTCCGGAGAAGTCTCCCCTGTGTCTAATTCGAAATGCGCTGCTGCTTTGCGCAACAGTGCATTAAACGTAGGCTGGTCATCTATAGGAGATGTGTTCCTAATAGGCGAGTCTTTGGGAGGAGATAGGGTTATGGCATCAGGGTCAGAGTACGCTGATGGGGACTGGATCGCGGCGTTGTCTGTTCCGATGAAGATGCCATCGAGAACGAGTTGGTATATTTCGAGTAGATGTAGATTAGATTATCTGACTGAACAACGATGTTCCGAGGCCACACGAAGCGCGGAAAAACGGAACTGAGCAACGGACGCCTCGCGTGGCTATTTATGGGCATGGTGACGTCGGCGGCGATACGGTGGCCGTCGAGGGACATCGACTCGCCGGACGTCGACGCGCAGCGCCCTCTACAGAAAAATTATTCCGAGGCCAGCAACCGGGAAACGTATTATCAAAGATAAGGAATATGTCGGAGGACACAATCCCTTCGAAGTGTTGGTTAAAAGTGACCGTCTCTTCATTTTGAAACTCTTGACAATTGTACTTAACAATTTCTTCTCCTTTGAAGATAAATATTTTGTTCAAATATCAGGTACATCAATGGGGGCAGCAATGCCCTCGAGTTACGCGATTATCTACATTTCATATTTGGAAGAGACAAGTAATCAATAACCCAAGATGGAAAGACAAACTAATTTCTTACAAGATGTATTGACTTTTTGGCATTTGGAGAGGGGGAGAAGAAGAGCTTCTAGAATTCTTTGATTTTATTAACAACCTAGCCCCGCAAATTAAATTCATGTACAAATACAGCAGGACCCCCAAGGAGTTCTTAGATGTCCAGATATACTTGAAAAACAATAAATTGGAAAACGATTTTTACAAAAGGAAACGGATAGGAACAGTCTTCTTTTGGCTACGAGTTTCCATCCAAGAAAGACAATATCAAGTATCCGACTAAGTCAGTTCTTGAGGTACAGACGTATCATCTCAGAAGGTGAATATGAATTGAAATCAAGTGAACTCAGAAAAATGTATCAAGAGAGGATACGACAATGAAATATTGAGTAAACGCGCAACGACAGTCAAGAACATCACAAGACAAGAATCGCTTACGACAAAAGAAAAAAACACCAGGACTGATTTGGTATATGTCACCACCTACTCACAACAAAGCAGCACAATAAAGAAAATAGTTAAAAAGAATTGGGAAATATTTTCCCAGGATGCGACATTGGCTAAATTATTTCCATCACCTCCATTATTTGCATACAATAAGCAGATCATTGAAAGATCATTTGATTAAATCTGACTTCAGTCAAAGATACTGTTCAACAAGAAATACACAGGGGGACTATACCGTGCAATAACTGTAGTTCCTTCAACAATGTAATAAAAGATAATTCTATTAATCATCCCCATACCGGACAAACAATTTCTCTAAAACACACTTCTACTTGGGACACCAAGAATGTCACATATGGTATAAAATGTCCGTGTGGGCTATACTATATTGGATTAACAACCAGGAAAGCAAAAATCTGTTGGGGTGAACACAAACCAAATATTCGGAACCACACAGTTAAATCTCCAGTAGCCCAACACTTGGATGCTGCAAAACAGTCTATTGCACAAATCCAGTTCGTCATCTTGGAGCATGTTAAACTACCAAAAAGGGGAGGCAACATCACCAAATTATTACAAAGAGAAATATTCTGTTTCGAGAAGCTCGACACAATGAATCCCAGAGGGTTGAATTTTGATTGGGACCTTAATTGCTATCTACAGATGGACTGGACTATGTGACCAATTGAAATGTGACAAATTTGTCATATAAAGACTTTTGTGAGCCACGTACCAGGGATCATATGAGTATTTAAGAAACATTCTTGAGATTGTTGTAAAAACATACTGACCCGCTTGTCACCAACAGGAATCGAGAATGCAAAAATGTTTAATGATTGTAGGGTTACGTAATGTATAAGACATTAAGAACTGTATACTTGCATGATGAAACATCTAATTACACAAGATTAATAATGATTAAAGATTGAACAAGGATTACTAGCCCGTAAAATCTAGGTTTTATTAGCGTTAAATTACGTGATTGTACAGTACTATTCAACTATCCCATGGCAAATTGATTGTAATTATGATATCTTTCTAAATTGTGCCATAACTTGCACACTTTTTTTTATGCGTCAATTCTAGTGGATATATCCACTGTTAGACAGAAGCTTGCATTAAGTTAAAAGTAAAACATGAGTTCCCCCCAACATGGCGCCCAAACTGGCACTCGACAGCATAGTATAAACAAAACAAACGATGAGCTGTTGTGTTTGCTTAGCGACATGCGCTGCAGCTCGGCGTCTGAACATCACAGCGAGCAGGAGCTCGCGTAATGCAGAAGCACGAACAGCAGCTCCGGAAAAGTAAGAATTGCTTTTCGTGTTCGATCACGAATCCAGCAGAAAGATTTGATTTATAGATAAGCTGAAAGCCCAGTATCCTAGAACTAATCTAATCCCCGTTATCGTAGGCTATCGGGGAAAGCGCAAGGAAAAGCAGAAATCATTACAGGTCGATCGGCAACCCTTCAAAACCTTAAGATCATAGGCAGCAGTGATTTATACCATGCACACCTATAAGGTAGGAAATGTTAAAACGCAAGATATACGGCCGATATAATGTATTAGCTAAAACATGGTAACTACATTAAGCGTATTCTAAAAGAAACCCGCCTGATTTATTTTCAGGGTTTTTCCAAAATTGATGCAATATCTTAAATGACAGTGGCAGTTACTGTTCGACTCAACTACTTATCTAATGGCGAGTTATACATATTTTTCCTGGAAACCATGTACCGCATTAATAACTCTCACAAATTAGGTGATGTATAGGGGGACACAGAGCTCAATAGCGCCTGTCCCCTCTGCACACCACCGCTCATCACAATTAATGTCACTCATTAGTGAAACACGATTTATCCTTATTTTACAGCCTTGAAAATCACCCTGTTTGGGCAGCAAGCGTTCCTTGAGAGGGAGATACGAATTCTAAGGTTAGTTCATTTGAATTGAGCCATTTTAAGTTTGATCTTCAATAAATATATCGCACATTAAGTAATGTAGATAAATCTATTTATGTCTTACAGAAAATATCAAAACAATCCAATACTCTAAAAACCGGAAGGGCATGAGTTGCCCGAAACGCATACTTTAGATAGGCAATTACATTGGGAAACCTATCAAGATTATTGGATCGCGTGAACAAAACAGAAATCTGTATTGTGAAAAAACATTAGTCAATATTTTGTTTATGATGCAAACTTTGATTTCTTTTTTAAAAAATGACTAAAACATAATAAATAAATGTTCTCTTTGCATAAAAGATGTTGAATAGGAATTAATCTGCACCAATTGAATAGTTGACCATATGAAAGCATTTCTAAAAATTGCGTTGAATTTGAAGCAAAATTTGTTTTGCCCTATGCTGTGCCCCAATTTGTACAACAAAGTTGTCATTGGACCATTCATTTTCAAATAAGAATGATCTTACCTGCTCCACCAGCTTGTATGATCACAGTGTTGTTTCCAAATGTCTTGCGGATCACCTCCTGTACCGTCCCAGTATGTGAGCGCGACACAATGATTCTGGGGTTTGCTTCATCGTAAGAAGAGCGAGCTTTGAGGTTGGTCCCGCCATCCACCATTGCCCAAGCTGCAAAACACAATGAGCACTTTAGCCAATCTTTGACAGTCATTGAAAAAAGTGTTTTAAAAAAGGGCAGATTTAATGTAAATGTATTGAAATGAGAACCTCAACCAGAGGAAATGGGGAAAAACAAAGCCAATCTTCAGTACCAGTCGCTGTGGAGCCAGAGCCACACCCAACAGGAGGAAAATGATGAGACCCCTTTTGCCCAGGATCTAAGCCCTAAGATTTCTTTAAGGGTCAAAGGGAGTCTCCTTCCTTTGAAGTCTTAAACTGGCAGGCCTTGCCCCAATTTGGATGCCGATCCTCCGGGGAAGCATAGGACTTAGGATACATTGGGAATATAGACTCCTGTACAGTGATCCCATTAAGTCACAACCTAGAGACCACTGGGTTTGGGCCTTTTTCTATTACCGCTGGTACATGAGCTCCCTTTCTAGGTCTCTTGGTATCAAGATGTCCAAGAATAGGCTCTGCATTTCTACTTGACCAAGATGGCTGTTCAGGAGCTGTGCCAAGGCTGGCATTAAGATCAAGGCACCTTTGGTGCCAATCCCTATGATGGGGATGCCGTCTGCGAGAATGGGGTTGGATATAGTGTGTCCCTTTGATTTTCATACTTCCTGAGGGAATACATTTACATGGTTACTAGTTGATCACTCTAGCAGATACCTGGAGGCAATTCCACTTTACCACAGTTATCGCCAAGCCAGTTGCTAAAGCCCTTCCCGATATCTTTACCAGAGTTGGAGTCCCTAAAGTAGTTGAGTCTTATCAGGGGACCAGCTTCATGAAGAAGCTGTGGAAGGAGTGTGATGTAACCTGCATGATTTCCACAAACTGCTATCCACAAACTAATGCATTGGTTCAGAGATTTAACTGAACTTCGAAAGTGTGAAGGGTGGTTTAGAAGAGCACTTGCAAAAAGGAAGTGTGAATTCCTTTCACCGGGTCTCGTTTGCTTGCAGAGAGGTGCCTCAAGAGGGTGTTGGTTTTACCTACTGTGTGACCATCCAGTTCAAGGCCATTTGGTGCTGGTGAAGGGCGGGTAGGACACCCCTCCAACACCATATCTGAACATTCGGGACTATATGTTTGATCTCAGAAACAGAATGAA
This sequence comes from Ambystoma mexicanum, assembly GCF_040938575.1. NCBI lineage: Eukaryota > Metazoa > Chordata > Amphibia > Caudata > Ambystomatidae > Ambystoma > Ambystoma mexicanum. Next base: position 607,218,059 of record NC_090933.1, read on the forward strand.
ATGAATGATGGCACAAGAAAATGTCAACCTAAAGGCAGGTCAAGCACTGCCATCACCAGAAAGCCTCTGTTTGATTGGACTGAGACCCAGGGCCTTACCAGCAAAACAGACTGGACCCTACCAGGTTTTTCCTCAAACTAAGTGGCAAACCTTTGGATCCATGCGTTTCCCCCACAGGCCATTTTCCCTCAAGTTAGTTGCCCTGTTTTGGTGCTGCAGGGAAAGACTTAGCTGGGGCTGCTCCGCTCTGACACTTTTCTGGTGTGGGGGTAACCCTCCAACCCCCTGCGACATGCTGGTGTCCCCTAGCCCTCACCAGAATCCCCCTTCATGCAGGGAAATGCCACAGCAACCCCTGGCCTCCCACCAAGCAGTCTCATTCCACACTACCACCATTCCCACTCAACCATTGCCATCTGTCCAGACTTACCCAAACTCTCAAACCCATCCTTGCCTGCTCCTTACCATTTCAGCTCTCTGCCGCCACTGCATGAGCTCCCTTTCAGGTGTTCTGAACCATACTTGAATTTGTGCATGCACTAGTCCAGGCGGGCGATTCAAGAAAGACAGTGTCAGGAATATTTATTCAGTAAAAAAGTGGGCAGATCTAAACTATTTAGTGGTTGTGGGGTAACACAGATTCCCCACCCCCACCATGGACTTCCTCAAAAACAGACTGAATGAGTTCATCCATAGGGATGACAATGCTGATCTAACCATGTTCTGCGAGTAAAAAGAGACTGCTGGGTGTTAGGTATTGAGAGTACACCTTGCTCAATCTTGTCCTGCTGCAATCCATCCTTCATTAAGTTGAGGAAGAAGGAGCCATAACCTTAAAATCACCCAGCACTAGCGAAGTGCTCATTGTTAGTTGTGTGGGGAGTGGCAGATTCCGATTTGGATCTGGAATTGCACCCCATTGATCTCTTCACCCGAGTCCCAGCAGAAGTTGTTTTGGCTGGGCATAGGAGGCAACAACACTGCAGTGGGAAGCCAGCATCATAAGGAGCAGGCGACAAGGAAACCCGCTCAAAGTGACCGGCTGCACATATCAGGGGAGTCAGCCGTGAATCCGGTCACAATGGCAAGCTGCACATATCAGGGGAAATCGGCCATGAACCAGTGCTGCACACATGTTAAGGTAATTTTTCTCAACTTGGGCTTTCCCCCGCTGGGTTAAATAATCATGGTAAAGAAAACCAAAATGGGGACCATGATACGGGGCTGAAGGAAGAATTAATTAAGCCTCCCCTGCCACAAATGCCTGCGACACATACCTGGAGAGGTGCATACATTTAGGTCAGGGAAAATATTTGTAAAAACGCTGATCAAATGGCCTGTCCTGATGTGTTCCCGGACAGTATCGAGGACCTAGGGTTAAGGGAAGTTGTTGCCTAACCTATGTCGGAAAACGAAGTTGCCCCAACAAGTGTCGGCATTCGTTTAGACAAAGATAGGCCATTAACGATCCTAGGTTTAGCACCCCCTCGCCCCCGACTGTGGCAAAGAAACATAACGAGCCACCTTCGTCCTGCAGCCACAACATTTGGTACAACATCTCCTACCCCCTCTACGTCCACAGATGTCAACTCACTCTTGAAGTTTTGTTTGAATTTATCAGGAAATTCATCAAAAGCTTCAAATCTGGAACACCTTGAGCTCAGAAGCACTGCAAATACAAATCTCTCTCTCACTCAAGATCTGTAAAGAATTCACCAATCCTCCTCATTGGACGTTTCCGCCACCAGTGATTTTTCTAATTCTCCAAACAGAGGTAATCGCTGCAGAAACACACCCGTTGACTAAAAATACTTCCAAAAGGACGGCATTACTGGCAACTACAGTTGCTACATTTGCCACCTGTGTTGGGGAGAATTTTCATTTCAGTGCTCAATTCCTCACACCTCTTTTGCTGGACTTTTGTACTTTTAATTTTTATCTTTGAGTGAGCGTTATTTCTCATTCATGTATTTTTGACCCGATTTGGATTCTGTTTTCTTTGTTTTTGGAGCCTGACAAACATCTACTTTTTGTATGGTGATTCACAGCACCTTCAGTGCAGTGCCATAGAGAAATCCTTTATATTTCTCTTAAGGTTTAAATACCTTAAATACCTACTTACCTTTTCCCTCTGTAGATCCAGCACACACCATCCTGTGTGTGCTGGGGGGTTATTTAGTAGCCCTTTTTCTACTTATGTAACATTTTTTATGATACTTTCACAACTTTAAATGGCTGGTGGGAGTGGTTTAATTTTCCTACCATTGTGCTTTTCTACCGCAGGCTGAACCCTCAGCTGCAGTATACCACCCATGGGTGACAATGGTGTCAAAATCGCCATTTCTTGTTAGTGAAGTCTTTCTTGGGTTTTACCCTGCGCGCCAACCAGGTTTAACCCTTTTGTTTGTTTTGCCTTTGGCAGGCTTCTGTGCTGAAACCACCTCGGGCTCCAGTGTGTCTGGCAGGGCAGTAAGTGAGGGAGGTGCCCGGAACTCCCTGTGCTTCGTCTCCTTGGTAACCTGAATGCAGCCAGTGCTTAATGGCTGGCTGACTGTCCTTGCAGGACAACCACCCTGCTGTGTGAGTGACAGCCATGCTGTGCATGAATGGGAGAAACCTGCATAAAAGGTGAGGCTTCTTGAACAGAAGACAGTCGACCACTGGACGAAACATCCAAAGAAGGAATTATGAAGAGAAGCTTGCTGCATCCTCCTGGACTCTTGAAGTGCCCAGTGAAGCACTGCTGCAGTGCTGAAACTGCTTTTACGAATCAACTAGAGAAGCTCTGGAGAGGACGACTTCTTACCTTGGGTTAGTGGGACAGCAAGACGAACTTTGCCGGAAGAACTTCCCCCAACTGGCTGTACTTCTTTGCTGCTGCTGGAACCGAATGCCAGGGGTTAACAAATCCGTAGTAGAGCGCACCATCTTTAAGCTGGACCAGAGCTCCAGGAAGATCCCGAGGACCCTCCTGAAGCAGGACGACCGAAGCTCAAGTCACCTCACCAGAGTACTGGACTCAGAGCGAAGAAAGTCCATCAAGTGTCCAAGATCTGCGGTGTTGCAAGTGGCGTTGAACTGAAAAGAGCCTGTAGCTGCAACCAACCTCCCTCTTGTCCCCACAACTGAGGCCCAGGAACACAGGATCTGCAGTCTGCAACCAGGAAAGAAGCCAGCTGCATCCTCTTCTTCTAACCTAAGATACTGTTCTGACTAAGGGGTACTTGCCTCATTATCTGTAGCTTGCTTGTCTCAGTTAAGATTTGGCATTATCTGTCTTTCTAGAGTTATTCTAGCTCTAACCTTTCATAAGTTTAGCAGCTCGCGGCACAACAGTAATTTTCTACAACAAACTAACTCTGTACAAGACTTGTGCTGTCGAAGAAGTGCCTCAGCTCTATAGACATTGTACAAATTGACTTTTGCTGTCCTGGCTCCCTGAAGACTTCGGTCCCATTGACTGATTCGAACTGTCCCTCATAGGTGGTAACTTGCTTGAAACGGTTATTGCTGGGCAAAGTTTTTATCTAGACTTCATTGGGGGATTTTTAAAAGTGCTCACATGCTTTCAAAACCCATTAACCTTTTTCCTTCCCTTAACTTTCCCTTTTCACAACCTCAGAATTTTACCAAATGCAAAAGTGATATCTAAATGCCAATACAAGTGTCTAATTGCTTATCTTGATTCTGAGAACATGTTATGAAGTATATTTTTACTGTAGCATATTGCCCTTTTTAAAACATGCTTATTTAAAACTGACCGTTAAATAAATCATTATTTTACTAGAAAACCTTCAGTGTGTTATTTGCATACTTGTATGTGCGGATTTCAATGCTACAGCTCACATTTACCCCTCTTGAGATAAGTATGGCTGCTCAGACCCTCTACCAACTTGTGTATTACAGACCTATACCAATAGGTGGGTTACCTAATACCAAGAGGACAAGACTGGTGCAGTCTCCCTGAGGGTTACTGCATACAATCTTGCCTAACCGCCTGCAACACACTACTCCAAGAACTGCAGGACTTAGAAGTTTACATTGGCACGAGTAGTAGGCGTTTTACAGGCTAATAGACAGGGGTTAGCCCTCTTTATGCCCTATAACAAAGGCACAAAGGTGTGATATCTCTACTCTCGGATTACGGAACACGACCATCATTTCCCTCTAGCACTTCATATATACAGGAGGACTCAAATGTCCCAATTGAGCTGAATTTAAGGGTGTTGCAGGATAAGTGTCAAAACAAAGTGCAAACAGAAGGCAAAAAAAGAAGCATCAAGCAAATAAAAACAGCTGGATAGAGATCATGCAACAAAGCAAAAAGAAAAACAAAAAAAAAAAACTAATACTCAGGCCATAGCACAGACGAAGACCCAAGGCCAAACATGTACACTGCTACATAATCACACACACCATCATTAATAAAAGGTTAAATATCTGAAGGCTTCCAAAACTCAAATCAAAGACTGGACAAATGGCTTAGGGCCATCAGACATATGTCGGGCTTTGCAACCGGCTGTTGGATGTGAGGGGGAACTGTGCATTGGCCCTGCTAAAAATGGCAGCTCTCTGCAACCACTCAAGGTAGCACAACCACTACCCTTAACAAGAGGGGTGCCTATGTTGCATTTGTCAGGTCTGCCACCCTTTCAAACCCAAAACAAGATCCTGATGCCGAAGATGGACACCAAAGCCATTGCACCGAGACAGACAGTTGATATAGCAAAATAGGAGTAATGCCACAGAAATATATAGAACTGGCTACCTACAAATCTAATCCTCCTATCGGAAACAAACAATCAGCTAGCAGTCCGTTTCTGAATAGATCAAACTTGCTACAGCTGGTGCATCTGATCTCGGAATTAAACATCATAACATCGGATGATCTAAAGAAATTGGACTTTCCAAAGCTGCGAAGCATTACCAACTGTGTTGCGCTAAACATTGGTTTCTCAGATGTCCAATTTATGTCAACATTTGGTGAACAGTTCTCTGTTGAGCTTTGAGATGCAGGTTAATTTGACAAATTTTCGGCAAACTTCCTGCTCCAAAAAACTATACACCTAAATATATACAAAGAAAAGGTGGAGAAATTAGATATAGCGCCCAAATTAAACCAATGCACATTTTGAAGTACTGACCAAGCCCTTGAAAGAGTGGCACTAAACTAATGACATGTAATACAAGGGGCTTTCCCTCATTTATGGTGAATCCTGAAGGCCGAACATTACTAAATTCTTTAGATATCTTTGCTCTACAAGAGACCTGGGCGCTGGGGGGAATTGCCGATTGATGGCTTTAAGCTAACAACTTCACTGGCCGTTAAGGAAAAAGGAGGTCGAATGTTTGGGGTTTTTGCATAGGAACTTGAACGAACTATGAAGTTACTCTTTACGGAATTGAAGTATATTCCAAAAACCTGTTAGCGGTGCTGATAACTTTCCCTGCCCTTAAGCTAATCATGACCTTATACGATCCCCCAGATGGAAACATTTCCAACATCCTACTGGCAGGCGCAATTAAGACACTAGTTAGACGGTCGGAGGTCGTCCCTGGGAGAAGGCTGCGATTCTGATGGGCGACTTAAACGCCTAGTGTCTACCGATGGAGGATTTAAAGATCAGAACTTTTGGGGACAGAAATGAAACTTCCAAGATGAACTCCATTGGCAAAAGGCATTCTCTCCTAATAGAGAAAGGGAAAGTATGGTTTAAGGCAATAGAAAAGTTCAATATGCATCCGTTGGGCCAGACTTTGGGTCCCGGACCGCTTGAATTTTTTGCACTTGGCACGCTAGCGGGCATGTACCTTGCCTTGATGCTATCTTTGCCACAGAAAACATAATCACAAGGCAAATAAAATATGAGGCAAAGTTTACCAATATAAGCAGCACTAATAGCCACCCGGCACTCCCTAGGGGTGAAAATTGAGAGCTCGGTAGCCACATTAGCAACAGTTAATCCCCAAGGTAACCGAATAAGATGGATGGTTGCAAACATTGATCTGGCAAATAAATTGTTAAATAAAATGTTACAGAATTTGGAGGGTGGGATGTAGACTCCAGAGAGTCTGACTTGGCACAAAGAATTATTGAGGCTGTAAAATCAGACAAAAAAAACTTGGGCCACACAAAGAACTCCTACAATGTAGCGATATACAAGATAAAGAAACGTCATAGAAGTATACGTCTGTTTGGGAGATCAACAACCCTAAAATATGAGGAAAAGACTGTACTAAGAAAACTCCAGACCAAATATAGATCCCTGCAGAGGCATCACAAATTTAAAAAGAATTCTAGCAATTGGCTGATGATCTACAAATTGATCAGGGTCAAGGATGCCAGGAGTTGTTGGCAATTATATCGCTTTCACATAGCGAAAGGTACATCCCAAGAATTGGTGAATTTAACAGAAGCATCATGGGTAAAAAACAGATGAGCTAAACCTTCTACATAGAGGATGAGCAAGCTGAACAATAATGTATAGGACAGGAGTCTCACTGTTCAGGAAATATTTGATGAGGAAGACATTTATCAATTGATTATAAAAACAAAGTCCTCTACGGCCCCCAGCCCTTATAATTTGCATAACGTAATGATTAAAAGGTACCTGGTGCTATGGCCAAAGTTTTTACCAAGCTTTCAGGGAGTTCAGGTGAGTTTCCGGACAGCTGGCCATCCTCAGTTCTTATATCTATCCACAAGAAAGTAGTACAAGACTATCCTAACTGCAGACTGCTGGCGATGTTGGATGCCAGCAGAATTTCTTTTGCAAGAATACTCCTGAGGGACCTAGACAGGCAAAGTGAAAGCAGAGGATTGCTTGACATGACCCAAATAGGCTTTCAAAGGGCTGTGGAACAGTGTACTGCATCTGGGCCATAAAGATAATCCAAGCCAAGATCAAAAAAACACCAGAGCCCTGTCTATATGTGTCCCTTGTGGACTACTCATGCACATTTGATCACGTGAAGCAAAATATATTGTGGGCAAAGTTATCCGCGTGGGATATTGATCAAACACTTTTGCACTTTATAAAGGAATATTAGAGATACTAAAATAATAGTCAGAACTAATCTCCCTGGCCCCCCACAAACTTCAAGCTTATGTGTGTAGGAACTGTGGGGAAGCATTGAGACCATGCATGAGGCATACATGGAAAGCATGGTACCAGCTGTACTTTATGCTTTAGAAACTTTCCCAGAAAGACAAGTGGGATGGCTGGACCAGATAGAAGGCAGACTTTTACGATCTATTTTAGGAGTCCCTCAAGAAGTCCCAATCGAGGCCTTGTGCCTCGAACTCTGTTTAATCTCATTAACACATGTTGGAAAATTGCTAGGTGCCCCTTATACATGAGAACAATGCACAAAGCACATCAAATCTTAAAACACCCTGGTCGACTACTCAAGATGGTTAACTGAAAGAGTTACGAGAAATTCAATTAACCATGTCCATGCTGAATTAAGGTCCGCAGTCAGTGTGCATTTTGACACAATAGATCTGTCATTAATAGAGGAAGAAGACACAGATAAGTTCTTAAAAGAACTTAAGCTAGTCACTTCAAAATGATAAAGTGGAAAGCGTGGAACTACCGAGTAGAAAACAGATACATTGAATATGCAAAACAGGGTTTCACTCAACACTGAACAGAGTTACTTGACAAAATGGTCCAGTAGGACATGCATTACTTACCGTAATAGCATTTCTGATGATTGTATCTGCTAAGATTCACATTCTGTGCATATAGTCCGACATCTAGTGGTAACCGCAGAGTATTGCATCTGGTCTTTCGAGGATCGAAAGGGGACGTCGACATGAGCGTGCCTGTAACACTATCCCCAATGTGATGTGTAATGTACCCAAAATCCCTCACGCACCGCGGTCCCTTCGATTGTATTTCTTCCGCCGTGAGGGAGCCTTAGGACTATCGTGAGCGAGTACAGAAGGAGAGAAGCAATAGTAAGATGTCTATGTTCCTTCCATCCGAGCAGGGAGGAAAGGTGGGCGCATGTGAATTTAAGCAGATACAATCATCAGAAATGCTCTTAAGGTAAGTAATGCATGTCTTCCGATGCTCGTGAATCTGCATGAAACATGCTGTGCGTAAATAGCGAGCAGTACCCAAAGTTGGTGGTGGGATGTGAGAAGGAACAGTAGTGAAAAGTTACTGCTTGTCCCACTCGTGAATCAGACCTAGAGTGAGTGTCTAAGCAATAGTGTTTAGTAAAGGTGTGTACAGAATGCCAGGTTGCCGCCTTGCAAATGGACTCAAGCGTGTTCTGGAGAATTCTCAGAAGTGTGCTAATTTCTCTCGACCTTAGAGACCCCCAGCAACTTTGCTGGATTTTGAGGACTTGAATTTTTAACCTGGAGAGAGAGAGACCCTTTTTCCCCCCACACTCATGTATTTTAATGTGATTCTGAACACTGTTTCTTTTGGTTGTGGAGGCTGAATCCATAGGTATCACATTTTACATTTCACAGCACCTTCAGTGCAGTGGCACAGGGAAGTCTAACATTTTCCAAAGTTTAAATACCTTCTCTCGGAGAAACTACTGTTTCCAAGGGCAGTAAAGTGAAATTGACTTTACTTACTTTCTAGACCCAGCACATACTATTTAAGCTTTTCATGTAACATTTTTATGTTACCCTTTCCTCAATGAATGGCTGGTGGCAGGGGTTTGCTTTTAACTACTGTGGTGTGCTTTTACCGCGGGCTGAGTTTGCAGCCGCGGTAAAGCACCCATGGGTGCCATTTTTGTCAAAATGCCCTCTGCCCCCCTCTTCCCCCACCTCCCCACCCCCGTCTTCTTTCTTCACCATTTGTGGAAAGGTCCTTCTTCAGATTTACTCTGCGCTCCAAACCAGGTTTGGTCCCTTTCTTCGTCTTGTCGGGATTCATGAGTGAAGCCTGCCTCTGGCTCCAGGGTGTCTCACAGGTGCAGGAAGTGAGGGAGGTGCCCAAAACTCCCTGTGCTTAGTCTCATAGGAGACAGGAATGCACTCTTATGCCCGCTGGCTGTCCGATAAAAACAGCCACCCTGTTGGGTGACTGACAACTAGGCTAGAATGAATAGGAGAAACCTGCATAAAAGGCAAGGCTTTTTGGCTTGGAAGGAGAGTCGACCACTGGACGAAGGAATCCAAAGAAGAACCTGGAAGAGACGCCTGCTGCAACTCCTGGACCGTTGGTTTGCCAGGTGAAGCCCCGCTGCTGTGCTGAAGCCCCAAATTCATATCGACAGAAGCCCTGCAAGGACGACTTCGCCCCTTGAGTTGGTGGGACCAATCAACTCCAGAGTAAGCCACCTGGACATCCTCTCGAAGCTGGTTGAATTTCCACTCCAGTTACTGCTGGAACTGAATAGCCAGGGAGAGGAACACCAGATCGTGTGCGTTGCTTTTAAGCTGGCCAAGAGCACCAGGAAGATCCTCCGGACTCCCAGGAAGCAGGACTGACTGACCCTGAGCCACAACAGAGTGCTGGACCCCAGATGCAAGGAAAGCCTATCTCCACAGCCAGGAACCACAGTGTTGCCATTTGCGGTAGACGCAAGGAGCTGAAAAACTCAAGTGCCACTTGTTTGAAGATTGCCGGTTGTGGTCGGTGACCGTCCCATGTACGCTCTAAGAGAACTTTTGTTGTGCCACCTTGCTTGATCTCGAGGAGATTTGAAGCTCAAATTAAGGCAACTGGAAGCCAAAACCATTTGCAATTTACGATGTGTCCAACATGGTTTGAACACGGACAATGAAATGTATGTTTTCCTGTGATCTAAGATATATACCCCCCCCCCTCATCTGTGTGTGACATGATAACTAATTAACTGTAATCCGTGACTTGGTAAAGGCCTTGATGAGATCGATCCAAGCAGCACCCCATACATTTCAGTAACACATGATTCCTTTCAGTGCTTGATCGTAACGTACTAGTTATCATAACCATTTAACTTTCCATGATACTAGCATGCGCTCAAATCTATATATTTAATGAGCATATTGGCTCGGGATTGCGCATATATATTGATAACATATACTTTTGGTCCCACAATAAGTATACACCAGACCGCATACAACCAGTATATAGGTTCGCCAACTAGGGCACATCCAAGGATTATTAGATAATCCCAGGATCATTTTTTGTCACAGGTTCCAATTTTTACTTTTCTCCTTTGAACATACCATTTTATAATCAACACTAATACATTTCCTTCATTCAGCTATAATAGCTATGCACTGAAAATGACATCAAGCAATTAATAGAATACCTATCAACATAACATCCAGGTTTTGCGCATTTCGACGTCAGCGCTGGCATGCGCGTGACGTCATTGCACATGCGCGTGAAGTCAGACGCGATGGCGAGCCGTAAATAGTACTCGTCTGACCGAACACGGTCTTTTCCTGCCAGATTCTTCTTGGGATTTATCCCCGTGATACAGAACACAAGGTATGGGTAATCCAATTGCGATCATCACTGACGGAATCACCATGGATTTAACATCAGGGCCAAATGACCTCCCATCAATCTTGCTATTACAGGTATTGGGACCTGATTAACACAATGGAACCTCTGATACAGACCGGCCACTGTGCGACACTTTAAAGCACCCTGAGGTGAGAGAAAGGGTAATGTCCCATTTGCTGTGTTATATTCTCGTATTATCTGTTCTTTTTCCCCCTTCTTTTGCATTACTGCCTAATCATTGAAGAGCCAATTGGTTACAGCTAATAGTTCTTCAAAACCAAATTAATCCTTGAATATTTCTGTATACATAGAACCTAACATTTCATGTCTTACCTTTTAGGATTCATACCCAGAATTATTTGGCGAGTTTTTCAGAATCCTCACTCTGCATGACTTCTTACATCTTACACTCTGCACATCAGGTACACCTAATTCTTGGTAATGGGTCTCACCAATGCTCTAACATAAGGGTAACTTTTCACTAAGGACAAGACACAGGTTTTGCAAACACACTGCGCACAAACACTAGTTAAGACCACGTTGGTATAGTAGTTTTAATCAACACTAGGGTAGCCCGACACGTGTTTCGAGCACTTGCTCTTCCACTGAGGCTACAAGATTTTTGTACATGCAAGGTGATGTAGTACAGATAAATTAAACAAAGTCCATGTGGAGGACCCAAGATAGCAAGGCAAACAAAAAAGGGGTGAACAACAATTGCATTAGTCATTTGTGGCACAATTTAGACAAAATTGCAAGATATTCAGTCCATAGTGCCAAGAACCGAAATTTTAAGCAATTAGGAGACAAGGAAAATGAATCATCCATAAACAGCCTAAATTCAGTAAAATCCATACCATGTGTATATTAGGAAGCCATCAGATAAGGGAGGGGAAAAAGGAAAGGAAAAAGAAAAATAAACAAAGGTTTCATTAGCTCTTACGTTCTAGGTAGGCCATACAATTAGAATTGGCTAGTCAAGAAGTTTAATCTTTTACCTGCAGTGAGGTATGAATCGTTTGCGAACTGAGGAAAGAAGGAAATCCCAAAAAAAGACAATTCCATTTTATGGTCAATATCAAGTATACGCGCTAATGCTTCAATTCATTGCGTGGAGTAAAATGGCTGTGCACTTACCCATAAGTATGGTAAGTGATTGAAGAATAGGTCTCACGGGCTCCACTGTAAATTTAGATTGTATGGGGTATTAGACATTGTACTAATGCATGTGCAGAGCAATTAGTAATTTTGTTTTAAGGAGATATATAACATAATGGTACCTGTCACTTGCTGTTGCAACAACAAATATTGAAGCGTTTCCGCGTTGAGGCTTAGGAAGGCAATGTAGGTTGAAATAACGAGCGTTCATCACAAGCCCAGCAAATAAGGGAAAATAGGAAAGGACAAGACAGACAAACCAATTAGTCAAACCTGCGTGTCTGGCTAAGTAATTAATGCACGCGTAGACCCTCAAGGCTCTAGGGGTCTGCGCGCAAGAATGGTGCCTACCAGGGTCTCCGCTGTAATTCCAAACAGGAGCCTGACATCCGCAGTTCCTGCTGCCAAAGTTATTGACAGTAACGTGTGCACAACAACGTGCGCGGCCGTACGTGTGGCAAGGGCCGGCCGCCATCTTGGGTGTGTGTAACTTTTCACTAATCACTATTTGGATTGGATCCAACTAGAACAGAAATATTACTCTCTGATAAGGGAGTATACTATCAAAGTGAGAATCTCACTAACACAATGACAACTGAACTATGATTATGTGCTAAGGAATTTTGCATCTTATTCCCACACAACTGCTCTCGCCCTACATGACTGTACTGGTCTGACTATGGGTATGTACACCAGTTTTGATGTTAATTATAATGCATTTTGCACTGAATGTACATGTGTATTTTTCTCTTTCTTACTTCCATTTTTTATTTTACACAATTGTACATTATTTATGCTCCACTTATGCTTTGATGGTCTTAATTGATATTTTATTTCTATCGCGCTCGTACACAAGTGTTTCAGAGTGCGACACACACGTTGAGATCACACCAACAATAACATTTTTTCTGGTTGATGATGAAACATTTGTACAACTATATTATGAACAGCCTTGAAAACGACCGATTGGTCGAAACACGTGTCGGCTGTGCATAGAATAAACCACTACTCGCACATCGGATGGCTACATCTATATTTCTTAACAGTGTTTTGGGACTTTAACATTGTTTTAGTGTATTGATCACTGCAACTTGAAGTCTGTTTGCGCAGTACAAATACACACCCCAATATTTAATGTTTATAGCTTTTCGAGGTACCAAGGGGAACCTTGTGTGTATTTTCTGCTGCATTTTGACAGGATTTTAGGAAGTTGAGCGCTCTGCATATTGTTACTCCCCTACATTTTGGTATTTGATCTCGTCTTGGTTGCTCCTGTAGATTTGCTTGCATCTACTACTACTCACAGGCCTAACAGCTCGTGGCCCTACATTTGATTCTACTTTTGCTACAAAGATTTCTAAAACATTGTGCAAGACTTTCACTTACCTGCAAGAAGTGCTTCAGTTCACCTTGACTTTTGCCAACTTAACATTGGCTGGCTTGGCTCCCTGAATGACTCTCCTCTCCTCTGCTTATGCGTTTTTCCCTTCCTTCTAAAGAGTTAACTGACTTTGCATTGGGGGGGGGGTTTGAAAGTACTTACCCGATTAAGAAGAATTGTGTGAACACTTGTCTTAATCTGAAACCTTTTCTTTAACACTTCTTACCAATAATAATCTAAATGCAACAGTGATATATTAATGTCCCCAGCACCCTAACTATTGAAGTCACCCGAGTGTGTAGGTTGTGTGTGTGTGTGGGCCATCCCAAATGGGTATTTGCTGATTTAGAAAACTATGAGTGTGTATTTTGAAGTGTATTTAGCTGTTGCTTTATATTGCTTCCTTCTGAAGGCGGCTTATTCAAACTGATAAGCCTGGCTTCTTGACCACACTACCAACCTGTGTAGTACAGACTTCTACCAAAGGTTGGATTTCTATTGCCACGTGGTCAGGGTTGTTGTAGTGCACCCAAAGGGTACTGCATACAATCTTGCCTAACAGCGAGGGAAATTTGCAACAAATGCTATGGAAGCCGCAGTGCCAGAGTGGAGTGTGCTCTAGGCTTGAAGGGCAGATCTCTCTTGGCAAGAGTAACAGAGTGTGATGCAATTGACAATCCACCTAGAGATGGCTTAGAGAGAGGATCCCCTTCTCTACCAGCTGCCACTGAAACAAAAACCTGGCTAGTTTTCCTTAGTGGTCTAGTTCTTTCCAGGGAGTACATGACTGCCCTGCGCACATCCAGTTTGTGTAGGCTTCTTTCCGCCACGTCAGTGGGGTTCTGGAAGAATGTTGGTAGTTCGATTGACTGGTTCACATGGAACTTAGAAATAAATGCGGGCGCAAACCCAGGGTGAGTGTGCAGAACCACCATCTCTGAATTGTGACAAGAGGGTCTAGAATAGCAAGGGCCTGTAGTTCACCGACTCTCCTTATTGAAGTGACTCCCACTAGGAAGCCGGTCTTGTAAGTAAGAGCTTTGAGACTTGCTTTATACATAGGTTCAAAGGGAGACCCCATAACTATGGTTAATACCACGTTTATGTCCCCATCCGGGAGCCGGGTTAGAAATGGAGGGATGAATTCTCTTAACCCCTTCCATGAAAGCTTTAATAACAGGGATATTCCACCACAATACTTTAAGTTGGGACGTGGTATAGGCTGAGAGTGGAGCTAAGTGAACCTTAAGGAGAATTAAAAACCAGACGCAAGTCTAGTAGATGAGTCAGGAATAACACAATATGAGTAGGAGAGCAGTCAACTGGATTGATGTTCTTGGAATTACACCAGATGACAAAGCGTTTCCATTTATTGGAATAGCAATGTCTGGTGTTAGGGTTTTCTTGCTTCCCCCAAGTATATCCATGCATCGCTGATAAAGTTGGAGATGCCGAACTCTATGACCTCAGGAAACAGGCCGCTAAGGTCAGAGTCTGCAGGCATAGGTGAAAAGTTTCCCCTTTGTCCTGAGATAGCACGTTGTATGGGCATGGTAGTTTCATTGGAGTAGAGAGTGACATCTCAATCAGATGGCAGACCCAGGGTTGGCGTAAACTAATTTCCCTGACCACGTTATCCAGAGACCGTTCCCCTTGGATCGGTGCGGAGGGTACCTGAAGGCGTAATCTGGGTATTGTGAGCTCTCCAGAGTTGTAAACAAGTCTATCTCTGGGAAGCCCCATTCTGCGAAAACATTGGACACTATGGGCCTCATTAGGAGTTTGGGAGTAGCCCTGCCTGTATTACAGGCACAGCTGCCGCCAAACTCTCCTCCGGGACCAGCACCCGCAAATGGACAATTACCGGGCCATTAAGAGTTTTGCAGCCCAGTAATTGCCCATTTGCAGGCGTCTGTAATGTCGCACTCCCCATCCCCATTCTGCCCCATAGGGCTGAATGGAGATCGAGAGCATGGATGCACCGGCACCGTTGTAACGGTGCATCTGCAAGTTATGCTCGTGGGTGCCCCACAGCATGCACCCGCAAGCAAAACTTGTAGTTTGGCGGTACGGTGACAACGGTGCCGGTAAGCTTACCAGCACCGTTATCTCCATACCGACAAACTCCTAATGAGGCCCTATGTCTTTGTGTAGTCGGCATTCGTACTCTAAGGACAACGGGAAGTCTCTGCTGAGCACGTCTGCCAGAGGATTGAGTTCCCCCGGAACGTGTTGAGACAATAGAAACATCTTGTGTTTGAGAGCCCATTTCCAAATGCTCCGAGACAGTTGAGAGCGAGTGCCCCCATGCTTGTTCAGGTAGTACACGGCTGTGGTGCTGTCCGTGAGGATGCGTACTGTCTTTCCCTGTAACTGTCTGAAAGGCCTTCACTGCTTTGAACACCGCTAACAGCGCCAACAGGTTTATGTGGTTGGCTGCTACTGCTGGGGACCAAACGCTGTGCGCCATCACGCGATCTGTTGAAGGAGGTTAGCCCCCCCCCCCCACCCCATGAGAGATGCGTCCATTGTGGAGGTGGCAAAGGTTTTCCCCTTCAAGAGGTTTTCCTTCAACCAACACTGCAGAGAGAACACGAGGGCTGCAGAGAGAACCACTAGATCATACCATTGTCCGCTGGCCTGACACCACTGGCTGTCGAGCTACTCTTGCATGGGGCGCATATGCCAACGTGCACGAGGGACCAGCTAAATGCCAGATGCCATCATCCCCAACAGTCGCATACTGTGGAATCTGAAAGAACAAGTTACTTTCTTACCTGGTAAAGTTCTTTCGATGGGATGTTCCTCCGACGTATTCCACATCTTTGACAGTAATTACCACAGCTGTGCTGCTTCGGAAAACTTTCGGTGTAGGCGTCCTGCGTCGATGAGCTCCCTCGAGGACCTCCTCCAACGGTCGACGTCACCGGATGTTATAAGTAGGACGCAGCCTCAGTTATAGTTTTTTTCCCCCCACAACGTGTGGCACCAATCTTCTGCCAGTATGACTACAGAAAGCATTGCAGAAACGTAAGCTGCAATCACATAAGAAATTCTGTAGAGGGGCAGGTAGGGAGGGTACGATGTATTCCATATCGGAGGAACATCCCATCGAAAGAACGTTACCAGGTAAAAAAGTAACTTGTTCTTCCAGGGGATTGTGTCCTCAGCCATATTCCACATCTTTGACAGATTCCCAAAGCAGTACCAACATAAGTAGGTGGGAAAAGAATTTGAAATTTTAGAATGCCTAATCAAATTGCAGAATAGAGGACTGCCTTGCCAAAGGCCAAATCTTGCCCATGAATAGAGTCCAGGGAATAATGTTTCACAAAAGTATGGACAGAGGCCCATGTGGCCGCTTCGCAAATAGGAACACCCCTCTGTAGTGCAGTGGAGACAGCCAAACCCCTAGTAGAATAGGCCCGTAAACCTACAGGAGGGTCCTTCCCCGCCAAACAATAACATTCTGAGATTGTCAAACTGATACATCTAGACAAGGTCTGCTTAGAAACAGCCTGACCTAAACGCCTTCCATAGTAACCAACAAAGAGCTGATCGTCCACTCTGGCCCGGGACATCCGTGAGAGACAGAAACTCAAAGCTCTCCTAGGATCAAACCTATGGAGCCTCTCCTCTTCCTTACCAGGATGTGGAGGAGGATAGAATGCTGGAAGAATCACCTGGCTCAGATGGAATTCTGACAAAACCTTCGAAGAAAGGAAGGCCGTACCCTAAAGACAACCCTGTCCTTATGGAACACAGTGAAGGGTGGTTTGTCGGAAAGTGCCTCAAACTCACTCACTCTGCGTGCGGAAGTAACCGCAACTTAAAATACAGTTTTAAAGGACAACAGTCGCAATGGACAAGAATGTAAGGGCTCAAACGGAGCTCCCATTAGGAACTTCAAAACCAAATTCAAATCCCATCCCGGCACCTGGAAAGGTGACGGTGGAAACACGAGTTGAGTTAGCCCTTTTAGAAACTGAGATATCAAAAGGGATTTTAAAATAAGAACATTCCTCAGACGAGCGCTTACATATAGACGGCGCTGCCAGGTAACCCTTAATGGTACCCACTTGCAGGCCCTTGTGGGCTAAAGAAAGCAAAAAAAGAAAAACCAAAGGAATGGGACATTGGAAAGGATCCACATTCTGTACCCTGCACCAGTCGCAGAACTTCTTCCAACGGGAACGGTACAGGGATTTCGTTGCGGGCCTTCTGGCCGAAAGCAACACCTCCATCACGTCTTCAGGCAGGTTCCAATCATTATATCTCAGCCTTTCAGATACCAAGCATGAAGGCTGAGAAACTTGATCTCTGGATGGAGAACTCGAACTCCCCCCCCCCCCCCCCGTGATGAGAGCAGATCATCTCGGTAGGGAAGACGGTGTGGAGGGCAGATGGACATGTCTAGAAGGTCCGGGTACCACGCTCTCCTGGCACAGGCCAGAGCAATGAGGATCATCCAGGAACCGAACCTCCGCAACACCTGTGGAATGACGAGGACTGGAGGGAACGCGTACAGCAGTGGTAAGGACCACCACTACGAATGTGTCCCCCAAGGCCCCTCTTGGAGGAAATTCCCGCAAGCATAATCTTTCACACTTCCAGTTGACACTGGTGGCGAAGAGATCCACTCGTGGGGTTCCCCAAAGGTCGAAGATCTCCAAAAGAACTTCCCGAGCCAGCTCCCACTTGTGAGAGACAATGCTCTGCCTGCTCAGAGCGTCCGCTGCCGTGTTTTCATCTCTGGCCAGATGAACTGCTGAGACCGAAATGTCCTGCTGGATGGCCCAGAATCAGAGCTGCATCGCCTCCCTGCACAGTGGGAGTGACTCTGCCCCCCTCCCCCACTTTTTGTTGAGGTAGTGCATGGCCACTGTATTGTCTGTCATAATCAGGACATTCTCTCGTACCCCCCCCCCCCCCGTACAGGCGGCAGCCCACAGCTCTAACAGATTGATGTGGAGTCTGGACTCGATGGAGACCAACGACCGCCGACTGTCAGCTCGTTGGCATGAGCTCCCCAACCCGTGAGGGATGCGTCCGTCACGATCGTCACCTCCGGCCATGGTTGCCAAAACGGAGCCCCTTTGAACAGATTTCCTTCGACGGCCCACCACAAAAGGTTCTGGCCGTTCGAGGGCGGGATATGAACGGGGTCCGACATCCTGCCAGAGAACTGTGACCACTGCATCTTGAGTGCCCACTGCAAAGATCTCATCTGCAGCCTGGCCTCTGGCACCAGTAGAATGAAGGATGCCAGGAGGCCGAGCAATCTCAAAAACTCGAACGCCGGGAGACTCTGGGCACGTTGAAATTTGTCCACCATCTGCAGAACGTGGTGAGCCCTCACCTGGGGAGGCGAGCACTGCCCCAGGGATGCGTCTAGCACTGCCCCAATGTACTGGCGCCACTGGGTAGGTGTCACATGAGACTTAAGTTGAGGGAGAAGCCCAGCTTGTGAAGGGAGTGGCAGATGATCCAGGACTTGCTCGGAAGAGCACGCCCTGATCAACCAATCGTCCAGGTAGGGATAGACGTGAATCTCCCCCCCCCCCCCCTTTCCTGAGATGCGCTGCCACCACCACCAGCTTGGTGAAGACCCTCTGGACAGAGGTCAATCTGAACGGCAGGACGCGAAACTGAAAATGCGAGTCGCCAACCGCGTACCTCAGGTACTTCCTGTGCTTGGGATGAATCGGCACATGAAAGTAAGCATCCCAACCAGTCCTGAAGTTGAAGGGCCTGGAGGACTTGAGAGAGTAACCATCTTGAACGTGTCCTTTCTGAGGAGCTTGTTCAAATCACGCAAGTCCATGATATATTTCAATCCCCGTCTTTTTTCGGGATAAAGAAATATGGGGAATACCATCCCTTGTTCCTCTCCGCTACAGTTCTATGGCGCCTTTCTCCAGCAGGGATTTGATTTCCTGCGCAAGGAGCGGATCCAGACTCTTCAAAGAGCTGCCCCGGTGGATTGTCGTGAGGCCTCTGCCGAAAAGGAAGACAGTAGCCATGGTCTATGATCTCCAGAACCTACACATCTGAAGTAATGGCAGGCCATTCTACAAGATGCTGCGCCAGCCTTCCCTCAACCGGCGAACCATGGGACATGGCCTCATGACTGAGCGGAAGCGGCAGTGCCTGAGGGCAAAGAGGCAACTGCCCGAGCAGCTTTGGCACCTCGAGTACCTTGTTTTCCACGTCTGGTACTCCTACATTGGCCCCTTTTACTGGCAGGCGCGCCCACCCCCCCCACCCCTCGATCTACTAAAGGAAGAGTAGTATAGAAAGGAACCTCCCCTCCATTGCTGTCCCCAGGATGAAAAGGCGGAGGATGACATACTGCAGCGCTCAACGACTTTGCTGCAGCTTTGGAGGTCTGCAACCACTCAAGGCTCGCGTCAGCCTTGCTGGCATAAAGATGGACACCATCAAAGGGCACGTTTAGAAGCCGGGACACTACATCAGGAGCATTCCGCAACCACGCAAACCTGCGCATCACGGTGCTCGCCGCCATGGACCGGCTGACACAGTCTGCCACATCCAGACCCGACTGAACTGAACTGATTCACACATGGCATCCTTTCCATCCTGAACGAGGGCAAGAAAACCATCCCTTTCCCCCCCTTCGGGAATATGTTCAGCACCCAAAGATACACAATTTCACAGAGTGTGCGTGAATGTTGCAAGGGCACAAACTGAGTTGGCTGCTTTTAAAGCCATACCCCCAGAAGAAGATACCTTCTTCGCCCAACCATCAAAGCGTTTGTCGACCCCATCAGGGTTACGCCGCCTGCTTTGTTGGGGCCGTAGCCACCTGTACCACCAAACTCTCCGGAGTGGGGTGCGTGGACAAGTAACAGGGGTCGCCACTGGCTGGACGGTATTTTTTCTGTAACAACTTTTACTGCCGAAGACTCTGCGAAGCAGTCCAACCCGATGCCACTCTTCTTTGTAAGGCCATATGAAATGGCAACACCTGGTCAGTGGGTGGACCTTGGTCTTGGATATCTGTCAGGTCATCCTGCAGAAACTCCACAGGTGGAGCAGACCACCCCAGATACTCTGTCACCATCGACATGAGGCACCTGTACGAAGAGTCAGCATACGTACCAGGCTCAGGCCTGCCAAACTCAACCTCCGGGGAGGTATCAAGACCACTTGTGTCATGTAAAGATTGACGAAGGTCTTCTAATTGGCTATGACCAGACAACAGGTCATCAGGAACCTCAGGAGGCAGCTCATCCTCAGACCCTTCCTCTACCTCTGAAATGGACTCCAAGGGTTGGAACAAGTCCACCCTGGCAGGAGGAACAGAGTATGGGTCGAGTATAGGTCGAGTATAGGTCGCACAGACTTGATGAGCGCCTTCCTAGGAGCTTCCACAGCTCTCCGGGTACCTCTGGCAAAAATTCCTCAAAAAGGCATTGATGGCACCGATGGGAGTGGCGCCGATGACTTCGACAGCGGCTTCGAGCGCATACTTTGACGCCTCAGCGCCGATGGCTTCCTCAGAACTGGAGAAAGTCCCGACGGACATGGCGCCAGTGGCGCTGAAGGATGGCCTCACAGGCTCTATCAGTCTCTACGGCGTCGAGGACGGGGACCTGGAGCGGGCACGATGGCTATCCTTGTCCACCCGGGACCTCGAAGGTTCCCTGGGATCGTGCCGACCGCCCGAGCCCGAAGGCGTGCGAGCAGTGGCCCTAGAGCGTTGCGTGCCGGCTTCTCTCGAAGGCGCGGTCGGAACGGTGCCCTGCGACTCAAAAATCGCCATCTCCTTACGGAAGGTGTCCCATTCCTCCGGCGATGAATGCTTGGAGGGACAAGCAACCCGCCGTCTGGCAGAGTCCTCAGACGAGGACCTGGAAGGCAACCGATGATGGTGCTTCCGTGCATGCCTCGAAGAGGCCGAGGAATGGTGGGACTGAATCATCAGTCGTGAGTCCAGAAGACTTCAACTTACGGGGTTTGGAAACCCTACCTGCCGACAGCTTCTTCTTCCGCTCCGGCAAGGCCTTGGACGTCAAAGACCGGCATTCGTCGCAGTCATCCGTGGCGTGGCTCTCACCGAGGCACCAAAGGCAGACATTGTGCGGGTCCGTCAGAGACATCTTGGAACTGCAGTCCAGACACTTCTTGAAGCCCGACAGAAGACAAAGACATACTTTCGTTTAACACGATATTCGATCACAAGAAAGAACCGAGGTGTGCCGAGATTTCAAAGCGAACACGTTCTCAGAAAAAAACGGAACTGAGGCTACGGGTGTTGTGCGTCCTACTTATAACATCCGGTGACGTCGATCGTCGGAGGAGGTCCTCGAGGGAGCGCATAGACGTCATCAACGCAGGACGCCTATGCCGAAAAAGATTTCCGAAGCAGCACAGCTGTGGTAATTACTGTCAAAGATGTGGAATATGTCGGAGGACACAATCCCCTCAAGCATCTTTTGAACCCTCTGGTTGGTGGGGAAGACGAGGCCGTCTTCTGTCCGAATAAGAGCCCCTAGAAACAGCTAAACTTGGCTGGGGTTTAGGCTGATTTTTCTTGTTTATGGAGAATCCCAGATTGAATAAGAGGTGTATTGTCTTTGGAGTGTTTTACAGGAATGTTATGAGCCAGTCGTCGAGGTAAGGATTTACTTGGATGGATTGCCTGTGCAGGTGTGCTGCTGCTCTGCCAGTACCTTTGTAAATACCCTTGGGGCTGAGGCAATGCCAAAGGAAAGGACCTTTAACTGATAGTTTTTGTCCTCCATTATGAACCTTAGGTTTGTCCTCTATTATGAGCCTTAGGCATTTCCTGTGTGCTGGCAACATTGAAATACAAAAGTATGCATCTTTCATGTCCAATGTTGCCATGTAATCCCCTGCAATGTTACCATTCAAAACTTTTGTGGTTTGACAAATTTGTTCCCCGGGTGCAAGTCTAGCACAGGGCGCACAGTGAGATCCTTTTTGGGTACAAGGAAGTACACTGAATAAATACCCTCATTTACCTGTAGAACAGGGACGAATTCGATTGCACCCTTTTCCTGCAGGATCTCGACCTCTTGCAGCAGGATCTTCAGGTGTTCTGGTGTTAGGCACCTGGATTTTGGAGGTCTGTATCGAGGTGGCCAGCTGAACTCTATGCAATAACCGTGGGTGACCATCTTGAGCACCCACTTTGTCTGTGGTAATCCACTCCCATGCGTGCAGGAATGATGCAAGTCCCCGACCGGGGAGGCATGGGAAGGGACCCGGATCTGAAAGTAATTTCTGACTGGAGGCCGGAAAGCCTGTGGGGTTCGTGTTGCTACCCCTTCCTTTCCCACATTGTCCTCTGGTCTGGGTGGATATGGGTTTGCGAAGGCAGACCCCTGTCCTGAGGACCAGTTGTTGCCCGAGCCATATTGGTTGTGTGAGGCACGATAGTAGGATTTCCCACCAAAGGACCAGCGAGAACTCCCCCCTAACCCCTGCCCACCCCTCATATTCCCTCCCCCCTCTCCCCTCTGTTGAAAGGGTCTTTGAGTGATTCAATTCAAAGCCTTTAAAGTCTTGTGTTCCTTCTTGGCCGTTTCCAGTGCCTCATCAACGGCCTTGCCAAATAGGTTTGAGTCTTTCACCGGTTTGTTGATTAATGACACCTGTGTCTCTGGTTTGAAACCAGAGTTTTTCAACCATGCATGGTGTTTTAAAAGGGTACCCTGAGCCACGTTTCTCCCTGCTGTCTCAGCAGCATCCAAGGTATTCTTGAGGATGTTGTGATTCACCTGCATACCCGCCGATACAATTGTGAGCAGACGAGAATGCACTGGTTCAGGGACTTCCTTAAGTCCTCCTGCAGCAGGTTCCATTGGACATCGGAAAAGCAGGCCAACAGCGTGGTGGTGTTGGGTATACGGGTAAAATATGCTGCCGCAGTAGTGATTCTCTTTCCAAGAGCATACAACTTTACATTGTTTGTCTGGCGGTGCCTCGCCTGTGGACAAGGGAACCCCTGCCCTTTTCTTTGACATCGTAACAAGAGAATATGGGGCGGCATGACCCCTAATATAGAGGGGAGGTTAGAAGGTGAGAGGCGAAAACATTTTTCCACACAAGGGTTCACAGCCCCGGTCTGAGAGGGTGTTAATAAGGAAGGGGTGATGCACATCTTGATAGAATTGATTAAGGTTATAGCCAGGCTGGCAGGAGGCTTCTCCTTCAATATGTCCTCCACAAAATTTGAATCGAACACCGCCTCTTGTGTGGCTATCCGGAAGTGTTCTGCTGCCCTTTTCAGAATGGCATTAAACGCCATCTTGTCATCTACAGGTGATGCCTGACGCAGAGGAGTGGAAGAGGAGGGTCCATACATATGGTATCAGGGTGCGGGGTACTGGTAGGGGACAGCCAAGACGGGTCATCCACCTGCTGGTCATCCCGCCAACACTGGGTCTGATCAGTGGTATCCACAAAGGGATCATCCTCCTGCAAATAAGGGTCAAGAGGCTCTTCTTGATCTTTAAGGTCAAAGAACTCCTCATGAAGAGGGCAAGATGTCTTCTGAAATGTGGGCATTGCAGGATAAAGGTAGTCTTCACTAGGCCTTTTAAGGGTGAACCTCTCAGAGAAGTCCACAAATTTAGCCAAATGGTCCATACACACTTCACATTTTTCTCTGGTCCATGGAGATGAGCCAGAGGGGGGAGGGGGGAGCATGGAAGGGCTACTCATAGGGGTCCCCTTGTCTAAACATTGAGAGTTGGCAAGGAGAATTTTAGATAAGGACTGGGGACTTTGAGAATAATCCTCCCGCCCTTCTGGGCGTTTAGACATGTCTTTTGACGTGTCCTTCAGGACTCTTGTCCCCACGACTGAGGCCAAGGAATAGCGCGATCTGCAGAGTTGCACAGGAACAGAAATCTGCTGCAATTTTTCTTCAACCTAAAGGTACTGTAAAGTCTAAGAGAACTAACCTCTTGTTGTGTAGCCACTTGTCCTCATTGGAGACTTGCTTGGTTGCATGTAGAGTTGCTGCCAGCTTCTTTACTTCACAAGCCTAATCAGCTTGTGGCCCTTCTTTGATTTTCTTCTATTCTACAAATACTTTACACATTGGAAAATACTTTCTACTTACCTGCAAGAAGTGTTTCAGTTCACCTTGACGTTTGCTAACTTAACATTGTCTGTCCTAGGCTCCTTGCATGACTCTTCTCTCTGCTGCTTCTGTGTTTTACCTTCCTTCCAGGAAAGGGTTAACTGACTTTGCATTTGGGGGTTGTATTGAAAGTACTTACCTGCTTCAGCATAACTGAGTGAATACTGGTTTCATTCTGAACTCTTCTCTTTAACACTACTCCTAAGACTATTCTAAATGCAACAGTGATATATTAATGTCAACAGCACACTAGCTACTGAAGTCACCTGAGGGTGTAGGTAGTGTCTGTGTGGCATCCCAAATGGTTATTTACTGATTTAGATAACTAAGAGTGTATTTTTTAAGTATATATTTGTATGGTGTTTTATATTGCTCCCTTCTGAAGAAGGCTTATTCTAACTGACTAACAAATTAATAATTGTTTTATCAAGAAACAATGTGTGTAAGAGTTTATTTGAATACTTGTCACTGTGAATCTCTGTGCAACTCCTCTACATCTCACATTGACCCGCTCTTGAGATAAGCCTGGCTGCTCCACATGCTACCAACCTGTGTAGTGCAGACTTATACCAAAGGTTCGGTTTCTATTGCCAGGTGGTCAGGATTGTTGTAATGCACCCAAAGGGTACTGCATACAATCTCTTGCCTAACACCCGGCCACGCGGTCAGCACCGCTGATCGGAGTGCCAGCCGTCGAAGTCTGTTCTTTGCCGTTTTCAGCTGTGGTTTAAGAAGCAATCGAAGGAGCTCCGCATAAGGCGATAAGCTAGCTGGGTGGAAAAAACAATCTGAGGGGCCTGGATGCGCAAAGGATTTTGGATACACTACACGTCACGTTATGGATAGTGTTACCGGCACGCCCATGTTGAGGTCCCCTTTCGATCCTCAAAAGACAAGATGCAATACTCTGCTGTTACCACTAGATGTCAGACTATATGCACAGCAGATTCACAAGCATCAGAAATTATGGTTATGAATGAACTTGAAAGATTGTAAATTCTTCATCTTTTTGATATGAAGTGTATTTTAAATTTGCAATATTTATGGATTTAATGTGCAGTATGGGTTACATTATTCTCCGTAATCGTATTTGATGCTTGCATCTGCTTAGATTCACATGCTATGCATAGGCCAACATCTAGTGGAAGCTGCAGAGTTTTACTCGGAAAGGGACATCGACAGGGCGAGCCAGTAATACTATCCCTAGTGTGACGTCCACTGTACCCATGGTCCTTCACCCGTCGAGGTCCCTCAGATTGTTTTGTTCTGACATGAGGTTGCATAAAGTGTAGCGCGAGTAGAGGTGTATCCGAGCAGATGGATAACAGAAAGCTCATAACATCTATGCACCTTCTCTCAGGGGAGGAAGGGTGGGCACATGTGAGTCCAAGCAGATACAAGCATCAGAAATAGGATTACGGTGAGTAATGTATCCCTTCTGAGGCTTGTGGAATCTGCTTAGATCACATGCTATACATAGATTAGCAAGCAGTGTTAGGAGAAGGTGGTGGGTCGTGAGAAGGAGCAGCAGCAAATAGAGGTTTTAGAACTGCTTGTCCCACCCGAGTATCTGCTTTGGAATGGGTGTCAATGCAGTAGTGCTGGGTGAAAGTGTGTACTGAGCTCCGTGTAGCTGCTTTGCAAGTGCAGTCTAAGGGGACATTTTCGATAAAAGCCAGAGTAGCTCCTGTGCTCCGTGTAGTGTGCTCTTGGTGTAAAAGGCAGCGTCTTGTTTGATAATGACTAGCATAGTTTTATACATCCGACTATCCATCTGGAGATGGCATTCTTGGAAACTCAGTCTCCCCTTCTGCCTGGTGCTACGAGACAAAATTTTTCTAAGTGGTCTGGTCTGGTTTACGTAGTTAAGTACCGCCCTCCTCACATCCAGTTTGTGGAGTTTTACCTCAGCCGAGCTAGTTGGGTTCTGAAAGAAAGCCGGAAGCTCAATGGATTGGTTCAAGTGGAAATTGGAAATGAATTTAGGGGAGAACCTAGGATGAGTATGTAAAACCAATGTATCTTTAATGATGATAAAGAAAGGGTCCTGCACTGACAATGCTTGCAATTCACCAACTCTTCTTATGGAAGTAATAGCCACTAAGAAGGCAGTCTTGTACGTCAGGTGTTTAAGACTTGACGTATGCATAGGCTCGAATGGGGGCCCCATGAGCTTTGCGAGTACTACATTGAGATCCCACCCTGGCGGTGGCTTAGAATTGGAGGGTGGATTCCCTTTACTCCCTCCATGAATGCCTTAATGACTGGAATTTTCCACTACAATACTTTACTTTGAGAGGTGGCATATGCTGATAAAGCCGCCAGGTAGACCTTTATGGAGTTGAATACTAACCCAGAGTCTAACAAGTGGAGCATATAATTTAGAATGTGTGAAGGAGTACATTCAATGGGGCTCATTGGTTTAGACTGGCACCAAATTACAAATCTCCTCCACTTGTCGAAATAACAAGGTCTAGTTTTTGGTTTTCGTGCCTCTTTGAAGAGATCCATACACCGCTGTGGTAGATTAAGGTGTCTGAATTCTACGACTTCAGGAGCCAGGCTGCCAAGTTCATCGAGTGTGGTTGAGGGTGCACTGTTACGCCCCTGTGTTGGGTTAAAAGACTGTTCTGAGACAGGAGTTTGATAGGATTGCACATCGCCAGCTTGCACAGATGTGGATACCACAGCTGTCTCGCCCACATGAGAGCAACTATGATGAGCGTCATCTGTTCTCTGTGCATCATGTTCACTATCCTTCTCATTAATGGTTTCCGGGGAAAGCGTAAGCAAATTTTCCCGAGCAGTTCATCCATAGGGCGTTGCGCCTTGGAGTCTGGCTGGAGGAAGCTGCACATGAAGTCTGGGCATTGCATGTTTTCTACTGTAGCAAACAAGTCTAGTGTGGGGTAACCCCACTGAGAGAAGATGTGGTCTACGACACTTGAGTCTAGTTGCCACTTGTGTTCCTCTGGTAGGGATATCTGCTCAGAGTCTGCTAAAGTGCAGAGTACCCCTGGAACATGTTGTGAGGATAGGGACATCCTCATGCGAGTGCCCATTTCCATATTTTCTGCGCCAACTTGGACAGACTTGGGGTGTGTGTACCCCCCCACCCGTTTGTTGATATAGAACATTGCAATGGTGCTGTCCGTTAGAATTTTAACCAACTGGTTCGTTATTTGCACTTCGAATGCTTGAAGTGCTTTGAATACTGCTATTAGTTCCATCAGGTTGATGTGGTTCTTTGCCGTAATGAGAGTCCACAGACCATGTGCTGTGTGGTGAAGGTAATGAGCCACCCTCCCGGAGAGTAATGAGTCTGTTGTAACGATCACTTGCACTGCTGGATCGTGGAAGGGTTTTCCCTTTAACAGGTTTTCTCTTGTCCACTAGCGTAGGTTCTGAACTAGTGTTGGCAAAACCACCACTAGATCATTCCACTGACCACTTGCCTGAGACCACTGTCTCGCCAACCACTCCTGCATTGGCCGCATGCACAGACGTGCATGTGGCACCAGGTATATGCACGATGCCATTGTTGCCTAGTAAACGCACTGCTTTGCGTACACTTGGAGACTGGCTTGATACTGGGGTATTTGCTGAAGCATGTTTTGTACTCTTTCCATGGATGGAAAGGCTAAGCCTGCTCTTGTATCGAATACAGCTCCTAGGAACTGTTTTGTTGTGTTGGTACAAGACTTGACTTTCTCATTTATGGAAGATAAGGTTTATGGTTCTTTGCATGTTTTGTTTGCAAAGATGGGGTGATTCTCCAGTGATCAGCCAGTCATCCAGGTAGGGGTACACTGGGATTGCCTCCCTGTACAGGTGCGCCACCACCACCGCCAGTACCTTGGTGAATACCCTTGGAGCTGAAGCTATTCCGAAGGATAGCACCTTTAATTGGTAGTGCTGGTTTGCTATTTTGAAACGCAAGAGTTTTCTGTGTGCTGGGAACATTGAAATAGGAAAATAGGCATCTTTCATATCCAGTGTTGCCATGTAATCCCCCCCCCCCGTTTTAGCAGGGGGATGACCTCTTGTAGCGTCGTCATGCAGAATTTTAGTGGCTTTACATAAGTGTTTGCAGGGCGTAAGTCTAACACTGGGCGCATAGTTCGATTTTTTTTATTGGCACAAGGAAGTAGATTGAATAAATACCTCGTTGGACGGCACAATCTCATTGGCGTCCTTGAGAAGCAAAGCGTAGACTTCTTCGGGAAGGATGAGCCATTCTTCCTTTGTCGTCCTCCTTTGGCGCGGGGGAAGGTTCAATGGTTTTTGGAGGAGCTCAACAAAACCTCCCACTACTGTCGATAGCACCCTGTCTGTGGTTATTCCCTCCCATGCGTGGGTGAAGTGTGAAATCTGTCCCCCTACTGGGGAGGCATGGGAGGGGACCTGTAGCAGGCTTTCATGGTTTGGGAGGTGTTCCTCCACCTCTAGATCTAGAGGATCTCCCCCGGCCGCTGCATCTGTGCTGGCCTTTGGAAACTCTGGGCTGCTTGACCCTGGTTGTTATTTCCATGATGAATTTTGACCTTATCTGTATCCAGAGCCTCTTTGGAAATTTTGCCCATGAAAAGGCGTAAATTGTTCCCGCCCCCCTGGCCAGGTTGTTTATTAGTTAGTTGCCCAACAGATTCGAGGGTATCTTATTCCTCCTTGGCTGATTTCAGCGCATCATCTACCGCTTTGCCGAATAGCACAGTCGGTTCCACTGGCATGTTCAGTAACGTTGCCTGGGTCTCAAGCTTAAAGCCAGAGTGGCGTAGCCAAGCATGGTGCTTTATAATGGTTCCTTCTGCGATAATACTGCCTGCATTAGCTGCTGCATCAAGGTTATTCTTGAGACTACAGCTGGCAGTAGCTTTGCCTTCCGCTGCTACTAGGGCAAGTTTAGACTTTAAAGGCTCTGGAGCAGAGTCAATGAGGGTAGTAATTTCATCCCATTTATGGCAATCATAGCTCGCCAACAGTGTAGAATTGTTGGCGATTCTAGTTTGAAACGCTGCCAAAGTAGCTACTTTCCTTCCCATGGTATACAGCTTCTTGCTCTCCTCGTCTGGCGGTGCCTCTGAAGAGGCTAATGGTGTACCTGCCCTTTTTCGGGTAGATGGGACAGTGAGCGAATCCGGCTTAAGATGGACCCTGATACAGTGGGTCAGATGGCGCTGGGTGGAAAAGTTTCTCTACCCGCGGGTTTATTCCCAGTGTTTGTGTTACGCTCACCTGACTCCCACGGAGGCGCTGGCCAGGATCGTGCTGCTGTGACCTCTTCTAAGGTGTTGCGCGGGGCTCAGAAGATGGACTGGATCGGACTCCCAATTCCTGCTTGTCCGGCTTGCAAAAGTATCCTTCTTAGGGTCTTGAAGGGCGAGCTCTCCTTCCTGCTTCTGATGCAGGGGCGCGTTGGTATCCAGTTACTTCACTGGATTCTTGGTTTTATGAGAACCAAACTTGCTTGGCTTCCAGGTTAGTTCCTTGAAAGGTTCCCCTTTTGACCTTGCATCAATATGCCAATGTCAATGTCTTTTTCCCCATAGGGGCCGGGGTACGGAATGCCGGGGAAAAGGCACCGACCCGAGATGCGAGGTGCAATCCCTGTAGAAATCAGTCTTGATGAGTGTTTTTGGGTAATGTCTTTTCATTCGCTCATTGACGCTAATGTCTTTTTCCCCATAGGGTCCGGAAACGCCTGGATGCGGCGCGGACCCGAAATGAAGAGGGAATGACCCAACAGGTAAGTCTTAACATGGAGGTTTAGGTTTCCTCATTCCCTTCTCTCTCTCACCTTTGCTCTTGTCTTTTTCTCCCTAGGCGTGGAAGCGTGGCTGCGAATCCGGGTGATCGCTGCTGAACATGGAGGCGCCCTGTGAAGGTGAGTGGAATGCGGCTCTGCGGCGGTCGATGCGATGTGCTTTTAAATTAAGTGTCTTCCTTTGCAGGATCGTCGGCGAGCTGACTCCGGAATGCGGATCTTGCAGGTAAAGTCTTTTCCTTCTCCTATTCTCTCTTTCTCTTCCTTTGTAGGTGATCAGGATGCTGGCAGGCGTGGCAGAAGTCCGAATGCAGGAGCAAACACGGTGAGCGTCCAGCTGCTAGATGCAGAACAACGCGAAGCATGTGCTGCTCTTCGGGTGTGGTTTAAATAGCCTGTAAAGTAGTTCCAGGTATGTATCCTTCCACTCAGGTATGTATTCTTCCTCAGACCACACCCGAGTGATAAAGTAGTCCAAAAGATAAAGTAGTCCCATTCAGTCCTCAAGAGGGCCTGGATGTAGCAGCACGGTCTGCTTCAGGTAAGTGCACATTAAAACACTTACACACATGTCTTGCTTTATGAGCCTGGCGCCTAAGGCGCCAGGACTGCGTCCAAAAGGCCCCAACTTGGGCCCGCTGAGACGTCCTGCCTCTGTGGTTGCTGGGCTGGGCCTGGCTCCTTGGAGGTAGGCATCATGACAGTTTGGTTAGGTGTCTCTAGTGAAGGTTGGATTCTCCGCTGGACAGATTTTAAAATTGGGATTAATTGCTCAGATGCTTTGATCAATAGGTCGTTGAAGAGGGGCCGATTATCTACCCGGAGAATCAGCCACTGGCGAGTCTTGTTATATTGGTGAGGGCATGGTATATACCTCTGCAGCAGCATCATCATCCTAACCATCATAGTAGTGAG
This sequence comes from Ambystoma mexicanum, assembly GCF_040938575.1. Taxonomy (NCBI): domain Eukaryota; kingdom Metazoa; phylum Chordata; class Amphibia; order Caudata; family Ambystomatidae; genus Ambystoma; species Ambystoma mexicanum. The sequence continues at coordinate 607,248,886 of NC_090933.1, forward strand.
AGTGTTGGTAGTCCTCATGATCCCCTTCAGTGTCTGTATTAATGTCAAAGCTCAGCTGTTGTACAAGACCTTTCGCTGGTGGCTGGGATGAAGCCAGGGGCTGAGAAGTGGGATTCAGCGGCTGAGAGTTGGAAGCCTGAGTATTAAGGGGGGCAATTTGAAAGTTCGATAGCCTTGGGGGGTTTTTCTCGAAAAAAATTGGCAAAAAAAAAATATTATTCTTGACATCATCCTATCTATGTCCTCTGCAGTCCATTGGGCTGAACTGGGGAGGTCTTGTCTTTTCCACTGCGTCGATGAATTGGTTGAAACCGGAAGGACAGAAGGAGTAAACTATTTTTAAACTTATCATAAGCAAATGGCTCATGATGACGGAAAAAAACAACTGTAATACTCTGCAGCTTCCACTAGATGTCGGCCTATGCATAGAATGTGATCTAAGCAGATTCCACAAGCCTCAAATGTTTTTACATGTGAATCTATGCAGATACAAGCAACAGAAATAGGATTACATTAAGTAATGTAGGTCCTCTGATGCTTTGTGAATCTGCTCAGAATCAGATGAAGTGCATAGACTAGCAGGCAAGCAGTACCAGGAAATAGAGGTGGGATGTTTGGAGGACAGAGGCAAAGAGATGTCTTCCATCTGACCCACCAAATCAGTCTTAGAATGTGTATCTAAGCAATAGAGTTGTGTAAAGGAGTGAACAGTATTCCAGGTGGCTGCCTTGCGAATGGCATCTATAATAATATTTGTAATGAAACCTTTAGTACCTCCTGTGCCTCAAGTGGAATGAGCTCTAGGAATAAAACGTAAAGCTCTCTTTGAAGCACATTTGGATCCCCTTCTCTACCAGTGGTAATGGGAACAAAGAATTCATCTGCATGTTTAATTGAGGTAATGCATCACTGCTTTCCTCATCTAGAGTATAGAAGCTTTGTTCAGCTGAATTAGTAGGATTTTGAAAAAAGATGGAAGTTCTACGGACTGATTACATGGAGATTAATTTAGGTGCAAAGCGTGGATGTGTGTGCAAAACCACATTTCCTTATAAATGTTAACAAATGTGTCTTGAACTGACAGCACCTGCAGTTCACTTACCTTTCTAATGGAAGTAATGGCCACCAGAAAAGCAGTCTTCTAGGTGAGAGCCTTAAGACTAGCTTTATACATTGGTTCAAAAGAAGGGCCCACAGGTTTAGTAAGGACGACATTCATGTCCCACCCGGGACTTGGATAAGAAATACGTGGGTGAAGTCTTTTCACCACTTCCATGAAAGCAGCGATTACAGTGACTTTCCACCAGGAAACCTTGCTAAGCAGAAAGTGCAGCAAGATGGAACTTTACTGAGTTAAAAACCATCACTCTAATCTTACACTTGGGACATTTGGTCACTTTTACATGTGCCTATGGACTAGCTGTTGGCAGCAATGACAGTTTTAGACAAGAGAAAAGGGAAAGCGGGCACCACCTAAAGTAAGTACTTTGTATTCCATGTAATTGTACAGGATTTGGTGTTGGCCAAAATACTGGAATTGCACATTTCAAGTTAACTAGTACAGAAAATAAAACGGGGGGGGGGGGGGGTTTCAGGGGTGGCCGAGGGTGGCAGGCTGGGATCTGAGTATTTGGCTGCACCCTCCTAGTAAACACTACTGAATGTTCAATCCATCTAGTCACTTGAATAAGGCTTCCTCAATATAAAATGGTCTTATTCAAAATTGCTTCATAGATGATCATTGAGAGGCAGAGAATGTGGCCAATGCATTTCGGACCACTGTCCATCCTCAAGGCAGACTCTATAAAATAGAAGCAATAACTAAGAGACCTTATTGTCCAACAAGAATTTAGTCATGAACTAAATTAGTCCCCGAGGAGGTATTCACTGGTCTTTTAACCATGAGTGCCGTCACAAGCTCAATTGCATACTGTAACAGGATTTAGATGGCTTCTGCAGTCTCCTCACACCCATCGTTATTACCTTTAGACCTAACCAGTGAACCTCCTCCCCAGGGACTTCTTTATAGTATCTGGCTGATAAACGTGGCAGACACCTAGTGGTAAGCACATAGTATTACACATGTTATCTAAGTTCGAAAGGGGAAGTTGACTGAGGGGGTTTGTAATATTATCCCTAGTGTGACGTCTGTACCCATGATCCCTCACACAACAAGGTCCCTCAGATTATGTGTTACTGACTAGATAGAGGGAGTGTTTGCGTCTATAAACAAGTTGTGATGAGGTGTGAAACATTATGATTTACCCAAAAACCTTCAACTCCAAGAGGGGAGGAAGGGTAGGTCCATGTGAATCTAAGCAGATACAAGCATCAGAAATATGATTATGTTAAGTAATGTATGCCTTTTGAGGTTTGTGGACCCACTTAAAATCCCATGCTTTGCATAGATTAGTGAGCAGTACTTGGAGAAGGAGGTGTGTTATTTGAAATTAGAGTGGCAACCTGGCCACGTGTCTATCAACTTTAGAATATGTATCTAAACAGTAACATTATGTGAATGTCTGAACAGCAGCTTTGCAAATGGCATCTAAGGGCATATTTGCTATGAAAGATAAAGTTGCCCCTGTCCCTCGAGTTCAGTGTTCTCTGGGCTTGAAGGGTTATGTTCTCTTAGCAAGAGCATAGCAAAGTTGGATGCACCTACCAATCCATTTTGAAATACCCAATTTAGAGAGAACCACCCTCTCTCCCTGTGGCTAGGGATCCAAAATAGTTATTCTTATCGGTTTGGTCTTTTGTAGACAATACGTGACAGCCCTGAGACTTGATTTCTGCTGCATGCTTGGGGTTGAGGAAAAAAGCAAAAAGTTCCATGTAAATCAGTCCATAGAACTTGAGATTCAGTTAGGCAAAAAAAACAAGGATCTGTGAATTTTACAACCTTGTTGTTTTGAATAGTGAAAAAATGATCTTTGAAAGTGCTTATAGCTCACCAACTCTTCCTATAGACGTGATATCAACAAAGGAAGCAGTCACAAAGAAAGCAGTCTTATAAGTGAAATGTTTCACGCAGGGTTTGTGCATTGGCTCGAAGGGTGTCTCAAAGAGCCTTGCAAGTACAATATTCAAGAGCCAGCGGGGAGTTGGATTAGAAACTGGAGGGAATTGTTTTTTCTTTTTTTTAACACCCTCCATGTATGTCTTAACAGGCACTATCCACCATGAAAATGTACGTTATGTGGTGTAGGCTGAGCGAGCTGCCAGGTGCATTCAAAATGAAGATGAAGCCGGAGTCTATAAGATACAGTAGATAGTGTACTATATGTGAAGGTGTACAGTTTTGATTGTAAGTGCTTTGCACCATAACACAAAACTTCATTTGTTTAAACAACAATGTCTTGTATTTGGCTTCTGTGCTTTCTTTATGTCCTTGAACCTTTGGTCTAGGTTTAAATGACCAAATTCAATGACCTCAGGAGACAGGCTGCTAAGTTCAGCATCTAAGGTCATGGGTGAAGTGTTGTCCTTTGGTTCTGTGAATAAATGTTGTATGGGCACAGTAGTTTCATTGGAGGGAAAAGAGACATAATTTGGAGGTGCGAAAACCATACTTGTCGCACCCACAATGGCAATATTGGGATTAGGTTTACTTGTTCTTGGTGTAGTTATGGACTATACTGTTAAGTTGTTTTGGCCAATGGGCGTGGGGGAAGCATATGCAAATTCTCCTGACCAATTCATTAACAGAGCATTCCCCCTTGGGTATTGTCTGGGGAAACCTGGATGCAGTCTCTTGGCATTGTGTATTCTCTTGTGTAGCAAAGAGGTCTGTGTCTGGGAACCCCCCCGTTTGGGAAGACGTTGCGTAGCATGTCTGCATTTAATTGCCATTTGTGTTCTGAGCGCAGTAGCGCACTTCTGCTTAGTTCGTCTGCCAGACAATTGCGTTTCCCTGGAAAATGTAGTGCTCAGAGAACCAAGTTGTGTTTTAGTGCCCACAGCCAAATGTGAGTTAGTCTGGCCAGCCCTGAAGAGTGTCCCTCCCAGTTTATGAAGAACATGGCTCTAGTGCCGTTTTTCAGAACGAGGACCCTTTTTTGTACTAGGTGTAGTTTGAAAGCTTTTACACTGCTAGCAGCTCCAGAAGAGAGATCTGTTTTTTGGTTAATGCTTGTGTCCACATCCTGTGATTTGTGTGACGGAGAAAATTAGCTTCCCACCCAATTAGGGATGCGTCTGTAGTGAGATAGCTTGTAGTGCGGAGGTGTTGAAAGATTTCCCCTTTAAAAGGATCTCTTTACACCACCACTGCAGCAATAGAAGCAGAGATTGTGAAACCACCACTAGATCGTCCGACAGACCGCTTGCTTCCAACCATTGTTTTGCTAGCCACTCTTGGCTAGGATGCATGCGTAACCGAGCATGTGGCACTAGGTAAATGAATGAAGCCATAATTCCTAGAAGGTGCATCACCTATTGCAGTCACTCGATGACATATTGTGGAATTTGAAATTGCAGGTTGTGTACCCTCAAATTGGAGGGCAAGACTAGGACGTTGTTTGTTCGAATTAGTACCCCTAGAAAGTGCTTTTACTTGACTGGTCACTAGACTTGAATTGGTCTCGTTGATGGCGAAGCCTAATTGAAACCGTAGGCTGACTGTTGAGTGATCTGTTCACACATTTGATCTGTGTCGCCAGTTATTAGCCAGTCATTTAGGTAAGGGTACACTGGAACGTGTGGGGTACATTTATCAGCCCAGCAGAACTCCCCTATATCACCAAACTGCATTCCAGCAGTTACAAGCAGAATGGCTGCGCCGGCCCTGCTGAGTGCTATTCCCATGCATCAAAACGGTTTTGCAGCGACAAAAATAATGGCTGCGCTGTATTTGCCAGGCACATATGGGGCGAGATGGAAACTGGAACACCCCGAGATTGGCTGCCAGTGTTTTCTTCATGTGCAGCAAAAAAAAGAATCAAAAAGGCAGCGCTGCTAGGTTGCCAAATCAAAACTTTCCACTGAAAAAGGAAATAGTCTGCATTTAAAATGACCGTGCACTGATGCTCTTTTGAACATTACCCAGTTTGGTTCCAGTAAAACATTCATGTACACCCATAGTCGGGGTGTACACCAGCAAATGAGGGCCTTCCTCACCGAATGGCATGTTGTGTCAGGCAAAATCTGTGTAAACGCAGAGAACTTCTCTTCAAGACATACAAAACGCTTTACTTTTTGCAACAAAATAACAGACCAACCCTTCACAAGAAGCCCGCTCTCTCTTTGCTGATGTCAGTTTCATTGGACCCTTGCTTTAGACAGACTCCTGTGTGGTAGAAATTGACTAGGCCATGGAGATGCTCAGAACACAGATGCAAGAGAAAACCGAATTGTGTAAAGGACATTCAAGGAATATTAACCCATGTGTAAAATGGTGCTTTTTGACAAACAAGAAAATGCCTTTTAAAAAGTGAAATGTTAAACTAAGGCCCTGTGCTTGCATGGAAATGTGATGGGGGCTTGCTTTAAATATAAACATGAAATGTATTTCTAAAAAAAAGAAGAAATTACTGTGAGGCCAGCTTCAGGTTTGACCGGCCCTGGCTTCACATTTATCAATTTGTGTGCACAAGGCACTGCTGACCATGTCCGCCGGTTCACAAGAACTGGGAGTCATGAGGCAACCGCCCATCAGAGATTGATGGGCAGGCATCCCTGCACAGATTCCGAAATGTTATGGCTGAAATATCTGATCAGGAAGACTCCTACGAGGAGAAACTCGGGGAGCTAGACCTACAGAAATCATTTACAAAAGGAACCATTTGGTTCACTTTGCAGAAATGAAATGAGGCCCCAAAAGAGCATTCTGAAGATCTCCACCCAATCCGGGCATTGGGGGGGGGTCCTCCGCCAACCCTAGAAGCAGGGAGGAGTCAGAAGGCCACTCTTCTGTGCGAAAGAGGGAGTGACCCAGAGAGCCCAAGGTACAACAAGGGAGAAGAAACTAGGCCCCACCATTCTGCGAGCCCCTCACAAGCTCAAAGAATCAGGGAGCACCTAGAAGAGGAGGGGACCTCAAACAGTAGCAGCTCTGAGTCCGAGGGCAAGTGGAAGGAGGTGACGCGGCAAAAGAAGGCAAATAAACACAAAGAGTGCTCTGGGGAAAGACCCCATTAGGCAGATTAAGGCTATTAGGAATTTTATCACTATCACAAAAATTCAAAATATTCTGTCTGGGAGTATCTGGAACTATATGAACAGATGGACACTTCGCATCAAAGATAGAGGGCCAGATGTGTTATAAAGAACAAAGCAAAAGTTCCTTTCAGTAATCTTGCCGTCTGAAGATTTCCCTTCACCCGTGGATCCCCTTCAACCAGGCTCCGATCCATTTGCAACATTGGCCTCTCAGGTTCACTACAGCCTTTGGTTCAAGGTATTAGCAACTTTTAAAAAGACATTGAGACCCTTGAATGTTACAACTGTTCAATGTCGACATCCCTCAGCCGGGTTCACACTTGTCGACACAATGTTTATGGGATGTTACGTTTTGCCCTCATTCGCGGGGCATTCCTCAACTGGGTTCACATTTGCCAGTTTAACACAGTTCACTTAGTCATAACACCTTGCGGGATTCACTTACCAGCCCCCAGTCAGGCTCTCTCTTAAGCCCCAGTCAGGGCTTCACCATAGGCCCCAGTCAGAACTTCATCCATTCACTGTTTCTGCGTTTCCCTCACCTGGGCGCAAACACCTGTATCACAATGTCAAAACTTTGGTAATGGGTTAAGGAATTAATTTCGATTTTACCAGGGATTTTGTCTCGACCCTTGTAGGACCACCTTATTCTCTATGCCAGCCTTCCCTATGGCCTCTTGGTACTATAATGTTCACAAGAAAAGGGGACCAGCCAGTGTCTTGCGAATGGGCGACCATGTGGCAGCAGACCACTCTGCAGCTGGTCTTTCCCTGGGCTTTAAAACTTCATTAGCATACAAGTTCTTTGTTCATATCATGTTTGCAACCTTCTCTCAACACCGTCCAGTTTACTGTCAGTTCTCCCTCCAACTCACCAGCTGTGCTAACTCCTTGTCATTTCTTGTCGCTGGAGTCAAGGACGTTACCACGGTAGCAAGTGTGTCTCTCCGCCTCAGTTATCAGTGCAGGAGGGTCCCTTGCACTGTTGACATCTGTTACACCACACGTCAGCTGTAGTTCACAGTCTTAGGATTACTTTCACAGAGGCTTTGCAGGTCTGGATCGAAAAGGCCAAGGGCACTTCCCTCCTTGTTGTCCTTTCCGGTCTTGCTGCCTTTTTTCTCCGTTTGAACTGCCGTACTGCAATAGCTGCTTACTTGTACATTTTTGGCCTTGCTCAAAGTGTACTCTCATGCTCTGCCTTTTATCCCTGTGGGGAAGGGAAAGAGCCATCAGGTGTGTGTAGTTATTGTCAATTGCCTGACTCTTGTGTTGGGACATGTCAGGTAAACGGCTCTGGTGTTAGTCCGTTGTCTTTCAAGGTGTAAGAAAGTGTGTCGGAAGAGTGGCGGGGGGTAGAGCTTCTAAGTATCCTACGGGGTAGGATGGAGAAAAGGTGTTACAAGGAAGGGGGTACCGCTTCTCACCAGTTGTCGTTCCACTTCCACTCCCCGAAGTCCCACCCTCCTTCCCCTCCAGGTGATCCTCCCCTACTTCTCCACCCCCAGGAACTGGATTCAATAGCGATGGCGTGTCCTGGCACCGAAGACAGATCTCCTGGGAATAGCAGGTGAGTAACCTTCAGGTTTCTCACAAGGTCTAGCACGATTTTAAAGAATTTGAGATGCCAATAATGGCCACATCAGAATTATTTTTAAAATGCACTCATAAATTACATCCAGTTTTGCTGTCATCACATTTTAGAAGCATAGACAACCTTGCGTTTTTTATCTAGCCACGCCAAATACATCGCTCTACCCCTCTCCTACTAAATAGGACACATGAAATGCAATTGAGCAATTATGTACATTAACCTGAAGATTACTTGCTCCATTTTACTTGTAATACAGGGATTCAGATATACTTATTTTGTTTAATGCACTTTGTAATGCAGGTTATCTGAAAATACAACAAACAAAAGTAAAGGACCAGAAAACAAGCCTTCTCTGCCTGTGCCCCAAGACTTTAGATCCCCCGCCCCCACTCAGCATCAGACTTGCCTCCATGCTCCTACAATTCAGAAAAGAACTCAAGACCCACCTCTTCAAGGAGTCTCAACACCTAGGCCATATAGTTGCCCTCCACTCCACCCGAGCTCCGTCTGCCCATCGCTGACCCCGCCACCCTGTACAGCTGTAGCGCTCCTCTGTCTCCCTTTGTATCCTACCCCCTCCCCCGCCGTAGATCGGTTCGTTGTTACCTCAGAAAAGCGCTCTGTTGTGCATCCGTCTATAAACAGGTACAAATAAAGTTGCAATCTAATTCACCAGGCATAAAACCCTTGCCCCCATCGGTTCTCCAAATGCACACAACAAACCATTTCTTACTTGCCCAAAGTCCATTATCACACACCAATGGCTACTGGGCAGTGTTGGTTTTAAAGTCAGCTATAAACGCTGAAGCAAAAAAAAAAAAAGAAAAGAAAAAGAAAAAAAAAACTATTTACAATCAAAGAAGTGGAAAATAAAAACTCACCTGTATATCCAGAGAAGGGTTTGTGCACTACTCCTATTACAGGCTCACCATACACTGCAACACATACCATAGTGGTGACATAGTTCAGAAGATTATCTGCAATCGAAAAGAAAAGGTTGTACAAATTATTTTTGGGGGAGATTCTGCAGCTACAAAGTCCAAGATCTGTGTTTGCTCTTCCATTGTTCAACTTCCTGCAAAGAAACAACAGCAGGAGATACGCACAATCAACAACTTAGGCGGCAGAAGACCTCTAAGAGAATAATAATGCATAGTTTCCAGAAGAGGCAAGGCATTGTTGGGAAAAAATTGAAGATGTCATTGACTATCAAAGAGAAGAACAAGTTACTTCTTACCTGGTACCGTTCTTTCGATGGGATGTTCCTCCGACGTATTCCTTATCTTAGATAATTCGTCTCCAGCTTGCGGGCCTCAAAAATAATTCTCTCTGTAGAGGGCGCTGCGCGTCGACATCCGCCGAGTTGGTGTCCCTCGACAGCCACCGTATCAGCGCTGACGTCATCATGCCCATAAATAGCCACACGCGGCGTCCGTTGCTCAGTTCCGTTTTGTTGCATAAGATAAGTCTTGCATGAATTGGCTATTGACCTTGAAGGAGCGTGAGCTGCAACCACAAGGGAAGTTATACTGCGGGGATGGATGGGAGGGGCGATAAGGAATACATCGGAAGAACATACCATCGAAAGAACGTTACCAGGTAAGAAGTTACTTGTTCTTCGAAGTGATTGTGTCCTCCGACGTATTCCTTATCTTGGATAGACTCCCATAGCAGTGGCATGTAATTGGAGGTGGGAGTAAGAATGTCATGTATCCCTTTTAGGAATGGACTGAATATAATACGGCTTTGCCAAATCTGGTCTCTTGACTAGCGGAGGAATCCAGGTTGTAAAATCTTGTGAATGTATGTGCGGACGACCATGTGGCAGCCGCACATGTGTCTCGGACCGGTACCCCTCTTTGGAGGGCCGAAGAGACTGCGATACCCCTGGTTGAATGAGCCCTAAGATTCTGAGGGGGCTGTTTCCCTGCCAGTTTATAACATTCCAGAATGGCCAAAATAATCCACCTGGAAACGGTCTGTTTTGTTATGGGTAGTCCCAACTTGTGATCCGAGTAGCCTACAAACAGCTGGTCTGCTTGCCTAATCCTAGCCAGTCTGCTGATGTAAAAGCTTAGAGCTCGTCTTGGGTCCAGCCTATGTAGCCCTTCTTCCTCTTTCCCCGGATGGGGAGGAGGGTAGAACGAAGGTAAGGTAATGTTCTGAGTAATGTGAAATTCAGAAACCACCTTTGGGGGAAAATTAGGCTTCACCTGTAGGACAACTTTGGCCTTATGGAAAATAGTATGGGGGATGGGTTTACAAGATGGAGCTTGTAATTCGCTCACCCCCCTAGCCGATGTTAGTGCTACTAATAGGACAGTTTTAAGAGTGAGAAATCTCAGCGAACAAGAGTGGAGTGGTTCGAAGGGAGTACCCATTAGGAAATTTAAGACTAAATTTAAGTCCCATAAGGGTACTTGGAATGGTCTTGGAGGATAGACATTTGTTAATCCCTTGACAAATTGTATTACTAAGGGTAGTTTGAAATACGATGATTCCTCCGCAGTGCGCTTGAAGAGTGATAGTGCCACAAGATCGCCTTTTACAGTGCCAACTTGAAGGCCTGAGTTTGCCAAGTAGAGTAGAAACGATAACCCCATTGGCGTACCGCATGAAAAAGGGTCGATACTGTTCGCTCTACACCAGCTGCAAAATTTGTTCCAATGGCAGCGGTATAAAGACTTTGTTGCTGGCCTTCTGGCCGAAAGCAACACCTCCATAACGTCATCATGGAGGTCCCAATCCTTGTATCTCAACCTTTCAGAAGCCAAGCATGAAGGTTGAGGGTTCTTATGTCTGGATGGAGAACCGGACCTCCCTTTGGCGAGAGAAGATTCTCTTTGAGTGGAAGACGGATTGGATGGCAGATGGACATATCCAGAAGGTCCGGGTACCACGTTCTTCTAGCCCAGTCCGGGGCAATTAGGATCATGGTTTTGCGGAATCTTCTCAACCTCCTGATCATTTGAGGAACAACAGGGACTGGTGGAAACGCATAAAGGAGTGGAAACTCCCAGTCCACTACAAACATGTCCCCTAGAGCTCCTCTCCGGGGAAATTCCCTTGAACAGATCGCACTTCCTGTTGGTACTTGGGGCGAACAGATCCACTTGAGGGGTTCCCCAAAGGCCAAAGATCTCTTGAAGGACTTCCTGAGCTATCTCCCACTCGTGGGAGACTGTGCTCTGCCTGCTCAGAGCGTCCGCTGTCAAGTTCTTCTCTCCGGCTAGGTGAACTGACGATCGAGAGATTCCTTCCTGAATTGCCCAAACCAGAGCTGGATTGCCTCTCTGCACAGTGGCAGTGACCCTACGCCTCTTTTGTTGAGATGGTGCATGGCCATCGTGTTGTCCATCATTATCAGGACATTTCTCCTCTGTACTGATGGCAGGAAAGCTTTCAGCGCTAGTCTGATCGCTCTCAGCTCTAACAGGTTGATGTGTAGTCTGGACTCCGATGGAGACCACCGACCGCTGATGGTCAAGTCATTGGCATGGGCTCCCCCACCCCGTGAGTGAGGCGTCTGACTACTGTCATCTCCGGCCATGGTTGCCAAAACAGTTCTCCTTTCAAGATGTTCTCTGGATAGGCCCACCATTGAAGGTCGTGGGCTACCTTGTCCGGAATCCAGAGGAGATCTGACATTCTTCCTGAGTATTGTGACCACTGGGTTCTTAGTGCCCACTGGAGAGATCTCAATCTCAGGCAAGCCTCTGGCACAAGGAAGATGCAGGATGCCATGAGGCCTAGCAATCTCAAAAAGTCGAAGGCTGGGAGATGTTGGGCATTTTGAAACTTGTTGACCATCTGCAGAATATCTTGAGCCCTCACCTCTGGTGGCGAGGCTTTTCCCAGGGAAGTCTCCAGGACCGCTCCGATGAACTGGAGTCTGATGGCATCATCTGTGACTTCTTTAAATTGGAGGGAGAAGCCCAGTTTGTGAAGGAAGCAGCAGACATAATCTAGCTGGATCTGAGCCTGTTCCGAAGATACAGCTCTGATCAGCCAATCGTCCAGGTAGGGGTAGACGTGGATCCGTTCCCTCCTTAGACTTGCAGCCACTACCGACATTAGCTTGGTGAAGACCCTCGTCGAAATTAATGAGAGCCACCAATTGCGAACCTCAGGTATTTGCTGCGTTTGAGATGGATTGGCACATGGAAATAAGCATCCTGGAGGACCAGAGATACGAGCCAGTCCTGGATCTTGAGGGCCTGAAGGATCTGAGAGAGAGTTACCATCTTGAACTTGTCCTTCCTGAGGAACTTGTTCAATTCTCGTAAGTCCAAGATAGGTCTCAGTCCTCCATCCTTCTTCGGTATGAGAAATTAGGGGGGGTGAGTTAACCTGCCCCCTACAGGTGTTTTGGGTGGAAATACCTCAGAGTGGTTTGGGGGCGGCTGATGCAGATGCTGAGGGTAAAGAGGCACCTGCTGCTGCGGCGTTAGTACTTTTGACCCGTCCACCTCGTGTGGATCTCCTTTGGCCTCTTTGAGCCAGCTGTCCTCTGCCTTTCCCGAATGCGGAATAATAGCGAAAGGACTTTCCTCTCCCAGAGGTTCCTGAAAGGCGAAAAGGAGTTTGTCGGATTGCAGCTCCTAAAGATTTTGCTGCTGCTTTAGATGTTTTCAACTTTTCCAGACTTTCATCAGCCTTCTTACCGAATAAAGAAGAGCCGTCAAAGGGCATATTCAAAAGTCTGGCCTGTACATCTGGAGTAAAGCCAGACTTCGTAACCACGCATGCCTGCGGATTTTAGTACTTGCCGCCATGGCCCTGCTGATACTGTCAGCGGCATGGCATCTTTGCCATTTTTATTGTTAAGGAAGGCTTCCCTTTCATCTCCTTCCAGTATGCAGTCAGCTGCTGATGAAGCACACCCACCGTGTGTGACTGAACCTGGCAAGCGTACAAGTGGCGTTGATGGATTTCAACGCCATACTACAAGCAGGAAAGACTTTGCCATATAATCGTACCTTTTGTCATCCCTGTCCTGTGGAACATTAGGATAAGCGGATCTGCTGCTTGATGAAGTTGCCGATTGAACCACCAGGCTCTCTGGAGTCGGGTGTTTTGATAAATATTCAGGGTCAGCCGCAGCTACCCTATACTTGGCTGACAATTTTCTATTGACTGCAGGGATAACCTCAGGAGTTTCCCCAATTTGATGAAATTTTCCTTTGCAAAGCTGTATGGAAAGGGACCACAGGATCCTCCGGTGGACCTTTATCTAGTATGTCTGTAAAGGTCAGCCTGTTGAAAAACAGCTGGAGGCGCAGACCAACCCATGAATTCAATAATTCTTGCCATCAGGGTTCTATAGGTGGTTTCGTCATGTTCCCCTGGTTCTGGTTTGACAAATTCCACTTCTGCGGAAGTGTCCAATCCACTTGCCTCATGTACGGATTCCTGTAGGTCTTTCAACCTTCTTTCCTCAGAGGTAAAATCCACTGAAACAGTGGTGTGGTCCTCTGCAGCCCGAAGGGTCTTTCTTGGTCAGAATCCTCCCCTTCTTCATAGATTGAAGATAATCTGGGGTACTCTGACCTCGGAAATGGTGTAAAACCCATTTCTAAAGAAGGAGCCAAACTTTTTATTGGTCGAGAAAACGTCGATGTCGTCAACGCCGATGTGAAAGGCTTCGAAGGCGCCAAGAAAGGTGTCGAGAAAACTGGAAGATGCCTCGAGGAACTCGAGAGGATCGGGATCCTACTCGAGGATGTCGACGACGTTCTCAGCGTCGTGCTGGAGGCTCTGGGTATAACCGTTGGCTGTGAAGTAGCCGTGGTTTTCTCTTTTATCGGCATCGATGTCGGCATAGACGATTGATTCGATCGACGCGTCGAAGAACCCTTCTTCGACGACGCCGAAGATGGTGCCTTCCTACCCGATGGCCCGTGGCGCTCTCGGGTGGACTTTTTGCCGGGTGCAAAGACTCGCGGCGTTTCGTTTTTTTGGGGGGTTTTCACCCAGGGTATCACCCTCAGCTGTCTTCGAGGGGGTCGAGGCTGCTTTCTCGAAGATGCCTAGCATCTTTTTCCTGAATTCCTCCCACTCAGCCTGTGAGTTGTGTTTTGTGGGGCAGGAGACCCTTTCTGGGGAAACAGAAGATGACGAGGAAGGGGATCTTTGACGTCTGTTTGAGTGTCTAGATCTAGACGAGTGGTGGGAGCTACTTCAAGACCTAGAATGGGAATGCTTTCGACGGCGAAGAAACTTTTGAGGAGGTTTTGACTGACTTCTCTCTCTCAAGCTTCCCCTTGCGCTCCTTCAAGGCTCTCGCCGTCATGGACATGCAGTCCTCTCACTCCGAACAATGGTGCTCGACTCCCAAGCACCACAAACAGATCCTGTGAGGATCCGTTATCGGCATTTTCTTTCCACAGTCTCGACATTTTTTGAAGCCGGACCGCGTAGTCGTCGGTTCGGATGAGGAAGCCATTGAGTACGAGTTGGTTTTAGCGAGGAAATATAAGAGGTTTATCTGAATGAGCAACGATATTCCGAGGCCCCACGAAGCACGGAAAAACGGAACTGAGCAACGGACGCCGCGCGTGGCTATTTATGGGCATGGTGACGTTGGCGCCGATACAGTGGCTGTCGAGGGACACCAACTCAGCGGATGTCGACGCTCAGCGCCCTCTACAGAGAAAAAATTTCTGAGGCCAGCAAGCTGGAGACGAATTATCTAAGATAAGGAATACGTCGGAGGACACAATCCCATCGAATGAAGAGCACAAAGCAAGAACGTTTAGGACCATCTAAATAGATCAGCAAGAAGGCCAAATGTACACCTGATAGTATGAAGGTTTATAGAAATGCATGTTTTGACCTGCAAATACAAATAAAATAAATAATTTAAAAAAATAAAAAATAAATTGCAGAAATTGACTTGATAAAAGGTGCTGCTACTTCCCAGTCTTGATAAGTGGATTCAGCCAATGAGCATATAGAGAAGATCGAACTCCTCAGGATGGGAAACGGGAGAGATATAAGCAAGAAAGGAAAAGAAAACAGAAGGAAAAGTTGGGAAAGTGGCTGGAAAATGCAATGCGTCAATATAAAATCAAGAGTGGCCAACAATGGGGGCGTGGCCAGCGGGCTCACGATGGAGACGTGATCCTTCTGAGCTCCCGGGCCGCCAGCAGTATCCTTCAACATCTTTCGGATTGCTGTTAAAACGAAACCTTGCAGATGCACCAAATGAGAGCTGACATCCGCTGCTAAAACCTTCTGAAGTTGTGAAGCTTCATACTAAGCAGACCCAGAGAAATCCATCGTAGAAAATATCGAGACTGGCACTGACGAGAATCCAAGATGGCCGCTAAGCGCCACGGGAGAGGAGCGGCCGCAACGGACTGACACCCTCTGAGGCGGACGGTGCGCTGTGTCGGAGAGAAGCTAGGATCCCAGCGGCGCAGAGGGCGAACAAGCCTCTGGTGGCCTCTCGTCTCATCACCATCACAGGCAGAAGCAGCTGGGGCGGACGAGGACAGTGAAGCCCCAATTGGATATGGGCCCATTGAATATGTGTAGCTATGTATTGTGTAAATAAAAGTGATTGCTCAGTGTACATGCAATGTGTCTATCCAACCTTGTTCATTTGCGCATTAAATTAAACCAAACAGTAATATAAATCATTTTTCAAAAAATATAGAATGTCTCCGTATTTATGGTTCTCTGGGGCTGCAAATGCACGCAGACAAAATGCAAAGATGCAGTGTAAATTTCAAGTCCTGTGAGATGGCCTTACACTGAATGTAGCTAACTAGGAATGTGTGCTCGTTCAAAGTGAAGGTCAGCTGCTTTGATTTTTTGCTCAGGTACCGGAATGGCCCACGACTCAGTATAAGGTTCTATTGTTATTTGACCTTGACAGGCCGGGACCATCCCGAAAGACTTTTTGGGGGTGTGGTGCAATAACGTAAACGATAATGAATATAATTTCAGAAACGAAAGCCATTTAATGTTCGTTCATTAGAAGAAATAACGTCGGCATAGAAGGAGTGGTATTTCGGGGCTGCCCTACGCACAGACACAATGGAAAATGCAAATATAATGTAAGTAACTCTTTAGATGAGTTTATACCGCAATTTAATTACTATACAGTAGCTTTAAAGACGGGTTAAGTTGTACTTGTTCGTTCTATGTGGCATATTGTTTTGTACCGCGCACTATCTTGAGGAGAACCATCTCCTTTTACGGAAGCACCTCAAAACCTTCCTCTTTGCTTCTGCTTTCTCTCTCCCTCTCCCCTGCTACAACTGGTCCACTGTCTGCGACCTCGGTCCTGGGCCCTTCCACTCTCCACCTGCACTGCCTCCCTGTCAACCCCTGCACTGGGGGACTGTCTCAGTATCCTACAGCCCCCCCTTCCCAGCACTTGTTCTGCACTTACCTTGCACTCGCCACCAGCTGGCCCTATGTATTTATTATTTTATGCTACTTACCTTGTACGCCACTTCCCCCCTCCCCTTCCCCTTGCACTTTTACCTTCCCCCTACCCCTGCACTTGCGCGATCTGAATGACACCTGGCCTAGTAGGATCGTTGTCTGTCTTCTCCTTGTTCCCCCCCCGTCCCTGCCTCGCCACGCCATGCCTTGAAACACTTGTGTGTAGGCGCGTTCCAAATGCCATATTATATCAGTGACAAAGTGGTCCACTGGCGCTCAGGCGGCTCTGAAAAAGGCGGAGGAGAGGGGCTGGGTTACTGGAAATGACGTATAATATCTAGTTGCACTGTCCCAGCTATGAAATAATTTCTAGACCTAATATATAAAATGAATAATTTTAATAAAGATCTGATGGTGAGACTAATTTCATTTTTTATGTTTTGTAAAACAGGTACATCCTTCATTATTGTATGTGTCACGAGTACCAGACACCGGCGGATGGCTTTTACAACCGCCAGTTGCTTCTCCGCGTGAACAACGTTACCACCCTGACCATTTTATGGGACGATCGCCAAGTACAAGTATGCCCTTACGCGGTACTAATGGCTAGATGCAACATACATACCGTTGTGGTGGCCTAGTGCCTCGTTGTTGGAACAGCCATGCGATTATCAGTGCGACCGAAGAGCTTATTTTATCGTAAACCAACACCCTGTGTACTGCACACGAACATCGCTTGCCTCAAGACGAACTATTTTGGATCGAGAGCAAAGGAAAATGCAAATCGCTGAATATTCTCTAAACATTTGATGTCAAATAAATGTACTTTACCAAATTTACAATCTTGCGGTTTGATTTAAAAGTACAGTTTCATATTACGAATTGTGGCGCGCTGTGTTGTGAGCTGATCTGTGTTGGTTTCCGGGTTCTGTGTGGAGTCGCGTAGAAGACGCCTGGGCGCGTTTGCCTACACAGCACAGTCACGTCACGGATAGAGGCGGGGAATATGAATGTTTTGATAAAGTCTGTTTCAGGGGCGGGGGATATGATTTAGTGCCGCAAACGCAGGTGAGCCAGGTCGATGGGGGAAATGATAGGATTATCACAAAATGGCGGCTGATTTCAAGTGTGTTAATGGACGAAAAGTCGGGTAAGGTCCATAGGAAAGTTTTCTACGATCTACCGATTTATGCTTAAAAACACATGGCCAAACCGTAGGGACAATAAAAAAAAAGTCCCGGAACTTGCCTTTAAGGGAAGCTGCTATAGTGGTGATACACAAGGAAGGCAAACCACCGGACGCATGCTGCTCCTACCGACCAATCTCGCGCATAAACACAGAAGCCAAAATACTGGCAAAAATACTGGCCAACAGGCTTCAGACGGTGATACCCTTCCTGGTCCACCCGGACCAATGCGGCTTCATGCCACAGAGATCTACAAGAATGAACATTCACATACTCCAAGCTGCCATCGAAAAAGCATCATCCCTACAAGATTCACTAGCACTCCTCACTATTGACTTTGAGAAGGCTTTTGACTTTGTCCACTGGGAGGCTCTATGGCACATCATGGGTAAAATGGGATTCGGGATCCACTTCATAAATGGGTCAAACTCCTATACAATGCCCTGACGGCAGAAATCAGAATGAATGGCTGGTCCTCACGCAAGATAAAGCTTGGGAAGGGAACCAGACAGGGATGCCCCCCATCGGCGATGTTGTTCGCACGGGCAATTGAACCACTAGCGATAATGCTGAGAAAGTCACAGGCTTGGAGGGGATTTCATTGGGCACAGAACTGGGAGGACAAAGTGTCACTATATGCAGACGACCTCCTGATCTATCTAAGCGATCCAGTAGTTTCTTGCCCCGTTGTCACGAACATATTAAATACTTACGGGTCCTTTAGCGGGTTAAAAGTCAATTACACTAAATCCTTATTGTTCCCGATTAAAGGAATAGATGCAGAAGCCCTCCACAACTGTCCATATAAAACTGTGCAAGAGCAGTTTAGATACCTTGGGATACAGATCACGACAGACCGAACACAATATGTAGAGAAAAATCTGCACCCGATAAGACAGATTTGTTAATGATGTGAAACACTGGATGTCCCTCCCACTCACCCTCCTAGGAAGGGATGCCCTATTCAAAATGTTAGCCATACCCAGGTTCCTATACATCCTGCAGAATGCACCCGTGTATATACCAAAACTAGAATTTCGTAAACTAGATGAGAAACTCCTGTGGAGTGGAGGGCACCCTCGAATCGCACTTAAAACTCTACTGCGCTCCGTATGGGAGGGAGGAACCAGTCTCCCACACCTACATACTATTGGGCAGCCCAAATGTCAATGATAAACGACATCCTACATAACGACCCAACTTTACCGCACAACAGAGCAGACACACAGAGAGCAGGGGATCACGCCGATAGAAGGGCTGTATCAAAAGGAAACCCGCCCATTCCCACCTACAATAGCCGCACAGAGAACTCGGATCTGGATAGACGTACTTAGACACCTAGGTTAGGAAGGGAAAGTCACACTGAAACAACCCCTGTGGCGTAACAAGCATCTACCAGAACATAGAGAGCTCCCCAAATGGGTGGCCTGGGAAGAAGCTGGGAAAGGAAGACTGGAAGACATGCTAGAGAACAGAAATAAAGACCTTCCAGGCCTAAGGGATGAGTTCGATCTTCCCGTCACAGAACACTTTCACTACAGGCAAATGAGACATGCACTCGCCACAAGTGAGTTGGACCTATGCAACATCCCAGAGTGCACCCCGGTTGAACGGAACATTGTGATGGAGAGAATAGACCACAAAATAACCTCTACAATGTACAACACAATTAGCTCGTTTGCTACAATAGAACTCGCAGGACTAAAGGAGAAATGGGAAAGGGACATGGGTCCGATCCAACCAGAGGAATGGACTACAGCCCTCATGTATCACAGGGAAACCGCGATCTCAGCTAGAATTAGACTGATCCAACTGAAAATCCTGCACAGGGTATACTATCCCAGAGAGGCCCTGCACCAATGGGGAAGAGCAATGGACCCCAACTGTCTACGATGTCACCAAACGAGAGGGACCCTTTTCCACATCCTCTGGGAATGCCAAATATTCTGGCAAAAATGCTGCGAAAGACTATCAACCGTGATTGGCGGAGAGATACCAATGGACCCCAAACTGCTAATACTGGGGATAGATGAAGATCTTGAGCCATCCAGATTCGAAAAGCTTATGTTCGCACCATCCACAGGCCTTGCCAAAAGGAACATAGCCCAAATGTGGGGCTCAGCCTCAGCCCTACAATACGAAAAATGGGTAGCGGATGTAGACATGTGCATACCAATGGAAAGGAGAGTGTATACCACAAGGGGATGCCCAAGGAAGGCGACCAAGATTTGGCAAAGTTGGGAGGATAACTGAAGGCATGCGGCGAGGAACCGAGAGCCTGGTAGACTGCTGAAAATGACAAATTCAGACGATCGTGAGGAAATGAGAAACCTGCGTAGCGAAACATTCACAGACTATACGCAAAAGAGCCTAAGCCAAGAAGAAATGAATACCTGTATGTTTGAAAGTATTGACTAAGTTAGTGTTTTTTTGTTTTGCCTTGTTTGTACCTACAAAATAATAAAATATTTTATTTAAAAAAAACATTTTTTAAAAAAAAAAGTGTGGCCAACAATGAAGAGAATTACAATAGAAGGAAGATTATGAACAAAAAGCAGCAGCAAATAGATCAGATTAAAAACCCACAGAAAACAAAGTTGAAGCTGGTGTTGGGATTAGGCTTCTCTAGGATGATCTGAACACAGGATATTTGCTTTGGACCATGAAACAAAGTATGACCATGGTAAGATTTCTAAAATGGACATTCCTCAGTGTTAGGCAGAAACCTGTGCAGTTCCCTCTGGGACCACTGCAAAAGATTTAGGACTACAGGTGTTTGGCAGTAAACCCACTTGGTAGCAGTCTGTACCACACAGATTCACTTGGTAGCTGTGGCTGAGCAGTCAGACTTCCCTCAAGAAAACGTAGGCAGTATACAGAGTATTCACAATAGGTCAAGAGCACACAATAGAACAAGTAAACACTGACCAGGGCTTGGTGTAAAAGAGATAATTATTTATTTAAAACCACATCTAGAAAAACACACAGGCACTAATAGTAAGCAATTCAAAAACACTGTCACTAAAAGATATACACTCTCTTAAAAGAATATTAGACAAGTCTTAAGTAAAGCCCCACTTATTTTCAGACAGCGGTGAGCGCTTAACGTAGATGGCATAATAATAATTCGTTTTTAAAAAGGGATAGAGAAAAGCAGAGAACAACTTGAAACAGATCCCAACACTTTTACAAGAACAGAACAAGAGGGGAAGGCAAAGTAAAACCGTGAATTCAGAGTCATTAGGCCGGATGCGCTTTAAGAGGATTGAATCGAAATGTGTCCAAGGTCACACGGTTGCAGTGCACAAAAGTCTTGTAATGGTTCAAAAAGGAGTTGGATCAAAGAAAGGGACCAGTTAGAGGGTCAAGGCGGCCAGCCCAGTCCAGAAGGTTAAGGAGTTATTACCTTGTAGCAATCTCTAGCAAGGGAAGCCTGTGGGACACGGTACCTTAAAGTGGTGAGAACACTCCAGCCGGGGCAGTTGTTCCTGGCAGCGGATGCAAGTCGGTGCTTCGTCCGGGGGAAGAGAGGATCTCGTCGGGGAGGAAGACAGGAGTCCCTTGCACTGCCAGGGAAGAAACCAGCCGCGGATTCTCAGGTACAAGGAGCGGTCCATTGATTCGCGGTTCAGTGGTGAGTGGCTATCCGGCCGCCGGGGTGCTTGGCACGCGCAGTTTGACCACAAACCGGTCTGGGGTGCAAAGAAGGAAGGTAAAACTGGTTGTCCCCACCAGTCAGGGGAAGAAGCCTCTCCAGCCGGGAGATCTTCTCTGTCGTCGGGAAGTGGCGAGTCGGTTCTCACAGGGCTCCACCGGTGGTGTTGTCGTGGTAGGTTGGCTCAGCTTTTCCCCTAGTCGGATTCTCAGGTCCTGTGGCGACTTCTAAAATTCCAGTCCCCAAAACCCCCATTCACTCAGCCTAGCTGTCACTCAAACATGCTAAGTGGTGAGCCGGTCACACAAGAATGCGACGAGTTACCAAGGTAACTCAGTCCAGGGTGCCTAAACCCCATCCCACACCCCCTGTGGTACCCAGACAGAGTGGCACCACTTTTGGGAGGCTTCTGTGGAGAAGCCCGCCAAAAAGTGGAACAAAGGGCTCGACTTGGGTTGGAGTCACAGAAGAGAACAAACGCCATTTTAGAATTGAGTCTTGGCAAAAAATACCAACCGGAGAATTAATATTAATTAAATAAACCGGCGGTATGTTCGAGGCTATGAGAATTAAATAATTAAAGTTGGTAGCCTCCCAGAAACAGTGCGTTTTGCGCGGGTACCAGGTGGGACTTGGCATAGTTCACGGAGAATCCCAGGTCTGTGAGAAGTTGGACGGTCCTTGCCGTGTGCTCCACGGCGAGCTCCCTCGTCTTGGCCCGGATGAGCCAGTCGTCCAGGTAGGGGTAGACGTGGATCCCCTCGCGGCGCAGCTGCGCCGCCACCGGTGCAAGGCACTTGGTGAATACCCTGGGTGCCGACCGTAGTCCGAAGGGGAGGGCTTTGAACTGGTAGTGACGCCCTTGGACCACAAACCTGAGGAATTTTCGGTGCCCCTTTAGGATGGGAATATGGAAGTAGGCATCCTCCAAATCCAACGACGACAGGAAGTCTCCTTCCTCCAGCTGACCCAGGACGTGCTGGAGGGTGACCATCCTGAACTTCTGCGCCTTGATGAATTTGTTCAGACGTCACAGGTCTAGGATGGGGCGCCATCCTCCTGTCTTCTTCACGAGGAAGTATCTCGAGTAAACTCCGGAGCCCCGAAGCCTCTTTGGGACGAGTTTGATGGCGCCCTTCCTGAGCATCGCCCTTACCTCCAGGAGAAGCAGAGGGATGTGAAGCTCTTTTCTGGCCACGGGGGGGACGCGCAGGCACCTTCTTTGAAACTCGAGCGCGTGGCCCCGGGCTAAGGCGTCCAGCACCCAACGGTCGGTGGAGATGGACTCCCACACGCTGACGAAGCTCGCCAGCCGGCCTCCCACCGGGGTGCATCGGTGGGGGCCCGACCCCACGGTCGGTTCAATCCTGTTTCGACAAGGCTTTGCCGCCTTGACCTCCTTGGCGACGACGGCGGGGTCCGCCAGACTTGCCTCGTCCTCTGTAGGCCTCCTGAGACGACGAGCGGGCCGCTTGACAGTAGGTGGAGAAACCGCCACCGGAACCTTTGGAGGCGCCCTTGCCTCTGCTGCTCCGAAAGGGCATCCGTCGTTGCTGCAGAACCCCAAGGGCCCGGGCCGTCTCAGTGTCCGCTTTAATGGCCTGAAGGGAATCGTCCACTGTTTTCCCCAAACAGGTTGTTCCCATCGAACAGCATGTCCAGGACACTGGTCTGTACGTCTTGACGGAAGTCCGTAGCCTTGAGCCATCCACGCCGCCTAAGGCACACGCCGTTGCCCAACTGGCGAAACCCAGTGTCAGCGATGTCCGTCGCAATAGTGATGGCGTGGTCCGACGCCACCTCACCTTCCTGTAGGATCTCCAGGGCAACCGTCCTCTTGTCGTCCGGTAGGAAGTCCAGCAGGGGAGCCAGTTTGTACCATAGCTCCCTGTCGTAGCGGGCCACGATAGCCAAGGCGTTGGCCGCTTTAATCGTCGTCGCTGCAGACGAAATGACCCTGCGTCCCATAGTGTCCAATTTCTTTCCCTCGCCGTCCGGTGGGGAAGTCGATGTGGAGGCCGCACCCCCCCGCTTTCTTCCTGGCCGCCGCGGAGACGACGGAGTCCGGGGTAGGCTGCGCCCGGAGGCACAGGGGGGCCGCGTCCGGGACCCGGTACTTCTTCTCGTACCGGTCTCTTCTAGCTGGCGTAGTGGAAGGGTTCTTGAGGAGGGCGAGGCCCTCATCCCAAATGTCGTCCAGTAGAGGCACCGCGAGGACCGTCTTCCTCTTGGCCTCGCGCCGTTGATAAAGGAATCCTTACTTTTTCTTCTCCTCAGGGCAGAGTTGGAAAAGCTCGGATGCCCTGGCGATCATGGAGTGGAACGAACCAATCTCGTCGGGCGGAGAAGCCCTGGTGGGAGGTGACGACGGTAGATCCTCGTCGTATACCTAGTCGTCCGTACCCGTCGCTGCCGTGTCAGTCCCCGTATCATCCCCTCGGGTGGACGGGGAGGAGGGCTGGACGGTGCGCGACGGCTGAAAAGGAGGTGGAGGGTGAATCCTCCTTTTCTTGGGTGGGGGAACGCCAGAAGGTCCCGGTTCAGGATCCCCCGACGGGAGAGGTTCCTCCGTCGGCAACGGTAGTCTCGTCCTTATCTCTGAGCATAAGGACTGTATAGCCAACAAAATGGCCGCAGAGTTGTCTTGCGGCGCTGGCAGAGGGGAATCCGACGGGCGATCAGGGGCCCCGTCGGCACCCTCGACGATGTTGTCGTCACCCGCATCGGGATCCATCCCGACGGGCCGGTCTTCTTCCACGCCAAGGCGTGGCTTAAGACCTCGATCAGCTCTTCCTCCGAGGTTGAAGCTGAATCTACGACGACGCCCTGCCCCCCCCCCCTTTGTCTTCCCCGCCGGGGATTTCACAGGGGTCCTATCGATGGGCACAAAAGAGGACTCCCTCCGAGGTGGCAGGGAGACTCTGAGCCCCGAGGTCGCCACCACTGGTGTAGCCTCCGCAGGCTGAGCCAGGGTCGCCGCGACAGTATCGATAGAGGGCTTGGCCGGATGGATTAAGGCCTTCACCACCTTAGGTGCGCTCACCGCCTTATCCTTGAGGGGGGGGGGGACACTGCCTTGCTCCCCCTCCGATGGGGCCTTCGAGCTCGACCGGGGCCTCTCCAGGAGCTTCGCCGGGTGCTCGCCCTTCCTCTTACCCGACCCAGAGCGTTGGCTCGTAGTTGAAGGTGCCAGGGAGGGTGCGCCCTGCCTGGCTCCCGTAGAGCCCGACCGTTCGGCGCTCCCGGTGCCAGCAGACTCGCGGTGCTTGGCCTTGTGTTGGACCCCCGTCGCCGGGGCGTCCTCAAAGGTCTTAGAAGACCGCTCGGATTTCTTCCTCTTCTTCTCGCCTGACGGGCTCTTCCCTTCCAGCCAGTTGGCGAGACGTTGATGGCGGTCCTTCATGGTCCGCTCCGACATATTGCCGCAAAACGCACAGTCCTTCTCCACGTGCGTCTTGTCCTCATGTAAGCAGTAGAGACAAAAGGAGTGTTCGTCCTCCTTAAAGACGTTCTGCAGCTGGCATCCAGGGCAGACCCTGAACAGCTTTCCGGGCGTCGAGCTTCCCTTCTCCTGGGCCATGTCCGGGCCTGAGAAGCTTCTGGAGTCCTCCAAAGCGTAGCTCGACGAAATCTTCACCCTTGAGGGGCGCAGACGAATCCGACACGGGTCCCCGTTGATCGGATGGAGAGTCGGTGGAGCTTGAGGCTCTTTTGACCGAAAAAACAAAGTTTTTGAGCAAAAAACGTGAAAAAATAGCACTAACGCTCGAGAGCAATAGCACGAGGATCCCAACACATGAACGTGCGGTAAAAATCTGAAGATGAGCTGCCAGAGGCGGTGCTTAGGTAGAGGGCAGTCATTGGCTGTGGTCAGTATGACGCAGAGACCAGTGATTGGTTACTACTACGAAAGACAGATCAGAAACGAAACTGATACTGGTTTTTTCTTTACCGAGGATTCCCAGCCTGACGACGGGGAATATTCATGAGCATGTGAATCCATGCCAGACCCCATGCTGGAGAAGAACTAGTTACTCTTACCTTGTAACGTTCTTTCGATGGGATGTTCCTCCGACGTATTCCTCATCTTAGATAGAAATCCTTCAGCTTTGCTGGCCTCGGAAAATTTTTTCGCCAGAGGGCGCTGCGCGTCGATGATCGCCGAGTCGATGACCCTCGACGGCCTCCGTGCCGACGTCGACGTCATCCTGCCTATAAAGGCCGCGCGCAGCGTCCGTTGCTCAGTTCCGTTTTGTAGTCCCCAGTAATGTTTTTGGATTAGACTAATCACCTTGAAGGAGCATAGGCTGCAAACCCACAGGAAGTCATACTGCGGGGATGGATGGGAGGGTCGATAAGGAATACGTCGGAGGAACATCCCATCGAAAGAACGTTACAAGGTAAGAGTAACTAGTTCTTCGAAGGGATTGTGTCCTCCGACGTATTCCTTATCTTAGATAGACTCCCATAGCAGTGGTATTGTGACTGGAGGCGGGAGTAATAAAAGTTATGTTACCCTTCCAGAATGGACAGAGTGTAACACAGCCTTGCCGAATCTAGTTTCTTGACTAGAGGAGGAATCCAGGCTATAGAATTTGGTAAATGTATGTGCGGACGACCATGTGGCAGCCGCACATATATCTCGAATTGGCACCCCTCTTTGAAGGGCTGAGGATGTTGCGATACCCCTGGTAGAATGAGCCCTTAGATTTTGAGGAGGCTCCTTTCCTGCCAATTTGTAGCACTCCAGAATGGCTAAAATAATCCATCTGGAGATGGTTTGTTTTGTTATTGGAAGGCCCAACTTATGTCCTGCATAACCTACAAAGAGTTGGTCTGCTTGTCTGATCTTAGCCAATCTGCTGATATAGAAGCTCAAGGCTCGCTTAGGGTCCAGCCTGTGCAGTCTCTCTTCCTCCTTCCCCGGATGAGGAGGAGGGTAGAAAGAAGGTAATATAATCTTCTGAGTGATGTGAAACTCCGAGACTACCTTCGGGAGGAAGTTAGGCTTCACCTGAAGAACAACTTTGTCCTTGTAAAAGATTGTATGTGGAGGTTTACACGATAAGGCTTGCAACTCGCTAACCCTTCTAGCAGATGTCAATGCTATTAGCAAAACAGTTTTGAGGGTGAGAAGCTTCAATGAACAAGAGTGTAGTGGTTCAAAAGGGGCACCCTTTAGGAAGTTTAAAATTAGGTTTAAATCCCATAAGGGAACTTGAAAAGGTTTCGGGGGATAAACATTAGTTAATCCTTTTAGGTATTGTATTACCAATGGAATTTTGAAGTATGAAGGCTCCTCTGCAGTGCGCTTAAAGATTGATAGCGCTGCGAGATAGCCCTTAATTGTGCCAACCTGTAGGCCTGAATTAGCCAGGTAAAGTAAGAATGACAACACCATAGGTGTACCACAAGAAAAGGGTTCAATATTCTTTTCTCTGCACCAGCTGCAAAATTTGTTCCAACGGCAGCGGTATAGAGTTTTAGTTGCCGGCCTTCTGGCCGAAAGCAACACCTCCATAACATCATCCGGAAGGTCCCAATCCTTGTACCTCAACCTTTCAGACACCAAGCGTGAAGGTTGAGGGTCTTGATGGCTGGATGGAGAACCTGACCTTCCTTCTGCGAGAGAAGATCCTCTCTGTATGGCAGTCGAATTGGAGGGCAGATGGACATGTCTAGAAGGTCCGGGTACCACGTTCTCCTGGCCCAATCCGGGGCAATTAGGATCATGGTCTTCCGAAACCTTCTCAACCTCCTGATCATTTGAGGAATGACAGGGACCGGAGGGAACGCGTACAGAAGTGGGAACTCCCAGTCCACTACGAACGCATCTCCTAGAGCTCCTCTCGGGGGAAATTCCCTTGAGCAAAATCTGTCGCACTTCCTGTTGATACTGGTGGCGAACAGATCCACTTGAGGGGTTCCCCAAAGGGCGAAGATCTCTTGAAGGACTTCCTGAGCTATCTCCCACTCGTGAGAGACTGTGCTCTGCCTGCTCAGAGCGTCCGCTGTCAAGTTCTTCTCTCCGGCTAGGTGAATTGCCGATAGAGAGATTCCTTCCTGAATTGCCCAAAACCAGAGCTGCATCGCCTCTCTGCACAGTGGTAGTGAGCCTACGCCTCCTCTTTTGTTGAGGTAGTGCATGGCCACTGTATTGTCCGTCATTATTAGGACGTTTCTTCCCCGTACAGACGGCAGAAAAGCCTTCAGCGCTAGTCTGATGGCTCTCAGCTCCAACAGGTTGATATGTAGTCTGGACTCCGATGGAGACCAACGACCGCTGATGGTCAAGTCGTTGGCGTGAGCTCCCCACCCCGTGAGTGAGGCATCCGTGACTACTGTTATCTCCGGCCATGGTTGCCAAAACATTTCTCCTTTCAGGATGTTCTCCCGACAGGCCCACCACTGAAGGTCTCGGGCTACTTTGACCGGGATCCGAAGGAGATCTGTCATCCTTCCTGAGAACTGTGACCACTGAGTTCTCAGTGCCCACTGGAGGGATCTCATTCTCAGGCGAGCCTCCGGCACGAGGAATATGCAGGATGCCATGAGGCCTAGCAACCTCAGAAAGTCGTAGGCTGGGAGATATTGGGCATTCTGAAATCTGATGACCATCTGCAGAATATCTCGAGCCCTCACCTCTGGTGGCAAGGCTTTTCCCAGGGAAGTGTCCAGGACTGCTCCAATGAATTGGAGTCTCTGTGATGGTATCATCTGTGACTTCTTTAAATTGAGGGAGAAGCCCAGCTTGTGAAGGAAGTGGCAAACATAATCTAGTTGTCTCTGAGCCTGTTCCGAAGATACAGCTCTGATCAACCAATCGTCTAGGTAAGGGTAGACATGAATCCCTTCCCTCCTTAGACTTGCAGCCACAACCGACATTAGCTTGGTAAAGACCCTCGGGGCGGAGGTTAGCCCAAATGGCAGAACTCGAAATTGATAATGAGAGCTGCCAATTGCGAACCTCAGGTATCTCCTGTGCCTGGGATGGATCGGCACATGGAAATAAGCGTCCTGGAGGTCTAGAGATACCAACCAGTCCTGAAGCTGGAGGGCCTGAAGGATCTGAGAGAGAGTCACCATCTTGAACTTGTCCTTTCGGAGGAATTTGTTCAATTCCCGTAAGTCTAAGATGGGTCTCAGTCCTCCGTCCTTCTTCGGTATTATGAAGTAGGGGGAGTACCAACCCTTGTTCCTTTCCGCTACAGGTACCAGTTCTATGGCACCTTTCTCTAGCAGGTCTAAAACCTCCTGCAAGAGGAGCGGATCTGGAAGCTTCAAAGGGTTGTTCCCCGGTGGATGACTCTGAGGGATATGTAGGAAGGGCAGGCAGTAACCTTGGGCCACTGTCTCCAGAGCCCAAGCATCTGACGTAATAGCCTGCCATTCCGTCAGATGGTGAGTTAACCTGCCCCCTACTGGTGTTCTGTGAGGGGAGACCTCAGAGTGGTTTTGAAGCGGCTGATGCAGTTGCCGAAGGTAAAGTGGCTCCTGCTCCTGCGGGTGCGGCTTTCTTTCCCCTACCCCGTCCACCACGGGTAAATCTTCCTTGGCCTCTTTGAGCCGGTCGTCCCCTGCCCCTTCCATATGAGGAATAGTAACGAAAGGACCGTCCTCTCCACGATGATCCCGAAGGACGAAAGGTATTCTGACGGATAGCAGCTCCCAATGACTTGGCTGCTGCCTTGGACGTTTGCAGTTTCTCCAAACTGTCATCCGCCTTCTTTCCAAAGAGGGTAGAACCGTCAAAGGGCATATTCAAAAGCCTGGTCTGCACGTCAGAGGCAAAACCAGACTTCCTCAACCACGCATGCCTGCGGATTGTGGTACTTGCCGCCATGGCCCTGCTGATACTGTCAGCAGAATCTAGGCCAGTTTGTAGGGTCTCGCACATCGCATCTTTACCATCCCTGATGATGTTTAAAAATGCGTCCCTTTCCTCTCCTTCTTGGAGGCAGTCAGCCGCTGATGAAGCGCACTCCCAAAGGGTGTGGCTGAACCTAGCGAGCGTACAGGTCGCGTTAATAGACTTTAACGCCATGCTACAGGCAGAAAAAACCTTCTTAGCCATGGCATCATACTTTTTGTCATCCCTATCCTGCGGAGCAGTGGGGTATGCAGATGTGCTGCCTGATGAGGTTGCAGCCTGTACAACCAAGCTCTCAGGAGTAGGGTGTTTTGACAAATATTCAGGGTCAGAACTAGCCACCCTGTATTTTGTTGACAGTTTTTTATTTACTGCCGGGATAATTTCTGGCGTTTCCCAGTTTGTCAAAATCCTTCTCTGTAGAGCAGAGTGAAATGGAACCACAGGATCCTCCTGTGGGCCCTTGTCCAGTATGTCAGTGAGGTCATCCTGCTGAAAGGCAGGAGAAGGTGCAGACCAACCCATAAATTCTATGATTCTAGACATCAGAGCTCTATATGGAGTCTCCGCATGTTCTCCTGGGTCTGGTTTGATAAATTCTGCTTCAGGAGAAGTGTCCAAGCCACTAGCTTCCTGAAGTGCATCCTGAAGATTTTTTAATCTTCCTTCCTCAGAGGCGAAAGTCTCTGGCTCTGGTGATGTGGTCCTCTGTAAATCAATATCTTGGTCTGAATCCTCCCTTTCCTCAAAAATCGAGGTTAAAGGGGGATACATTGGTTTTTGGAATGGTATAAACCCCATTTCCAATGCAGAAGGAGCCATCATCACAGGCCTTGAAAACGTCGATGTCGTCGACACCGACGTGAAAGTACTCGAAGGCGCCGTGAAAAGCGTCGAGAAATGTGTACTAGGCCTCGAAGAACTCGAAAGGATCGGAGTCTTGCTCGAGAACGACGTCGACGTTCTCGGCGTCGAGTCGGAGGTCTTTTGTCTAACCGTTGGCTGTGGAGTAGCCGTGGTTCTTTCCTTCACCGGCGTCGATATCGGCGTCGACGTCGGCGTCGACTCGATCGACTGATGCGCCGATGAATCCTTCGACAACGGCGTCGATGGCGCCGACCTCTGTTTCGAAGGAGTTTTCGACGATGGCGTCGATGATGCTTTATCTCCCGATGGCTCGAGGCGCTTTCGGGTTGACTTTTCCGCCGGGTACTGCGACTCGCGGCGTTTAGATTTTTTGGGTTTTTTACCCGGGGTATCACCCTCAGCTGTCTTCGAGGGGGACGAGGCCGCTTTCTCGAAGACGCTTAGCATCTTTTTCCTGAATTCCTCCCACTCAGCTTGCGAGCTGCGTTTTGTGGGGCAATGAACTCTCTCAGGAGAACTCGACGAAGATGACGAAGGGGATCTCCTACGTCTCTTCTTCGAGTGTCTCGATGTCGACGAGTGGTGGGAGCCACTTCGTGATCTAGATCGAGAGTGTTTTTTATGGTGAGGAGACGAACGTCTCGACTCTACCGAAGAAGCTTTCGAGGAAGTTAAAGTTGACCTACCTCTCTCGAGCTTCCCCCTACGCTCCTTCAAGGCTTTCGCCGTCATGGAAAGGCATTCCTCACACTCCGAACTCTGGTGCGTGATTCCCAGACACCACAAACAGACCCTGTGAGGGTCCGTCAACGACATTTTCTTCCCGCAGTCTCGGCACTTTTTGAAACCGGACCGAGGGGTCGTCGGGTCGGAGGAGGATGCCATCGATATCGAGGTAAATAGTAGTTATTATATACGTTATCTTGACGAGAACTGAGCAACGGTGTTCCGAGGCACAACGAAGCGCGGAAAAACGGAACTGAGCAACGGACGCTGCGCGCGGCCTTTATAGGCAGGATGACGTCGACGTCGGCACGGAGGCCGTCGAGGGTCATCGACTCGGCGATCATCGACGCGCAGCGCCCTCTGGCGAAAAAATTTTCCGAGGCCAGCAAAGCTGAAGGATTTCTATCTAAGATAAGGAATACGTCGGAGGACACAATCCCTTCGAATAAAAGATACAGATACAATTTAGAACAAAGATTTGAAAAGGTGGAATGAAATTCTCTGATCAAATTGGAAACACTGGAGATCTCTCCTAAACGTCAAAATAACATGATGGCAAAACAAAGTAGAGCCGTGCAATCATTACAAGAAAATAAGCAGACTGTATTTAACCGAGAAGACCGATAATGTGGTTTTGTGGAAGGTTTATCAATAGAAGAAAGAGGCAACCCCTCGGCTGTTGGATAAACAGTGCTCCTCAATCCACAATCAAACATTGGAAAACATAAGATTGAAACAGCCATTGCTGGGTTCTGAGACAAGGGAACATTAAATAATGGGTATTTTAAAGTCTTTGAAGTCCCCACCAGGAAGACCCAACGTGGCTTCGACAGGTTCCAGGTTGCATTGACAGGTTCCATTTGGATAACCACTATGAAACCATTTTTAACCCAATGAGTGACAAAACTACCTTCATACTACTAATGCAAGGTCATATTCAAATGAAGTAACATGGGATAACTATCCGATGATAACTTTGGATAGAAAGTCACAGTAGAATGCAATCATGACTGCAGAAGGAATTAGAAATGTGCTTTGCAAGCAATATTCACCGCAAATGCATTTTTTTAGATAACCAAAAACTGCCTTAACCTTTTCCTCTTTGATTGCACGAGGTTACATTGACATCCTCCTGCAATAGGATTGCGAAAAGTTTAATAGGTGATAGTCTCAAGATTCCATCGAAGTGTAGTAATGAGGCAGCCTGCTACCTGGATCAGTCAGACCTCACATGTATTACTGCCTGTAACTCAGTATGCCATGCTAGGGGGGGACATATGTACGAAAGACAAAAGGAAATTTACCTTACAGTGAGTTACTTGGGGCTCATCAATAGTTTAGATGTAGATTCTTAAATTACAGTAGTGGACATCTGTAGCAAACTCACTAAACAAGGTTATCCACGAACGTGTTTAACTAAAGTACTAGATAAGGTCAAGAATATTGCGCAGAATTGCCTTCTACAGGTGAAGACAGTTGTGAAGGATGCCTCAAGATGTATTATAGGTTACAGTGACAAAGAAGGTGATACTGTGCTGTCCCTGTACAGCGTCCTAGGCTGCTGAAGGAAAATTATGTTATTCCAGGTTTGCACAGCCGGTTTGTTTCTTAAAGTAACATTATTTCCCAGGAACCCTGGAGCCCCCCCCCCTCCACTAATTAAACTGTTAGTGCAATATTTCATCCAGCATAGATTTAAATGTCATTGTGGAAATAGACTTTGGTTTGCACACATTATATACTATTCTGTGAACATCACTCTTAACATCCATTTGGCCGCCTACTGGTAGTGCAGTGCAGTGCAGAAGCAGCACCTTCCCACCTCTCTTCCTCTCACTCCTTCCAGCTCTGTGATGGCACTCTCCATCGCCCCAAACTACTCCAACTGTTACACTATCCAACTGCTACACTATCACCTACCCTCCCCTCTGTCAAAATCTGGACGTAAAAAAGCATAAAACATTACATCCTCGCTGCAAACCATGCCCTCCCAATTGCAGAAACATGTCAGTGCTTCCTCCAGAGATCCTCACTGACATCCTTTTTTCTGACCCATCTCCTGACCTATGGACCCCTCACTCCTCTATCCCCCTACTCCTCCACTACCATTAACGGTGGCACCAAGTGGTTAGTCCTCCCAGCGGGCCTCAACTCTTCTCTGCTGCTGTTTACCAAACAGGTGGAATCCTGGTTCAAAGCCCTCAGGCCAACCTCCTCCTCTCATACCGTCCTTCAATAACCTCCTTCCTTCTCCTGACTGTCCCCCCCCCTCCTACTAACCTCCCGTCTCCACCACCTCAGACTGATTGTTCCACACCCCTGTACTGCACCACAAAAAACGTGCAAAGCCAGTGATCGTTTCCATCTGGCCATGCCCAACACACGTTCAGCCATCAAACACTCCGCTGACATCTCTCTTCTCCTTGAAGACACTGACCTGGACATACTTGCACTCACTGAGACTTGGTTCAACACCAGCTCAGTCATTTCATTAGACTCACTTCTTCCTGACGGCTTTAAGATCACCTCCAAGCCTCGCACTCACTGTGCAGGCGGTGGGGTTGCCTTAGTCTTCCCCGACTGGATCCCTTCTTCCATCCTACCCACCCAGCACTATTCATCCTTTTAGAGACTAGTATGCAAACTGGTGATCTCTCCCACAACCACTCGGACCATTGCTATCATGTAGCGGCCTCCAGGCACTTCCTCTCGGTTGCTCTCCGAGTGGGCAGACTTCTGTACCTCCCTACTTTCTACCACCTCCAACCTACTTGTCCTGGGTGACTTCAACATTCACTTAGATTTCCTGTGCACAGCAACCTCCCCTCTTCATCGACATATGCTCCTCCCCATCCCTCTCCATCCTTCCCTCCGGTCCAACCCACTTTGCTGGACACTGTTAGGGAGTATTTTCATTTCTATACCTAGTATCCCCTTATCCTACATTCTCCAGTAACATTTTTATGGTACCCTCACTACTTTAAATGGCTGGTAGCAGTGGTTTACTTTTTCCTACCTCCTCCAATTCTTATTCCTCCAATTCCTATTCCTCCAATTCCTATTCCTCCAATTCCTATTCCTCCAATTCCTATTCCTCCAATTCCTATTCCTCCAATTCCTATTCCTCCAATTCCTATTCCTCCAATTCCTATTCCTCCAATTCCTATTCCTCCAATTCCTATTCCTCCAATTCCTATTCCTCCAATTCCTATTCCTCCCCCCCCGAAAAAGTCACCAGAGTGCTCAACTCCATAAAGGTCGCTTCGAAACAGGTTGCCATCCGTCAAGGACAACACCACCTCTCCCGCCCATGCGCTTGCTGAACTCTGTAACCACTCCTTTGCGACTGGTTCTTTTCCATGCTTGCTCAAGCAATCCCTAGTGCGCCCCATCCTTAAAAAAGGCTCTGCAGACCCTTCCTGCCCAGCTAACTACCACCCCATTTCCATCACCCCCCCTCCTGGGTAAACTGCTCGAGAAGTTGGCCCTCCCCCAACTCAACTTTCATACCAAACTTGTCGGCAGTCTCCATGACCACCAGTCTGGATTCCGGGGCTCCAGAGACACAGAAACTGCTCTTCTGAACACCTGTGAAGAACTGCTTGCATCCCTCGACTCCAACTCCCTTGCTGTCCTCATACTCCTTGATCTCTCTTCTGCATTTGACACAGTGAACCATTCCATCCTCAAAAAGGCTCCATGATACCCTTGGTATCTCGGAGCAGGAACTTGACTGGCTTACCTCCTTAACTGACCGTTCCTCCAAAATCATACTGTGCCCCTTCTCCTCCCCTACTTCCACCTCCACCTGTGGCATCCCCCAGGGGTCTATTATTTGACCCTTGCTCTTTAACATTTACTTCTCTCTGCTGGCATGCCTCATTCTCCCCCAAACTCCAGTGCTATGCTGACGACACAACCCTTCTTTAAACTTCCTACTGATATATGAGATTTATAATGCACCTATACACAAGTGTTTCAAGGCACAGATGCCCTTGCACCCTCCTTCATCCCAGACTGCCCCTCTGCCATCCAGGCCTGGTTCACTGCTAATGACCTATGGCTGAAAGCCAGCGAAAAAGATTCTCCCATCCTACTTCTTCCCCGCACTCTGGCCTTCCTCCATGGCCCTATGAAGCCAGGAATCTCAGAGTCATCTTCATCCCTCATATTCAGGACATTTTCAAGAAGTCCCACTTTAGCTCTTCCTTCTCAAAGGAACTCTACCCTTCCTCATCTTCCCCCAGAGACTCACATTACCCATGCTCTGGTTCTATCCAGACTAGACTATTGGAACAGCCTCTTCCTTCGTCCACTTGCGACCCTCCGGCTAACCCCAAAATAGGACTGCAAGACTTATCCTTGGCCTCAAGTCCAGGGACCACATTTCTCCTGCCCGACAAAGCCTTCACTGGCTCCCAGTCATGGAGGGGGAGCAAGACCGAAATATGGGGATAGAAAAAGCACACAGAGCAGGCAATTGCAGGATAGATCCAGTTGCGGGACCCCCGAGACATACATGCACAACTACAAGGATAAGGCGTTACTAATTAGCACGGCCAGGGCAAAGGGGAAGATTCAAGTGCGGGGATGTGAAGTTCAACTATATGATGATTTGTCACAAGCAACTCTAGCGAGGAGACGCTCATTCAGGCCACTGACAGAGGAGCTAAATAAGAGGAAGCTGCGGTACCAATGGCTCTTCCTGACACAGCTTCAGTTCCACATGGGCAACGAGGGAAAAAAAAATAAAAAGAAATAAAAAAAAATATCTCAGGTGGAGGATGGCTTGAGGGCCTTACGGGTGACCCAAAGAGAAATGAGAAGGTGTCAAAGAAAGCCACCCAGGAGGGAAGTCAGACGAGACATGCTATGGGGCGTATGGGTGGACCATGAAAAAGGACAAGACGACATGAACAATGGGAACTGAGAAAAGGCTCACAACAGAAGGACTAGAATATAGCCTGATGTGGAGTAGAAGGGGGAATGGGGCAGGCGGAGGGAGGAGCAAGACCATGGGCAGTCCACAGAGGGGACCATGTCAATAACCTGGACAAGGATCCAGGGAAAGTTACAAGTTGGGAATGTATAACCAGTTCTAAGGGCAGCAGGGTTCAAAAGGGACAAAGTCTCAGTCATTCAGGGGGAACAAAAAAGTGCCAGGACAAAGGAGGTAATGCTAACAAGAAGTGATGTATACGCTAAATTCAAGGAATGTAAGCGGACTGAATCGCCCAAATAAGAGGGTCACAGTCTTGAGGGAAATTGATAAGGAGGGGTTAGATATAATCTGCCTACAGGAGACACACTTGAGGAAGGGAGACTAGAGTTAATACCACGCTGTGGCTAAACGGGCGGGGTGGCAATTCTATTCCATAAAAATGTGTGAATTGGGGTGTGGGGGGCAGGGTTAAACGTGATACCGAGGGGAGATCTGTGATGGTTAAGGAGGAAATGAGAGGCCAGATGTATACATGGGCGTCAGTATACGCCCCCAACCAGGGACAAGACTGATTTTTTTTTTTTAAAGGAGTGGGAATAGTGGGCATCCCTGCTTTGTTCCCCTCCTTCTTGAGAATGACTCAGTCAGTCTCCCGTTCACTTCTACTTTGGCTCAGGATGCCTAGAACTAGCCTGTACCATTTTCAAAAAAATCCTACTCCCACCCTTCTAAGTGTTTGTTCCATAAAGACCCAGTTGACGCAGTCAAATGCCTTCTCTGCATCTAACATCATCAGGAATGCGGGTTTAGCACCCCGTCCGTGTACATCTATACATAGAGAAAGATCCTCTTTGGACCTCACGTTATACGGTCTTTCGGCCATGTCCTTCCCCTATCTAAGGTACTCGTTATGGAGTCCAGTTATCCACATATATGATTGAGGATTCGTCACCAGTCATTCTCCTCATGGGTATTTGATGACAACCCGCATGCAGCGGGTCTTTCACACCGTTCATCCTGTTATGGACTTTGGCACAGTGCATGGCGCCATACAAACACTGCACATACACTTTAGACGTGACCGCTTTAAGTGTTCCTTTATTTGATTGTCTTTTTGATACACATTACACAAGATGGACAAATGACGGAGGGTTGCCCCCCCCA
The DNA here is from genome assembly GCF_040938575.1 of Ambystoma mexicanum. Classification (NCBI taxonomy): domain Eukaryota; kingdom Metazoa; phylum Chordata; class Amphibia; order Caudata; family Ambystomatidae; genus Ambystoma; species Ambystoma mexicanum. The sequence continues at coordinate 607,285,447 of NC_090933.1, forward strand.
CACTTGTCCCCCTAGTAATGCATTACAACCTTAGTCCAACACCAAGATGGCGGAGACCCGATTTGGCACCAGTGCGCATGTGTGGTTGCCTAGACAACATCTTAAACATTGGATTTGCAGCCGCGCATCGTCCTGGTGGTCGGCTGCGCATCTCGGTACCCTGTGGGTAAGCATCTACTTTTATGTATCTAACTCCACTACTGTTCTATTTTAGGCACCATCCTCTCTAAGAAGCTGTTTTTACGTAACTTTAATAGACATTTTACCACTCATGGCAACACAGAGTTTTCCAATGTAAACTCTGTGGCGCCTCACACTATTCATTGGTCTATGTGTAAAGTCGGTTTACTGACTTTTCTGTGTATTTCAGTTGTTCGTATGCTCCAAAAGTACTTCCTTATGCCGGACTTAAGCTGCCAGCATCCTGTATGTTTGACACATTAGAGATTCTTTTACACTATATGATTAGTCACCGCGCCTTTCTATTTGCGGTGAGTCTATTCTTATCCCTACTACTCTTGTGTCTACAGTACCATGAAGACAGTCCACTTTATTCTCCCAGCTGCTTTGGACCCTACCCCTCTGACTGGTTGAGTGTAGTCCTACAACTTTGTATAACATTTTACCCCGGTTTGACATATGGATTTGAGACTATGCTAGTACCTGTGCTTTAGCTGATTTCACATCTGAATCACTTGCACTTAACAGGTTTGACCCTGCCTGCGCAATCAGTTTATGGGCCTGAAGGTTAGTGAACTAAACTAGAGAGATGTTTGAGCTGTTACACTACTTAAATGTATCCCCCCCTCGTAATGGTTCTCTCTGTAACCCTTTAGGTATCCACCAAAGAAATTCTATGAACAATAGGAACGGACAGCTTACTTGCACTGAGGATGGATTGTTAGGAATGTGAAACGCGTTGGCAACGCACCAACTCCAAAAGGAGCTATATTTGATTTACGTACTAACCAATAGTGCACACCCACCTAACACAAGTCGTGGCATATTGTTAATAGCCTGCATTTCTGCTGTGCATATTCACCTTTCATGTTTGATTTGAACTGATGTATACTTGACTGCACTGTTTATTTTGTATATTTGACATGTCCCCAATGCCATGTATATGGGTATCCTCCTTACTTTGATGAGAAAAAGCTTTGACCCTTTTTCCACTTCTACGGTCTTGGAATTACTGGTTTCCTTTTACCTAACCTTTATGGTACACTGAACAATTTTGCAGTATTATGGTTTATCGAATATGAATGAATTAACCTATTGAAACCTTCAATTTACTTAAGCTTCACGTCTACAGGCGGGCATACCCCATTAGGGTCGCCCACACAATAGACCACCTTACTGGACCTGGGACCAGTGGTCCCCTGCGGAATGCCCTGTAGGGCTACCGTGGGGCAATGCACAGTCTTGTTCTTTCTTAGTCTTTTTTTGTCCCGAGTGGCCTTATGACATTTGCCCTGTTGCACCTGAAATTCACTTTTAAGAAACCTTAACAGAGATTCACTAAATTGGACCTTACCTGGTTTATAAGATACCTACTAGCTAGTGCCTTCCTTTCCCCCCACACACCCCCCCCCATCTCTTTCTCTGGCTTAGAACCCCTCTTCCCACTTCCCGCCTTGTCAATGATGTGTAGTACCCTTCTTATGTTGCCAAAAATATTTCGACCTTGTACGAACCTAGTTTTGTCTTGCCACACTAGTTCTGGTAGGATCCCCTCCAACCTTGCTTCTAATATTCTTGTATATAGTTGGCATCCACGTTGATGAGCGCGATAGGGCGGTATGAGGTGCCGGTCTGTGGGTTCTTCAAAGACTTCGTATGAGGGCGATATGGGCCATGTTAATAGATTTCGTGATCTCCCCCATGTTCTCGGAAAATGATTAAATACCCCTGTCCAGGCTTTGGCGAGAGAGTCTCTAATGTTACAAACAAAACGCTGCCCATAGTCCATCTTCCCCTGGGCTTTTGTTCACCTTTAATCTAGATATTGCCCTTCGCACCTCCTCACATGTTATGGGTTCTTCTAGTTGATCTTTTTGCTCGGTGGTTAACCTTGATCCCTCCCATCCTGCCAAGTATGCCTCTTCCCTTACCCTATCCGCTCCGCTAGTTCCTCCCCATGCAGGTTTGCATACAAATCTCACAATCTTTCGTTTGGGTCTCTCCGCCCCTACCCGATTGCCCTCCCTATCTTCCAGTGTGTATGAACGCTTGGTTCTCTGGCCCTTCGCCCTTGCTAGGGTTGTCACTACCTTATTACCTTGCTCGTAGAACTTCTGCCTGCTCCTTAGTAGGGTGCTCTCCACCGACCTATTTATCATCTGCTTAAGGTGGCCTTTCACATGCGCTAGCCTCCTAGCCACTTTGTTCTGCTCTCCTTGTGTGCCTGTTTCAGCTCCCGTATCTCTTCCTCTAATCCCTGCTCTACCTCTGTTCGTTCCTCGCTGCTTCGTGGCTTTTATGAAGTCTTCTTTGATGTGCTGCTTGAACGCATCCCATCTCTCCCAGGCCCTTGTCCTCTCCCCCCGCCATCCTCTACAAATGTACGTATCTCGTTCTCAGTTTGTTGCCTAATCCCGCAATCTCTAAGCAGGTACTCTCCAGTCTCCACCCACCCTAGCCCTCCGCCCCTCTGGGTGTTCCTTCCTACTGCAGTGCGACCGGTGTATGATCCAATACGGTCATGCTCCCCATTTGCACCTTGCCAGTTGCTTGGACTAACACCCGTGTTGCCATTATAATCTATTCGGGAGTAGGTCTTGTGGACATGAGTAGAAGGAATAATCACTTGTGGGTGGTTTATCCTCTACACATCATTCATCCCCTCTTCTTTAAATCTTTGCCGCAGTAGTTCAGACATTACCCCCATTGCATGTCCCCTTAGGCCTCTTGACCTGTCCCAGACTGGGTCAGTTGCCAAGTTAAAAGTTTTTTCCCCTCTGGTGATGGAACCATTTGCACACTGGATAAGGGAGAACAGAGATCCAAGGGGTTAGTTGGGCAAAGAAACCGCAAGATAGCAAATAGACCCGACGACCTGATCTTGATCCCCGAACCCGAAAGATCGCTCCCAGCAATAGGAAAGGTCTTCTGTGTTGTGTCGGGATTTAAAGTGAACTTCAAGAAATCTGAAATTTTAAGCCCATCTGTAGCGAACAGGCCAAGGGATCAGCTGGAAAATAGCAACCCATTCAAGTGGATATCAATCTGTCAAGTACCTGGGGATAAATCTAACCCCCACCATAAAACAAATGGTGAGGACAAACTATTTGCTGCTGATTAAACAAATCAAAGCAGACCTAGCTAGATGGAGGGGGCTGTATTCATCATTGTTTGGATGGGTAGCCGATGTTAAAATGAACATACTCCCTCGGCTGTTATATCTCTTCCGGGCACTTCCCTTAGCAGTCTCGGGGAGGCTGATAAAGGACATCCGGGGGAAGCATTATGAGTTATCTGGGGAGGGAAGAAAAAACGAGGATAGGGAGATAAAAAAATCTATTTAGGAGCACAGCGCGGGGGGGGAGTGGCCTGCCCCCAACATAATGAAATACTATCAGGTGGCACAGCTGAGGGCGGTGGCAGAGTGGGCAAGGGCAGGGAATCTGAGACATTGGGTGGGAATGGAGCAAGCGATAGCGGGTGAAAACCTCTGGAAAGTGTCGGGATGGGAAAGGAAGACAGGCCAGCGGGGCTACTGGAGAACCCAATTACAAAAAAACACTATCAGAATCTGGGAGCAGCTGAACAAGAGGTTTAAACCATTTCCCTGGCCAGCCCCCCACACTCCCATTCTTGGGAATGCCATCTTCCCAGCAGGCAAGGAATACAGCAGGTTCAAGCAGTGGGTGGAGGGAAGGGATCTCTATGAGGGACACAATTCCGGCTTATGCAGACCTTGAAAGGGATCTGGGCCTAAAAGAAGGACAGGTTTGCGTATCAGCAATTGAGACATTGGGCGGGAACTCCCACAATAAAGGGGCCACAAGGGATTACACAGAGTGGGAGAAGCTAAATGGCGTCAGCAGAGACCAATAGGGGACTTATATCGGCAATATACAAGATTTTGCTAAATGAGGAGGAATAAGAGGAAGGTGAGAGATTAATGCTATGACAGCATACCTTGATGGCAAACGTGTTATGATGGAAAAAATTACATGTGCATAATGAATGGAGTTCACCGACAAGGAATGGGATAGGGCACTAAACAACTGGCACTCCACACACACACACACACACACACACACACACACACAAAACGGTGCAGCATAGGGAACTGCAATATAAGCTCCTACATCAGTGGCATTACACCCCAGAGAGGCGCCATTAAATGTTTCCCACAATATCAGAAGAATGTTGGAGGGCGTGGGGAAAAGGGAACAATGGAACATATCTGGTGGGAATGCCAACAGTTAAAACACTTCTGGCAGGAGGTGAAGTCTGGCAGGAGGTGAAGTCTAAGGTAATTGAGATACTGGGAATAGAAGTAGAATTTGAGGGAGCAGAGGTTCTCCTAGGTATTAGACCTGAAGGACAAGGAAATCTGAGGTAGGAGGATGGGTGGGGGGTTCTGGGGAAGTTATGGGCAAACTTAATGATGGCTGCGAAGAGATGCATAGTCAGACAATGGCAACAAAAGGAGCCGCCATCTATCATACACGGGTACTATGCAATATGGCACACAATTGATGTAGAAAAGAGGACTGACAATTCGGGGACCACTGAGGAAATTCAGTAAAGTTTGGTCACCCTTCATAAACAACGCTATTAAAAGATGCTAGACTCCTGTACGCCCGAGGAGGATATCAGAATATTTAGTAAAGGTTGTGTTCTATGTCTATGCATTTAGTTTTGAAGAGTTTTATTTTTCTCCTAAGTGGGCATGTGCAAAGTCAGTTTCCATTTATCTTTATGTATTTATTTTAGAAGGTTCTAGTGTTTCATCTCAGAACTGCATCAGGCCTGTATATATAGGGGCTGCCTGAAGTTTGAGGAGAGAAGAGCTGCTGGCTGAAGGGAAGGAGTTGTGGTCAGGGTGGGATGGAAGGAGGGGATCATAGCAACAGACCCACACTAAAGATTCTAACCGGAAATTGCGGTGTTGCTTCTGTGCCCTACTTCACAATTGGTGACGAGTCAGCCGAGGCTCCCCGATCCCGCAAAGGTTTGCTACCGTGAGATGTCATCCTGGACGGCGAGAGCAAGTGAGACAACTGGCCTGGCAAACTGGTGGCAACGTCGTTACAATAACCGGTGCCGAAGGAACGTGTCGCCTGGTGATTATTCCTCTCGGTGTATGCATGGTAGTACCTGCTGAACTGGTCCCAGTGGCTCGGCCCATTGGAGGAAAGGACCCACCAACGTGCTGGAGGTCCTCACGCTCCCAGTTGGCAACAAAGTTTGGGAGCGCAGAGGTACGCAACGACAGCTGGAGGAAGCAATCAGAAACAAAAGGGACAGCAAACAAAAAAGGTACAAAGCGGACATGCAATCGGGCACTTTGCAACCACAGGTGGTTACTGTAAAGTTATTACGGAAACCCTGAACAGTGCAGTCAGACACTTTGGGAGGCACATTAGCAATAGGCACACCCACGTTTAGGAAAAAAGTCACATTAGCCACAGGCACAACTGTGATGACTATCACGGATAGGGACTAGGGAAAATGAAAGGAAAATAGGAGGTCCTTACAACCCAGTTCTTGGCTACCCCGGGGGAGCGAGCAGTAAAGTGGAAGACCAGGAAGGGGGACATCCAAGACTATGGGCCTCGTTATGAGTCAGCCGGTCCGGAAACAGTGGGTTTACCGACTCCGTTGTTTCCGGACTGGCCGATTCCAATTTCTGCAGGCAGGCGGTGTCGCTCCCGCCAGGTAATGCCACCCACCTGCAGGCAGTAATGGAAACACTGGCTCTGTCAGAGACAGAGCCAGTGTCTCCATGGACTACATGGGAATTAGGATTCACGGGATTCTGCCTCCAGAATTACCGGGTCACCGGGGTTGTAATGCCCCGGTGATTCTGGCAATCACGGAGGCGGAATGTTATTTCGGGTCCGGCGACAGCGTGCCGGTTTTTCCCGCACAGCTACTGCCGGACTCGTAATGAGGCCCCAGGTATTGGCTATACACGGTCCCTCGTTCAGTAGAGAGCGTCAGAGCCTTGTTAATGCACAGCTTGAGATTCGAGGGCAGGTGCATGGTTAGGCCGGAATTGAAGATGTAACCCCTGTGGGAGACTACACAAGCCTTATCCTCTTGGTATAGATAACCCACTTATTGGTATAGGCCTGTACTACACAAGTTGTTAGTGTGACTGAGCAGCCAGGCTCTTCTCAAGAGGGGTAAATGTGAGCTGTAGCAATGAAATACACAAATACAAGTAGCCAAGTAACAAGCCAAGTAACACTTACACTCAAGGTTTACGTTATAAATAATTTATTTAACAGTAGTTTTTATATAAGCATTCTTTAAAAAGGGCAATATATGTAGCAATCAAATACACTTTTTGAAAATCAACACAAAGCTAGCAGATACTCTTTAGAGATGCTTTTTACACACGTCCTACACCCTGAAGTGACTTCACTCACTAGGACAGCCACCTAATCCTCCCAGACTCATCTTTTTGCACCCAACGAGGCCCGCTTGCATATTTGAATATACTCCTGCTGTTACTGTATTACTGTATATTGTATATTTTGTTGTATTTTGTTCTTTTGTCGTAACTAACCCTCGCAATCTCTTGTAAATGCTGCGCACCGCTACCCTAGAGCATGGTTTGCGCATTACAAAAAATAAACAGACAGTAATTGCATTATGTATCACTAGTACACTTTGTAGATTCAGAGGTTTATAGAAACAAAAGGTTAAGGGAAGGAAAAAGGTTAAACTGGTTCTCAGAGCATGGGAGCACTTTAAAGCTTCCAATGAAGTCTAGATAAAAACCTTTCCCAGCAATATTAGTTGAAAACCAATCTATCATCTATGAGGGACAGTAAAAATCAAAGTCAAATGGAATAGAAGAGTCTGCAGGGAGCCAGGACAACCAAAGTCAATTGGAGCGAAGTCTATGGAGCTGAGGCACTTCTTAGATAGTAGATGCCTTACACAAAGTTAGAGAATTTGTTGAACAAAAATCACTGTAGGATCACAAGCCGTTACACTTGTGAGGAGTAGAGCTGAAATCAACTCTAGCAAAGCAGCTACTGCAAGTCTCAACTGAGAAGAGCAATCGACAGACACTGCGGTAAGTACTGCAAGTCATAACAGTACCTCTGGTTAGAAGAGTGGTCGAGCTGGCTTCTGTGGTTGCAGCGATGGATATCCTAGGTCCCTAGGCCTCAGACCTGGGCTCCTGCGGCAGCAATTTGGATGTCGGCGGCAGCTACGTGCTCTTTTCGGATCAGCAGCACTTCGCAGTTTCAACGCTCGGTAAACAGCACCACCGTGGATCTTGGATAGCGGTTGGGCATCCTTCACTACGGGAATCCTGCATTCTGGTGAGGGGACTCTAGCTCGGGTCGTCCTGCTTCTGGAGGGTCCTGGCCAGATTACAGACGTTGCACTCTACTACAGATTTCTCGACCCCTGGCACTCTGTTCCTGCAGCAGCAAAGTACAGCCAGTTGTGGAAGTTCTTCCAGTGGAGTTAGTCTCGGGGTTAGTTGGCCCGACTAACCCACGGGAAGGAGTCATCCGTTCCAGAGCTTCGCTTGCCGATCAAAAAAAAAAAAAAAAAAAAAAAAAAAAAAAGGAGTTTCAGCAGGGCTTCACCAGGCAACGGTCCAGGAGGATACAGCAAGCTTTGTTCACAGTTTATCGGTTTGTTCCTCCCAGTGGTCGACTGTCTTCAGTCCCAAAACCCTCACCTTTTAAGCAGGTTTCTCCCATTCATGCACAGCCTAGCTGTCACTCACACAGCAGGGTGGCTGTACTGACAGCCAGCCAATCAAGGGCTGGGTGCATTCAGGCATTCCTAAAGACAAAGGACAAGGGAGTTTCAGAAACCTTCCTCACTTCCTGCCCTTCCAGACACACTGGAGCCAGAGGCGGGTTTCATTACTGGAGCCCACCAAAGGCAAAACTAACAACGGGCTCAAACTTGACTTGGCGCGCAGATTAAGCCCCAAGAAAGACCTCACAAACAAAATAGTGAAAAAAGAAGACCGGGGGCTTTTTGACAGAAATGGTCACCCCATGGGTGCTATACTGCAGCTGAGGATTCAGCCTGCAGTAGAAAAGCACAACAGTAGGAAAATTAAACCACTGCCACCAGCCACTTAAAGTAGTGAGGGTAACAAAAAATGTTACATGAGTAGGTAGGAAAAGGGGCTACTAAGTAACTCCACATAAGATGGCGTGTGCTGGACCTAGAAAGAGAAAAGGCAAGTAAAGTTGATTTCAACAGTAGTTCACACAAGAAAAAAGGTATTTTAACTACAAGGTTAAAATGAAAAGTCCTAAATCCACCAAAAGAGCTGGGGGTCTCTAAGGTTGAAGGGAATTCGCACAGAAATGAGAATTCTCCTTAACACGCATCTTGAAAGGCTTACTGGATTTTATGAACACCAGAGATGTAGGGTCAGGTGATGGTGCTAGTGAGAACTGCAAAATGTTTATGAAATATTTCTTTAAAAAAACTGGACAAGCATTTCGAAAAGAAATTCAGCATAATCCCACAAAGTAATCACAACAAATGCAATTTTGGAGCATCAAATAATGAGATAGTGAGATCAGATCAATTCATGTGAAAAGTCTGAGAAACCAAGATAAGGGAGGAAATTACGGCAAAACGAGATCCTAGCTTGAACTAAGTGTTTGGCAAAGCCAAAACAATTTAACACATGATGGCGTGTGTTGAAGAACTGGAAAAAGAGGAGATAAAAGAACTGTTAGGAAGAATTCCCCTCTACCTTAGAGACCCCCAGCAACTTTGCTGGATTTTGAGGACTTGAATTTTTAACCTGGAGGGAGTGAGACCCTTTTTCCCCACTCTCATGCATTTTACTGTGACTTTGAACACTTTCGTTTGGTTGTGGAGTCTGACAAACTCCATAGGCATCTTTTATATTGTGTCACACAGCCCTTCAGTGCAGTGGCACAGGGAAGTCTTTTCCCCAAAGGTTTAAATACCTTCTCTTGGATAAACTAATGTTTCCAAGAACAGTAAAGAGAAATTGACTTTACCTACATTCGTAACTTTCTAGACTCAGCACACACTATCTTACAATAGGGTGCTGGAGGGGTAACTTAGTATCCCCTTTGTCTAGCTTCTCATGCAACTTTGTTACCCTTTCCTCGATGAATGGCTGGTGGCAGTGGTTTACCTTTAACTACCATGGTGTGCTTTACCGCGGGCTGCGTTCGCAGCTGCAGTAAGGCATCCAAGGGTGCCATTTTTGTCAAAATGGCCACGGTCTTTTTTCACCATTTCTTTGAGGAAAGGTCCGGTATGGACCCTTTGTTCGTTTTGTCTTTGGCGGGCTTCATGAGTGAAACCTGCCACTGGCTCCAGGGTGTCTGGCGGGGGCAAGAAGCGAGGGAGGTGCCCAAAACTCCCTGTGCTTACTCTCCTAGGAGACAGGAATGCACTCTTAGGCGATTGGCCGGCTGGCTGTCCGGCAAGGACAGCCACCCTGCTGGGTGACTGACAGCTAGGCAGGAATGAATGGGAGAAACGTGCATAAAAAGGTGAGGCTTTTTGGCTTGGAAGGCAAAGTCGACCACTGGACGAAGGAATCCAAAGAAGAACTTGGAAGAGACGCCTGCTGCAACTCCTGGACTGCTGGTTTGCCCGGGGAAGTGCTGCTGTGCTGAAGCTCTGAATTCATACCGACAGAAGCACGCAATAACGACTTCTCTGCTTGAATTGGTGGGACCAATCAACTCCAGAGTAAGCCACCTGGACATCCTCTCAAAGCTGATTGAATTTCCACTGCAGTCGCTGCTAGAAGCAGAAACCCATGGAGAGGAACACCAGATCATGTGTGTTGCTTTTAAGCTGGCCAAGAGCTCCAGGAAGATCCTCCGGACTCGCAGGAAGCCGGCCTGACCGAGCCTGAACCACCTCAGAGTACTGGACCCCCAGATGCAAGGAAAGCCCATCTCGACAGTCAGGAAGCGCAGTGTTGCTATTTGCGGTAGACGTGAGGAGCTGAAACACCGAACTGCCACCTGTTTGAAGATTGCCGGTTGCGGTGAGTGACCGTCCTATTGCAGTGCCAGAGTCCCCAGAAGTCCTCCCTCTTGTCCCCACGACAGGAACACCAGGATCTGCAGGGCTGCACAGGAACAGAAGCCATCTGCTGCACCTTTCTTCAACCTAAAGGGACTGTACAGTCTAAGAGAACTTACCGCTTGTTGAGCCACCTTACTTGATCTCAGTTGAGACTTGTCTCGGTTGCGCTTGTAGAGTCGCTTGAATCTTTTACTACTCACAAGTTTAACAGCTTGTGACCCTACATTTGATTCTACGTTTGCTACAAAGATTTCTAAAACATTGTGCAAGAATTTTACTTGCCTGCAAGAAGTGCTTCAGTTCACCCTGACTTTTGCTAATTTAACATTGGCTGGCCTGGACATGGAAGCGTGGGGTGATAGAGTACTGGGACGAGGTCCTCAAGGGGGCGAATGGGCTGCTGTGAACTAATTTAGTGCACTGTCTGGAAACTTGTCTGTGGGGTAAGCTGTCAGGGGGGCGGGGGGAGAGGCACAAAGTACGGAATAGGATGTGCCGGTTCTTGCTTATACTGGCTAAACGCTGAATGGCAATAGCGTGGAAAACTCTAAGGTCCGGCGATTCATCTATGGCGGAGAGATGTGCGGAGGTGGGGGTTGGCAGAATTAATGGTCCCCCAACGCATGGAGCCTGCAACGGACAGGAAGGATGTAACGATCCACTGGTCCCAATTGTTAAATGACCTATCGAAGGACAATGATCTCACGGCCGCCGTGAAGGGGGGTGGGTAGAGGAGATGTGAACTTGGGGATGGATGGTAGGCCGGCCTACCCTAACAAAGGACTCATGGTTGGTGTTGGACTGCATGCTGTGGCCAGAGGATGGAATGGAAACTGGATAGTTGATTTTGGACATTGGATGGATAAAGTGTTAAAGGAGGAGTGGGGAAGGTTGGGGAAGGGGGTACATTTAGGGGTTGTTTTGGCAGTTGCTGTTTAAAATGCTAATAAAGAGTTTAAAAAAAATAAAAAAAACATTGGCTGGCCTGTCTGCCTGAATGACTTCTCTCCTCTGCTCATGTGTTTTGCCTTCATTAAGTGAAAGTTAACGGACTTTGCATTGGGGGGTTTTGAAAGTACTTACCTGGTTAAGAATAATTGTGTGAATACTCGTCTTATTCGGAAACCTCTTTTCTTTGACACTCCTCAATTATATTCTAAATGCAACAGTGATAATGTCCACAACACCCTAGCTATTGAAATCACCTGAAGGTTATGATTATGTTATGAAGTCGGAACAAATTGACTGAATGAAAGATCTTTTTGGTATCCCAGGCTAAATACCTTCCTCAAACCCATGGGTACAATGTAAAGGATTATGGAAATGTCTTCTCTAAAACATCTTCCTCTACGATAGCCAATTCTCATAGCCCCTCTGTAAAAAGCCTTAAGGGAATAAAATCTACCCTTCTAAATAATGTAGATAAACCTAACTCTTGAAAGAAACAACTGGTCCCAGAATCCCATCGGAACTGACACAAGGAAGAGGGTTGAGATGCATGTAGATGTAGTAGTCGAGCAATTAAGCATAGTAGTCATGCAAATATGGATAATGGCCCACACCTGAAGCCTATCAATGTACCTGTGAGGCATAAAACACCCCAGCAGGAAATGAGGAGCAGAAGGAGCTGGAACAAGGGCTGGTAGGCTGGCTGTAGCAGCAGTAGCATAGGAGAAGCACAAGGCTAGCAAATCACAAGAAAAAAAAGAAGACTAGAAGGGACAGCAGATTCACCTGTAAGCTGCGCAGAAGACGACATGCTGGAGGCTGAGTTTTTCCCCCCCATGTGAGCCGTATTGCACCGATTGCAGCGCTGTTATTGTGCAGGATACGAAGGCCAGCAACAGAAGACAAGCCGAGGGTCTCGGGACAAAAGGAGAAAAGGAAACTGCCACATATAGTTGCCAGACTGAAGATGAAGACATGTGCTGGGGAAGGATGTGGATGCCCAGCGAGCCAGTAGTAGTAGCAGCAGAGGAAGTCGGGAAAGCAGTGTAAACCGCAAAATGGGGGTCACTGAAGCAGATAAGTGAAGCACGCCGTTCAGAAACGCTGCGCAAGTCTCGCTGGTAACTGTAGTCAGCTCCTAGGTGACTTGTGTATGACTGAAAGTTCAGTACAATCGAAGTCTTGTTAAACAATGGGCTTGTAGCTTATTGTGAAAGCTTTAAAGGTTGCGTGAGAAAGAAAAAGGCATTTAAATCCATTATTGAACATTTTAAAACGTTTTACAGGCTAGCAGAGTGGTCGCGTGTCCTTAATTAAGGAAAAGGAACACTCTAGATCATTACCGGATTCCTAACATTGACGTTATAGGGGTTACAAGTACAAAGTGAAAACTGCATCAAGAGAAGGTTGCATGTACCCCAATTATGTTTCCCAATGGGAGATGCATCCTTTACCATTACAAAGGAATACAATTCCTGATTCAACTTTTAATTTTATCTTAAAGAGTGGTTGCGTGTACCTAATTGTGTTTTCAATTGAAAGACTGGATATACAGTATCCAAAAAGTGACATTCTTTCTATTTAAAATAAGTAATGAGGCTAATTCAGTAGAAGCATTACCGAAGCCAAGAGGCAAACCCTTTTCATAGTAAAACCTGTCTTGTCAAGAGTTAAAGCACCAGCTAAATAAGTTGTTAACACTCAACTGGTTTAAGAAACCAGTGGCACATAAGCTTCTGGGTAATTACTTGGGATGATAACTGGCAGAAAGGTGGGAACAAAGCTGGGGGAAGGGGAAACAAATGTGTGTGAAGAATATGAAGTAGAACATAACCTGTGGTGCGAAAGACTGAAGCGGTCTTGTGCCGTCTAGTGGACAGAAGCAGGTTGTTCTTGTGGTAGACAGACTGAAGAGGCCTAAAGGCCTCCCCTTTTTAGAGAGTCATTAAAAGGAAGAGTGACTTGACTACCTTAAGAGGTTGCAGTGTCTTGTCTAAGATTGACTTACAATACATTGTCAGCAGATTATTGAAGTGGTTTGAAGTAATAACGTACTGTGGGACAAAGAGGATTGTTCTCATAGTGCCAACAGTAGAAGTGTGGTTGTTAAGAGAAGCAGCAGCCCAGAGAAAGCATCCAGACATATGCCAAATAAGTCCTAAAGAACTGTATATTATTGACGTTTGGGACTCTTACACCATCTTTTGAACTTTTTTTGTCATTTCATCACCAGTCATTTTTACGAATACATTTTGCCGAAATAAGTCATCAACATTTTGATTTGGGGGTGGGGTCCCCCCAAACCCCTCACTCCACTATTTTTTAACTATTCCGTCACCCCCAACTCCTTACTTGGTTTTTCCCACGCCCCCACAAACTTTTTTGATAAAACATTTTTATTGTATTTTGACATAACCAAAACAGCCACCGAATCGGGGGCCAAGAACAACAAAACAACCAAAAAAGAGGGGACAACAAATTAAAAGCACTCCAGTACAGCATCTTCAGTCACGTGTTTACATAGTATTATAGTATCTCATCGCCATGGGTCGTGGGCTACCCGTCCCACCCACCTTCTGTTCATGTGGAGGCCACCACTGCATCAGTACGTCAAGGCCAAGTTTCTTCCCATTTCCCCCATATCTTGGATGCATTATTCGGGCATCCTCTTGCGCCATAGACTCGGTGGTCCGTCATGGCACACGAGTCCATGTCGAGTATCCATTGTTCCAGTGTCGGAGGGTCAGGCGCTCCCCATTTTTCCGCAATGTTGCTTTTCACTAGGACCATGGCAGTGTTCAATAACAGTTTTCCCCCCCCATTTATTAGATTCATACATGTCTGGTACACCCAATATTAAGACCTTAGGATCTAGTTCAATAGAACAAGTAAGGGCTCTGGACAATTCCGTACAACATGCAGTCCAATAGTCACGGATCCGAGGGCATGTCCAGAGGATATGAGAGAAGGTGCCTTCGTCCTCTCCACCCCCCACAAACTTTTGATGAATTATTTCAGCAAAGTGTACTCTTAAGAAAAAGTCGTAAAAATGACTGCCGATGAAAGAAAGCTATACCCTTTTGAACTGTGGCCATTTGTCTTAAAGAGAATTTACCATCATAACCAGGATTACCATTGGTGCTGTTTTTCTGGAAATTTGAAGGGGATCTTTTCATCCAGGAACAAATAATTGTTACCAGTGGATTTTTGTTTGATGAACTTTGTTTTGACTTTGAACTTGAGTTGGTTCAAAACCTCTCTTTTGCTCAACATTTGGAGTTTGCTTTAAATCCTGGGGAAGGGATCTAACCCAGAACAGGCGAAGGCCATTCAGATTGTGTTAATATTGTTTATTATATTGTATTGATATAGAATTTCCTTTGTATATTTATTGTGAGGACCAGTTTTCCCATCCCAGATGTTCCCTTAGCCTTTAGACCAAGTAGGAAATTCCTCTGTGGAGTAGGGCAAGCACGTTATTTCCTTCATATAATTTCTTTAATAAAAAGCATATTTTGAGAAATCTACAAGAAGTGGTCTGCCTCGCATTACTGACCCCTTCACAACTACTTCTCAATGTGTTAAAAAATAAAATGTAAAAGGCCATGAAAATACAGAGACTGCTGAGTTTTACATATGAACACTTAATTAGCATGCATTCTAAACAGTATCAAATCACTGCCACACCTGTGTATTCTAGAGTAGCATCTAGTGGATCAATCCAGATGGTGATGCTGTTTGCTGGAACCTCCTTTTTGTCTGGGATTATATTTGTTATGTCATCAGGAATAATTCCATCCCATGACAGATGCTCCTGATCATCTGCACCAACCTGTTCTTCTGAATTGATCTATAAATGAAACCCAAAAAAGCGTTAAGTGTACTCTTAATAAAAGGGCATCATGAAAATAGAAGAGCAACTTGACACGAGTAAATATTTTTACACAAATCTAATATATATATATGCAAGACAAAACTAGGAATTATTCAGGAAACGATCACTTTTCTCCGATAAAAGAAAATGCTCACAGTATTTCAATGCAGCGGTGCAGATAAACGCTAAAACCAAATGATGCAACTACAGTGAAATATTACCCACAAACCCCCACCACAGTACTACATATGTCCTGGGAGGAAAAGAGCAAGGCACATACAAGCAGGACTACTTTTCTGTAGAAAAATAATACTGTGGATGGGAGATTTTCAAGTATAGTGTTTTCAGTTTCTTTAGGGCAGAGATGGAGACATTAGAGTATATAAACCCTAAAGGGCCAATTTAACACTTTGTCCGGCCATACAAGGGCCCTGCAGCACATTTGTGCTTCCATTGATTGCACATGCCAGAAGAGGCAGAGCCCACCTCAGATGGACTTGAAGGTGGTGCATAGGTAGGAGACCTGTCTAAAGTCCCCCTGCTGTGGTTTCCAACACTGAAACAGCTACAGATATAAGTGGACCTCTGAAGCACCGCTTTGCCGCTCGCGCTGCTCCTATGGGCTTCGCACTGGAAGTGGATCCTGACTTCAACTGCTTTGTAGCAACTGGTAATTGTACCATCTAGACCACCAATATCATCTAGAGTGGACTTTGAACATTAACAGCTTTCATTATCTTAATATTTCCCTGTGTAGGAAAATGTGGATTTTTTCGTGGACCACTACACGTGGCTCCTCCCCTTTTAGCATTGAGGCATAAAATCCAGCACACGCGCACCTGTCTGAAACACTGCTTTGCCGCAACAAAGAGGCGACCGGTGCTGATAATTGTGAGTTCATAACTGCTTATTGGCAAGTCCATTTTTGGAGGTATTCCAAGAGTGGGGACCTCAAACAAGAGAAAATAAAGTATGCCAGCACGCCTCTATTCCTTAAAGTCATGCCTGAACATCTAAACAAGCCCCAGGTTCCGGCGGCTGCTAAGGGTATTCAAACTCTAAGGAAAACCTTGCAAAAGGCAATTGTTCTAACGTCAGTGACAGCTAATAGGCGCACCGGCAAACATTGTGCCATTGGTCCGGAGTGTACGCCTTTGAAGACTTCACAATCTGCTCAAACAGAACAGCAGATGATTAAATACTCACGGGGCGTGTATTAATAACAAGCCTACGCTGCCCATCGGCGCCACCACCCCAACATTACTAATCTCAATATACAAAGAAGCATTAAAACAGTGATTTCTGATTTGACAATATTAGGAGTAGTTCACGCCCCTCGGCGAGGGACAGTAGTGGATCCAATTGTCTCAGAGGAAGTGCTTGAGGGTTCGAATCTAAGCCAATTGATGTCAGACATCTATTCATGAGTGTGTGTGTGAATTGTCACACGCTACGAACGAGACCTCCTCTGACAGGTGCTCAATGGACTTGGTTCATTCTGTGTCATATGCACAACCAACACTGCGAAGGCATATGCTATCACAAACACGATCACCCCAAAAAGTAAATCAGAGCATGTTGCTGGAGAGAAAGCTTTTCGGTGGTCAATACAACGATCTCAAGTTTAAACTTTTTGAGTCTTAAAATGTTAAAATGACGCAACATTGGCACAAATCCAATTGATTTCAGACTGGATTAAGTGCAACTTAGAACAAGCAATAATGTCCAGCACCGTCTGTCAGACTTGCAAATAACAGGACTATGTCCTCTGCTCTTCCCCGGTTTGATCAAGTAATCAGACCAATAGGAGAGGACCTTAGAAATACATAAGTTGAACAAATAAATGATTCCTGGGTCAGTGTGGACCAAAATGGTTATTTGCAATTAATACAACATACAATAATTTTTATATATTCACTGAAAAGGGATCAAAACCACAAAAACAGTACACGAAAGAACAAATCCAAATTGGTGGAATTAGAGACAACAAAAAATCCAAAAATCCAAAAATATGCGGGCACTTAAAATCGGCATTAAAGAGCCCCACAGAGGCCGTAAAAGTGAAGTTATCAGGCAATGAAAGGACAGCTAAAAATGAAACCCTCAATTATTCATGAGGAACAAAATGGAGAATACTCTAAAACGCATGAACCCCTAAATGACCTTATTGCAGTCATAGAACAAGAAGTCCCAATGCTTCCGGCAAATACAGTGCAATCACATCTAGTAAATTGAGCCACAACAGAAATAAAAATAATCGCGGATCAATCATGATCCTAACCTTGAGGAAAGAGGTATGGAGATCAAAAAAGGCAGTAGATGCATATCTGGCTGAATGTCTTAAAGATCAAACCGTGAATCTGCAGAAAGCTGATGCCGTTGGGGATCTGACAACATCAGAAGGAGTCCAGCGGGGAGTAACGTCACAGAAAACCCCAATGCAGTGGCGCGATGCAACTATGGTTGATCGTCGACCATCCCATAACCCTTGTGGTCAACCACCAACTACAGATAGGCCACCTTCTAATAACAAGGCAACTAGTGTGACCAATAGAGAACCGTTTCGCCGCTCTGCACCTATAAAAAGATAAGACCATATGGCATGCCCACTCACTGATCATGAAATGTCATGCATTCTATCTAAATTCTTGTATTGCAGTCCCTGCATTATAAAAGAAGTCACTTCCCTTGACATAGAACGGGTTGAATTTTTGAGTGAGGTGGATTTATCCATTGTGAGACTCTGGATCCCCTCTGGTGGGGTCCTGAACGCAGTGTGGAGGGCAACGATGGATTCCTTCAGGCTGCATTCCATTATAGCACAAAACCCAGATATCACAAATAGGTCTCATTTAGAGAATAAAAATGAACAGCCTATAATAAAAATTGCACAAATTGTGAACATGCTAGAAATCAGCCATTGCCAATGCAACAACATGGCAAGGCATAACCATCAGTAGAAGAGCCGAAAATAAAATACAATTGGCCAGTTGGAACACTAGCGGTCATACACATTTACAATCATCCAAGGATAACTACATAAACAAATTCGCCATTTTAGCCCTCCAGGAAACCTGGCTCATGACAACACCAATATGGGATGACCACGACAGCATTTTACGACCGGCAAAGCCTTCAATAAGAGGTAGACCAACATCTGACTACTAGTAGCTGTAATAAAAAAGAAATCACTGGTCTGACTAGTCAATCCTGGGCAGCACCAAATCATTTTTTACAATTGGTTAAAATAAATTGCTTTGATCGTAAAATAGCCCTGTTGAATATATACAGGAATCCCACAGCCATAGCAGATGGTAGTTGCTATAAAAACACTAATATCACTGCTAGATACCATTCTAATGACTGCGAACATATCCGCCACAATAATCCTGGGAGATCTTAATTTGGATTGCATTAATTTCGGGCACAAAGCAAGATATTCTGTGCGACTAGATGGACCACGCTTATGTCTGAACTAAATTTTTACATGGGGAAGAGGAAAGCATTATCGATTACATATATCGATAATCATCTATTTGCAGTAGTAGATACATTTGAAATTGTGCACCAATTCCAAAGTGACCATAACATGCTCTCATTGACATGGACCTGGGTTATCGACCCAAATGTCCCGAAAGCACAATAGCAGAAGCCCGACCAAAACACGTTTTTGTTGGTGTGAAGATATTTGCAATTATTGAACAAGAAACTGCTACAGCAACACAGGAGTAGCTCCACCAGGCAATACACAGACATTGTGGATGAATTTTAAGTGGTCGTTGACGACAGCTGGATCCAAAGCATTTCAACATAAACACTGCTTTGATCCTGAGGTAAGGGCAAGAAAAGCAGATTGTTGGAAAGAAAAGAAGATAGTGGAGAGATTTATAGCTCTATAAATCAGCTATACCCAGGTATCACAATTGGATTAGAGGAAGAAGAGCATTGTTGTATCAGTGTGATAATGAAGCCACGCTCAAATCTTTGTACAGCAAGAATTCAGCACAAATCTGGCAACTACTGAAGAATATCGGGGCATAGTCCTGAAACACACAATTCCAACTTCGTGGTGCAAATCAGTGATTGTCCCGATTTTCAAGAAAGGTGATCATTCATCTCCAACCAACTACAGGCCCATAGATTTATTGGATGCACCTGGCAAAGTCTTTGCTCGCTTGGTACTACCAGACTTTAATGCATGTACTGAGGTGTACCATCAACGTGATCCAAATCAGACTAGCTTTGTAGCTGGTATGGGGACTGGAATCAATCTATTATGATTAATGCGATCAAGGTGCAAGCCCAATTGACGAAACAACCAATCTACCTCACATTTGTGGATCTCCATTTGGCATTTGACTCAGTTTCACAAGTCCTTCTCATGTCCAAACTTAAAGCAGGCTGTCCTCCTAACTGGTGTGATCGATTCTCTGCCTTTTGGCCAAGATCAAGTGCAGGGGCTCCCTATGCTGTCTGGCTTGTCCCGTCCAGAGGGACCCTCTTTGCAGCTGAAGCCCCCCCCAGGCTCATGGGCCTGGGGGGGGCTACTGATAAGCTTTCAAGGGCCTTGAAGTGGTCATTTGCACCTTTTCATTCCTACAGGGTACCTTTGGCACCTGGGAAGGGTCCTAGTACAGTCCCTTCCTGGGTTGGCTGGCTTGCCCGACCCCCAGGGCCAGACTTTGCAGCCAAGGCCACCTGTCTGTCATGTGGTGGGCTACAGGACCTCCCAGGTGCTGAGGGCATGAGAGACCCCTGAGAAGGGCAGAGAAGTCTGAAGTATCCAGAAGATTCTAGGAGGATCCAGAAGGTGCCAGAGTCCAGCAGAGTGACAGTTGGGGTGCTGTCCTGGGGCTCTGCTGCCATCCCTTGGAGTCCCACCAGTGGGTTTTGGTAGCACAGGCTCGGAGGCACCTCATACTCATCCACCCCATTGTCTGTGCTCAGTCTGGCTTTGTGGGTGCCCTGTGGTAGGGGCATTGACTTGCCGAGTTGCCCACTTGTGAAATCATATGGAAAAGCCAAAGATGCTGTACTGAGCGCTCTATGAGGCTTAATGAGCAGCAGGGCACTGGGCCTTTGTGAGTAGAGCCCAGTGTCACTGACTTAGTCTTCTATAGTTACACTGTTTACATGGTTTGGAAAAAATGTAGGTTTGTGTTTTAGCTTTGCAAATCCGATGATATTAATGTAGTATTGAGTCAGGGATTTAAGTGAAAAAGTTTCATTTTCACACATAGATACTGTTTTAATTTTACAGTTAAATACACAACTGTTAGGAAGTAAAATTGTCTTTTCTTTTTAAGTGAAATCGACTTGCCTGAAGGTTTTGTTTTTAGTCGGGAAAGGAATTGTATCCTCCCATGTGCTGCTCTGAGAGGTGCGGCGCACAGAGAACTCCTGTGAGTTTCAGGATAGTTATAAACACTGAAGCTACTGTGGCTCATTCCGAGCCTGCTGTTCCGGAAACAACATTTCGGGTAAGCCCGGCACTGTTTCCGGACCGGCATATTACAGGTCTGCATGTCAGAGCCGCTGTGCCCGACAGGTCGGCCCCTGCAGGGCGCAGCGGCAACGGTATGCAGACCGTCTCAGAAGCACCGGCACCGTTAACGGTGCCGGTGCTTCTTTGTTCCCCAATTCCCATAGGACTATGGGAAAGGGGAGTTACAATTTACTGGTGCCCGACTTTCCGGACCGCCGGGATTGAAATCCCCCGGTGTAACCAGCAGGTCAGGCGCCAGTAAATATTTCCAGGTTCATCGGCAAACCACCGGTAGTACGGGCACGGTTTCCGCCGGACCCGTAATGAGGCCCACTGTGTCCCTGTAAAACGTGCACTGCAAGTCGCTGCGCCCATAGATCTAGAGATAGTAAATTGTATTTATTTGTCAGTTCCCTTTTAGCTCGGAGAGCGCCGGGGACACTGTTGCTACTGGTCCCCACTGTCTTAGCAGAGAGGGTGCGGGCGGGAGGGGAGCATGGTTTCAGGTCCAATTGATTAATCTCCAAAAGACAGGTATTGGCATGTATCCCGACAAGATCTACTCGAGGTAAAACGTTGTGGACGATTAACAACGCTCACCTCTACATAGTATCTCATTACATGTATCTGGGGATGATTATACATCAAGAAATGCAAAACAGAAGCCACCTCATGAATCTAGACTGTAAATTAACATCGGCTGCATCACAGACAAAAATTATGCATAAATATGGCAAGTTTTCCCTAAATCCAGCCATGAAGTTATTATACACAGAAAGTTACACTGGTCCTTTTATATGGCATGGATTCGAGAAGTATTTTGCCAAAATCCTTTTTTGATAAACTTGAGGGCAAATACTGAAGACAAGTCTTGAATCTCCCACAGTGCACCCCAGAAGCATGGTTACGCTACGAATTGGCCCTTGTATCGTTGAATGCATTGCATCACTGGCGACTTTGTGCAGGAAATGTCTCATACTCAAATTCAGGTACACTGCTTAGAACATTATCTGATGTGTTTTTCTCCAATCATGAATTTAACAAAGCTTGGACCATGAGCATCTATCGAATTTTGGCTAATGCCAGCATTACCATTGAAGTCCTTGTCTCTAATCCAGATCGTGCTAAATTGAAAATCTATCAAGCAGATTGGATAGAGACGAGAGACTCTGTTTAACCTATAAACATTTTTGCAAAATATCACTTTGGGGAAAAGAATTCTGGATGATGGAATCCTATTTATGCAAATCTCCATCTCCCACTATCAGAGCCTCCATCCTCCGATTCAGATTGAATCTTTGGCCTACTTGTGATTTTTTTTAGACGATCCAAAATTACTGCAAGCCAGTAAAAACATCCGTTGTTTCTGCAGAGAGTCTGGATGCAATGAAACACTAGAACATCTTGTAATTTATTGTATTGGCTTGCCAAAACAATTTGACAAACATAAGTACCTCAGTTCTTTGAAACCACACTTTAAATGGCAGTTACTCTTGTCGAGCCCCTCTATTAGCATCAGAATAGCAACAGTAAACCTTCTTTCAGCATTAGCACTGAATGATTAATTACAAGCGTATACTGTCTTGGAACTGCTTGAGTAATTGTTAATTTTGTTATCTAAATGAAGGGAGAAAAAGTGTTTGACAGCAATCATTAGGAACGATGTTGGTTCAAAATATTGTCGAGATGCAATTGCGGCTATGAACCACAGCTATTGGAATTGGCAATGCTACTCATTCTTGAGTAACATACCTATTGTTGCAAGAGTAAATTCAAAGTAATTGTATTGGATCACATTAATCAATCAATATATGTATTGGCCTTTGAAAGCCACATGAGAACTTCATACACCCAAACTGGGCTGAATGAAGTCTTGTTCTAATGATAATTGTAAGATGTGCCATTATGTCACAGATATGCTAAATGGTTAGTTTCAATAAAAGGTTTCTTAATCTGTTGATACTTCAATTGAAAAGTTGATTAATTCAGCCAATGTAAACAAAAAACAAAAAAAACAAAAAAAAAAATGGACTCCTAGCTGCTGGTTTACCATGTGAGGTTAGGCAAGGAATTATAAGTGCTGGTTGGGGCCACACCGACTTCACATCTACTTTCTGATGCATTTCCAAACCCACAGAGAAAACATGCAGATCTATATTTATTGCATGTGGACCCTAAAGGTTTAATTTACTGCTGTATTGTTCACCATGAGGGACTAGCTGCCTATAGACACATTGAGGTGCACTTTAAGGCAATATGGAGGATACCTAAATGGGGTAAAACAGGTTTTAGGATGCATTGTTAAAAAAAAAAAAAAAAAATTTATATTTACATCCATTGAAAAAACTTTGTTAAACGGACGTTATGGTTCCAAGTAAAACCGCTAAGACTAACACCTAGGACATCAAAGATGACACATCACAAACACATTGTCGGCACGTCACGATAAGATCTCTGCTTGGTGGACAGTTCATAACTGCATTTTCTACTGATTTAGGAACTTCCAACTTCAAAATTTCCCTTGCACAGCTCCAACACCGATTCCTACTCATTATCCATTAATAATCTAGTACACCGTACATACTTTTAGCAAAACTGCTATTTATCTTAAAATGGCATCAGCTAATGCCATCCCCCCTCCCCAAGAGCCACCACCAATGCAATAATCAAGGAGCATGAGAAACAGTGCCCCCTAACTTAGAAATAACACACGCAAAACATTTTTCCTTCTCCACCTATCCCTCCATAGGAGTGTTTGGTTGCTCTTCCCTCATTTCCCTCCCCACCTTTCGTTCTCAGCTCCCCTGCCAAAATAATACATCCAAAAACAACAAACATATTCCTTTAGGAGCCACCTTTCACAGTTAAAAATAGAACTTAAAAAAAAAATAAAGTATAGAATCCATCTACTTTATATTTCTCAGTAAAGTACATAGACTAAATAAGAGTTTCCAACATTTCCATTTGCATTTTGTGTTATGCTAACGGGAATATTGTTGCAGGGACTGGAACAGTGGATACCGGCCCAGCAGGATCAGCCCAAGTGAAGCAAGGGTGGATAACGAGGTCTCTGGACCATTATTCCCCCCCCCCCTTCCAGACCCTGAAATGGGGGATGAAGGCCATTAGCACCCTAGGTTCCCAAAGCGGGAACCCGGGGTGCTAAAATATAGGATTTTTCTTCCAACACCAGGACGCCTGTGGCGTCCCGGTGTAGGAAGGTAAATCCTTTTTCCAGGATGGCCACCATGGAAAGGGAAGGTGAGGGGAGAACCCTATTACCACAAGCACATTTTTCCCTTTCAAATCTATCCTAATTTCAAATAACTTTACCACAAAGCCAGTCCCAGGTGGACATGGCCACTTCAATCCTATGTTTTGTTCTTTGTGGTCATGGCCAGTAGCCAGATTGTCCGGACCATGACCCGGACAATCTGGCCATTGCCCATGGCCACAGGCTACCCCTCAGTCACTAAAGGTATACCGCAATTTTTTCTTAACTACATTATTGTCAAATAATAAAACACTGGCATATTTGCAAATCCATGCTTGTAGGTCCCTGCCAATGCTCCTTACGCAATTTTGCTGGAAATCTACCCATGTTTTATTTTTCCAAAAGGGTCAAATGTATGCACATACAATCGTCTTATATCTAGCCCCCACTTGACAAAATCCATTCAGACTTTACAAAAACATCTAGATCTATAATCTTTTTGCAAACCTTTGTGTAGATTTGTCAAATGGCACCACATTTATAAGTCTTGGGACCCCCTCCCCCTCTCTAATTTTGCCCCCTCATGAGAGAATCCCACCAGGAATATACATGCAGTTCCATTAAGTGGCGCCAAAGTTATAAGCCATCCAAGAACTGCATTTCACCAACCCTGTAATGCTAAGGTGTTTACAAACTTTCACAGGACTATTCGCGAACATCCAAACTGTTCGCAGACTTTCGCAGCAAAAAAAAAAAACCTTTTTTTTGTTTCTTGCAACCATATCCCATCCCCTCCTCATCACCCCTCACCTCCCAGAGATTATTTGATAAGTTTGACAAGTGGAATGCTGCGTTTTTTCATATTTTTTACCACGATGTCCGCGGACATCGGCCGCTTTCCGCGAACCCAAGATGGCAGGCGTTTCCAAACATCTGACGCACTTCACGCTCCTCACCATCCAAACAGCGAACAAGTTGCATGTCTGCGGACATGACGCAAGCCGATTAACCAATCAGGACACTGTCCGCAGAGCGAACAGGGAAGTGTCCGCAGACCGGACATCACTTATTTTTTGTGACCTACTTTTTGGTCTTTTTAAAAAAGAAAACATTTTCAAAAAAACTACTGGACGGATTTTCACCAAATTTACAAAGGAACGCTTTTGGGACCAAGTCGCTGCTCCTGCCGCAAATTTGGTGAAAATCCATCCAGCGGTTTGGGCTGTAGGCGTGAGCAAAGTTCTCCCCATTCAGTCTATGGAAAAAAAAAAAAATTTGGGACCCCCCTATAACTTTGGCCCCCCCTGGACCAAACCTCACCAAACTTTGCACAAAATTTTTTAGAGTGGGCTATATACTTTTGCAAAGTTTGGTGTGGATTCGTCCAGGGAGAGCAAAGTTATAAGCCGCCCAAAACGTGCTCTTCCTATGGGATTAGCAACTTAACCATAACTACACGGCCACTACCGTGGCCATGTAATATAGATCAGGGTTGGTACATACGTATGCATGTTACTTAAAAAGCACAAAACTAGCTGGGAATTGAGTGGTGTACATCAGTGATGACATCTAGGTAATTACAATTAAGAATGCAGGGAGCAAAGGCACCGAGATGGATAGGGTGACCAAGGAAAAGGGGGCGCTCCATAGGTTGAATTAGGGTGGAGTGAAGCAATCAGCAAGATGTTCTTTGAATATTAGGGTCTTCCAGTATGGCGACAGTGAGAGTAGGAGGGAAAGGACTGTGTACCCTCCCCCCCCCCAGAACCCCTTGCAGCTCTTGGTTTCCAGCCTAGGGATGATGTGGCTTCTGGCAGTCCGCCTGCCTACAAACATGGAGTGTCTCGGCCAGGTAGAGTGGCCTTTTGGTTGCGACCACTTTGTAGGTTATGCAAGCCATCTTGAACATGAAGCATGCTTGAAGTAGTTGCTAGTGCAACCCCTTGAGGAGTTGGTGATGAAGCTCAATTTTCTTATTCCTGCAATGAGGCATGCTTCAGAGTGTTGAATGGCTTTCGGAAGGGTCAAGTGGTAGACAACCAAGCCTTGGACAAATCTCCTTAAACTCGGAGGGGTGGAATTACTTACTTTGAGGAGGAATGCAAGCTAGTACCATGCTAGCTAGTTCTTCCTGTTTTTTTTTTTTTTAAAAAGAGTTCACAGTTTACAGTAAAGCAGAGAGATTTTGCACTGGGTGACATTTGGGTGTATGTGCGCGCGCGAGTCAGTCAAGCTTCAGGTCAGTGCGTCAATCCTGGATTTATGCTTGCTTGGTGAGGTTTCCTATAGGAAACAATTTGCCAGGTTGAGCTATAGGTAGGCAGTTGACATCCAGGCTTGCATGAGAAACAGAGAGCTAGAGTCCTTGGATGTCAATGATGAAATGTATATTTAGGTAAAGCTGTGCCTTATCTGTTTGAGTCAGGTTAGGCAAGATTTCTCTTTCTGAAACATTCCCTCCCATAGTGTCCTAGGGAATCCCAAACGTGTGGCTCTGTTTTTATCCTGTTGGCACTAGTTGAAGGGCAGTAAAGACTTCTACGTCACTCCCATTGCCTTTTGCTCATTGTTATGGGGAAACTGATCAGTCCATCAGACCATCTTGGTTTCACCTTCTTAAATTCTTGTACTTAACACTGCACACAGCACCCTACAGTGTAATGGGGATACTTTTGTATCACACTACCTTTTTACACTTGGGATTTTCAGTTACTTTTATAAATACCTAAAAAGACAGCTGGTGGCAGCAGAGCCATTGTTACCATTTTTTGCATTACTAAACGTGGCTGGCACCCTAAAATGGCCATGCCACAAGATGTGTGCTTGACCCTCTAGTCATATTGTTGATTTGCCTTCTTCCTGCCTTTCCACATCAGGAAATCCTTTATAAAAAGGTCATGCACAAAGCTGTTGCTTTCGCTGGCTAGTGATGCCTTGTGTGTGGCTCAGGAATGGGTGTGGGACTGTCTAGTACCACTCCACATCCTTGGTGCAAAAAGTCTGGGTGTGGGAAAATGTGAAACCTGACTGGACAAAAACTGGCTGTTTGAATGGTGCAGAACCTTACCATGGGTGGGCGTGGACTTGCTTCCTGCTCATATTTTGGATAAGAGCACAACCTCTGAAGCCATTTCTTCAGATCATTGCTGAGCCAGAAATCCCTCAAAGAAGAGCAGCCTGCTGAACATCAAAAGACTACTCCTGAAATGGCCCGATATCCCTTCCAGTAGCCAGCTAGGTAAAGCCCCGCTCCTCTACCTGATCTCTGAAGATCCCAAGTAGTGCTTCATCCCTTGGACTGGTGGGACTAACTAGTATCGGTGCCTTCTCAGGGATCCTGCCCTGCTGAGCCTTCGGAAATGTCCCTGGACTTCACAGTGGACTGACCAGCTCTCTCGTGGCCTCTCGTGCCAGAAGCGTTACTGTTCAAGTTCGAACTTCGGTAGTAGCCAGGCACAAGTCACCTTCTCCCTGAATTTCAGCATCCCAGCAACAAGGGATCCTGCCTTCGAGCAGTTTATGGGACCGCGACTGGAAGGACGCCAGTCATCACATGCGTGCAGAGACAGTCTCTGGAACTTGCCTTCTTCCAACCTGTGAAGTGTTGTGAAGAGGCCTGCATCAGAGGATCTTGCATTTCATCGACAGAGGTTGCATCTTGCAGCCAAATCCTCAAATCCACAACCTCTGTGCCTCTCTCACCAGAACCAACAGGGAAATATCAAGCCCCCAGCAACCCCCAGAGAATCCACAAATACATCCTGGAAAATCAGGATCACAGAGGTAAGTAAACAGTGTAGGTGTCCCCGTCCTGCCCAGTCTTCAATAGGATATGGGGGGGAGGGGGGGGGGGGGGGAGGGGGGGAGTCATTTTGTCTCCTTATTCCATTCCACTCGCCTTTTGGTCGTCAAACCTCGGTCGAGTATCCTGCCCCCCCGGGTTAGCAATAGAAGAAAAAAGAACGATGGCTGGAGGGGAGGTGAATACCATGGTTGGTTCTATGACAAGCTTCTGGATTCTGGAGACCATACTGGTCTCAGTAGCATCTCTGGTTTTCCTAATGGCATGGTTCCCAAACAGGATGAAGTTTCTGGGGAAGAGGTTAGTTGTGTTAATGCATGCCGTTGTGGCGAGATCGAATTTCATTGAGAAAGGCCTTTTTCATTTTGGATTGTCAGTAGATCAGGTGAAAGGCAGGTAATGGAGCGGGAAGTGTCAAGCGAGGACGCACATGGATTCAGGTGAGGTGTGCTCCTGGTGAATTTATGTCCTTTAGGTCGTGTGGATAATAGTAAGCCCTTGGCCAGGTTTCACTTGGCTGTCCTTGTGTTGGATGCTATAGCCTCTCAGGATAAGGGAATTCAGGATGCATGTGGAGACAGGGAATAGCCATGCTTTGGACAAAGTACTTTGCAAGAGAGGAGGCCACCGAAGGCAAGAAGAATGTCAAGGCCTTCCTTCACTCTGAATTCTTAGATTTAGTGGCCTTTCCACTCCATCCCCACGCACCTTTCGTCCTACCACCAATCATTTTTCTTTGGGGCCTCAAGCATGGAAGCACTCTCATAATGCAGGCAACCTCTCATTCTCAAAGGCACCCATCGTGCTCACCCTCAGACTCCCGCTATCACTCTGATGTGCTTGTACCCAGTCTGCTGCCCCTCCTCCAACCTATCTCAGAAGCTGTTGTGCATAGCCCCAGGACCACCCCAGCCCATTTTCAATAAGGTTTGTTGATTTATATAGCATTTACTGTGGATACCTTCAGCTTCTAAGCACAACTGGTGTCCCTTTTTGTGTGTATCCGAGGCCCACACCCTTTCCCCTTGTGTCCGCCAAAGTATTTTCTTGTGCACCATTCCTAGGTCCTTAGCCCGGCTTTGTGCCCCGTCCCCAGGCCTAGTCTTCAGCACAACTCTCCAAGCACTGTCTTAATGAAAATATTAGTTTGGTGATTTATAGAATGTCTTTTGCTGGATTCAACCAGTTTTTAAGCATGTAATTGGTGTCACTTACTTGTGTGCCCCTTGAATCTGCTTCAGGTGCCACACCAGAAGAAAGAATGCAAAATTATTACTTTATGCATTAAAAAAACAAATTCACTAAAATGCAGTAGAAACATTTTCACATTCCTGCTGTACTATCCTGCAGAAACCTACCAGTATTGCAGCAACCCCTTCAGTTGAAGGCTCTGTAGAAGACCACTGCAGAGGTCGTGCATGCAGTGCCCTGAGCAGCCTTGCTCCCCTCTGCTTGGCACTTGGGGGAGGGAAACCAATGTGGTAATGTTTCACCAAAATAAAAAAAATAATCACAAGTACCTCTGTGCTTTAGATGAACCAGCACATGGAAAAAGGCATGCTGGATAGCCAGTGAAACTAGCCCGTCCCTTCAGGTTGAGGGCTTGGAGGATTTGGGCCATCTTGAACCTGTCCTTGCGCAGAGCCAGTATCAGACGGAGGCCTCCATCCTTCTTCCATATGAGAATATAGACCATTTATCAGCCCCTGGTATCTTTGCGAGCAGGGCACCTGTCCTATAGCATCTTTTGGCAGAAGCGAACAGACCTCATCCAACAGGCAAGGGTCCGGAGACAAACATGGGCTGGAAGGATGTTGACCTGGAGTTTGTTAGGTAAGATTTTCCTATCAATGATAAATCTTCCAGACCTGCGTCAACCCCAGAACTTTTTGCTTTAGTGGCAGATCATTTTTCCCCTATACCTTTTTCCAGACTAACAGAATCTTTTTATGGGTGTCAATTTTAAGAATCTATGCCGAAAATGTTATCCCCGACAACTTTTGGCACATATGGTCTATTGTTGCCGGGTTGCCCTTGAGGCTCCCCTTTTATCATTCTATGGCTAACCTTGCGAGAACTACAGTTCAAGGGTAGAAAGGATCTTCACCTCCCCGATTTTGTTATGTGAAACCAGCACACCCCACCTTATGGGGAGGGCTAGGGAGATCAAATGTATCCCCTCTCCTTTTAACGGTTTCATTTCTGTTACAGGTACAAGCTTGCCTTTAATAGCTGGTGTCCAGGAACCTTAACTAATTCGGTGGACCTTTGTCGCAGGCTGTTTCAACAGCTCCGGTAAAAGCAGCCATGGGTGGTCATTTTACCAAAATGGCCCTCAGTCTTTGATTCTTTTGCCATTTCAGTGTTCTTTATTCTTTCTTGATCCTTCCCCTGACCTCCAGGGCGGGAAAATCGTTTAGATCAATTTTATCTTTGGCGGGAGACCTCAGTCAAGCCAGGCCTAGGCTCCAGAGTGTCTGAAGGCAGGAAGCGAGGTAGGAGTCCAAAGCTCTGCAGCCCTGTCTCTTCCAGTCTGACTGTGAGAATCCAATTCAAACTGGGAAGCTGGCTGCCCTGAAAGGACTGCCAACCCTCCAAGTTTGAATGTTGCATGGCCGTTTGATTGGCTGGGTTCCAGATCCAATTCTCAAAGCTCAAGGTAGTCGACCACTGGAACCAAATCCAAAAGAGGGAGACTAAGAAAATGTGGTTAAGACGATTTCCAGTGACCAGAGGGCCTGCTGTGTAACTGAAGCCTGCTGCATCCCTTCCATCCAATAAACCTGGGGCCTCCAAAAACGACTACCCCAACCCAAAGCCTGGTGAGACCCCACTAGACTCGAGAAGAACTGCATTTTGAGACATGTCGTGCTGCGATCTTGCGGGCTGCAATACCCACAATACCCTGGAACCTCGAGCCATTGTACTGTGCACAATCTTCTGAATTACAAAACTTGGTGAAACTTTGTGGGCATCTTGCTGGACCTCCAGTGACATGAAAAGAGTCTAAAAAGTCCCCTCGCCAGAGTGCTGCACCTTGCAAACGACCAGCAATATTCAGTCTTCTGGCTCCTGAACTGCATCCAGCCGCGAGAAAATCTTGCCTAGAGCCTTCCCCATGATCCTTGCTGCAAAGTCCTTCCAGTGTCCTGTCGTCGGTCTTCATGATTAAGGGCATTCAACAACCAGGTTTTTGGCTGCAGATCCTGAAGTCTGCTTGCTGCAAACTCTTCTTCTGTGCTGAAGTACTGTCTTGGCTTGGGTATTACTTACCTTAAGTCTCTTGTGAATCCTGTGTAGCTTCGGGGTGTTTCCTGCGATTGGGAGTCTTCTTGTCCATTTCACCCAGGCCACAGCTGGGATTCTCATAGGGTGTCTTCTCTGAAGTCCCTGGACCCTCAACTAACTTTGAAAGTGGAATACTTACTTGTTTGACCAATCTTCCTCATGAACTCCGACTGCCTGCAACTGAGCCCTACATTACCCTGCATACAGCTGGCTCCTAGACCACTATGGTCCCTCTTCTGCCTCTGAGAGAACTCATGCCATAGGATAGGGAAGGGGAGATGAAAAAAAAAAAAAAAGTTCGAGTGAACAGTTACAAAAGCTCTTACTTCCCTTGAAAGTGTTCTGCCATTCCGAAAAGTATATGTTAAGTCTTGCTTTCCTTAGAAACTTTCGCAAGTCTAAAAGTAGATGTCAGCGAGGGGCGTGGCTATGAGGCCATGTAAGAGGACGTGCATCTCAGTGCACTCCTGCTGATCTGTGATGATTTTGCCCAAAAACTGCGTCCCAAGCTGAAGAAACACTCCACTCTTGACAGAGGGAGTACATGAAGACTGGCAGCACGCCATGAGCAAAGAACTGGAGTGAGAAACCACCCGCCCGGGGAGCCGCGCACTAAATAGGATCCGCTGAAGTCTGCTGCCTTCTGAATCAAAATGGCACGGGGCCAGAGACAAAGATGGCCCCAGCAGATAAAACGATGGAGCCGGATCTGCAAGACCAGAGCCCACGTACATAACCAGGAGAGCCCACTGACACGATCCGGAGAGCCAGTGCTGCTTATCTACAGCTGGGAGCTTGTGCAATGACAGAACTCCAAGCACCGTGAGGCGGCGGGCTGGGAGACACGCCTCGGAACGAGGGAGCCAGCTGGATGAAAAGACAGGAGGGGGCTCGCCGGATAGACAAATAAATGCAGTGCTGGTGGGGGCGGCTTTGCGCGGGGGCCGGAATCTAGTGGGTGCTGAGGGGAAGGAGAGACGAGCCATGCCCGAACGCCGAACACCATAAGGGAACGAACGTTCCAACCTGAACACAGTCTGAGAAACTGACGGATACAGTTGCCGGCCAAATGATGAAGTTTGGGGAAGCCCACTCACACGCAGCGCAGTAAATCCGAAGTCCAAAATGTGCAGATCAGACGATTGAGCGCTCCAGAAGGAAACTGACAAATGGCACTGAACGCCGGAAAACACTAAGTTGGATCAGCAAACGGCTGGACACCCCGTACTGAATTGTATGCAAAGAACGAGCGGCCCTGTGAGCAATTTAACCTGGGCCTGTGCTACCTGCCTGACTGGGCCAGCACAGGTGAATGCACAGGCTGGTGCATGCAGGCTGACCACCCCCCCCTCCGGGAGAATCCTTGGGGTTGGAGGGGGGTGGGGGGGGGGGAATGACTGGTGGCAGCGCACACAGGGTAAAGAAGGACGCACACAAAGGGCACAGCAGCCCATGAAGCCAGGACACAAAGGAAAGGCTGCATTGGAACTGGTCCCCTGCCCCTCTGCCAGAGAAGCAGCCCAAGCGTGAGAGGACCCAGCAGAAAGCGTCAGAGGGGAGGGAAGGCCAGAAAGATTGCACAAGGTGCTGGGTGGACTCAACATAGCCACAAAGAATAGGGCCTAAGAGAATTACCCCGGATCGAGGCAGGGCAACTAATGTGACAACGAACATTTGAACAGGCACCCTGCACCCGGCAGACCCTGGCGATAGCCCCTGCCTTGTGAACCGAGATCGGAAGGAAAGGCAGAGAGACCAGCCCTGGTAGCAAGGAGCAGATATCGAGAGAAAACAAGATGACGTCCAAGTTACCCAAAACTAAAAGGGAAGCAAGCGACAATGGAAGACTCTGCAAAAACGCCCCAACCATCCGATGGAACCAGGAATAAGGAAAGGAACCCGCAAATGGGTGCCGAACCAGTGCGAAATGACCAACAAATTCCTGATGCGACTGCGGACATGAAAAAAGAATCACATGGGAAACTAAACTAGAGGCAGCTGTGAATGAAATCAGAGCATCTTTGGACCTCAAAATAGGGCCGGTACAAGAGGATGTCAACCTAAAGACGTGAGGAAAAAGGCAGAGCACACAGGCGAACTTGAGAAGGCATCAACGTCAAACACAGCGGACTGTAATTCGCGCACATCGGAGATCCACATTCTATAACAAGTGTGTAACTTGGAAAATAGAGCACAGGAAGCGGAAGGACGGGCCCAAAGAAACAACGTACGCATCGTGGGCCTCCCTGAAGGAGAAGGACCCAACCCCACGGACTATATCGAAACCATGCTAATGCAGGAAATCGAAGGTGGCGCGCTCACTCAGGTATTTGCGGTGGAGCGAGCACATAGGGCACTGACGAGGAAACCCCCACCAGGAGCCCCTCCGAGGCTGCTAATAGCCAAAATCCTGAACTATCGGGATAGGCAGAAGATCCTGGAGTTCTTCAGAAAAGGGAGGCACAATACACAGGGCGTCCGCTCCTATTACAGCTAGGGATGTCACGATATGATTTTTTGATGGTATGATAACCTTCATTTGAAATGGCGGTATACCGCGGTTATTGTGGTATAGTGCACACGTGTGTAAGCATGGTCTTAAATATTATTTTGCCAGGAAAAGTCACATTTTCAACAAGACACAATACACAAACAAGAAAACATCACCAAGAAGTTGTCTTAGTTCTTCTTACAAACATTTATTTTAGTTATAACTCAACGATTTAAACGACTGCCTCCCCCACCACTGAGGGCAATAAAGCCACATGAACATGTAAATCCCTTTAGCATCATGTTAAGCCAGAATTATATTGTGGCTTTAACTTTTACATCTAGAATGGTAAACTAGAAGTCCCAGAATGCAAAATAAAGTCGACCTGAAAAATCTATTGAAACCCCCTGTACTTCAGTGATTTTAAGAGATGTAATAAAAGAAGTTGTGTAATAAACAAACGGATATGCCGATTCTTTGCAACAAACCTCCTGCTATTTGGTGGAGGTATAGGATCATATGAGGATAGGTTTTTAATGATAAACATATGACAAACCCACACGTAACTCGCTCACAAAGAACTTTTGTAGGACAGACTCATTTGGATAGTGGCATAGTGCTGCACCAAGCCTACCTTCCAGCCACAATGTTAAATCATGGCGGTTGGTAAGCCTGCAAGTGTCTTGGACCCTTGCACAAGTTAACACAGGGCAACAGTGCCCAATCACGGCGGGCAGATTTGCTGGGAAGGAGCTGGGGGTTGGGTTGGGAATGAGTCTGCAAGTACTAGAAGCGCGTTTGCGCAACAACAAAAAAAGAAATCTATACCTTTTGCCAAAGTAGCAAAACGTGCTTGTCGGGATGGGGGCCTGGGGCATAGTGCTGCACCAAACTTAACTTCCAGCCACTATGTTAAATCATGGCGGTTGGTAAGCAAGCCTGCAAGGGTCTTGGACCCTTGCACAAGTTAACACATGGCAACGGTGCCCAATCACAGAGTGGGGCTGGGGAAGGACGCGGGTGGATTGCAGGGACTGGAAAGGAGCTGGGGGTTGGGGTGGCAGTGGAGTCTGCAAGCGCTAGAAGCGCATTTGCAACAAGAACAAAAAACACCATTTTGCCAAGTAGAAAATGTCTGGCAGATGGACAGTGCTGCACCAAATCTACCTTACGGCTACCTTATTTTTTTGTATCTAGTCTGTAAATGGGTACTTTGTGTTGCTCACTTTAACTATCACAGATTTCCAAGGTGCACTGCTTTGCGAGCGCTTTGAGTTGGAATTGAAAGTGGAAACGTTCCACCATGCATATGAAAGGCTCTGACTGCCACTGATTAGAAATTAGTTTGCAATTGCCCATTTTAACAGTGTGCTTATATCTGTGCATTTGCCATTTTCAGTCCACCAAACCGTTTCTAAATGTCACAAGCAAGTGCAACCTGAACTTTAAAAAACGAATAATCCAGAAGCTCACATTACCACAATCACCTCCCCCCCACCCCTCCCCGAACACACAGACTTAAACGGTATGTCTTTTTAACACCACTCCCAAAGCCCCAGAGAAAGCGATTTCCTCACACACAACCCACCCGCCTCTATAACAGCATATAATCCTAGCTGACCCCCCCCCCCCACCACCCCCTGACTCTTCCACCACACAAGCTAAATTTGCACAGAGTGAATTTAAACGAGGGCATTTGCGGTTTGAAAACAAATGGCAAGTTGAAGGTCCTGACTGCAGTATTTGAAGCTCCCCAGCCACGGACACACTTGTAATTATACACACAAGAGGGAACGCGTTAAGCTTCCTACTCCAAATAGTGGCACTACAGTAAAAACAATCAATGTTCCAAACTTTAACACACAGAAGCCTGCACTGTTTTCATCCCGACAAAGTGCATCATGAGCACACTAATTGCAAAAGGAAAATACTCGGCGGCATGTGCTTGATGTATTTGCTTCAGAGAAGGGGGAAGCCTCAAGGGCCACTTTCTTGTAAACAGGGCGGGTGTAATAAATCACACTTTCGAATCCAGCCCAGCGCTGCAGTTAAGAAAAAAAAAAAAGAAAACGTACCTTTTCTTTTTGTCCTTGTGCTGTGCCGTTTCCGAATCCACACACGGGGAAGGTGGCAACGTTGGAGCCAGCCAACACCCACCTGTAGAAGCTGTGATTTTTAAAATAAAATGAGGGGTTTTATGGAGACTGAACAGAGCTTACTGTCTCCCAGAGTCACACGTGCGTTGGGACTCGGGAATGTTCTCCAAGCGGCCTGGGCCCGTGAAAACTCCACCTTCTCCTGTCCCAGGCTCGTTGAGCACAGAAAGAAGCCAGCCCAGCGCCAGCCTAGCGCCAGCCCTGCTTGCTTGCAATTGGCAATTGCATTCAGTGAAGTGCACAGTACACGTGCAAAACAAAATCATAATTTGAAACGATTTACCGGTACAAACAAAGTAACGGTTATTTAAGTAAAATGAAATTGACCACGGTGTTGATAACGGTATACCGTTACAACCCTAATTACAGCATACCCAGACTACACACTGCAAGTGCAGAGGAAGAGAATAAACTATGGAACAGTGAAGAGGCTGCGAGAGGCAGGCTTCAAGTACATGTTGAAGCGGAAAGTGTTCCATAGGAATATGGCCCTGTTTTTTGACACTACGGAGGACGCTACGGGGTGGCTGGATGCGCAGAACTGCCCCTCCGGGACGGACACGCAGAAGGAAGATGGCACAGAGAAGTGACACGGTGGCCCTGGAGGAGGTGCAGTAGAACCATGAGATTGGGACTAGAATATTGCATAGCGCACTAGACTAGGAATGGTTGGATTATGAATGACAAACTTTGAGTGTAACAGATTGAAGCAAATGTGCAGGAAAAGCTGGGATCACACACTCATACCCCTGTAGTTAGGATAGATAGGCTACCGATAGCTTGTTAGCTTCCTGCCGAGTCACCTAGACGGCACTAAGTGCGGGATTGTGAGATCCAAGGATGGAGCTGGCAACAGTTGGGGACGGGAGGGGAGTTGTGGTGTTAGATGTTCAGGGTAGTTTAGAAGGGGGAAACTTGAAGTGCAATTAGTTAGGGTTGTAGAGGTAGTTAGGGGACGAGCTTGCATCCAAGCGCTGCTGAACATGACCCTCGCTAAGTGCACTTGGAGGGAGGCAAGTGGGACGGAACATGAGACCTTAGAATAGTAACCTGGAACGTCAGGACTCAATAGTTATTTGAAGAGGAATAAGGTAATGATGTACCCGAGGAGGTAAAAAGTGGACATAGCCCTAAGCCCTATTGCAGGAAACCCAACTTCCTAAAGAGAAACAAGAGGTGGTAAAGAAAAAGTGGAGCGGGACCACCATGGGATCAACGTACTCGGCATACGCCAGGGGAGTAATCATCTGGGTGGCGCTGCATGTTCGCTTCCAGATGCTACAGGCCACGATGGAGCTGGATGGGAGGATGGTAGCGATTCGGGGGCTGCTCGAGAACAGAGAACTGTGTATCATCAATACATATGCCCCTAACCATGACACAATGGCCTACTTTAAGACACTATACAGCAAGAATAGCCCCCACATGGGAGGCGCGGTTATATGGGGAGGGGGACTTCAATGGTACGCTGAACCCCAATTTAGACAGATCAGACATGAAACTAAATAAGCCCACCCCCACAACGAAATCGCTAAAAGCCCTGCTGAGAGATTTTGGGCTGCAAGAAATATGGAGGCAACACCCCCCCCGAATGATAGGCACTACTCTCACTATACTGACGCACATAACTTGTACACAAGACTAGATTATATGTTCGCCACTCCAGAACTGGTTGGGGAAATGATGGGCTCAGATTATAAGGAGAGAATATTATCCGATCACTCCCCCCTGGTCCTGACGTGGCAACATCAGGCCCTCCCCCCCCCCAGATTGAGGATCCCAACATGGAGGCTCAGAGCCGAGGCACTGAAGGATACTGTTTTCCGAGAGGACCTAAGGGAGGAGATAATTGGGTATTTTGAAAAAACACCGGAAGCATGGAGTCAGAGGGCACTCTATGGGACACCTTCAAGGTGGGCGGCCATATCCAAATCCAGAGGGCTCCAAGGGGGCATAGTGCGAGAGCTACAAGAGGCAAAACAGAAACTAGAAGCAATAATGAAAGAGGAGGAACCTCACAGGAGGACACCGAACGTGCAAACCAATTACAACAGACATGTGCTGAGCTCTGGGAGAGGTTATGCAACCTGAATTATAAAAAATGATATTGAAAGAGACACAGTGAAACCAGGTAGGCTGCTCACATGGTTATACAAGAACGAGACAAAACGATCAGCATTCAGAGAGTAACGGGAGAGGCGGGCCAAATATGCAATACCCAGGAGAGCGTGAACAAGGGATTCCTTAGATTCTATAAACACCTCTATGAAGACACAGGAGCGATGGTAGAGCAGGAGACTAAGGAGACGCTGGAAGACAAAGGACTACCTAAATTGAGTGTGGAAGACAGGGAGAACCTAGACGCCCCAATCACAATACAGGAATTAGAGAGTGGTAATACATCTGCCCACGAGCAAGGCCCCATGGGACAGACGGGCTCCCCAGTGAATTCTACAAAACGTACAGACAAGAAGTACTCCCTCCCCCCCACTACTAGCAATGTTAAACAAGGCCTTCGAGAAAGGGAGCCTGCCGGAATCCCTGAGGGAGGCAGTAATTATTCCACCCTGAAACATGAAAAGCCAGCACAGACTGTGGTACGTACAGACCGCTATCCATGCTAAACCAGGACAGCAGAATTCTCACGCCGGTTCTGGCAAATAGACTTAAGCGGGTAATAAATAAACATATACACCCCAATCCAACTGGATATGTCCCAGGTAGGAGCATATCCCGACAACCACAGGAGGCTCCACCACATTATAGAACAGGCAGAGGGCGACCCAAGCGAAACAGCAATAGTTCGCTAAATGCAGTGAAGGCCTTCGACTCTAAGATGGCCTTGGCTGATGGCGGTCTTAAAAGAACATGGGATGGGACCAGGGTACCTGCGCTCGGGGAAAATGGTGTATAGCTCCCCAACAGCCAAGGTAAAAACGGGGGCGATAATCTCAGATAAATGGCAATTTAGCAAAGGCCTGAGACAGGGCTGTCCATGGTCTCCCATGCTGTACATCCTTGCTCTAGAACCACTAGAAATCTGCCTGAGACAGCAGTATGGAGAAATAGGGATACAAACCGGGGGGTGGGAGGGAACCACACTTGACATTGTATGCAGATGATATGCTGTTATACTTGAGGTACCCAGAGGAAAACTTACATCTTGGAAGTGATGGAGCGCTACGCGACTCTCGAGCATAGAGGTGAGCCCCAAAAAATCATTCATGTCCCCCTTGGGGAGGTACAGAGGAGCCCAGTAGGAGTACTTACCTGTCTTGCAGACACCCTGGCAGACTAGAACATTCAGATACCTGGGAATCAACATATATCACTCTACTGCAGACGAGCATACGCGTAACACGGAAAGGGCAGTAGAAGGCATTAAGAACAGCATTGGGTTCTGGGCAAAGCTCCCTCTGGCTGTGGTGGGAAGGGCGGGCTTGCTCAAGATGGAGGTCCTGCCTAGGCTACTACACTTTCATAAATATCCCACACATGTTGCCCAAACGATTCTTTACTAAACTTCAGAGTCTATGCAGAGGTTTGTGGCATAACTCCAGAAACGGGGTGGAAATTACAGAATATATATGACAGACCGGGCATAAACCTGCCGAACTTTGAAATATACCTCTTGGCAGGGCAGTTACAATTTGTCGCTAGGTGGTTGTCCTAAGAGGAGCCAGCAGAATCCAGATTGTTGAGAATCGAATGCGACCCTTACTTCCTAAAAGAACTGATATGGCTTCCCAAACCAGAGATGCACGAGCGATCGAGATTGCTGGAATTGGGCTAGAAGACATGACGCAAAGCGTGTCGAGCTATAGGAAACCCGACCCCATGCTCCCCGCAGGCACCATTAGTGGCGCTAAGCGGGGCGGATGAGCAACTGAGGAAAGGGATCCGTAAACACTGGGAGCCGCTAGGCCTAGCGACCCTGGGAGACATATGGCAAGAAGGGAAGGCACTGGACTTCCAAACGATAGTGGATGAAACTGGGGTACATACGGGGCAATATATCACACATACCAGAATAGTCAAACGGGTAAAGGAAACGTGGTCCAAAACAGCACTAGCAGAACAACCTGACACAGCCCTAGAGACGATGTATGATATCTCGGAGGGAGGGCATGAAGTATCCCGGATTTATGAACTGGTGATGTCCAGAGTGGGCAAGGAGCTGCTTCAACTGAGACGGGACTGGGAGGAGGAAGTGGGAAAATCCATGCAAGACGGAAAGTGGGAAAGAGCACAGAGATACCATAAAAAGGTATCCAGAAATGCGAGGCTGCAGCAGATTCAGTTATATGTTACCCACAGGGCTTATATGACCTCCTCTCCCACAAAGATAACCAAATTTGGGAGTACAGTAGCACAAAAATGCCCCAAGTGCAGGGAGGTGGATGCCGGGATGATCCATATGTTCTGGACGTGTGGTGGGGAAACTCAGGGATGAAATCAAGCTAAGACTATCTGAGAAGGGAATCAAGCTAGATGTGGAATCTGTGTGGGCATGCATGATTGGGGGATTCACCAGACCACACAACCTAAACACGTATGCAAACTTCAGGACTTGGCCTATATTCTGGCCAAAAGGAGGATAGCTATGAGCTGGAAAGCAGCCCATAGACCTAGATTAGAGGTATGGTGGAACAATCTGTTGAAATGGGCAGATGCTGAGACAGTAGTATGGTAGGAGGCAGCCAACAATCGGGGGAGGAGGGGGGGATGATGAAGTGGGACCTCTGATAGCATGGAGACAAATGGTGGCCACATTGTCGGGATCCTCCCATGTCAATTCCAGTGAATGTGACACGTCCGAGAATGGAGAAGGGGACCAACCGCCAAAGGAGGGAAGTCCACAGAACTGAAGGGAAAGCTAGAGTTAAAAGAGGGGGTGGGGGGGGGGGGAAGACAAACAAATAACACGTGAATGCATGCCAAGAAGCTTGTAACTGAAAATGAAGGTGTGACGGCTAAGTTTTATTTGTTGTAAAAACCAATAAAAACGGTTTACATTTTTTTTTTAATTTAAACAAAACAACAAAAAAAAAAAGTAGATGTCAGCTTAAGTTACTCACCTGTGAATTGGTTGTGTCTGGTGCCCAAAAGTTATGCTGTTATTCCACTTTACTATTCCCGTTAGGATAAATGTATGAGTGTCCCCAATTGGGTTTTTCTTCCCCTAACTGTTAGCCTGTCCAGAATAGTCTGCCTTAGATTATACTTACCTCAAGTTGCTGATCGCTCCTTTGAAAAGTACATTTTACTTATGTTAGTTGTGTGCCATCCTAAAACAAGTTCAAGTTATTGCTTACCTCAATCTGTGTTGCACTGATCTGAAAAGCAACTGTAATAGTATATTACAACATTAGGTTTTACCTGCCTAGAATAGCTATGGGCCATTCCTTTAGGTGTAGCGGACCTTGGTCTGCCAATTGCATCCAAATTAGTGAAGAGTTCTTGCTTAGCTTAGACTGTTCCACTGAGCTGAAAAGCAACTAATTGTTTTACACCATAAGGTCATACTCACCTAGTATAACTGTTATCCTGGATCAGAGTTATAGGTTTCTACTGTCGATTGAATGAGTGTTCTAATATTCAGAAAAGTATATTTGCAATTTGTGTCACAGCATAACTTACAGGGTCTACTGCCCTTGTATTACTGAAATTAATCAAAAAGTAACTATTGTTTTTTTTACTCCCCAATAATAGGTGTGACCTATACTGAATGTGTATGATGAGGTTAAACTTGCCTAGAACTACTGTTCGGTATTCTGAATAAGATTGTATGCTTTGGTCTGTGTACCTTCAAGTATAGGGGTGCGTTTTTATAAATGTGTTTATGACTATGACCAATACTTCCCCTAAAACTGGCTTACTTGTACTTAAAATAAACCCTTTATTGTTTATAATGCTTCCAGTTGTAAGTGTTTCTACTGAATCCTTGCTGTACCACCAGGTGCTGTACCAGGTGCTATGTACTTTCCTACAGCCTTCTCTGCCTCCCAAGATAAGCCTGGCTGCTCTTATGCTACCATATACTCAGATGGTACAGACTTAACTTAAGAGTGGAGTCTTGTGCGGTCTCAGTTGATGGTTTTTACTAAGGCCTTAGCTGGACTTCCGAAAAACGGTCCTAAACAGTCTCCATTTGCTGCTGGAGACTGGTGGAACTCTGTTGGCTGACGCGAGAGTCAAAGTCCCGAGTCTCACACAAAATGTGCAGACGAGAGGAGCGCAGGTTGCTCTCAAGCAAGAATTGGCAAGGAGCTTGGGAGTGGCTTATTTCAAATTTGAATATTCAAAGCAATGTACAATCTGAGGAGCAAAATTGGTGGTGGTCTGGTGAGTGGCATCGGAGCCAAGTAATAGAAGAAAGTCACCAGCGAACCTTGCAGTACTCCTGTTGGGAAAGCAAACAAATATATAACAATTCTTCCCTGTGACAGAAGGGCATTGTGTATCAGAGAAATTATCAGATAAAGCAAAGGGGGCTTAGTCTCCAACTGCTTTTCTAAAAACAAAATCAAAATCACCCCCGAGATGTAAACCTTTCACAGGAGCTGAATCTAGCCCTCAACTCCCTGCGCTAATTCATGCCCAAAATAACAACTGAGAGAGTGAACGAGATAAGAGAACTCCTGAGGAAAAATGCCTCAGGTGACTTGTTATTTTTTAAACCATTTCATAATTTGTAGCAAGAGAATAGACTAGTATTGGGTCTGCCCCAATCAATTAAATCCTCAACAGATTTATTAAAACTAGTCTCAATATGCCAGTGATTCCCCATTTGACCACACTAACCCCCAGACACTGTATAATACACACAAGGTCAAGACCGACACTAGTGGCGACTTCGATTAATGCACTCAACTTTAAACTGGAGTCCCTCGTAAGACTGTACAATAACATTAGTCACAGGGTGCGTGCCTCAATATATTC
This sequence comes from Ambystoma mexicanum, assembly GCF_040938575.1. Classification (NCBI taxonomy): domain Eukaryota; kingdom Metazoa; phylum Chordata; class Amphibia; order Caudata; family Ambystomatidae; genus Ambystoma; species Ambystoma mexicanum. The sequence goes on from NC_090933.1 coordinate 607,327,898, forward strand.
GCCAACACTTCAAAACAAACGGGAGTGGCTGTCAGGTGAAAAACCAATGCATATAGCCACGTGCCAACCACATTGGGTGTGGATAATGATCAATTGGAAGTGAAAGATGTAGGGCACTTGGGAATCAGTTGCGTCAGTCTATGTAACTTACTGGTTTAAAGAAACTGATCTTGTAGATGTATGAGTGTTAGGCAAGATTGTATGCAGTATCCCTGTGGGAGACTGCACCAGCCTTGTCCTCTTGGCAATAGCTAACCCAACCTTTGGTATAAGTCTGTACTACACAGGTAGGTACAGTGGCTGAGCGGCCAGGCATAGCTCAAGCAGGGTCAATGTGAGCTGTCGGGTTGTAACAGAGTTTCAGTGTGACAAGTATCCAAATAACACTTCTACTCAAGGTTTCTTGATTAAATAATGTATTAATTTAAAAGTCCGTTATAAACTAAGCCATCTTTAGAAGGGAGCAAATATTTAACACTTAAAATATACTTCCAAAAATACACACTCAGTTTCAATAAATCAGTAGATATCCTTTGGGGAGGGCACACAAACACTTCCTACACCCTGTGGGGACTGCATCACTGGTACATTTAGAGCAATACTGAGTTTGATGTCAAAAAGGAAAAGGTTCAGGAAGGAAACAATGGTTAACACGTTTAAACCTTAAAGGTAAGCACTTTTGAACGCCCCCCCCCAATGCAATGTATATGAACCCTTTCCCAGCTATACAAGTAAGGCATGTATGACTTTTTGGAGGGATAGTTCAAACACAAGGTCAGAGGTTAGAAGAGTCTACAGGGAGCCATAAAAGCCAATGTCATATGAGCAAAGTCTAGGGGAGCTAAGGCACTTCTTGAAGGCAAGTAAAAAGTCTTGCACAATGTTATAGAGAGTTTTGTTGAAAAAAAATCACTGTTGGGCCACAAGCTGGGGCGCTTGTGAAAGGCAAAGCTGCAAGCAACTCCGGATCAGGCAGCAAATGCAAGTCGCAACTGAGAGCAAGCAAGCTACACAACAACAGGCAAGTACCCCTTAGTTAACAGTACCTTAGGTCTGAAGAAATTGTTCCAGCTGGCTTCTGTTCCAGTTGTAGGCTGGCAAATCCTATTGTTCCTGGGCCTCAGTCGTAGGGACAAGAGGGAAGTCGTCTGGGGACTCCTGCACTACGATTCGAAAGTCGCCGGCAGTAATGGGCAAAGTTCAGATCAGCGGCACTTCGCAAATTCAGCTTCTTGCGAATAGCACCACCACGGTTCATGGACACCTTGTGGACTTCGGTGGCTCAGGCTTGGTCAGCCCTGCTTCGGGGAGTCCAGAGGATCTGCCTGGAGCTCGGGTCCAGCTTAAAAACGATGCACTCTACTCTGGTGTTCCTGTCCCCTGGCACTCTGTTCCTGCAGCAGCAATGGAAGTACAGCTTGAAGAGAGAGGGTTTTCGGTATAGTTCGTCTCGATTGGTCCCACTAACCCTACGGGAGAAGTCGTCCTTTGCAGGGCTTCTCTAGTCGAGGCGAATTCAGAGCTTCGGCACTGCAGCAGAGCTTCGGCACTGCAGCAGAGCTTCGGCACTGCAGCAGAGCTTCGGCACTGCAGCAGAGCTTCGGCACTGCAGCAGAGGTTCACCGGGCAAACCAACAGTCCAGGAGTTGCAGAAAGCTTCTCTTCCAAATTCTTCTTCGGATTCTTTCGTCCAGTGGTGGACTGCCTTCCTCGCAAAAGCCTTTTATCCAAGTCTCTCCCATTAATTTGCAGCCTAGCTGTCACTCACAGCAGGCTGGCTGACCTCCAAGGACAGCCAGCCTGCCGATCACCTATGGGTGGATTCCTGTAACCAAAGAGACTAAGCACAGGGAGTTTCGGGAACCTCCCTCGCTTCCTGCCATGCCAAACATGCTGGAGCCAGAGGCAGTCTTCACCAGTAAACCCCGCCAAGGACTAAACTAACAAAGGGAGCAAACCTCCAAACCTGGTTTGGCACGGAGAGTAAATCTGAAGAAGGACCTTTACAACAAGAAATGGCAAAAAAAAAAAAAAGAAAGTCGGGCATTTTGACAGAATGGGCACCCATGGGTGCTATAACGCAATGATAGGAAAAAGTAAACCACTGCCACCAGCCATTAATTGTAAAAAGAGTAATTGTAAAAAGGGTAACAATGTTACATGAGAAAGTAGACAAAGGGGATACTAAGTAACCCCTCCAGCACGCTATGGAAGATGGTGTGTGCTGGGTCACTACTGCTCTTGAAACAGTAGTTTAACCAGGAGAAGATATTTAAACCTTTGGGAAATCTAAAGGACATCCCTGTGTTACTGCACTTAAGGTGCTGTGTGTCGCAATGTAAAATGATTATGCCTATGAAGTTTGTCAGACGCCAAAACCAAAAGAAACAAGAGTTCAAATCAAATAATGCACAAGAGAGTGGGAAAAAGGTCTCACTCTCTCCAGGATAAATATGAAAAGTTCTAAAGTCCAGCAAAAGAGCTGGGGTCTCCAAGGTAGAAGGGAATAAGCACATTTCTGAGTATTCTCCCTAAAAATGAGGATTCTCCCGTTGTGAAGATGGTGGAGTATGTTCATCCAATTGATATTAAAATGGAAGAAACACCAGTCAACAGAAAAGATAAAATATTGCAGAGCTCCCAATTTTTTTTGTTGTCTTTTTATCTTATTAGACAGACTTTTTTCAAAAAGGTCCAACTGCAAGTAAGCATAACTTTTCAGTAGTTGGGCTGCGTAATAAAGAGAATACCCCATCTCCTAGTCAAAATAGTATCCAAGACAGACTAACAAATAAATCATGGAAAATAAAAATCAAAGCCTGTGATGCTAGAAGGAAAAACGCAGAATGCTAATGGTTTTTAAGAAAACTGGAGAAGAATTCATAAAACTCTCCACTAGAACCTGTGCATATTGAAGTGACATCGACAGAACAGACAAGAAAAAAAGTGCGTCAATAACCAGTCTGAAAATCTGTACAGCAGAGTTGGACCAGGATGATTTATCGACAGAGTTCCAACCATCTTTCTCCAAATACTCTATAGAAGTAACTGGAAATGTCCCCAAATGATCGAAATAGGATTGATACTTAATAATTTGTATGGCCCCCTGAATCAACGACATCATTTCCCCAATTGAGGTTGAGAACATCTGCAGATCTCAATTAGAATACCCAAATAATTTTAAAAAAAAGATGGTGTTAGATATACCACCAAGATAACATTTTCAAATTAATTTGGGACGAGGCAGTAACACTAATGAAAATGGGGTATGATGTTTTCACATATGCTGGTACCAACTGGAGTGGTACTACAAAAATGCTAAAGAGTTGCATTGTTGATGAGCGAAGTCAACACCCTCAGAGGAGTTGCACAGAGGTGGAGGAATGCTTGCGCATAAATGTTCTAAGTGAGGGAAAGACATTGACAGCTGTAAGCACAAAGCCCACCCACTAAATTGGAGCGAAAAATAATGTTGACTTGTCTGGGTTACCAGACATGCCATCTGAATCCCATAACCCAAATAAGGACCAGAGGTGTCTTTAGATGGGAGCTTTCCCATCATGGAACTCTAGAGGTTTTAATTATCTCTGACCGACATCCACTCCTTTTGAATGATCACAATTCAAGGTAGTCTACAAGAGGTGTGGCTTATAGAAAAGCCAATCATTGATGGGTAATCTACCTTCCGACAAGCACAAAAAGGCCAAAATGGTCACCCCTTTGAGGCCAACTGATAGCAATAATAGACTTTGGGCTAGTCCACTTCTGTGGGCTGACCAATTTGAAGGTATACTGGTGGTGTGCCTCACAGGGCATAGATCTACATGACTTGGAAAACCTACATAGAAATGTTGATTGAGGAGAAAAACTTCTTGGGAGAATTTCAAGAATATCCTAATCTCCTAGTTTGAGGCAGATACCGCCAATCAGGTTTTTAGTTGGAGATTTAAATTGAAGTGAAAGTCCAAGCAGGCTTGGAAGTCCGTAAGGTAAATAACGAAAAGCCAATTTTAACTTAACAAGAGAATTCAAAAGCTAAAGGTCACGGATGGAACAAGATATTTTATCACAGCAAACTGGGGATAAGGCGGCTGTAGTGATATGGTTTAAACACAAAGATGCATCGACTATAGATTATATGTTTGTCTCAAGACATCATCATGTGATGTTACTGCAGGGATTAGGAACAATGGCGGACCGACTGAGGTTACAGTAAATATGTGAGTGGATAGGGTCTCTAGAGTTCCACAATTCCTCTAACATAAATAGAAAAAAAGGTTACATGTATGTGGGAACATCTGGATGGTTAAGACGTTTGGTAGCAAACCGAACAGCTTTGCTAAGTTTTTAGTGCCCTTGCTGACCGAAACAAAGACTTTTTTTTAGGGCGGGTGATCCCATCAAAAAAGTTAATCCTGTATTTGATGCCCAACTAAAAAGAAAAAAAAAGTTAGTTAAGAACAGGAATAAAAAATATCCAAGCCTGGCCTTTAGACATTAATGTTGCAAAGACAAAAAAGTGCTTAAGCAGAATTGAGACGGGTTGTAGCATCACAAAACAGTAATGCTAACAAGGGATAGCCAACATATATTCGTGATTAAAAAAAAAGCACATCTCTGTTCTGGCGCATAATAAATCAGGATGGAAAATTTGTGCTACTAAGCCAGATTCGGCTGGCGCCTGGGAAAAATATTTCTGTAACACATTTACATGCCCCGTAAAGATCACGGTTTACGCAAAATATGGCAATTCTCCTCATTGGTGCAGTCACTAATAAGGATATGATGCATCAAATTCCAGGGCTGCTGGCCCTGAAGGGACTTAAAACAGCAAACCTAAAATGAAATAGTCTATGGTCAGGGATGTTGGCCACTTTTGTTCAAATCAGTAATTCTTATAGGATGCCAGAGTACTGGCAAATTGAAAATATTTTGTCAATATACAAAAAGGGTGATCAAGAAGACCCAAGCAATTACCAACCCATTGCCATTTTAGATGCGTGTAGCAAGGTATATTCCTTCCTCTATAAGAAATTACACAAATGGTCCTCAGAACCCAATTGACTGTCTAAATTCCAGATCAGATTTCGTGTTGAGTAGGGGACATCACCTCAATGGGTTAATAACTTTATTTCAAGTGAAAGCCATATAGTAAGGCATAAACATCTATTATGGCAACATAGATTCAACTGAAGCATGTGACCGAGCAAATCAACAAACAATGGGAAAAATTAAGGTTGTGGAATATCCCAGCTGTTGAAATCATTACCACTAGCAAAAACTACCAGTACTTTGCACAGGCTCTGAAGACAGACATGATAGCAATCATCATTTGTTGAAATTCAATTATCCCGATGGTCGCTGTTTGGAATCGCTTGATGTGCTTTGCACTCTGAAGTGAACTGCACTGAGAATGAGAATGGGCATGTGCGGCTGGCTGGCATACCCCAGAGCAGACGCAGAGAGGAAGAGAGAGTTGGCAGGCTACAGCATACTGGACCTTCTGTGCACTTTCCCCACCCGTCGCCTCACTCTGGCACGGTGCAGTACATTGCAGTGCAAATATTTCAGAAATGGTGCACACTAGGGCTTTGAAGTGCCACCATCGAGTTTTGTTCCTCGCGCCGAGACACTTGAGGTTTGTCGGGTCCTTCCACGACCCCATTGCTGTAGCGCCGATTTCAGGAAACTGTCTTGTGTGAAGGGACTAAAATCCGGGGAAAGAGGTGAGGTGCGAATTGTCGGGGTTTGAAATAGAGAGGAACTGGGAACCATTTAGCTCCTGCTTCTAGTCCAGGTGAGTGTGGTTAACTTGAAGCCAACAGATACCAGGAGCTACTTTTGGCTTGAAACAGATTACAAACACTCATACGTGACATTAACTTTTATTATTTGACAATGCTAATAAACAAGAATTAGGACACATCTAGTATACATTTAAACTTAATGGGCAAAAGGTTAAAGAGTACATCTCATGTAGAGTCTCGGTGCACTAGGTACTCTTCTGGTTCCCCAGCTGTAGCTCCTGCCTACTGGTTTTAGCTCCTGGAATCTCTTCGAACCCCGAAATGTCATGTAGCCAGTAATGTCCGTAGGGTCCTAACAGGTAATTATGCACAATTTGGTGCAGGTTGGAGGGTAAAGAGGGTCCATAGAATAAAGGGAAAATACCAATTCATCTGTGAAAGTGAGTTTGAATATTATGTGTGATTTAATACAGGGTTCGAAATTGAGGAGGAGCGTGGAGCCTTACGATTGTGCATTTGAGGCAACATTTAAAGCACAAGGGGGATAAATAATGGACAAAGTTATGTTAGCAGCTTATGTGGAAGTTCGATTTGCAGAACTACGTACTAGCTCCTGGTCACTAGATAATGTTAGATACCCAAGAACTGATTTTTGCTCCAGCTTCTCAAATTTCAATCCCTGTGACAGATAAAATTCCGACGTTGAGAGGCTCATGCCAAGCTGGCCTATTCAATGTACACCTCTCAGACTTGGAACAATTCCGACAGGTTTTGGCAATAAAAAAAATAATAATAATAATAATCCCTTGGCTAGCCTTTGTGGATGAATCAACCATACACCAATTGGGTTGCAGCTGAGCTTAAATTGGTTGACTAAATATACAAGAGAATGATTTGGTAAATACCAGCCCTGGTAGCCATTTCCTACTTTGCGTTCTCCACTAGAAAAAGGGAACCAAAATGGTTAATTGAAGACGTTGCAATTAAAGTTGTTAAAGAGCAGATACACCAATGACTACTAAACCAAATAAGGGTAGATTTTCTGTGTCTGTGTGTGAAAATTAACATTGCACATTTGACAACAAATATTTTTAAATCAATACTATAGGTTTTCATTAATGCCAGTATTGAACTACCAGGCTGCTGCAATGGCAGACCCAGGGACTTGGCTGTGGATGTCTGGAACCCCTGGGGGAAATCCACACTCTTTACCCCAAACAGATAGAATGGCATGTCATGAGCTTTGCCCGAACATCCAGGGAATAACTAGGTTCTGAACAACACACTGTCCAAGTAGCTCCTGCACGTGCCACACAATCAGCTGTGTCAAGGCCAGACAAAGCATTTGCGGGATCCCCCTCCACCCCTCCTTAACCAGAGCCTCAAAGCTTGCACCAGCAGGTAAGTGCTCAGAAGCTCCCAAGACTGATGACCAGAGGTCAAAATGAGAATTTTCCTAGGGCACAGAAGGCACTGATTGGCCTCAGGAAAAGACTGACAAAACGAAGACTTCCCTTCCCCAGGCATCCAACCTCTTGACCTCCCTTTGGAGGCAAGATGAGCAAAAAGGACATTCTCAAATTCACCATGTCAGCCTCAACCAGATATCCTCAGGGAATGCATGGTAAGAAAGAAACAACTATCCAAAGTGTGCCGGAGCGCACTTATTCGCCAGGTCCCGAGCGGCAGTTGGGACTGAAGCGTGCTGATCTCAGATCGCCACACCGGGCGTCTACCTCTACTGCCAGATTGAAGGCACCAAGGTTTCCCTCTGTGGGCCTACGTCCAAAATATCCATTAGCTCAAATTGAACCTTTGGTCTGTAGATTAGTGAATGGGGGTGGGGAGGTTTATGTCCCATTTCATAGCCAAGGGAGCATATTTTTCTAATATGTTCTTTGTATGCATAAAGACGGTTTCAGCGTCTACAGAAAAGCACAGATTATTCACAAGAACACCTGCTACTAAACTATCAAGTAACAAATGCTTTTTTTTTAATGCATGAATGGCATTACTTTGTTAATTCACCAACTGAATTGCTGATGGCAACTTAACAGCCACTACATTTAAATATACATTCGAGTTTCCGCAATACATATAAAATGATGCCATTTTCTATGCCATGTTGAATCCCTTGTGGGATTTCATGTCGGTGCTCATTGGCTTTGAAATGGAGCTGTCAGAGTTAAAATGGCAATTGCTTCCCAAACCCGCAAAATTGCACTTGTTGGGTCCGATAAATCTTACCTGAAGTCTTTCTTAACTGAAGTTTTTTGATAATGTTGTGTTCTTTATATAGCACCTCCGCCAAAGTGTTTCACATAGAACATATTTACATACAATATCACCCAACCACAGAAGGATGAAAGGCAGCGTTGGTCTTGCTCGGATTCGAGCCTGGGACCTGCATCATACACATCACAGCAGTGAGTGCACAAGCCGCAGAGCTATCTTACTGACCATTTTTCACTTAATTGCAAGGCTTTTATTATACTAAAGTTTCTTCATGGCCCACTAGTCGGGGCCTTCAGCCGTGGCCATGCTTCATGTTGCAGCAATGATTTTGAAAAGGTAAGGGCACTAGCCAAGGCCTTTGGCCAAGGCCCATAACACCCTCAATTGCCCTTCTGCCATTTCCAGTGGCCCATTACCCACGGGTGATGGTCTGAATGTCCAGTGGCCATAGCCATGTCCACTGTATTACACTGGCCACAGCTCTATTTATTTATTTTTACATTTCTAAAGCACACAAACAGACCTTGGGCATCGAGGCGCTGTTACTTGTAGGGTACTTGGTTACAGTCTACGAACAGATGGGAAACGCATTTACATGTTGTACATTAATACATTAGGATACATGGTGAGTTTATAAATACATTTTGGGGTTTGTCAAGTGATGCAGGTGATTATGGGGTGCGTCAGACGAAGTTCACTGTACATGTACCAATTCTTCACAAATACCCACTACCCCCTGCCTAGTAAATGTGGGCAGATTTAAAAGACTCTGCAAGTGACTCTTTCCCCCCCCCCCCTTTATGCTTCTCCCGCGATCATTTCTCCGTAATCATGCCCGAGCAATTCCTGCAGCAACGGTAAACCGCTTTAAAATTAAAAAGCCTTCTGCGACCTCACTGGCACTGGCCATCTTCCTCTTTTCTTAGTTTATCTAATGCTCTACATTGCGTTTTCCATCCCGACCCTCTCCCATTACCCCCTTTCACTCTTGGTTCGTGTGACATTTTCTTTACCCGAGCACATCTTGACACGTTACTGCAGTAATCTTGCTACAATGCCCCAGGATATCCCTGGTAAGCCAAATATGTTCTACCCCAAACAGACTGCCCAGCTCGCCCCTCCCAACCTTCCCCACTTCAGAAGTCCTCAATACCCATCCTCGCCCCTAGCCTAATGTGAATACACCCCTTTTCCTCCTCCAAATAGCATTTTGATCACTTTCATTTTCGGCTTCCCCCTGTATTACAGCAGGCAGTGCTCCAGATTATTTTGAAATGGCATTATTTTACTCCCATTTTTTTTAAATTTGGGAGTAAAATGATATTTGGGGGAGCAAAAATTTAAGTATTTCCCAATTAGAGTATTTTATAAGTGATATAAGTGAGTAAAAACATGTTTTAACTGAGAAACTGAAATGTTCTTGTAATAATTATTTCTTTCCACCTATATATGCACATGTTTACTTCTTCCAATCAGGCAATAATAATAGTAGTTACTTCCTGCGATACTACATGCACTTGTGGTACAAACCTATTCATTGAGCTGTTCGGGAGAAAGCAGGGACCACAAAGTCCTTCGTGTCCGATTCCTATTTTTTGTTGGGAGTCATTTTACTCCCCATTTTAATTTTTGGGGAGGTATTTGGCTATTTCTAGGGAGTAAAGGGGGTGATACACACTTTTTTTGTAGGGTTTGCGCTTGAAATCGAGCAAAAAAAAAAATAAAAAAATCTGGAAAGAAAAAACCAAAAACAAAAAAGGATGCTTTTCATTTCTGAAAATCATTGCTGCTGCAAAGCACTATTGAAAGATATAAACGTTCCTCGGGATCATGGCTCACCCTCTGCTCAGTCGAACTACTGTTTGCTTTTAGGCGCTTAAGCAGGAAGCAAATACTGTTTCAAAGCAGCAACACGAGGGGACAAGGGATGATAAATACAAATATCACAGTACAAATATACATATCAATAGGTGGGAAGGGGAAGACAAACCTACCATGCCTTGTGAGTGTTCAGAACGGATGTATATGATCTACCCGCGAATGTTGGCGGGCAGACTGTCCGCAGTAAAACTGCTTGGGCCCCCCGTTTTGACCGTTCATTGAAAAACGGGGACCAGAGCAATTTTTGTCCCCCACCCACATTGTTAATGATGCTGGGGACATCCCCGCAACGCCCTTTTGACCCATTTACCTTAACATGAGGATCTGAGGACACCCCTGGAACCCCTGCTCCTTATGTTCAGGTAAGCAGGTCAAAGGGGAAGAAAGTAAAAACGTACACCCATAATTAGGTCACAAAGACCTAACAGACAAACAAATTGGGCAATACCTTCAGAACGTGCAAGAGCAGTTGAAGCGCAATCAAAGGTAAGTGCAAGCCAAGGATGGAGGGAGAGCCGAGGCAAGTGCTGATGATAGACAGAAGCTGGGGTGATTCGGTGTGGGAGGTCAGGACCCGAGGATGCATAAGGGCCCTGGACACCAATCAAGCGACTGAGATTAGCAGAGTGGAGAGGGAGGGAAGGAAGAGGAAAAAAGTCTTGAGGGTCTTCCACAATTTAACAAAGTCGTGCTCAAGATAAAGAGGGAGGTGGTGGCTGTTCCAGAGAAGGAAGTCAGCTGAGGAAAGCCATCAATCACCTGCCCCGTTTAGCATAGCTAAACGCTTCACACAGGGAGTTGGTGCCAGAGGAGCGCAGAGGTCTAAAGGGGGAATATTTAGAGAGAAAGAGTTGCAGATAGAGAGGCCCCAAGCAGCCTTGCAGATGATACAGAGGGATCTGAATTTAAACTGTGAAGCAACGGGGAGCCAGTGAAGACTAGGCAGGAGAGATGCGGTCCCTTGTCTTTAGGCCAAGGATACGTCTGATGCCATATTCTGGATTAGCTGGAGAAGGTGGGGGGGGGGGGGAAGAGGTCGCAGAGTGGAAGATGGTAGATTCAGGAGGAGGCTATTGCAATAGTCCAGCCTAGAGGGAACCAGAGCACGTTTTAACATTGAGCCTCTGAGTGAAAAGTGAGAAAAAGTAGAATTCCTTTGAGAAGGAAGGGCTGAAAGTGGGACTTCTTGGCAATGTCCCGAGTGTGAGGGAGGAAAGAGAGGAGTCGAAGAGTACTCTGAGGTTTCTGGCAACCCAAGATGGAGCAGGGGGAGAGCCCGTGGAGAAGGGTCAGAGTGAAGGGAAGAAGTCAGGTGCAAGGGTCCCAATAGGAAGGTTCTCGGTTTTGCTGGATGGCAGGGAGGCAGTCTGGGATGATGGAAGGTGCAAGGGGGTCAGCAGGAAGTTTAAAGAAGAGTTGTGTGGTAAGCATTAACACTGGAAGTTCCGGGAGAAGGAGATTAGGAGTGCCAGCTGACTAAGGTAGATGTTAAAGAGGCAAGGCGAGAGAATATAGCCCTGGGGGAAGCCACAGGTGGAGAAGGAAACCGGATAGGGGGAAGGTGCCCAGGATGACTAGAGAGGAGCAGTCAGTTAGGAAGGAGGTCAACCAGTCCCATGCCCACTCCAAGATATCAAGGATGTCATGGAACCTTTGACTGAGGATATAGTGGTTGAGTGTTCCAAATGCAGAGGAGAGATCGAGAAGGGTGAGGACAGCAGGGGAGTTGGAATCCAGGGATGTGAGCAGTTCACGGGTGTTCAGAAGAGCAGTTTCCATGCCTCTGGATGCTTTGAATTCAGATTGATGGTCGTGTGGACAACCAACAAGCTCAGTATGCTGGGTCAGTTGGGGGAAACTAGCTTTTTTCAGGAGCGGGCGCACAGGAGTGCTTGAGGGAAGAGGGGAAAGACCCAATAGCAAAAGAGTGATTGCAGAAATCAGCAAGTGCAGGGGCAAGAGAGCCAATATTGTCCTCAATAGTTCGGGAAGAACAGGGGTAGACCCATTTGGAGGAGACCTTCATAGAGTTGACAACTCTAGTGACCACCTCAGATGCGATAGGAGAAGGAGGAGAAAAAGGAGGAGGGGGGAAATGGGACATCATAGGTGGAGGGGGAAGGAGAAAGGGAAGCGAGTGTGCTCAGGATCTCCTGAGTTTTTCCAGTGAAGTGTGTGGCCAGTGCATTGCAGAGGGACGGGAGGGAAAAGGCGAAATGGAGAATGTGGAAGGGTTGGCTAGTTCCTTGCAGATTTTAAAGAGTTCAGCCGTGTTGTTGGATGCACCAGATGCGGGCCCTTTTCTTGTAGCAAATGGAAAGTCGGTATTGCCTTAGGAGAAGGCGGCAGGCCAGTTTGTCCGAGGGTGAGCCGGAGGTCTGCCACTTCTGTTCTGCAGCGCTGCACTTGCGTTTCAGGGCTGCAAGTTCACAGTCAGGCTGCAAGTGCAGAGTCGTACCAAGTGTTACGCTTGGAGGCATGTTTCAGGGGAAATTCTCATGACTGGGGCAAGGAAGAGGGAGGGGGTGAAGGTAGTAGCAGAGCCAGCAGCTGAAACTCGTTTCATCGGACGGATGGGAGAGGTGCAGTCAGACGGCAAAGAGGACCCAGGTGAGAGGAGGGGAGAGAATGGTATGACCAGGAGAGTGGGGTGGTGACTGGGTAGGCGAGCAAAAGATCAGTGTGGACGATGGCATCGTGTGTCCAGCCGAGTGAGTAGGACCAGAGGGGAGAATGGAGAGGGAGAGCGAGGTGCAGAAATCACGGAGGAGTGTGGATGCCGTGTTTGAGGAGTTAAGGTGGACGTTTATGTAACGCTTACCTCTGGTGCCCTACAGGAGTGCCTGGTCCGGACTGTGGGAAGTGAAGTGCAGTCTCAGGTGCTAGCCCAAATCACTCTCTCCCCTAGGTTCTGCTGAGCTGAAGGGGTATAGGCCCAGTGGTTAATAAGGTTGGGAGGGGTTTGGTTTTGATGATACAGCTCGTCAGTGTTGCAATCTGGACCTACAATGGAACGAGAGAACATAAGTAACTGTTACTCAGCTCTCTCCCCACCTCCCTTGCTTTCCCCTGAATCTGCAGGCTGGTGGGACCGAGGGATGGTTCACCTTGTTATTGAAATTGTGCTCAGGCCTTCAGATAGACATCAGGTTCCAGTTTCTTCACTGGTACTGTGGACAAGACCAGCTGCGGCGCACACGAGGCTGTGGAAGTTAAATTTCCTACTTCCACGCTGTAAACTGTCAAAAGTGTCATTTTCACTCTATATAATGTCCTTTGCCGTCGTTCGCAGCGCTAACAATAAAGTCCAAATGTTTGTGTTAGTTCAGAGTTAGTTCTTGGGATAATACCTCCTTTATTCTTTGCAGATCCGGCGAGGTGATATCAGCTGAGGCCTGTTACGAGGAGTAATGCCGGTCCCAAGAGTGAAAAGAAACAAGATCCATGGAATGTCTAATGATGGGAAGCGGGTCTTAGCAGAGGGTGGGGGGGGGGGTTAGGAATGCAGGACGTGTCCACTGTATCTTTCTTTCATAGGTGCTGGAGAACGCATCAAGACGTTACAGTGGCTGACGCGAGGTGAGGATGTGTGCAGAGCTGCAGTGATTGTAGCACGTAGAACGGAGCGGCAAGCGTTACGCTGCTTGCTCTGCTCCAGCCGGAGAAAATGCTAAGCGCTGGGTGTGGACCAGGGCGGGGCTCATCTAGCCCTGGGCTGCACCCAGCTCCACTAGACCACCAAGGAAACTTCTGATAAGGATTGCCAGGGGCCATATTGATTCCTGTATGGCAGCCTGCTCTGGGGGCCATTTTGGTGGTGGCAGTTGCCAGTATGTTTTAACTGCAACCTGCGCCCGCAAGCAACCCTTAGTGTCCAGGCTCTGTCTACACTAGGTGTCAGTGTTCCGCTAGGGTTTGTTGGGGAGAGGTGGCCATTTTCACAGCCCCCTCACCATTCCTACAGTGAAGAAACCACGTGTGAGCTAAAGGGAAAAATGCCCCACCCCGACGACCATTCACAGTTACTAACATTAGGAAACAAACAATAAAACCAAGTCTTTGTCATAGCCTAGCAACTCCATTTTGTGCTACACCAGACGCCATCTTTTACTAGGCCCGAGAATTATATCACAGCTCTCTTCCCCAGCACCTCGCACAGACAGCCCAAGCCACCTCGCCTCAAGCCATTCATTGTTAAAACGTTCAGTATCACTTCGTGTCAGATGAGCTCATTGCACCGTGTGAGACCAGAACTGGCCACAGCTCATGTGCCCATCCATCTCTGCTAACCTCCCCATGCTCCCTCGACCCCCACCCAGTCAGGACACGTTCCACCGGTCCCTTGCCCCTCTGCTCTTTGATGGAGATATGCATCTGGCCCCTCGCCCATCCATCAAATTATCAAATTATCACATCAAATTATCCTCCCCAAATCTAACACATGTTCATCTGTATCACGAGGCATCAGATAGATCAAACCAACAGGCGGAAGACACCTGGGAATGGGGCCCTGTGTTTTATGAACCCCTGAGTACAGAGGTTGGAAGGTCAATATATCTACCAATGGTTTCTGAAGGTACCCCATTCATGCAATGATTTTATGTTTGCCATTAGTCTTATGCAATCAGTTCAAGTTGTTTAGCTTAGTTAGATAGTATTGTAGAGCCTCTCTGCCCTGACCGTCACCGTGACGATGAGCCCAGCTGACCATGTGCACTGTGGTCATGAAGAAGAGACAGCAACCAATGAAACCCAGGCATCCGATATGGAGCTGGGATTAGTATACGTACCTAGCCAATACATTTAGTTAGTCTGTTACCTACATGTGATGTCACTCATGGCGCTTGGTGCCTTTTTAATGTGCTGCAGGTCTATCTGCTGGCAGAGCGCTATCGGGCAGCAGAGTTCTTTGCTTGCAAATTTATATTATATAAGTTTGTTTTACTTGCAATTCATCTCCTGGTCTCATTACCTTGCGGGGTGTGCCCATTATTCGGTCTCGGATATTATGCGCTTTGCTGGGTGTGAGCCTTCATTTGATGACCCCTCTTGCGTGATATTCCTCTAGACCCCTGCAATTGCAGTGAGATCCAGAGCTTTGCGAATACCCCACTGCTCGCCTCAGCCGGGTGCGGTCACGAAGGGGAGCCCCAGGCATTGTGGATAGACCGCAAATGGAGGCTCTTGGAAGAACACGGGCACGTGAGTATTAATTGTAAGGGAAAACAAACTAGGGAAAGTGGGAAGACAGAATGAGGAGACGCATGATATAGATATTAATGAGTATGATGAGTGTAAAAATAAGTGCTTTCTTTTTTATGGCTATTTCTATAAAGGAAGGACAAGTTGAAATAAATTGAGGCGAAAGGGGAACCTAGCTCTGAAAGCGGGTAGAAGGCGGTGCCGCAGTGCACTGTCCCGACGAGTGCGGCTATAAGTGAAGAAATAAGGATAAAATTAGGAGCCTCATATAATTAGTGGGTTCGGAAACAAGTAATGGTTACTATTTTAGTTTATTATTTTTGTGTTTATTGGTGGAGGTAGGCCTATTGGAGGCAGAGGTGATGTGAGTGTTGAGTGAGTGAGGAAGGGGTTATGCTCTAAAACAAGGGGGCCGAGGGGGTGGCTCGGGGGATAAAAAGATAAAGATTTCCGTTCCATGTTGTTGGCCCATTCGTTGGTTTGTCTTGGTGAAATGTTCAATGGTTTATGTTTCATGTGTCTGTTCTGAAAACGTACAAGTAATACATTGAAGTGAAGAACACTAGGTCGTCGCCATTTATAACCAGAGATTAAGATCTGAACGTTGACAGAGGGAAGGGAAAAGAAGGGATGGATACCCCACTATTACATATTTGTAAGCACCTCCTCTCGTACAATGACAGGATAAAAATGGGATCACCCCATACCTGGCCAGAAGAAGGGTCCTTTGATAAGGAATATTAGACCATGTAGCAACCTACTTAATGGCAAAATACAAGGGAAAGCACCCCCAGAACAGACATGAGGTGTTTGATTTGTTGAGAATGTTCAAGGAGACACCCGCCATGCATAACAGGGGAAAAGAAGGGGGGTTGATCACGGAAGTAAAGGAAAGTGAGGAAAAGTAGGAAAAGGGAATGAAGAACCCAAGACAATATAACCGTTGCTCACGAGACCCGCAGAGAGATACTCCGACCCATCCTATGTAGCAGAGGGAAGCATACCAGCCTATGTACCAAGTGGAAGCATACCAACACCACCTGGCACAACAACCCCACCTCCGTATGTCCCTCCCGCCCCCTAGGACCGTCCACTCAAGATCTAGAAGTGCCATTAATGTCAACTCAAAAAGAAGAGCAATATACAAAACCACCCAACCATCCGGGGAGGGCCCACACCACTGCCGCCCTTAAAAAGCTCCTCTCTCCTACCAGAAGATGAATGGAAATCGGGGGACTTTCTCTTTAGGGATAGTGCTCCCATGCAGGCTGTGCGATAGAAAGAGAGGGGGGAGATAAAGTGTAGGATATGAAAAAGTAGCTTCAGTGAGACGAAAAGTGTTGGGATTGATTTTGACGAATCCGATGAGGGGGTTGTAGGGGGAATACTGCAGGTGCAATGGACCTCCCCACGGGTAATAGAGTAAGAAGAGTGATGGGAATATAGGCTTCGTAACAGAATAGGGAGAATAGCATTAGCCAAAAAAGGAAACAAAAAGGTAAATTGTGGAAAAGTAAGATCAAAATTACAAATGCCCCTTATTCACAAGGGAGCAGGGCAACCCCATTACGTGCCCTGGGCACTGATGGATAAAAACAACCTCATCAAATCCCTCGCCCATGACGGAGGGTGTGGAGAAATTGATCCATGTATTTGAAAAGAACACTGCAGCAGTGCCTCTGGCCATAGGGGATATCAAAAACCTTCTAGTATTGGCAGTGGGAGACCAAACAGACACTGTGTGGGTGAAAATGGGGTTCCCAGGTGTCACCACAGGAAATGTTGGGGCAATCATTAACAGCGTGCGTGCACAGGTTTGGGATTCCCTGCGTAGAACCTTCCCAGATACCCCCGATTTACATTCTATAACGCAATGCACAATGAGGGAGGAGGAAGATACTGCATGGTACATTCTTTGTGGGCAGGCAATGTGGCACGCAGAGACAGGCACGGCGTGGGACCAGTCCACCTCCCCATTTTACTTTATCATTAAAGAGGCCTCCTGAAGGAGGTACACGAGGCCCTTGATATAATAGCTGCGATAGAAGCCATTAGTGTATTATAGTACACCATTGCAGGAGGATCAAAGAAAGGGAAAAGGAAACAACTCAGAGGAGATTAACAGAAGAAGCAAAACTGGTACAGAGCAAGTTAATGAAGGTTGCAGCAGTAACCACAATGCCGCCCTCAGAGCAGCAAGGAGAAGGAGGGGGTGGTGGCCATAGCCACACAAGCTAGGATGGCTGCAGTATGGCCAGACAACGGGCAAGAGCAGTGGGGAGGAGATCAACAATACATGGGACCCCAGTGGCAAGAAGACCCGCAAGAGGGAGATGCGGGTACCAGTACAAAGGAGAGGAGGGTATGGAGGGCAAGGACCAGGGTGGAGGTGGAGGCCAAGGGCAGTGCTGGTCATGCAGGAGGTGGGGACACTTTTTGCAAGAATGCCGCAGTAGACCGGGAGGAAACTTCCAGTACCAACAGCCACACTATAACCTCAACCGGGGAGCCCCCACAGCCTTCCCCAAGGAAATTATAAACAAGACGAACAACCAGAGATTCGCCCAATACCAGGTTACAATACTCTCCAACACCCCTCACATAGCATGCACTCGCGCCCGTCCCGCCAAAACCAAATGACACATACGCATGCCAACCCATTTGTCACTACTGCTAATGGTGCACCAGCTCCCCATCAGGGAACATGTGTGCTCAGTGAAAAGATTTTTTTCTTGCCCCGGAACAGACACCCACCCTGACTAGGACAGCCCACACAGAGCACTTGCATGTCCAGTCCTATCAACTACCTTACGCCCAGACTAGGAACCACTGGCTGGTGGTGACAGAGATAGGGAACAAACAGTTCATCTTTATGGTAGACTCAGAGGGTGGGGGTCGAGGATTTTTTTTTTGGTGAAAGTGATTTTCCGTTATCTGGCAAAAATCTTGAGACGCCAGGATTCTCTGGGGCTGTGGTCACAGTTCCTTACACAGAAGATTTGGATGTTAGGATGGGGGTGTGAGAGGGGGGTGGGGGGGGGACAATCCAAGCCCCCCTACTTTACCATGCAGATTCCCCTGTAAACTTACTTGGACGGGACTTACTCAGCAAGCCAAATATGACCATAGCATTTAGCATTCACAGACAAGGGAATAGTTTGCTCTAACCCAGGAATGTGCCCACTCAGAGCGATGTTGCCAAGACAAACCATGACAAACAGTGTGCAGGGGCTGCCAACAAATCCAGACAGGTTTATTTATGGGATACAGGTGCTAGCAAGAGCAGTGCCTGAACTGAAACAAAAAGAATGGAGAGCACCCTCCGATTTTGTTTTCCGCCCAGTAGCCACCCCCGAGATAGTGCCTGGTACCATTCTCTCTCTCGAACTGCAAGAAGTACAGGTGTCGGCAAAGCATATTGTAGCAATTGGCATGGACACATAGGTGTGAGAGTGGTGGACAGTGCCGTGTATTGACCCAAACATACCATTGAGAGAATTGACAGACTAGGAGACGACTGACAGGGAGATCATACTGGATACTTGCATACCATGCGACAATGGTTCAGAAAAGATGAGCAACTAACCCCCCCCCCCATGGCCATTGTCAGTGCACCACCATCTTTCTGTGACACAGACTTACAACAAGTACCGCCATATTTGTGGACCACGAACCCTCATTATGTGGGATTATTGAGAGAAGTGACCCCAGTAAAAATAAAATTCAAACCAGGCGCTGGCTTGCCTAGGGTGAGATAGTATCCCTTCTCTAAGGAGGCACAGGAAGGAATAAAATAAACCATACACACACTACTGCAACAGGGCATCATTGTACAACCCAATTCTCCATGTAATACTGCAGTGTGTACCCCCATCAAGAAAGCAAAAGTGAGGGTTGTGGTGTATGATCCAGGACCTCCGCCCCCTCAACGATATTGTCCAAAAGGAGTTCCCACCCGTCCCAAACCCGGCACCCATTCTGTGCAGCATCCCGAAAAAGGCCATGTAATTGGTGGATCTGAAAAAAAGCCTTTTTCTCAGTGCCCCTCGACCCAGAATCACAATATCTCACAGCCTTCACACTAGTGAGGAGGAGAAATTAACACGGACGATTCGATTGCCCTAAGGGTACTGTGAGAG
The DNA here is from genome assembly GCF_040938575.1 of Ambystoma mexicanum. Classification (NCBI taxonomy): domain Eukaryota; kingdom Metazoa; phylum Chordata; class Amphibia; order Caudata; family Ambystomatidae; genus Ambystoma; species Ambystoma mexicanum. Next base: position 607,347,102 of record NC_090933.1, read on the forward strand.
CCCAAGCATTTTCAACAGAATATTGCACGAAGATCATGGCAATATTGAGGTCCAAAGCACCATTTGGTACGTTGATGAGCTCCTGGTATGTAGTGAAGGGGAACCTACATGCTGGAGAGATTCTGTTGCCCTGCTCAAATTGTTGGCCCAGAAGGGGTACAAAGTAGACAAAAATAAAATTACAGTATTGTCCGACTGAGGTCCTGTACCTGGGCCAGCTGATTTTGAAAGATGGCAAGAGAAAAATACCTGACAGAGCGGCAACTGTGCACGCCTCAGCCAGACTTCATACTGTAAAAGACATGCAAAAGTTTCTCAGAATCTGCAATTACTGCAGAGCATGGATATTAGACTACACCACTGACAAACGACCCATATTGCAAGGGCTAAAAGAAGCGCAGAAAGACAAGACACCTATCACATGGACACCAGAAATGCACACTACCTTCACAATGCTCAAAGAACTAATAAGAACAGCCCCAGATCTATCCACTCCAGATTATGAATTTTTCCTGTTCTCCCACTCAAATGGAACACTGATGACCACAGCGTTGACATAGAAAACATCATTGGGTCACAAGCCACTGGCTTATTACAGTGGCACACTTGATTCAGTAATGCAGGGACACTGCTTGCAAACAGGCCCTTCCAGCTGCTGCGTTTGCAATAGAAAGGAGCTCAACCATCGTGATGGGACGCTCCGTCACATTGTTCATTGAACACTCCCGGTTTGCCATACTTGAACGGTCCAAGTCCACACTTGCCACACAAACAGCATAAGCATTAGGGGTGTCACGGTATTAGTTTTATGACGGTACAATAACTTTCTTGCCAAATGACGGTATATCATGGTTATCGCGGTATAGCAGGTGAAGTTAACTAATCTTAACAAATATTTTCTAAAAGGTCATAAATTGTCAGGTTTATCATCACAAACAAAACCAGGCACCCAGGGCCAGAATTGGGCTTTTCAACATACTTTCCACTGAAATGCCACCCCTTGCTTCCACCAAACACAAACACGTGTGGAAAGGGGGGGGGGCTGCTGCAACTGGCAAAGCAAACTGAATAGCTTTTCTAAATGGTCCTTTAGGCTTTTAGCTCCCCCCACTGGCTACTGGTGAAGATGAACATGTTGCCATCTTGATAATCTGCATGCCACAGATCAATGGATTCTGATGCGCTTGTGCGCGCACACACACACACGCACGCGCCACGCGCACACACTCTCTTTATGTTACAGCCTTTAGTTTACTTCCGGGCCAAAAGGTGTTCAGTAATCACAGACATGTTACCCTTTGGTATGGCAGCAGGGAATACCCACAGAGATGATTACATTTCGCAGTGTGACTTATTATATGTAAATTCAATGAAAGAACCAGGCAAATCCCCCATTGTCATATGTTTAGAAAACATTATCCATTATAAATATATAAACCCCAAAGCCACCAACCCAAAGTCCCAGGAGGATAGCTCAGCGGCAACGTGCGTGCCTTGGAAGCAAGACGACACGAAGCAACACAGGTTCGATCCCTGGGTCCGCACTTAGAAACCTCTGGGTGCTTAAGTGCGTTATAAATACGCAACGAAGACAAAAACAATTACGCAACTAAATAAACAAAACCAATTTCTTTAACAGCGCCTCGATGCCCGCAGGCTGTATGAGCGCTTTAAAAAAAAAAAAAAGGTACATAAAAAAAAACAACCCTCTTCCTTCTTGGCACTGTATTTATTCTTCCTATTGCTAACATATTGCTTTTGTGTCAGGCACGTGTGGTTTATGGAATGGCATTAAAAACTGCTCAAACTGAAACTACTTAGCAGACGGCACATCCAGCAGTGCAAGACCAAGACTGTGCAGCACTTGCTTACTGCAGCCTTTCCAAATCAGATTGAAAAGCCCACTTAACGGTATGAACGGTATAAACAATGTTTTGGTTATTATTGTTCAATTAAGTGGTTCACGGTATCTTTAATGGTATACCGTAATACCGTTACATCCCTAATAAGCATATGAAGTAATCATTTCAAGTCCAAATGTTCACGAAATATGTTGCAAAACAGTGAACTCTGCAATGTTCCTCACCGAACCATTCACAGTAAAAGATATGCAAAATCATGACTCTGCCACTTATGATGGAGAAGGGGACAACATTCCCAAAGCTAAAGAAAATGCACTGAAGAGGGGGGGGGGGTGTTCTATGTAGATGGGTCGGCATCCATCTGCCCAGAAACTGGAGAAAAACATGTTGGGGCAGCAGTAGTGAGGCTGAAAGGGGTGGGGCGAGTATGAGATTTGTGGTACAAAACATTTACCAATGCATTTTTCTGCACAAGCAGCAGAATTAGTAGCACTCGTTGAGGCGCTACGTGCAGCAAAAGGATGTGCAGTAACTATTTATTTAGACTCAGCAATCTCACCACTACGGTACATGCTGGGTTATCGCGATGGAGAAGGGGGTTCAGAAGAGCGGACGGGACCCCAGTACAGCATGCAGAACTACTAAATGAACTCAATTGAAATAAGTGAAATAAGTGCTGGCTCTGGTAAAGTGCCAAGCCCATATCAACAATAATGACAAAATCTCACTGGGACATGCAGCAGCGTACACCGCTGCATAAAAAAAATAATAATAAATAAATACAAAAAAAAAAAATTAAAAAAAAAAAAAGCAGCTTACTCCCAACAGAGTGCATGTTAAAAGGTAAACAAGAAGAGCCCCGGGGGGGGGGGGGAAGGAGGATATAATGCACTACCTATAGCACAGATCATTGAGCTTCAAAAGAGAGCACCACCTGAACAGGAGCTATGAACAAAACGAGGATGCACCCAGTCACGCACTGATCTCCTATGGAGACAGGACACAACAGGGAAAGTAGTGATGCCCGTTAGTTAATGCAGGTAGCATTCCAACAGCTGCACTTTCCAGCCCACACCTCAAAACACCATATAGCAGCAGATGTCCAGGAGAATTGGTTCATCCCAAACCTCCAGGAAAATCTTACCAAAATGTCAACCGAGTGTACCACCTGTCAAACAAGACCCTACGGGGAACATTGCCACGTCCAGCAGGACCCTTCCATGAAATGCATATTGACTATGCAGACATGGAGGAGAGATGCAATGGAGCAAGATATTTGATTGTCGTTGTCTGTCTGTTTTCACGATGGGTGGAGGCAGGGCCCTGCTCCCACCCAGACACAAAGTGTGCAGCAGAGTTGTTGGTGAGAGAAGGGTTCCCGCATTGGGGAATATGTGATGTAATTTAATCAGACAACGGAACACATTTTGTAAATGATCTATTCAAGGAGGTAACAGCAGTATTGGGAATAAAACAAAATGTGCTCCACTTACCACCCACAAACGAATGGGGTGGTCGAGAAAAATCAACGGCCTCCTTAAAAGCAGATTGTCCAAATGTCACACCCTAGAAGAACTGGTCTACTGCCTGCCCTTGGCCCTATTTGAGTTGCGCACACAGCCCAGCAAAGACCACCACTTGTCCCCTCATGAAATGTTAACTGATAGATGCTTGCAAACGCCACTGTCACCAGTAAGGAGAATGTCAGATGCACATAGAACAGCTGCAGTATTGGATGAGGAGTTCAAGGAATACCTCACACCTCACAAGAGCAGTAAGATGCATCGCCAAACAAGTTGCCCCCCCCCATTCACAAGAGTGTGTGAAACAGAAACTACGGCTGCTGCAGCAGACAGCCCAACAAAACTTCTAATCCCTGGAGAACTAGTGTATGTTCGTAGCTTCGTGAGGAAGTGGAACTCACAAGGATTTCATGGCGCATACAAGGTGGTATACTGTACCCCGTTAGCAGTAAAAGTAAAAGGACTGAAATGCTGGGTGCATCCCTCAGATACATAACGCCAGAGACACGGCAAAAGAGGCAGCAGTGCCTTAGAGACAATCAAAAAGTACAGGAGCAGTTGACAAGAGTAAATGCACAGATATACATACAGAGAATAAAGTTATATGTATACATTTATAAAAAATTCTCTTTGCACCACCGTTTTCATGGTTTTTATATTACGCCCCTCTTCTCGTATCTTATTCAGCCTCAAAATTCATTAACCCCGGTCCTGTTATATTCCTCTCTAAGGAGTGCTACGACGGTGGAGAGAACGCCACTTGCAACCGAAATTAATCAGATAAATAGGAGCAGTAGGAATTAAATGAAGTGCCACTAGGGTATATAGCTATAACTGGTTTAAATTTTATAGCCATCATTTTTTCTGTACTAATGTTAGGATTGGGAGTATATTGGAGTGCAACTTTTATTTGGGGAGCCCATATAAAAGAAGGGGGTGGGGGGGTCAAACTAACATGGGCTAACAAAGCATTTCCAAACCTCGCTACCCTGCACAAGAACCACACGAAAGTAACCCCACAGCCTGGGACAGTTGAAGATGAGAGTGTAATTAATGTAGAAAATGTTGGGTCATCAACCCCGACTATGTTTACAGTACTGAAAGCTAAGTCACAACCAAACACGATGCCTACCTCAAGTACTGATAAAACATAAACCATGTTTCCCACTGTTGTCTCAAATGCCCTTCCTCGTTCCCAATATTAGCAGCTTAATACTGACTACTGTAGATGTAAAAACTGGCATTTTCTGATTTACCGTCTGAAAACTATGAATGTACACAACCCATTGGGTGTCACAGATAGGCGGTTTAAAAGGGCATTAGCTAAATGCCAATCTCTTCTGTCTAATTGCAGAAAGAAAAGGCAAGTGAGACAGTACAAGTATGACGCCTACCATGGATTAGGGTTGGACAAAGTAGAAGACCTCAGCCATCCGGGGCAACCTAACAAGTGGTACTCAGACATGAGTGCCACTGGGAGACAGGCAACAAATGGTAGCTGTTGTGTGTTCACCAACACCTCATGGGTGGTCTGGAACGCCTAAGGTTTCAGTGCCTCAAGAAAGCCCTTTGGTAGAAGCCCAATGTCTCATCCACCTCGCACTATGTAGAATCAAGCGCACCTTCCAGGCATACACAGTAGAACTTCAACTCCTTCCGCCAGATGAGAGAATCCTGAAGACGAAACCGGAAGGTGGAACATGTTTTAAAGGAACCGTTTCTAGCAATAAAAGGAACAATGTTCACAGAAAATAAATGGCAAGACTCAACCTTTATGTGTAAAGCAGAAGCACTGCATGGCTTAACAGATGAGACTACAATGGATGGAAGATACATATGCCCAGACATGGACTCAGCAAAGCTGACATGGCTCACAGCCCTTGAAAAACCGATCAAGATCCAACATGAAGAACAATACGAACTGTGATTTCACGGGAAAGGAAGAGTACCCATGGGTTCAAACACACGTTGCAACAGAACCCTCGTCATCCATGATCTGCGAAAAGGAACTGCTGACTTAATGGACCACTACTGGGTATATGGCAAACAGGCATACTTGCACTTCCCGTCATGTAGGGGCTACTGGGGGGCGTGGCTTGATGGCTACGTGAGAGGACGTTCCTTGGAGGAGCTCCCGATGATCCGATCCTGGGAAAAAGTGATGGTTTTTGGCGGACTTCGAGCCCACGGTGCATCTAAAGGCGTATGAAAGTGGGGGGGCATACGGTGCGTGCCCTCCCCAACGGCGAGACTGCATATTCACGGAACTAGACCCCGAAGAAGGTGGCGGTCGCGCAAAAGAAGGGGAGCGCCCAAGATGGCCGCCTGTGGACAAAGGGTCATAAAAGGTCTGACGAGCTGAGGAAGACAAGGTTGGTCGGAACGTGGGCGAGCCCAAGCAGATGGGTCGCATGTGCCTCGGGCTTAAAGCAAGAACATAACGGCTAGCCCCCACTGCAGAGGCCATCGGTTGTGGCGGGCTAGCAGAGTGAACCCAGGTTCAACGAAACCCCGCTGAGAAGGGGTCGGCGAGCAAACCCTGCGAGGATACAGCTGGGCGCGTGGGCCCAATCGACGCAACAGGATGTCTTCCAAGGTGGTGCGACCCCGGATCAAGCAGCCTACGATGGAGACCTATGCTAGGTCGCCCTCGGGCGCGGAAGGAGGCAAGAGCAAAGAAACCCCTGCGGCGGCGACGGACCCACCGGGTACCATCCAAGAGGTGCTGGCAGCAATTGCTGACCTGAAGGTGGCCTGGGAGACGAAGCTGGGCCAAGCCATGAAAGAGTTGCAAGAGGGCCTAAACCGCAAGATAGGAGCGGTCTGAGAAGAAGTGAACCTGTTGCGCCAGGATGTGCGAACGATCGCGGAGCGCACTGGGGAACTGGAGCAGGAGTTGGCCCCGACCGTGGAGGCGTGCAATACGCAGGCCAAGGAACTACATGCCCTCGTGCAGCGAGTGGGCAATTTGGAGGACAGAGCAGAGCAGGCGGAGGGGCGCGCCAGGCGTGATAACATTCGCATAGTGGGGGTACCGGAGGGAATGGAAGGATCGAACCCCACGGATTTCGTTGAAACCATGCTTTTGCAGGAGATTACAGGCGGAGATCTGACCCAGGGGTTCGCGGAGACCGGCCCCAGGAGCTCCCCCGCGGCCGTTGATTGCAAAGATCTTGAACTATCGTGACCGCGAGAAGATTCTCGAATTTTTCCGGAAAGGGGGTACGATAGAAAGGGGGTCAGCGAATATAACAGCGTATCCGGATTACACGCTGCTTGTACAACGGAGTCGAATGAACTTTGGAACGGTGAAGAGGAGGCTCAGAGAGGCAGGCCACCGCTACATGTTGCTTTACCCCGCTAGGTTGAAGGTGATCCATAGGAACAGATCCCTCTTCTTTGAGACGCCGAGCGACGCGATGGAATGGCTGGATATGCAAGGTCGACCACAGGAATCGGATGCCCAGACAGAAGCGGATGGAGATAAGTAGCACGCTGTGGAGGCACCCGTGAGGCCATAGCTATGACATTGGGACTAGAATATAGTTTGATATTGTGCTTGTGTGGGGGAAGTCACGGCATCAGCCGGCGGGTCCCGTTGAATTCACTTCTCCTAAATAGATGACTGGGAGCAACCTCTGTACCCGATAGTAGTACACTTAGCTAGGTCACTGTTAGATTGGTGACACCCCACGGGGTCCTTGTTCTTGGTCACGAGACGGGTCCAGACGTGGGTAGGCCTGAGATCTAGGGATGGAGCTGGGCTATCGTTGGGGGTTGGCGGGGGAGTTGTGTGCAGTGGTGTGAGGTTGGGGAAGGGGGAGGGGGGCACGGTTCGTTAACAGAAGGGAAGGATCCAGGAAACAACCTTACATGGGGAACATTATGGGGAGGGATGGGACGGAGATAGACAGACTGGATGGCATCGGGTAATCTCAGAATTGTGACTTGGAATGTACGGGGCCTCAACAGCTACCTTAAACGCAACAAAGTGATGACGTATTTAAAGAGGATGCGCGTAGACATAGCCCTGCTGCAAGAGACCCACCTCACTAGGGAAAGGCTGGAGGTGGTCGGGAGGAAATGGAAGGGCACCGTGGTGGAGGCGGCGTACTCGGCGTATGCCAGAGGGGTTGTCACTTGGGTGGCGCCCCACGTGCCGTTTCGAGTGCTTGATTCTACGGTGGACCCGGAGGGTAGAATGGTGGTGGTAACGGGCCTCTTGGAAAACAGAAATACACATCATAAATTTGTACACCCCCAATAACGATACAGCGGCTTACTTTAGGACCCTCTACGGTAAACTTGGCCCCCTGGCGGGGGGGTATGGTAGTGTGGGGGGGGGACTAACTGTACCGTAGACCCCAGTATGGATAGGTCCAAGGATAGGGCAGGAAAACCAGCACCGGCGGCTAAAGCACCAAGTACCCTACTGAAAGACCTAGGCCTTGAGGATGCGTGGAGGAGGCTACATCCCACGGATAGACAGTACTCATACTACACAGCGCCACATGATTTGTACACAAGGTTAGACTACATGTTAACAGCCGGGATAGTGAGAGAAATAGAAGGAGCAGAATACAAGGTCCGTGTGCTGTCGGACCACTCGCCCTTGGTGGTAGACTGGAGACACCAGCCCCCACGCCCGCAGATCCCTACATGGAGACTTAGGACCAAGGCTCTGCAGGATAAGGGGTTTCGGGAGGGCCCGAGGGACGCCATTGAAGAATATTTTGATACAAACACGGGAAGCGTAAGCTCTGTGGGCACACTGTGGGAAGCGTTTAGGTGGTGGTGCGTGGGGTAGCTATTTCCCCAAGTTAAAGCGCTACGGGGGGTGGGGGGGGGGGGGGGGTCGAAAGGGAGCTCCGGGAGGCGGAAAGGGAGCTAGAGGAGCTCACGCGTGGCGTGAGCACCGCTCATGATAACAGAACCAAAGTAGTTGTCCTGCAGTGCACTCTGGGATAGACTGTGCAGACTTACCTACAGGAAATATACAGAGCGGATACACGCAGGGGGCGATAAGCAGGGCAGATTGCTGGCTTGGCTGTACAAGAGTGAGACCCCCCCGCTCTGTGATTAGTAAGATTCAGGGCGAAGGAGGTAGCATATGCAACACCCATAAAGAGGTAAATGAGGAATTCCTTAAGTTTTACAGACACTTGTATGAGGACACGGGGGAGGATATGGGCCAAGACATACTAGACACATTGGGGGACATTGAGCTGCCCACATTAGATGATCTAGAACGCTCTGAGTTGAACGCACCCGTCACCTCGGATGAGCTGGAGGTAGTGATTTGGAACTTGCCCACTTGCAAGGCGCCGGGTTCGGATGGGCTGCCCAGCGAGTTCTACAAAACATACCAGCAAGAGTTGCTCCAGCCACTGCTTGCCACTTTCAACGAGGCCTATGAGAAGGGAGAACTCCAGTTGTCCCTCTGTGAGGCTGTAATCATCCCACTCCTGAAACCAGGCAAGCGGGCCGTGGAGCGCGGTCTTACAGACCGTTGTCCATGCTCAACCAGGACAGCAAAATACTCACGGCGGTGCTGGCTAATAGACTGAAGAGGGTGATTAAGAAACTGATACACCCAGATCAGACGGGATATGTTCCGGGCAGGAACATCACCGATAACCACCGGAGGCTACACCATGTCATAGACCAAACTGAGGAGGACACGGGCGAGCTGGCTATAGTGTTGTTAGACGCGGTCAAGGCCTTCGACTAGGTACGATGGCCCTGGCTGAAAGCGGTCCTGAAGGGGTATGGAGTGGGACCCGGATACCTCAGATGGGTACAGTTGTTTTACAGCACCCCGATGGCGAGGGTCAAGACAGGGTCCACGGTCTCAGATTCTTGGCAACTGGGCAGGGGGACCAGACAGGGATGTCCCTGGTCACCTATGCTATATATACACTGGCATTGGAGCCGCTGGCAATATGCCTGCGTCAACAATATGGGGAGGTGGGCATAAACACGGCCAGCGGAGAGCATTTGATATCATTATATGCGGATGATATGCTCCTTTATTTACGCTACCCAGAAGAAAACCTACAGTACGTCCAGAAGGTGATAGAACGGTATGCCAGGTACGCCATCCTCTCCGGTATATCGGTGAACCCTGGAAAGTCCAGCCTGTTCCCTTTGGGTAGATATAGGAATGTCCCGGTGCAGGGGCTGCCTGTTCTGCCAATACCATGGCAGCCTGTAACATTTGGTATCTGGGAATAAACATTTACCACGAGATCTAGACAGAACACAAGCAACAACACGGAAAAGGCGATAGAGGGTATTAAGAACAGTATGGTATTTTTGTCCAGACTGCCCCTGACCATGATGGGAAGGGCGGCCTTGCTCAAGATGGTGGTCCTGCCTAGACTCTTGCACTTTTTTACAATCGTCCCGTTTCTGATACCCAGGAGCCTATTCGTGAAACTTCACAGCGTGTGTAGGGGTTTTGTGTGGGGCAGCTCTAGGAATAGGGTGGCTCTGTGGAAGCTCCAGAACCCGTGGGGGGGGGGGGGAATAGGCCTCCCTAACTTCGAACTCTATTACTTGGCGGGGCAGCTGCAGTGCGTGGCCAGGTGGCTCTCGACAGAAGATTCGGCGGAAGCCAGGCTCCTGCGCGAAGATACAGCCCCATACTTTCTGATGGAAGTGGTGTGGTTGGGCAGAGATAAACTGGTGGGCAAGAAACTGGTGGGCAAGGGGCGGTTACTGAGGTTGGGCTGGGAGATCTGGCACAGGACATGGAAGATTGGGGGGGGGACTCGGAACCATACTCCCAGCAGGCCCCTTTGGCGGCTCTGTGTGGGAGCGACTCCCAACTACTTGAATCGGTCCGCAGATACTGGGAACAGGTAGGCCTAGCCACCCTCGGGGACATATGGCAGGAAGGGGAGGCGGTGGACTTTCAGCGGCTGCAGGAAGAGACAGGAGTACATGGTGGCCAATATATAACCTACACTAGGCTGGTGAAAAAGACTAGAGAAAGATGGCCGGAGACAGTGCTCGCGGAGGATCCAGATGCCTCCCCGGAAACCATGTATGATGTATCGGAGGGCGGGCACGAAATATCGAGGATATATGAGCTATGGGCGAAATAGCGAGGATATATGAGCTCCTGCGGGCAAGGGCAGGGAAGGAGCTGCTGCAATTGAGACAAGATTGGGAGGAGGAGGTGGGAGGACCCATGACGGATGGGCAGTGGGAACGGGCCCAGAGGTACCATAAAAAGGTGTCCTGTAACGCAAGATTCCAACAGCTTCAATTGTATGTTACCCACACGGCTTATTTAACCCCCGGGAAGATTGCAAAGTTTGGGGGATCAGCTATACAGCAATGCCCCAGGTGTGGGGAGGTGAACGCGGGACTGCTACACATGTTTTGGGCTTGCCCGGAGGTGCATAGATTTTGGTATGAGGTCAAGACGAAACTGGCTGGCAGGGGGGTGGTGCTGGATGTGGAATCGGCCTGGTCATGCTTGCTTGGACTATTCCCTAGACCCCGTCATTTGAAACACATAAGCAAGATGAAGGACCTGGCCTATATCTTGGCCAAACGTAGGATCGCCATGGGCTGGAAGGCGGCCCATAGACCTAGGGTGGAGTTGTGGTGGACAGACCTCTTGAGATGGGCGGAAGCTGAATCCGTAGTCTGGTTTGAAGCGGTCACCAGGGGGGGCGAAGAAGAAGTAGGGCCCTTGCTGGCCTGGCAGCAATTAGTGGCCTCGTTGGCAAACCCTCACCAGGGTGACAACGAAACAGAGGACCCAGTTGATGGCTGTCTGGGTAGCTTGCCACCCAGTGATGTTCCCGTAAAGGATATGTGAGAACCGACTCTAGTTTAAAGGGGGTGGGGGGGAGTTTGAAAATGTGTTCAAATATGATGCTATGTTTTGAAACAGTTGTAGTGTGTTTGTTTGACCTTAAAAAATAAAATAAAAATATATTTTAAAAAAAAAATGTAGGGGCTACTGTGCTCTGGCAACGCTGCACTCTGCACTGCTGGCGATACCGGAAGAGCACGTCAAGGAGGGGTTGGGGGGTGTGTGGGGGGGGGGAAATGGCCCAACAGAGAGCAGCTGGCACCTCTACCAACAAATGAAGCACCCTCCCCAATCAATGACATACAATCAGAAGATAAGTTACAGGATCAAGTGTCTCGAAAAAGAGGACATACAACTACCTCTCTAAAGACTCTGGTAGCCTCTTGGCAGAGATCCCAGACGAATACAAACTTTTTTCAACTCAGCATAGACATTTTTTGCATCACTGATCCCAAGCATCCAGGTACGAGCAAACGCAAAGTGGCTCCAAATTGTCTGATGGGAGCTGGTCCAGCTGGCAACGATACCAAGGAGGGGCTCAATGTCATCAAGGTGGAACTCTGAGCCCTACGGTTAACGACAAAACAAAATAGCTACATGCTCGACCTCCTCACAGCTATGGAGGGCGGTGTTTGCCGAAAAATTGGGAGTTCATGTTGCACATTTATACCTTCTTCAGATGCTGATAACGGGACACTATCACACGTAATAGCAGCAGTGCATGAACTCTGAGTGAGAATGAAAAAGGAGGGGGGCGTGCAACCAAGTGACTGGTTCAACATGGCGTTCGACTGGCTACCTTCACGGCTTGGAACTGTAATGAAAATGTTGATCCCCATTATCGTCTTCTGTGTGTGTGCCAGTTAGGAGTTTGCTACTGTGCATAGGCGATTCCTAGAAGTGCAATGATGATTAAGACTATTGGTAACAAAAATAGCAGTAATAAGGTGCCTCAGGAGCTCAAGTACAGACAGGAGAAAACGATGAGCCCAAATACTGCATGGTGGCAATATACCACAAGGGGATGAGGTAGACAACTTCTATCACACTACCATTAAACAACCCCACAACCTCGAAAATTATAAAGAAGTGCGAGTTGACCTGGATGGGGATTCATTTACATGACATTCACTCCTGAGGAATATGCACGGTGTGGGGAAAGTTTGAGGAGTGTGTGTACAGCATGGATGCCTATAAAAAAGGTACCCCCGCCTGGGACGGAGCAAGGAGGGCTGAAGAACATAGACGTACTTGGGGATGGTATATTATGAGTATTGAAAGGGGGAATGTTTGGGGAGATGCGGCCATTTTTTCACACCCCCCTCACCATTCCTACAGTGAAGAGACCACGTGTGTGCCAAGGAGAGAAACGCCCCTCCCCGTGACGACCATTCACACCTACTAATAGTAGGAAACAAAGAACTAACCAAGTCTTTGTCATGGCCTAGCAACTCCAGTTTGTGCTACACCAGATGCCATCTTTTACTAGGCCCGAGAATGATCTCAGTGATCACAGCTCTCCCTTCCCCAGCGCCTCGCACAGACAGCCCAAGCCACCTCCGCCTCCTGCCAGCTCTACACAAGCCTTGTTCTCACGGAAGTCCAGCCATTCATTGTTGCAATGTTTAGTATCACTTTGTGTCAGGTGAGCTCATTGCACCGTGTGAGACCAGAACAGGCCACAGCTCATGTGCCCATCCGTCTCCACCAACCTGCCCATGCTCCCTAGAACCCCCCACCCCATCAGGCCACGGTCCACCAGTCCCTTGCCCATCCGCCAATATATCCACCCCAAAACTAACAAATGTCCATCTGTATCATGAGGCATCAGGTAGATCAAACCCACAGGGGGAGACACTTGTGTTTTATGAACCCCTGAGTACAGAGGTTGGAATGTCATATCTGCCAATGGTTTCTGAACATACCCCCATTCAGGCAATGATTTTTATGTTTGCCATTAGTATTATGCAATCAGTTCCTGTTGTTTAGCTTAGATGGTATTGTAGTGGATCTCTGCCCTGACCTTCACTGCGACTATGAGCCCAGCTGACCACGTGCACTGTTACTGATGGAGACAGTAGACAACGGAACCCTGGCATCCCATATGGAGCTCGGATTAGTATACGTACCGATCCATTCAATTTTGTTAGTCCATTACCTATATGTGATACTCATGATGCTTGATGCCTTTTAAATGTGCTGCCCGTGTATCTGTTGGTGGAGCGCTCTCGGGCAGCAGAGTTCTTTGCTTGCAAATGGATATTTTATTTGTTTTACTTGCAATTCATCTCCTGGTCTCATTCCCTTGCGGGGTGTGTCCATTATTTGGTCTCAGATATTACATGTTTTGTTGGGTGTAAGCCTTCCGGATCATGATAGTTGAAGTCACCCAGGAGGAGTTTTTAAGAGTTGGATACAAGTTGAAATCAGCCCATTTAGAGAGGAACAGTGTGGTAGAGCCAGGTGGCCTGTATATAGTGGCACTGGTCAGGGAGGAAGCAGGAGAGATGACCAGCTTGCAAACCAGGATCTCGAAGGAAGAGTAAGGCTGAGTGGGTATGATGGAAGAAGGGACCCATTCAGGGAACATAAGGGTAACCCCACCACCGGCACAAACAAGGCGAGGCTTGGAGATTATCTTGTAGCCATCAGGGAGAAGGTAGTCAAAAGCAGTAAGAGTGAAGCATCTGTGTCTAGGTCTTCAAGGAGGAAGCAGATGTCAGCCGAGTGTTTAATAGAGCAAGCATTAAGCGTGCCGAGGTCACTGACTTTGAAGGTTTAACGAGGAGGGGTACAGGGGCGTGGTACACCAGTCGGAGGAGGGTGGGGGGACACAGAGAGAGGAGTGAGGAGTAGCAGGTGTGGGAAGGAAGTTGATGAGGGACAACAAGCCACGGTCAAAGAGGAGGAGTTTGGGTTGCGGACCCTGAGCTACGCTAGTGCCATTGCGATACAATGATACACCTGGATAATTGAAAAGCCCACCTGGATAATGAAAAGCCCACCAAGAATACTTCCCCATCTAGTGCCACCATTAATGGGTGAAGATGTGAGATGAGAGGAGAAGAGATAAGATGATGAGGAGTCCATAGATCTGAAGAGGGGACAGAAGAGAAGATCTGTGAAAATCTGTCAGGAATTTAAGCTGACAGACGTCTGCAAAGGGTAGGTCGGGGTTAGGGGTCACAATGTCTTTTTGAAACTTTTTCTTTCAGACTTTGTGAGATAGGGAAGATAGGTGATAGTATAGCAGTTAGAATAAATTGGGGAGATGGCAAGTGCCATATGGGCAGTGGAGGGAGGATGGAAATATGGGAGGGACTGTACAGCAAAGCACGTGCACAAACTCAGCAGGTGGCCTAGTAGTCAGAGAAAACAAATGCAATGGAAACACTTTAGTATCAAAGATGGGGTGAAGAGATGTTGAAAAACACACCAGGATTCGAATTACTAAACGTTCTTTGGTCTTACTATCTCACCCACTGCCTGGAATAAACCAGTGGTATATTCAGGCTTTCTACCTCCCTAGGGCCAAATATTTATTTTATTGTTCACTTGACAGGAAGCAAATACTGTTTTGAAGCACCCACAGGGCAACAGTGAGGGAACTAATTAAATACCACAAAATAAGAAGAGCCAATGTAGAGGGGGAAGACAAACCTACTATACCTTGTGAGTGTTCAGAGCATGCAAGTGCAGAGGATAGACGGGTATGGTATAGGTGCTGTGGTGCTACGTGCAACCTCCAGTGTTGGAGGGTGAGCCGTGGCAAGTGCAGAGGATAGACAGCAGTTGGGATGATAAGATGTGGGCGGTCAGGGCCCAGAGGATGCTTAAGGCCCCTGCATACTAGTCAAGCTACTGTGCGATTAGCAGGGGGAAGAGAGGGAGGGAAGAAGAGGTAAAGAGGAAGGTCTTGAGGCTTTTACAAAACTTAAGGAGGTCCTGCTCATGACGAAGAGAGATAGGGTAGGCTGTTCCAAAGCAGGAAGGCCAGAGGGAAGGGAGGATCTTAGTTTTGCTGGCATGGAGGCAAAGATCATTAGAGGTACACCAGGCCGGATAGCTGAGAGTCAGTCAGGGATGAAGGAGAGTGCAAGGGCGTCTGTAGGAAGTTTTAAGGAGTTATATGTCATCAGCATAGCACTGGAAATTGGGGGAGCAGAAGGAAATGAGGCATGCCAGCAGAGTAAGGTAGATGTTTATAAAGAGCCAAGGTGAAAGAATGGAGCCCTGGGGGATGCCACAGGTTGGGTGGTAAGTAGGGGAGGAAAAGGTGGCATGTATGACTTGGAAGAGCGGTCAGTTAGGAAGGAGGTAAGCCAGTCCAGTCCCCACTCCGAGATACCAATGATGTCATGGAGCCTTCGGCCTTCAATTCAAGCTTGTTAGCTTCTATGTTACGTTCGTTGAAAAAGTGTTTTCAGATCTCTCCTGTCCATGATTTGGAGAATGCAGTTAATTACGTGCATTTTAGGTACTTATGGCTAATTGTGTACTTTTAGAGAATGCGATCAGAACATAAGCGGTCTGCCAACTAGGTTACCATCAGGCTTTGCATTCTAAGTGCCTGCCAGTGTTTATTCAAAGCAGTCTTCTTAATGACTTAATTGGCGTTTTAAAGAGGCTACTGGTGTAATAAACATTCTCTCTCAGGTATGCCTTCAGCCACCATTTATAAACCCTCTGCATCTCCTTCACTGAAATCCTGTTTAAAAAACAATCATCGGCAAAGCCAACATGTTTGGCTTGGGCACAAGTTTTAAGCTTTTGCCCAGGTACTGCTATTAGTTTTCCAGGTACTCTCACCATGTGCATCTTCTACCAAGAATGGGTAGTTAATAAATACGACTGTGCCTGGCAAGTGCCTTTGCCATGCCTACACTGAAGTCCAAACTTTTGGCATTGCCAATGCCTGCTTTTTTTCCTCCAACTATTTGCAGCACTGGTCGTGGGTATGACAAAGGACACCCTCCTTCACATAATTTCACCACTCCCACTTTCCAAACAGCCCCGCTTAAAGCCCCGTTATAGGCTGAAGCTGAAGACCCATGCAAACAGTGCATCATGACAATATGAATCTCACACCAAGCCTTTGAGGGGCAAGGCACATTTGAGCGTTCAGCAGCAGAGAACAGGCTGGCTCTCTACACAGGGATATATGTAAAAACACACATGCTTTCACATAACTGCAGAGTCCTGCTCTATGAGCGCGGCATAATACACACCCGTACCTGTAGCCCGGGAAAGGTGTTGCGAAGAGTGAAGTACATCTGTCGGTTGGACAGCACGTCACCGTCGGTGATCTTGTCGTCTGCCCCCTCGCGGGTTTTGCCCTTGCTTTTCTCCCGGAGAGTGTTTGCCGAACGCACGCTCTTCACAGCCTCCCCGCCGCGCTTCGCCGCCAGCAGAGACACAGCCAGCAAAGAGCGTAATTCCACCCGCGAAGCCGCGTCCTCCTCCCCGGCGGTCATCCACAGCGCGGAGAGTCTACCTCCCAGGAAACCAGCGTACAGGTGATAGAGCACAGCCAGCGTCAGTAGCGCTAGCACGCCCATGCCCAGCGGCGAAAGACGGATACCCATGGGGGCCATGGTGGGACTTTGGCTCCCTGTGCAAAGACACCACCAGTTAACACGTCAGACCCAAGCGCAGAGAAGTGGCAGCCGTGGCAACTACCTGTACCCGGCGACAGCCACGGCACCTTCCGCCTGCGCGATCTACGGTGACGTCGTGGTGCACGTGGACAAAGTACCCAGCTGGGCTGGACTGAAGATGCCATGTTAGGTTTGGGTGATCGTGATGAGAAAATTCCACTGCTTTATAGCAGCAGCAGATTGTTCGATTATAGACCCAATTTTTTAAAACCAAAAAGGTAAAAAGTGAAGGCAATCGTATCAAAATCGCCAGTACTCCTATCTGAAAACACTAGGGGAATCACACACACCTAACATGGCTGCCTACCTCCCTCTTGCTGGAATATCCTTATGCAGTCTAGTGCTCCAAACCCGCATCTATTTTCCGGCTACTGTCAGACAGGAAGTGTAATCACAGTCTGGCCAATCGGGATCCGTGTGTCACGCAGACGCCCACTTTAACCACCAGATGTTGACAGGCGGCGTTCTCCTTTTCAAACATTTTTTAATTGAATTTTACAAGAAGATTGTTTCAGGAACCTCTCACATTATGTAATGTCATGAGTGGAGCTGTAGCAAATCCCTATATGCCACATATTACTTCGTCTGATTTATTTAATTTTTTGGTATATGTCATACCTCTCAACCATTTGTCTCACAAAGGCGGGTGAAATCACCCGATTTTGTTTTTGGCGGGTGAGACGCCCATTGGAATGAATGGGCGTGCAGGAGGCTTGGCGGGTGAGTTAGCCCTTTGCAAGGCGGATGACACCCGCCAAAAGCGGGTGAGTTGAGAGCAATGTATATGTTGCATTCTATCTCATTGTGACGTAAGAGGGAAAAATGCTCAAAAATTAACTTATGAATTTTACAAGATAGGCCTTAAGTCATATTCGGAAGCAGGCATATATTAAGTCGTGTTAGAATAGCCTTAGTATATTACTGTGTTATAGATGTCTGATAAATAATTTCATTATTAGAACTTTGTGGTTAAGGTCAGACTTATACAGGTAAAACTCCAGACAAAGTAACTCGTGTTGGAGCTCATTTTATTCTAGGTTGAAATTTGGCTGGTCACATCACTTGAACGTGAACTGCCACCAATTATTTTAATTTGCACAGTGGAGTCATATGTTACAACGCAGGTTGAGGGGTTGTAATGATGAGCCAGGAGACCAGGTTGGGTTAAGAGACTTTAGTGGGTTCGTGGTACATAAGTCACAGGTAATAAGTTACATGCAGGATAAGTACATAAGGGAGGGAAGCATCCACCGGTCCCCCCTCTGTTCAGGTCATTTTCCAACTGAACAGGGAGAACCTTGGCACTCACACCAAAACATTCTAGATGGAACACTATAATAAAAGCATTCCAGGCACAGGCTCACATATACTTAGGAAACAGCTAATGAACCAGGATAGGTAAGACATAACACATCCCCCCCTTACATGACAATACAATGAAGGAAGGAAACAGAAGGAAAAGTCATAAATGCACAATATATCTAAAAAAAACTATCCTTCCATAGCCCATCCAGCAAACCACTAATAGTCATATGCTATTCCCTTCCAATTCCATGATATAGCTAAAAATAGCTAATCCACCTCAAGACACTCGCCAGAACCATAATGGCCATTTATGGAACTCAGCTACAGGGAACCAGCCCACAATCTAATAAACAAACCTGACCACCTACATCATATCATTAACCCTGTTACAACATTCTCCAACATCAAAAGCTTCTTGAAAGAAACTACAGGGTTAATACCCTCTATCTGCCTAATGCATATCATTTAGAGACACAAATTGCCTCCACATAACATCCTGCTGAGCACCAACCACATTAACGGTGACAAATAGCACCAATGTTGATACCCAACCAAATGATCAATCATTAACTAACACATTGACACAAAAAATGTGCCAACATAAAACCAGGTCTGTAACCTAGCTACTAACCTTGAAACACCAATGCTCACCACTGAGCACATTAAAATTTGAACCTATGTAAGTTCACTACCTGAACAAGAGAATGCTCGCCACAACTAAGCATATTAAACATAGGCATGCTTAAAGGTCAAGGAACTAACCTATTACTAGACAATGAGCAAACCATGCTCTCATACTGGCAAACAGACGTTCACACAATCACACAGCTGACTTATTAATAACCTACACAGTTTGTTAAATAAACTAATGAACGAATTCAGCTTGAAAAATTTGGGAATATAAAACGTTTTAAGTTACACCACCATAGCGAGTCCCAAAAATCATGCTTGCAAAGTTCAGTTTTGACATATACCTGTGGAAAAATTGTTAGGTTAATAAAAACATTGTCAAAGTGAACATATCAAAGAAATGCAGTAGTTCTATGGCACTCACAATATCCACACAAAAACAACAAGACAAATTCAGCATAACAAATTTTGATAATCCGAAAATTAGGTGCGCTGCAATAAAAATTCAAAATGTTATGCCTGCAGAGTCTTTGTTGATATGTAGCTGTGGGTTAGTTACTGCAAACTACACTATACATTTTATTACCTGCCATTTCTTTTGGTTGCATTAATTCCATTCCATTACCACTTAAAACCTGCTAAAAACATTGGTGCCATAGCCATTTCCAATTAAAACTTGCCAATAACCAACATTGGCACCATAACTTTAGGTCCAATGCAATTACTAAAACACTTGCCAAACAAAACACATTGGCACCATAATAAAACACTGCTTATTGGCACATAGACACCATATGGCTCCAAAAATAATTCAATTGCCCACCCTTGGGTAACACTCATGCTTACAGTTTGGCACACACAAATAACTATATTCACACCAATAAAGAGACCCACAGCACATGGCCACTGTAAATCAACACTCCTGCCAACGCTATTCGCACAAAAAACAGGAAACTCCTTTCTCAGAAGCATGTTATAGAATGCCATATAACAAACTATAAAAACTACACCACAATGCCTGCAAAATGTGACCCATGTTTTCATATATCACATTCCCAAAGTGATGCATTGCCTTCATTTTCATTTTCCAAACAACATTTTAGCATGTGATGGCTTTTGCATTTACAATATAAAGAAACGTTGCATGGGTACATTGCATGTTGCTTTTTAACTCTTAAATATCAGCTCAATAAAATGGCAATGTCACAAAAAAATTGCAATGTACATAAGGCAAAACATTTTGAGTTCGCACATTACACTTTCAAGAAAATCGAAAGGCAGAAACACTTTCCTGAAGATCTGATCAGACAAAATGGAAATGCTAATAGAAAATAAATGCCTGCCACTTTCATTTTGATAGCCTTGAAATGCATCCTCCAGTCATTGCAGTACATGTAACGTTCCAGTAATGCCGAAGGTAATGAACAGTCAAATCCAGCTGCGCAGCCTGCACCTTTAACTCCTACTCAGTGCTAATATGACTTGCAGCCGCTCCTTTTTACAGCATGTTCAAGCAGAGCTTGTAAAAGTCTTATGAACGTGGGCGTGCTGTCAAATGCCCGGCTACTT
The DNA here is from genome assembly GCF_040938575.1 of Ambystoma mexicanum. NCBI lineage: Eukaryota > Metazoa > Chordata > Amphibia > Caudata > Ambystomatidae > Ambystoma > Ambystoma mexicanum. The sequence goes on from NC_090933.1 coordinate 607,367,479, forward strand.
CTATGCGCATTATCGCTGGAGCCACTTGCACTGCTGATAAGAAGAGTCTCTCTTTTGTTCCCCCCGACCCCTTGCTCTGCCAATAACACGCCATTGACTTCTTGTGAAGCGCCAAACTAAAAATGCGCCTATGCCTTCATATATTAAGAAGCCATTGCTGTGGCAGATGCAGAACAAATGAAAGTGAGCAGCGCTGCCCCCCAAAATCACTATAAATGTCCCTCACTAATCAGTCATGCAGGACATGGGGTGCGCTCACCTTGGGTCCGGAGGGCGGTGGATGCTTCAGGTTCCTCACTCCTTTTTGGTGGGCAACTTCCTGTGCACCATATTCCTTGTGGCACAGGTTTGCTTCTTTTCTGTCCTTTCTTGCTGCTTTTCAGCCCCAGGTACACCTCAATCACCAAAATCCTTGTCGCCAGTGTTACAACGCAAGTTGAGGAGTTGTAATGATGAGCCAGGAGATCGGGTTGGGTTAAGAGACTTTAGTGGGTTCGTGGTACATAAGTCACAGGTAATAAGTTACAGGCAGGATAAGTACATAAGGGAGGGACGCATCCACCAGTCCCCCCTCTGTTCAGCTCATTTTCCAACTGAACAGGGAGAACCTTGGCACTCACACCAAAACATTCTAGATGGAACACTATAATACAAGCATTCCAGGCACAGGCTCACATATACTTAGGAAACAGCTAATGAACCAGGATAGGTAAGACATAACATCATACCTGCCTACGTTTGAAAATCAAAAGCCCTGAGATGTATGCCCCGCCCACAGCCACACACAACCCCGCCCCTTTGCACACGGCTCCGCTCACGTCAACATTTGCAGTTTGCACTTTATAGTGGCATGCAATACATTTAATTAAATTGCCTATTCATAACCACCCAAATTGCATAGGACAAATGGCATACGCCTTCCATAAAATCAATACACACACCAAACCAAGAGAGAATATTTTCTTCAAATAGTGTTTTTTGACACCGGATTGAAAGCAGGATTACCGCGTTAATTTAGCTTATGCTTTCATTCTTTTTGGCCGGTTTGTCTTATGTTTTAGCCGCCCTTCAATTTAGGGCAACTAAAACATAAGGCAAACTGGCCAAAAAGAATGAAAGCTTAAGCAAAATACACGAGTGGGGTGTGTGACCCTCCCAAATGTGTTGCCATTTTTAACATAGGCTATGACTGTATCATGGTCCAGGCTAATAAAAGGAGCCTCTGCAGACAAGTGCACCAGAGCGGCTGCAGACTCGAGAAGAGGAATGACTGAGGCCGTGTCTCATTTCATGTAGGCGCTGCAGGTCTGCCAGTAGAGGCACAGGCCTGCATGCCCTGATGCGGTGGGACGCTTGTGCCATCACAGTGGCAGAGGTCCGCATTGTCATGGGCATGGCTAGCTGTTCCCCCAACCCCAATGGTGCTGGAGTCCTGTAGCAACATGGGCCTTGCTGGATGTCCAGGGCAGGCCCCAACCCCCACTGGCACTGGGCCTGTTCACCAGCAACATAGGCAGCACCCTGCTGGGCCGGTAGCCCTGGCTGCACCATCGCTGGGCCATTGTGACGGTGAGAGTAAAGCTCTGTGCGTCGGCACTATGAAGGCAAACCCCTGCAGGGTTCCCAGGCATCCAGAAGCGCCCCACGTCAAGGACGGAGAAGAGCAAGAAATGCAGCAACCCGCAACGCAGGGGGTAGCACTGCCGTGTTGGCGCTAGTGATGATCAAAGGAAAGCCCCTGCTCCAACTGATGATCCCAGGGCCCAAATGGTGGTGGACTAAAACGTGTGCCATGTGGGAACCAGATGGACAGTAAAGTGGTCCAGACCAGTGACATTTTCCCCCACCAAGGGTAGCTAACATGGGAGGTGCAGTCAAGGGGGAGTGCCTGTACGCCTGCCGCCACCAGCAGGGTGGGGCCCTCGATGCCCACCCAGGTGTGTCACCCCGGACCGCACTCCCGCCTGGGGGGAGAAGAGCTGTGCAGGTGCGGGGTAGCTGGCCTCATCGCCCTGCCACTCTGTGTGCCCTGCCGGGCCTGCCATCTATGGACCAGGCCGATGCGGTCTTGGGTGCGACTCCTGGCAGCCCGCAAAGGGGGACACCGTCTGCCCAATGGTCTTGTCGGGAGGAAGGGCAGCCCGGGGCTGCTGCTTTGTCAACAGCAGTGACTCCTGCCGGGGGAGGACAAGAAGTGGTCCAGACACCCTGCCACACCCGGTCATCGGTGTCCGGCCAACGCAGACTTCAAGCCCACCACTCGGAAGAAGAAGTGCTAGAAGCAAGAGAGGGTTGCAGCACAGTCCGAGTGCTTGTGCGCTCCCTCCTGCCCCTCGACAGTGACAAGGCACTCCTGTTTGGGGGACCATGGCCAAGGAAGAGGGGAGTGAACAACGTGCTGCCACCCCTGCACTTTCATCATCATCTGGTGCTGCCGAGACGCCCAGCTTCCCGCATTGGGCTGACTGCCCCAACGTCACAGGACTAAGCCGAGGTGGCCCCTGGTGCCCCAAGGTGCGACTTTACCGGTTTTAAACTATAACATCAACAGACCTAGGCCCCTGGGAATGACTATCCTGAATGGGCACTGGAACGTCGTGAATTGGTCACCTGCAACCCTGCAGGTTCTCGAAAAGGTTGCAGTAACCATGTGTTAAATGCTGGAGGCCTATATGGAAACTTATGTGTTTAATGTGGTCCCAGTTAAATGTATGTGGAGCTGTATTCCCGTAAGATTGGAGGCCTGTTTTTAAGTGGTGCCCGCAGTGAGAAATTGCATCATTCAGTGGTGGAAGATCCACTGGCCCCAGGTTAATAGAGGGTTTTGAAGTATGTGGTTGAACTGTCAACATCTCCACCGGCAGTCTGATAACCGCGACTGTCACCTGCGGGTTATGTGTTGATATGTGTTGCGTGTCCATAATTATGTGATTCCATGTGTGTAGCAGTGGCATATCCTAGTTGTGTTGGTCCTATGATTCTGAAGTAGTCTAAGTAATGTCGTTCTGTAACAGGGTGAGGGGATCGTATTAGTAACATTTGTTTGTTTGTTATGGAAAAGCAGGAGCGTGGTGTGTGACCCTCCCAAGTGTGTTGGCCCTTTAAGGGGAGTGTGTCCCTCCCCTGTGTATTGCCTGGAGCCTCTGCAGACACGTGCACCAGAGCAGCTGCATACTCCAGAAGAGGAATTACTGAGTCCTTGTCTCATTTCATGTAGTCTTGCAGGCCTACCAGTGGAGGCACAGGCCTGCATACCCTGATGCCGTGGGACCCTCATGCCAGCACAGTGGCAGAGGTCCGCATGCTCATAGGCATGGCTGACTGTGCCTTCACCCCCAATGGTGCTCGAGACCTGTAGCACCATGGGGCCAGCTGGATGTCCAGGGCAAGCTCCAACCCCCACAGGCACTGGGCCTGTCGTGTGCTGATGTCTATAGCACTATGGGGGCCTGCCCGATGTCAATGGCAGTCCACCCACAACAACGCAGTAATACTGCTTTCAATCCGGTGTCATTAATGGCCAAAAAGAGTGAAAGCAGAAGCAAAATATGCTTGTTTTGTTGACTGATTCAAAATTGTAATTTTCTTCCATTGTTACTGTTATTGTTATGTTAAATGTATCCTACTGTTGTTGTTAAATGTGCAGCTCTTTGGTATAAAGCGCTATATAAGCCTAATAAATACAAATACAAAAGAAACGCAGTTATACTGCTTTCACACCGTATTGAAAGCAGTATTCTACATTTATTTTATTCCAGTCTGCAATACCTGGAAACTGCAGCGAAAACCCCAAGACTCCAGGGTCTTCCCCGGAGAAGAGGCTAAAAATATGAGTCTCCTGGGAAATCCCAGAGGTTAGGCAGATAGGGGCGGAGTGCAAAAGAGGACAGCCAATCCCGTTTGCATTCCGCCGTGCAAATAGAAGGCAGTGTTTACTATCCATCCATATGTAGTCTGCCTGCATTTTGGTGGTGCAAAAAACAGGTGACTCTAGGGATCCCCAGCATTAGCGCTGTCAGAGGGGACCCCGCCTCCACTTTACCAAGTCACATTATTTTAAAGAGGGGCTGTGCTTCTTCCTTGTATGATAGGCGCTTTTCTGTTTTTCAAGTGAGGCCACTGTTCTAATTGGCCTGAGGGCCAATGGTGCTAATAATAAGACCACTCAATAATACACAGATCGATCATGCATGAACCTTCGTATCTTTAATGTCAAATCAATAATGATTTTTCTGGCGGTCGCCAGCCTACTCACGTGACCCAACCTTGTTGGGTTCACCAACATAAACAAAGGACATTACATCTCCCCACGTGGCCCTCCCTGCTTAGAGGATGATTTCCTCTTTCCAGCCCATCTCTTCAATCCATCTTGTTGGTCTGTAAATTGATCTTTTCAAGGTGCTCTAGGCTGTTGAGGTATATTCCTCCCTTTCACTGTTATTGGTGTGTATGTCTCCATCTATGACTTCCAAGCAACTCTCGGATGAGCTTTCCTGGAGGACAGGGTGTTCCACGGATGCAGTGTGTTGTTCCTCTCGTTGTGTTTCCCTTTCAAGTTTCTTGAAGTGTGAAGAGTTTCTGGTGATGTGTCCATTCGGGATTGCTGCTGTTATCCTGGATAACTTAATTCGTGTCACTGTCAAAGGTTGCAAACTGAATGCAGGTGTTTCTTTGGACCACTGCTGTTGTGCTAGTACTTGGTCTCCTATGTGTATTGTTTGTTCTCCGGCTCTCCTCCTGGTGTCAGCATATTCCTTCATGTTTGTCTTGCTCTCTTCATCTTTGTTTCTCAGCTCGTGCTTCAGTGTCCAGTGCTATCTCCTTGGTGGGGTCTTGTGGAAGGGTGGTTCTAATGGTTCTGCCAAACAGCAGTTCAGAGGGGCACACGCCAGTGGGGCTGTGTGGCGTGTTGCGATAGTCTCTGAGAAGGGTGCAGATGGCTTGCATGAACGCAACCCTTTAGTAATAGAGCATATTTGGAGAGTTTGTTTCAGGTTAGCCATGAATCATTCGACAGTGCCGTTCACTTGCGGCCACCGGGGTGTGATCTTTCGATGGTGAAATCCTAGGTGTTCGGCAGACATTACAAAATCATGTCCACTGAACGGGGGCCATTGTCGGATTCTACAATGGTTGGGATGCCAGAGTCTTCAAATGTTTTGTCCAAAGCTGGATAACAGGATGGGCTGCTGTGGAGTGTATTAAATGTATTTTCCAGGAATCTCGACATTTCATCCATGATGACCAGGGCCTATTTTCCATTTGGGTAAGGGGCCGAACATTTCATCCGCTACTTTGTCCCATAGTTGCAATGGCATGGGTGTAATCTTCAATGGCTCTGAGATTGTGGGAGGTGCTACCGCCTTGCAGGTGATACAGTTTCCAAGTGCTTTCTCAATGTTTGTGTCCATGTGGGGAAACCACGCTTTTGTTCGAAGTTGTCTTTTGGTAGACACAAGTCCCCTGTGCCCTGTATGAGCCGTGCTGATTCCTCTGTCCTGCAGCATTTCCCGTATGACAATTCGATTATCCTTTGATAATAATCAGTTTGGCGAGATGGATAGAACGTGCCTTAGGAGGTGAAATATTTTGAGTAGTTTCCGGTCTGTTTCAGAGGTACACACTCGCCCGGAGCCAGATCTGTGCCATCTTCCTGATGTTAAACTGTCCTTTACTTGCATGAGTACTGGGTCCTGAAGCATGCTGTGGAGGATTTCTTGAATTTTAAATGATTTGGGGAGAGCATTGCTTACAACGTAGTTAATATATTGGTCCGCCTTGATGGACTGTGTCTCTTTCTTTGCGGGTAGGGTTTATCTGGATAGAAAGTCAGCGGGATTGTTGCAGACGAAATCCCCAACATGCAGTCATCTTGGTATTTGATTTTCCATATATTGTTGTGAGTGCCTGGTGATCTGTGACAATGGTGAATTTCTTGCCATATAGGAAGAAATGATAGCGCTTGCAGGCCCATACGACTGCCAGGCTTTCTTTTTCTGGTTGGGAGTATGAGCACCCAGTCGGATATAAGCTGCGACTTGCCACAATGTGACGGGAGGATGAGGCGGATGAGCCCGGTCTAAATTGTGCCAGATGGCCCCTAGACCCACAGGGCTTGCATCCACCGTTAGTTCAGTTTCCATGTTTGGGTCATAGTAAGCCATGCATGAGGCAGAGGAAAGATGCATTTTGATTTCTTGGAATGCCTTTTCACATTCTCTTGACCACCTGAATTCTTGTTGTTTTCCTGTGAGAAGCCGTAGGGGTGTACTGACAGAGGCGAAATCCTGTATATATCTTGTGCAATAGCTGGCCATTCCCAGGAACGAGCGTACAGCAGATGTTGACGTGGGCATTGATGTCTCAACCCGGGCTCTCACTTTGTTAGGGTCGGGTTTTAGCCCATCATGCGAGAATATGTCTCCAAAGAATTTAAGTGTGGATGTACTAAAATACACATTTTCTGCATTGAAAGTCAGATTGGCCTCCTCTAGTGCCATGCACACTCGTAGTGCATCGTCCTGTGCTTTTTGAGTCACTCCGAAGACTAGTATGTCGTAGCTGTAATTTAGACAATGCAGGTTGTGTTTAATTATTTGATGTATCTCATTCTGGAAGATCTCAGCAGCAGAGGACACTCCGAAGAGGAGTCGTTTGTACCGAAAAAGTCTAAGATGTGTGGAAAATGTAGTAATGTCCTGGGAATCTAGGTGCAGTTCAAGTTGGTTATAGCCGTTGTTTAGGTGTAGCTGGGAGAACATTTTTGACCCATGCAGCAGGCGCATCATGTCGGTCATTCTCGGGGATATATGTCTTTCTCTTTCGATTGCTATGTTTGGTGCTCTCATGTTCACACATATGCAAATACATCCATAATTTTCTTTCTTGGGAACCGGTACAATAGGTGAGACCCAAGGTGTGGGTCCAGTTGCATGTTCAATGATATCTTGCTTGGGGAGTGCTTGGGGTTCATCTTCTACTTGCATTTGGATATTAAACGGAATCACTCGGTAATGCTGTGCAATCGGCTTGATGTCTGGGTTAATATGCAGTTTGATTTGCTTTCCTTTGAGTCGTCCCAATCCGCTGAATAGTGTGGGGAACATCTTGGTTATCATGTCTTTTGGACTTTTGTATGGGCTGTCATGATTTGGTACATTATATGTACCAGTCCCATTTGTATGGCCGATTTAAAACAGAGAATGCTGCCACATGGTACTTAACCTTTAACTACATATATGTTCAGTTTTGCCATCTTGTCTTTGAAGGTGCACGTGGCTTTGAACATGCTTTTGCATTCCAGAGGTGTGTTTGCTCCATAGGGATAGATGTTCATGTCAGCTGGTTTCAATGCCCTCTTATGTTCTAGTCCTTGATATCTATCTTCATTCACCACATTGACAGGTGCACCAGTGTCGATCAGAAATTCCCAGGCTTTCCCATTTATTTGTACTAAAAATGTTGGACTATAGTCAGTGGCTGTTTTGTAGCTTAGTGCGTGTACCTATCTGCTCTTGCGGTCTCTTCTGGAGGATGATGAATCGGAAACGTTGTGACGTTGTGGTGAGACTTCTATGTATCCCACCTTATGACGAATTGACCTCCTTTTTGTGTCTTTCGGCGGGATTCATTCCTTCTGTCTTGCTGACACCTGGCTCTGTGCAGGGATTCTCGCCGTCTGCTCGGCGATCGATTTTGTCTGTTGGTGGGGGATCTCCTTTGTCTGTGCTGGGACCCATCCCACTTTCGTTTTTGGTCATTGTGATATGCGGCTCTTTGAAGATATTTAACATTTTTGCAGACTGATTGAAAGTGATTTTCACCACCACATCCGTCAATGGTGTGGCCAATGGCTGGAAAGGGGCCAACATGCGGGAAGTTATAACTACAAAGATAGTACTTCCTTTCATCATTGTTAAAAGTCTTTTCAGTTGACTTCATTTGACAGATGGGTGCAGTTGGCGCACATTGCGTGATTTTAATGCTGCCTAAAGATTCTGTTTATAATGAGAGTACCATGTCCACCCTGGCAAGTTGCAAGATTTCACTCAGAGATCTGGTCTTTTGTAATAGTTTCTTGCGAAATTCAGCTGATTCGCAGCCAGCAATGGTTTGGGACTTCAGTGCTTCCTCATTTGAGTGGTGTTCAAAATCTCAGTATTTTACTCTTTTGCGCAGTCGCATGACGAAGTTATCTAGGGTTTCGCGTTTCTCCTAAGTGGATGTGTGGAAGATATGGTGTTCGTAGTCCACATTTCATAGTGGAGCAAAATACATGTTTAGGGCGTCAATGATGCCTTTCAATGAGTCAGTAGTGGTTTCAGGCATTTCCAACACAACGGGCCTCATTACAGGGTTGCCGGTCTGGTAACAATGGAACCGGTAAGCCTGCCAGTGTCGTTGTTACCGGACCGACAAACTACGAGTTCTGCGCGTGGGCAGACCAACACAGTAGCACCAGAAACGTTATTAATGGTGCCGGTGCTACCGGCCTCCCCATTCCTAGAGAGCCCTCTGGGGCTCAAATGGGAATGGGGACTAATAATTACAGGTACCCGGCAATGGGCAATTACCGGGTGCCGGTAATTTTATGACTCCGGCATGGCTGCCGCTGGGCTCATAATGAGGCCCAATGTTTCATACAACTTGGCCTAGTGAGTGCATCAATATGGCTCTGAGACAACACTCCTCACGCACACCAGTGGCGTCGATGTATATCTTGAGCTCCTTGAGCCATCTGTTCCAGCATGATGCCAGACTGATGGTATCAGTGATATCAAAAGGTGGGACCACCTGCAATTGTAGTGAATTATGACCGTCTTCCTCCCTAGTGGATAGTGCTGGTGCAGAGGAGGGTGGTGTCTGAGCTTAAGTGCTGCTAACCCCATCACCGTCCAACATTTTGAAAGTCGAGGAATGAGATGCTGGAGTGCTTTAATGCGTTCTCTGGATGATGCAGACAAAACTCTGGAGTGTTCTAATATACTCTTAGGATGAGGGAGGCAAAGTGGCAGGCAGTGTGTGCACACGCTTACCTTTCTTTTTCAGCGTTTTCAGTTCTTCAGGCTGTTTGTATCTATGCCACTGTGTGAGTTTTAGTGCCAAAACAGAGCCTGGGCTGGGGCTGGCAGGCCTCTTGAGAAGGGTGTTGCCGGCCATGAGCACACAATTCAGAATGCTTTCCTGATTTGGAGCACACAGCTCCATGGAGAGCAGTGAACTGATCGCTGGTGCCTGTATGAAAAGCAGGCTTGCAGGATATAACTGGGGCTGGCAGGTGGGACAGCAACACCGCGCTGTGGGCACGCGTAGTAGGCTGAGGCAGTAACACGAGGGAAGACAGGCTGTTGAAATGGCTCATGCCGCTGGTCAAAACCTTGTTGCCATTGTTATAATTGGCCTGAGGACCGTGTTATGATGTTAATACACAGAATGTTGATGTGTATATGTTCTACTCTTCATAAGCTGTATATAGTTCTGTTGCTTTAGCAACATCTTCATGTATGGTTCTAGAATTCCATTAAGAACTATACATGAAGATGTCGGTTTGATGAAGGTTGGCCTTCTGGGGGCCTCTCCAAATAAACTTTTGAGTTACACTTACAAAAGTGTATATTGACTTATTATATTAAATAATCACTTCATAACAATTGGCGACAAGGAGCTTTGAAAAGGAGGGGGCCCCCAAATGAGATGTTATTGCTGCATGACTTGTCCGTAATATGCAGGAAGAAATGACTGATGAATACAAGATTAAACGAATCCACGCACAATATCAGGCAAGTCAGAGTGTGCAGTGTCGGAACGAGTGAAAACTCGAATGAGTAAAAAGCGGATTTGATCGTTTTTACTCACATGCATCCTTTGAATGGTGTGCGGGAGAGCGAAGGGCCAACCGAAGACTATTGAAGAAAAGTACCATGATGCTAGGCATGACTACGTGGGAGCGTTCGACAATTCAAGTGAATGAAAGCTTCCAGGTACTAGAGAAAAGCACCCTACAACATGACATGCGTGCCGCCATTTTGTTTGTGGAATTGTAATGGTTACTGTTTTATGGAGTGACGGAGCGCTAAAAGTGAAACGAAAGCTTTATGAGCAAACCATTACCGCACGCACGCGTATTAAAGGTTAAATACGTGTGCCCCAGACTGTGCATATTGATACATTGAGACATTATACTTACTTTACAAGTGAAAAAGGTGGCATAAAACAAAGAGAACAAGGAAAAGAAGAATGCACTCTGCAGAGTAAACATGGATAAATTGTTAGAGTGAAACAGACTTTTGCCACACAAATGGAACAGGTGGCAAAAAAAAGTGAAACAGTGCATTCTACAGAATAAATAGTTACAAAAGCAAATAAAATAAAATATAAAGGAAAATGCAAAACATTGCGGCCCCAATAACATTTTTGGCATTACCTGGAAATCCAATATGTCCTTGGGAACAATGGCAGGACAATTAACAATTTAAGTCTACTAAAGAGCAATTGGAGGGTCCAAGTTTAATGATGAGTTAAAGGAAGCCACACTACTCAATTGTGTGGGCGCAGAAGCACTTAGAATTTTCAGGACGTTACGTGAATTAGATAGCACGGAGGAAGGCTCGGGAGATTCTTCAAGTGGGGCCAGGAAATATGAAACGGCGCTTGCAAAACTGAACAAACACTTTGGTAATAAAACCAATATTGTTCTGGAAAGGTACATATTTTTTTCGAGGAAACAAAATAAAAATGAAAGTATTGACACTTACATAGCTGCTTTGAGAGGTCTGTTATCCACATGTGTTTTTACGGGAATAGCAGATGAATATTTGAGGGATCAACTGGTTCTTCATATGGCAGATCCACGAATCCAACAACGCTAGTGGCAGGCAAAGAATCCGACATTGGAGCAGGCAATTGAGATTGCAAGATCCATAGAAGTGGGTGAAAAGTGTATGAAGGAAGTCCAGAATAAAGTCGGGAGTGTTGAAATAAAATCAGTACAAGACATGAGTGATGGACAATATGGCAATGACGAAAAGGATTTGGTTGCCATAGTGAAAAGAATTGTCAAATCAGATATTGATGCCAGTTCCAGACAAGAGAGGGAGAATACATATAGACCACCACAAAACAGATGTTTCAAGTGCGAGTGGTACAGACACTTGAATGTAGAAAAAGATTGTCCAGCTAACACGGCTGAATGTTATAAATGTGGACAAATTGGTCATTTTGGCAAAGTATGTTGCAATAACAGGGGAAGAAGCAGATTCAATACACGGTACGTCAGAAATGCTAGTCGCTATGGAAGAGGAAGAGGCATTGTGATGAGTATAAAGGCTTTGGAGGAAATTGGTGGTCCAAGTAGCTTGTTGGAAATAACAAATGGATTTGAAGATGATGTACAAATACTAGCTTTTAGACCTAATGAAGGTGGTTTGGGTCCATGGGTGCCGATGGCCATAAATGGTATAACATTACAAGTTATGATTGACACAGGTTCTCCATATACCATGGTAGATGTGGAAACATATTTGAATATACTTAAGAAGAGAATGGAAGAATTACAATTGACAAAAATAAAAGCGACTGGATATGGCAAAACACCAATCAATATCATAGGATATACTTGGGTACACTTGAACTTTGAGGGAAGAAAGACATACTGTAGACTTTATGTAGCCGAAAATGGGTTCTCCATAGTTGGATTGTGGGAACAAGCATCTTTGAAAATCAGAATACATCCTGGTGAAAGTGTACCCTCCGCATACTAAGGAAGCGAATGATATGTCAGTGTACGTATATTCGCCAAAAGAACATGATTCAGGCGCACTATAAGCAACAGTTAACCCTGTTGCGTCGTGCAGCCCATATTCTAGCCAACCAATACATGATTGGCCTGTTGTGTAAAAAAAAAAGCAGAGACTTATGGGCCATCTTAAGAAATCCTGTAGGAAAAGTTGATCTTCGCATGGTGGCGGTGATTTCAGGCCCGGAATGGGAGAGGTTCTTTAGTTTGAAATTCTCGCTACCTGATAGACATACCGCTTCAGAGAGCGTTCCGGTGCACTTGCCTCTTCCAGTGGTCTGTCCTTGGGAAGTAAAGGATATCATATGGGCAATTGAGCAACTGAATCCATCAAAAGCTGCCGGCCCTGATGGGCTGCCCGCTTGTGTATACAAATCTGATCCCCACTTTTGGGCTAAGTATCTACTGTCATGCTATCAGTCGATTTACCATACCGGGATTATTCCGCCATCATGGCTCATAGCCATTATCATCCCCATTCACAAAAAGGGGGTGTTAAGTAATCCTGTGAACTTCAGACCTATTGCGTTGATTGACACAGCGGCAAAGATTTTTACACGACTGCTCCTGGTTGATTTAGAAGACCATATAAGAAACCATAATATTTTGTCTAAAGCTCAGGTGGGCTTTCGTAGGGCTTTGGGTACTCAATTAAACGCCTCAACCTTAGCACATTTAAGGAGAGCTGTGCACAGAGAATCAAAGGGCACCATATATATGGCTGCCATAGACCTCACATGTGCTTTCGATAATGTTCTTCGTGCTCGCCTTTGGCGTAAGATGTTGGCCTATGGCATTCCATCCTCCTTGGTGGCCTTAATTGCCGCACTCCACACCAATACCTCATGTCAGATTCGGATCAATGCTAAGGGGCTCCTCTCTGCTATTATTCCTACGAGCATAGGGGTCAAGCAGGGTTGTAATTTAGCTGCAGTTTTATTCAATCTATATCTCGCTGATATTGAGAATCTATGGAAAGAGATTAATTCTTTCCCCGTAATACTGGGTCCCATGCGTTTACATTGGTTAGCCTTTGCCGATGATATTGTTCTATTCGACAGAGTGCCTTTCGGTCTGCAGAACAAATTAAACACACTTCATGATTACTGTCTGCAAAATAACATGACAATTAACCCGGCGAAATCCCATATTATGATTTTTACGGCCAAAAAAAAACTGCCTAGATTTACATTTACTATCAACCAGCAGACCATTGCTAGGAAAGATGCGATCGTATACCTGGGCTATCAGCTGTCTAATGGGAACTCAATTGATGGATGGCGGGCCCTGCTGAAAGAGAAGCTTGGCCCGTTAATGGGACAAATGAGAATAATCAACGCTAAATACTGCAGCTTCTCTCTCCTGCCCCTCATCCAATTTTATACGATGAAGATAGAGCCCATCCTGCTTTATACTCTTGATATATGCCTGTTGAAGTTGGGGCCCTTGTTAAATCAAATCCAAGGTCAGCTCTGGAAGAAAATTCTAGGGCTACCAAGTTATTTACCAAATTCCATCATATTACACGAGTTGGGACTCTATTCTCTAGCTGATAAATATCTTTGGAGGAAGGTAAATGCCTTTTGTAAAGTTCTTGTGCCTCCCCCTAACTCACTCTATGAAGAGTTTCATATAATGATGGAAAATCATTGCCCGGCCTCGGTTCGGAAAGTAAAGGAGGAAATAATGGAGACTCTGGCTACGCTCAATATGACCTTGACAGACCTAACTAATACCCCAAGCAAAGTTAGAACTCGCTTTTTTTGCAATGCGTGGGCTCTAAATTCTGACAAGGTCGGGGAATACTCCTCCTTTGCGACCTATGCGTTGTTCAGACATGCCGTGACCCCAAGGTTACCTTATATCTTATGCTTTCCTGATAAAAGGGCCAGACAGACCTATATGCGTTTCCGTTTGGATCTTATCCACACGGGAGAGCGTATTCGGTCTTGGGCCGGTTATGGAGAGTCGGCAATGGGGCATGGATGTCGATTTTGCTTGAACAGATTGGAAAAGGAAACGCTACAACATCTATTTATCTACTGTAAATTCTTTGCGAATCAAAGATTGTGTTGCTTGGCTTCTTTGTTCTTTTCTTACTCAAGCTTTGAAGCCAATCTAGTATGGATAAGATGCATGCAGGGTTCCTCGAATGCTATTATACTAGCAACTGTTAGACTGGTTACTCTGATTGAAGAACAGCTATTGACGATGAATCACGCAAGTTTTAACAGCATAAGGTTGGCTCTTTCGCATAGGTAACAGGAGATTTGGCTGATATGATTAGTTTGGATATGAACTTACTGTCGTATTTAATTATGTTTTGTGTGTTATTGAACTTTGATTGACTGCTTGTTGTGTCTCCCTTCCTTTTTCGCTCACCTCTGCCCTATCATCTATAAGGGTGCTTTTGGGAGGAGGTTGTCCTGTTAAGTTGTATACGTTTACAGTATATTGTAGTAGTTTTATGATTGCTAACACACTGTTTCCGCTCACCCGAAGGATTTTATTTCAAAGTCTGTTTTAGAGGAAATGAAATTTGGTTGTATTTGTACATAAGAGATCTTTAGATGTTTTTTATGTTTATTAATATTTGTAAAGGTGTAAAGTAAAATTTACTACCGAAACAATAAAATAAAATAAAAAATTGTAACGTGAAAAAAAAAAAAAAAAAAAAAAAAAAAAAGTGTACCCTTTCTGTGCATAACTGAAAACAGTTGTAACACTTCTGAAAATCTGGCCAAAGGTTTTCCCAAAGTGTTCAATGATAACATTGGTGTCCTCAAAGGTTTCAAACACCACATTGTGCTCAAGAGAGGTGCACAACCAGTGGGACACAAAGTAAGAAACATACCGATTGGTACCAGAGAAGCACTACAAAAGGAGCTGGAAAAACTATGCACACAAGACATCATTGAACCTATTGAAAGTTCTGAGTGGTTGTCCCCAATTATCATTGTGAAAAAGCCAGATGGATTGATTAGAATGTGTGTTGACCTGAGAGATCTCAATGCCAACATTTGGGTGGATCGCCATCCATTACCAAATATTGGGGAAATGCTCACCACAATGAAACCAGCAAAATATTTCACGACATTGGATCTATCATCCGCATATCACCAAGTTGTATTAGATGAAGAATCCAGGCATTTGACATCATTCATAACACCTTTGGGAGCGTTCAGATATAAAAGAATGCCATTTGGATTGGCATCAGCGGCTGCTGTATTTCAAAGGCTGATGCATCTTTTATTTAGTGGACTCCAAGGAGTACACTACTTTCAAGATGATATCTTGGTGTCTGCAATGTCTGAAGATGAGCATGATGTAAAGTTATTGGGAGTATTACAAGTCATTCAACAAAAAGGCATGACACTCAAGATTGAGAAGTGTAAGTTAAAGAAAAATGAAGTAACGTACTTAGGCCATCGCATCAATGCCGACGGCATAAAACCCAAAGAATGCTTAGTTGACACCATCCTTAAGATTCCTGAACCCAACAACAAGGACCAGCTCTGAAGTTTTTTAGGCCTAACAGAATATTATTCGAAATTTGTGGATCATTATTCAGATAGGACTGAACAAATGAGAGACCTAATGTGCAAAGGCATAAAGTTTTACTGGTCGGAATGGTTTAAGAGAGAATTCGAGATGATCAAGACCTTGATCAACAAGGCACTAGCTCTCAAAATGTTTGACTCTAAAGCCAAGACCGTGATCTCGGTAGATGCCAGCAATATTGGGCTGGGAGGTGTATTGGAACAAATACAAGGAAGAGATGTTGTTCCCATTGCTTTTGCCTCCAGAACATTAAGAGGAGCAGAGAAAAATGATTCTACCACTGAGAATGAAGCCTTGTGAGTCAAATGGATCCTGGAACATTTCAAAGGACTCATTTGGGGCATACCAGTTGATATTAAGATGGATCACAAACCGCTAAAACATGTTTTGAATAAAAAAAAAACACATATGACATCTCCACGTGTAAGGAGGTGGATGTTAATTATTATGCAATACAATGTTAACATAAAATATACTCCAGGGAAAACAAATGTAGTAGCGGATTGTTTTTCGCCTGCCATGTGACACTGACACCAATGAAGGTGATAGCAAGGAAGAACTAACAGAAGATCAAAATCTGGATTGTATTATAGCACATATAGATCCCCGCTTCTCAAAAGAAGAATGGATTGAATTCAGAGAACAAGACAATTAACAGAAAATGTTGAGAAATGCTATTGAAAATGGCTGGAAAGATATTGAAGGAAACATTAAATCTTGGGAAAAGATAAAAGATGAATTGACAAGTGACAATGCATGTATTTTTCGAGGAGATCGAATAATACCTCCAGCAAATATGAGGGAGAGAACTATGAAAATTGCTCATGAAGGTCATGTGTGGAGGAATTTAACTAAGAGAAGAGTGAGAGAAGCATATTGGTGGCCTAACATGTGGAGTGATTTAGAAGCCCTGGTCAGAGATTGTACTACATGCGCGGTAAGTGATAAAGGAAAATCAATCCGGATCACACATTTACAACCTATAGAAATACCCAGTACAGTTTGGACGAAACTAGCCATCATAACTAGACCATACGAAACACTTGGACCACAAAAAGTTTATCTTATTGTATTAGTTGATTATACGTCCAAATGGGTGGAGTGTGGAATTGTTGAAGAGTCAGTATCGGCTGTGAAAGTCATGACATTTTTAGAGGAAATATTTAACAGAGAAGGTGAACCACAAGAATTGGTATCTGATAACAGAGTTCAGTTTATGTCACAGGAAGTCCAAAAATGTCTGAAGGAGAGAGCTATCGAACACAACATGACAGCATTATACCATCCCATGGGAATCGGTTTCGTAGAAAGGATGAATCGTTTCATAAAAGGTATTATTCAGTTGGCTGTTGTAAATAATCTACCATGGAAAGAGACACTCAAAGAAACGGTTAATACGTACAAAGTAACTCCACACTCAGTTCTGAAGAAGTACCATTCACCTTAACGAGAGGGAGAATTGCCACAAACAGACTTAGACCTGCCTGGATAACTAAGAAAAGGAGTAAAGAAATAAACTTGGAAGAGATAGTAAATAAAGTAAAGAAAAGACAAGAAGAATATAAGAAATACTATGACAAACAGAAACATGTTCAAGAGAGTAAAATTAAGAAGGGTGATTGGATCAGAGTGAAAGAACCAAAACGTATAATGAAAGAGAGTCAAGGTTCCGTGCACCTCAGAGAGTATTGGATTGTTAAAAAAAAGTCAGTAATTTTAGAGGATGGCAAGAAGTGGTCTTTTAATGATATAATCTTGGCAAAGGAGGAGGATGTATTGAGAAATGAAAGAGAACTAAGTATCAATGGAGAAGTATTTAAAGACAAATATAATGATTCAAGATGTATATCTGGTGGGAATACACAGGAGAAGATAACAAATCGAGAATCCACTGGAAAGATGACCGAGAATAATCGTACTTCTTCGAGGTCCAGAAAAAGTGTGTGGAATCGCAAACAAGACTATGTATACTATTAATATATATATATATATATATATATATCAAGAAAAATATAGGACTAAGACTCATTGGAAGCTCCACATCACCTACCAGCAGTCTGTATCCTTTTTGAGTTTTTAACCACACATGCACATTAGTAATTAGTTTAAAAAAAAATTGATGTTAACCTATATAGTAACATCAACACAAAATTAATAAAATGTTATTGTAGATTAAATTAATATAGAGGGGAAGATGTTATGATGTTAATACACAGAATGTTGATGTGTATATGGTCTACTCTACATAAACTGTATATAGTTCTGTTGCTTTAGCAACATCTTCATGTATGGTTCTAGAATTCCATTAGGAACCATACATGAAGATGTCTGTTTGATGAAGGTTGGCCTTGTGGGGGGCCTCTCCAAATAAACTTATGAGTTACACTTACAAAAGTGTATATTGACTTATTATATTAAATAATCACTTCATAACAGACCAAAGCTTCTAATAATAAGACCATTCAATAATACACAGAGACAGATCAGGCGTGAATCTTCATCTCTTTAATGTCAGATCAATAATGATTTTTCTGGCGGTCGCCCCGGCTTCTCAGGTGACCCAACCTCTTTGGGTTCACCAACATAAACAAAGGACGGGAAAGTCTACTTGCCATCCATGAACATAGACACAAGACATTACAGCCACAGTGTCACCACTCAAGCCCCTTTGATGCTCATAAGGCATATAATCCGCCCCACCCATCCGTGTACCCATCAAAGCTGCAGGTCACACAATTACGGCGTATCACTTTGTTCTAGTCTAGCTTTTAAAGTAAGAGCAATTTTTACATCATGGCCCATTTAAGAGACCATTGTTTTGGACAAGACATTCTTAACGTCCATGCCACTTGACAGGTATCACACATAGCCGTTTTAAAAGAACTACATTATTTTCAGTTGGTCATATTTAACACACCAAACGTGTTTATTTTTGGTAGAATGTAAAATGTTCATCACACCATGGATAAAGCCTGTATTTGTCAAACATTGAAACACAAACGGGTAACCTTTTCACACATTAAATTTGTTATGAATCTAAATCTGAAAAGTACATTTTCAAAATACAAAGGCAATTTTTTGAATTCTGCTGAACTGCATTCTGGTGTTTGTAGTCTCCCATTAAGGTGGGAGAGAACAATGCCTTAATTGTACACTTTTTGCCTAACATGTTTCTATAAGGATTTATATATTTGTGTGAATGCCTTTCTATTGTTTGGGTGGGCAATCAAGTAATTTATATATGCCCAGAATGAGGTTAACGGTTGCAATACTGGAAAGGTTATTTTCCCTCATTGTGGCCATGTGTTGCTTTTCAGGGCAAAAGTAGAGGATAAATGTGGGTGGGCACACTTTTTTCAGAGGGCAGAAACTACCCTGCTTGGGTGTCTATGAGGCTGGCAACTTTACTCAACTGTTTGTCTACAAGGATTTCACCCGGTTTTTCATGTTCCAAGTGCCGACGCTGACCTACAAACCCACATAAAAGTTTAATCAAAACACATGTCTCATATTGAGATTTTGCTTTCCTGGGAATATTTCACTATAGATTTTGACGTGACCAGCACTTGATCAGTTTGTAAGATGCATGGTCCTACGTCAACCACCCTGAATCCAGCAGGACAGGAGTCCGAAATCCTGCCACATCTAGTGATTTAGAGGAGCACAGCACTCAATCAGGACTTTTTCTTTAATTTTTGGTCACCCTATGCAAATACTTTGCAGTATCTCCACAGGGGCAAAACTACCAGCCTGCCCCCTTTGTGTATATTGTTGAGCACCCAACTTCTTTTTAAGACTCGACCCTGTAATTTTGGTAACATTTATTTAAAGACCGAAATTGCTTATTCTTACTGCCTCAAGGCCTCCAAGCAAATAAGCTTTGTTGTACTATAAGGCAACTTGACGTATACGCAACCTGCCCTGACATGACATCCTTGGAACCTGCTTGGTGTTTTTTCTGTTGACAGTCAAAGTAATCCTGATCTGTAACTTCTGAAATAAAAGTAACAGTATAAAGGTGTGGTGGTGAACGTTTTTTCCTACAGGTCTCAAGGGACCTCAATGGGTGCTGCAATCGCCCCAAGCTACGCCAACACATTTATGTTATATTTAGAGACCCAACATCTTCTGAATTCTGTGAGATGGATGCAACACTTGTCTATGTATGTCAGATACACAGATTATATTTTTGGTATATGGAAAGGTCCACTCCATGAATCAGGATTTTTTAAAATTCATGAATTATATACAGCCACGGATTAAATTTACTTCTATATTAAGTCACGCTCTCATTCATTTTTTGGATGATAGAAAGAGTTTACTATTGGCTACAACTTTTCATCTGAAACGTACACTTGAAACACGGCTCTTAGCCAATTTTTGAAGTATCGTCCTAACATCTCAAATATAGATGTTTATAGAACTCAAGCCAGTAGATGAAAAGATATGTTTCTACAGAGGAAATATAAACCAGAACTGACTGAGCCAGTGGCCCAGAGGGTAGAGCAGACCCCATGTGATTCACTACTAAAACCAAAATCTATGAAATTCGATGTACCATTGGTATATGTTATGACTCATTTGGTACAAAGTCAGAAAATTAAATGAATTGTAAAAAGAATTGGCAGAGGATGCAACTACTAGACCCAAACTTGAATAGATTGTTTCCTACTCCTCCAGCCTTTGGGTGCCGTTAATGGAGGGCCCTGAAGAACATTTTGATAAGGGCTGACTTTGAGCAAAAGGTGAATCAAAGGTTTCTTTCACTGGTACGCAATCTTGCCACAATTCACAACATTGTGGCAATATTGTTAAAGGTAAAGCGGTCACGCACCCATGTCCAGGGAAGAAGATACATTTGAGGCATTCATGTACCTGTGACTCTGTGAATGTCGTGTATGGTCTAAAAAGCCCATGTGGATATTTCTATGTTTGCATGACAACACGTAAGGCTAAAACCCTTTGGATGGAACGCAAGTCGAATATCAGGTTGAAGAATTTAACATCTCCGGTAGCCTCACACCTCATGAAAGCCAGAAAAAGTGTAGCACAGCTACAATGTGTTATTCTAGAGCAAGTCATGTTACCTAAAAGAGGAGGTGAACTTCAGAGGAGGCTTTTGCAATGGGAGGTGGCTTGGATTGAGGGTCGCCTAGGGGCATGTACTGTAACTGTGATTTTTTCAGTTTTGTGTACTTGTAACGCTCACCTGACTCCCACGGAGGCGCTGGCCTGGTTCGCGCTGCTGTGACCTCTTCTATGGTGATGCGCAGGGTTCGGAAGACGGACTGGACCGGGCCCCCAAATCTGGCTTGTCTGGCTCGCAGAAGTATTCTTCTGTAGGCGAAAAATAGGGGATTAACTGTCTGCGGGGTAATGCAACCGGCCTCCCACTTTCCCCACTCACCCTCCTCAAAACCCTTCTGTGATTCCTCGTAGCGTCTCACCTTAGGGTCTGGAAGGACGAGCTCTCCATCCTGCTTCTGATGCAGGGGCGCGTTGGTATCCAGTTACTTTACTGGATTTTTGGATTGGTGAGAACCAAACTTGCTTGGCTTCCAGGTAAGTTTTTTTGATAAGAGGTTCCCCTTGTGTCCATGCATTAATGTACTAATGCTAGTGTCTTTTTCCCCATAGGGTCCAGGGTACGGAATGCCGGGGAACAGGAACCGACCCGAGATGAGAGGTGAAATCCTTGTAGAAATCAGGTAAGTCTTTAATGAGCGTTTTTTGGTAATGTCTTTTCATTCGCTCATTAACGGAAATGCCAGGATGTGGCGCGGACCCGAAATGGAGAGGGAATGAATCAACAGGTAAGTCTTAACATGGAGATTTAGCTTTCCTTATTCCCTTCTCTCTCTCACCTTTTGTTCTGGTCTTTTTTCTCCCTAGGCGCTGGGGCGTGACTGCGAATCCGGATGATCGCTGCAGAACATGGGAGGTGCCCTGTAAAGGTGAGTGGAATGCGGCGCTGCAGCGATCGACGCGATGAGCTTTTAAATAAAAGTCTTCCTTTTCAGGATTGTCGGCGAGATGTCTCCGGGATGCGGTTTTAGCAGGTAAGGACTTTTCCTTCTTCTGTTCTCTTCTTCTCTTCCTTTGCAGGTGATCCAGGATGCTGGCAGGCGTGGCAGAAGTCAGGATGCAGGAGCAGACACGGTGAGCGTCCAGCTGCTAGATGCAGAACAACGCAAAGCACGTGTGGCTGTTCGGGTGGGGTTTAAATAGCCTTGGAAGAAGTTCCAGGTATGTATCCTTCCTCCAATCAGGTATGTATCCTTCCCCGACCACGCCCGGATGGTAAATTAGTCCCACAGATAAAGTAGTTCCTTTCAGGCCTCAAGGAGGCCGGTATCCTGCAGCATGGTCTGCATCAGGTAAGTGCACCCAAGCACTCCCATAATGAGCCTGGCGCCTATGGCGCCAGGACTGATGTCTTTTATGAGCCTGGAGCCATAGGCGCCAGGACACTGTCCAAAGGGCCCCTATATGGGGTTGCTGGGTCCTTCCTTGGGGACTGGATGTCCGCTTTCGGGGACGCAGAGCTTGAACCGGCTCCCCGGGAGCGGGCATCATGACAGCACTCCCCCCCAATCCCCCACCCAAGGTTGTTCCCTCCGGGGGTTTTGGTTTGTCTGGGAAGAGTCGGTGGAATTTCCTGACTAATCGAGGTGCATGCACATAGTCGCTGAGTTCCCACAACCTCTCCTGAGGTCCGTACCCCTTCCAATCAATTAGGTAGAACAGTTTTGACCTAAACATTTTTTAGTCTAAAATGTTCTTCACTTCGAATTTGGGCTCCCCATCTATTAGAATAGGTTCTGGAGGTTTGAGTAGTCGGGTTCCGGGTACCACTGGTTTCAGAAGTGACACATGAAAAACAGGGTGAATTCGCATACTAGCTGGTAAATCAAGTTTAACAGCCACTGGGTTAATTTTTGCCGTAATAGAATAAGGTCCCAGATATTTTGGGTTAAAAGTTCGAGGCCCTTTGAGTGGTAAATGTCTGGTAGCTAACCACACTTGATCCCCAATCTGATACGGAGGTGCTTCACTCCGATGTAGATCAGCATTCTCCTTGTATTTTATCTTGGCTTGTTGTAAATGTGCAGTTGCCTCTTTAAAGGCTTGGTTAATTGTAGAATGCAGATGTTCTACTGCAGGCATTCCGAGGTTCTGAGATGAGTCAAGGTTTGAGGTTCGAGGGTGATGCCCAAACAAAGTATAAAAAGGACTGTGGCCAGTTCCAGAGTGTACCGAATTATTATATGCGTATTCAGCTATCCAAAGAATGTCTTTCCAGTTGCTTTCAGATTGCTGTAACATACACCGTAAGTACTGCTCAAGGGTCTGATTTGTTCTCTCGGTCTGACCATCGGTCTGAGGGTGGTGACTGGTCGATAATCTTACGTCGATCTGCGCCATTTGACAACATTTGCGCCAGAAGTGGGAAATGAATTGGCTTCCCCGTTAAGAGATTAGTATAGATGGGAATCCATGTAGCCGAACAATTTTTTCGAGGAATTCTTTGGCTAGGACAGAAGCTGAAGGTAAACTTTTCAAAGGAATAAAGTGGGCCATTTTGGAAAACAAATCCACAATTACCAGAATAGTATTGTACCCCGAACAAGGAGGCAGGTCTGTAATAAAATCCATTGATAGGGTGTGCCAGGGTGCTGGCGGTATGTCTAGAGGTTGAAGGAGACCGGCTGGTCTTTTCTTTTGACTTTTATTTTGGGCGCAAACACCACAGGACATAACAAAAGATTTAACATCTTTTCGCCAAGAGGGCCACCAAAATTGTCATTTCACCTTTTCCTCTGTCTTGGCAATACCAGGGTGCCCCTCTATTAATGTATCATGATAACCGGAAATAACCAGTTCGTGTAATTCCTTATGTGGCAGGAATAAGCGTCCTTGGAAATAAGGTAAACCATTATCTATGGTAAAGTCTGATCCCTTTTGTATCTAATCCTGTAAGGTTGTAGGGTCCAGGAGTTGTTTCACTCTGGCTTGAATGTCTTCAAGCGTCTGTAACGAAGTCATGCCTAGAATCCTCTGTTCGGGAATTATTGGTACTGGTTCTGAGTTTGTATCAGATTCTCCCATTCCAATTCGGGATAAGGCGTCTGCTTTGCCATTCTTGCAGCCAGGTCGATAGGTAATCACGAAATCAAATTCAGCGAAAAACAAAGCCCATCGAAGCTGCCGTGATGACTGAGCCTTGGCGGTTTTCAAATACTGTAAATTCCGGTGATCAGTGATCACTGTGATGGTATGTCGAGCGCCAAGCAGATAATGCCGCCAGGCTTCAAAAGCGGACTTAATGGCTAACAGTTCTTTGTCCGTGATTGCATAATTAACCTCGGGTGCCGAGAATTTTCTGGACCAAAATGCTACGGGATGCATTTGGTTGGTTTCGGGATCTCTTTGGGACAGGACAGCTCCCATGGCTAGGCTGGATGCGTCAGTCTCGACGACATAAGGGAGATCTGGACGTGGGTGTTTCAATATAGGTGCAGAGGTAAACCTAGCTTTTAAATCCTGAAAGGCCTGCTCGGCTTCTTCAGACCATTCAAAACGTTTATTTTTCCTCAAGAGTGCAGTAATGGGTTGTACCACGCGTGAGAATTCCGGGATAAACCTGCGATAGAAATTGGCAAAGCCGAGCATGCTTTGAACCCCTTTTACAGAGCTAGGTGATGGCCATTTGAGGATGGCATCCACTTTTCTTGAGTCCATTCGGACTCCTTTGGGTGTCAGGATGAAACCTAGAAACTCGACTTCTGTGGTATGGAAAACACATTTCTCCAATTTAGCAAATAGTTTGTGTTGGCGCAGTTTTTCAAGTACTGCCCTAACATGTTTTCTGTGATCAGATTCCGAAGAGGAGTACACCAGAATGTCATCGATATATACGACAACACAAACATCGATGAGTTCCCGAAGGACATCATTCATGAAGTATTGGAAGGCAGCCGGCGCGTTACACAATCCGAAAGGCATCACCTGGTACTCGAATAATCCGTATTTAGTACGGAAGGCAGCTTTCCATTCGTCGCCTTCTTTAACTCGTACCAGATGATAAGCCCCCCGGAGATTTAACTTGGTGTATATGCAAGCGTCCTTCACCTGGTCAAGGAGTTCAGGGATCAGAAGCAGATGATAACGGTTTTTAACCGTTATCTGGTTCAATGCGCGGTAATCGATACAAGTACTAAGGTTGCCTTCTTTTTTGGGCACGAAGAACAAAGCCGAGGATGCCGGGGACTTTGACGGGCGAATAAAACCATTAGCTAGGTATTAATCCAAATATTGTCTCAAATGCAGATTCTCAGGTTCAGTAAGGGCATAGATCCTGCTACAAGGGGGTTATGCACCGGGCACCAGATCGATTTGGCAATCGTACGATCTGTGAGGAGGTAACGTGTTGGCCTGTTCCTTTTGGAAGACGTCCTGAAAGTCTTGGTATTCCGGAGGTAGTTGCATGGAGGCTGAGGTTAGAGATGCTAGATTAATCTTCAGGTTTTTTGGGTAGCAGGTTTGTGTACAATCCGAGAAGGTTATTCTCTTAGCTCGCCAATCAATTCGAGGATTATGTGCCTCTAACCAAGGGATTCCAAGAATAACCTGAAACAGTGGATCCTTGATTACATCAAACACAACACCCTCCCGATGGCCGTCGGGACCAATAAGAGTCACCTCAGTAGTGGAATGTGTTACCGGTCCAGAGGCAATTTCAGTTCCATCGACTGTGGTGATGACATCTTTGCTGGTTTTAGGACGGAGAGGGAGGTTAATCCTAGAGACCAATTCACGATCCGCATAGTTTCCAATAGCCCCACTATCGATGTATGCCTTTATTGCATGCAACGGCTTAGGCTGTTCTGGATCTACGAGAACCATTGGCACAATGAAATGCGAGGTCTGAGAGTTAGTTTTCAAGCTCGGCAAGCGGACCCCTACACTTGTCGGGCGGAGTCGTTTCCCGAAACAGAGTCTTCATGGTTTTTATCAGCGGCTCCTACCGCCTTTCGGGGCAGTTTTGCCGGGCAATCTCGTAGAAAGTGTCCAGAATTCCCACAATAAAGACATAATTTTAACTCCCGCCTCCTTTCACGTTCCTTTTGAGTTAAGGGTCCTTTAACTCCTCCAGTTTGCATAGGCTCAGAGACATCAACTCCCTTGGGATTAGCATGGGTCTTGACCAACACCCGGGTCTCAAACCTGGACCAATCTGCTTTTCTGTTTTGAAGTCTGTGATCCAATTGGACCACTAAGTCTATATACTCTGTGCATTCTTGGGGCGGATTTACAACTTGGGCCAAGACATCTTTAAGTTCTCCGCGTAGGCCTCAATAAAACAACGTGACTCTTTTATCCTCTGGCCATCCCGTTTCCACAATTAGTCTATTAAAGGTTGCAATATAGGATAGGAGGTCCTGATTGCCCTGTCGCAGGGATAGAAGTTCGTCATCCAGAGCCTGCCCCTGAGAGTGTCGAGCAAATAACCTTTCCATGCTTGCTTGAAACCTTTGAAAATCACAGGGAATCGGGTCATCTTGAGTAACCAGTGGAACTGACCAATCGTCAGCGATGCCGCTGAGATATGACAATACAAAGGCTACCTTGGTCTGATCATTAGGGAAGGCCCCAGGACTGCATAGGAAGTGCAAACGACACTGATTCATGAATACGGCAAATCGTTTGGGGTCCCCAGCAAAGCGTTCGGGTGGGGCCAGCGGCATATTTCCAGGTAGATTAATCTGCACAGGGTTACTGGGAACCACAGGAGCGGGGTTCCCTCCGGCACCGGGTAGAGGAGTTTGCCCAGCTTGACCTTGCAAAAGCTGTCTGGCCAGGTCATCAGTTCTTTCCTTTGATATTATTAATTCCCTCCTGAGGGCATTAGTCTCTTGACGAGCGGCATGTACTTCGGCCCGTAATTCCCCCAGTAATTGGGCCAACTGATCAGTCTCAGAACTTTCCATAGCGCCTGGGTGGGAATTTGTAGGAAGGCTTTGCGTTCTGTAACGCTCACCTGACTCCCACGGAGGCGCTGGCCTGGTTCGCGCTGCTGTGACCTCTTCTAAGGTGATGCGCAGGGTTCGGAAGACGGACTGGACCGGGCCCCCAAATCTGGCTTGTCTGGCTCGCAGAAGTATCCTTCTGTAGGCGAAAAATAGGGGATAAACTGTCTGCGGGGTAATGCAATCGGCCTCCCACTTTCCCCTCTCACCCTCCTCGAAACCCTTCTGTGATTCCTCGTAGCGTCTCACCTTAGGGTCTGGAAGGACGAGCTCTCCATCCTGCTTCTGATGCAGGGGCGCGTTGGTATCAAGTTACTTCACTGGATTTTCGGATTGGTGAGAACCAAACTTGCTTGGCTTCCAGGTAAGTTTTTTTGATAAGAGGTTCCCCTTGTGTCCATGCATTAATGTACTAATGCTAGTGTCTTTTTCCCCATAGGGGCCGGGGTACGGAATGCCGGGGAACAGGAACCGACCCGAGATGAGAGGTGAAATCCTTGTAGAAATCAGGTAAGTCTTTAATAAGCGTTTTTTGGTAATGTCTTTTCATTCGCTCATTAACGCTGATGTCTCTTTTTCCCCTTAGGGGCCGGGGTCCGGAAATGCCAGGATGCGGCGCGGACCCGAAATGGAGAGGGAATGAATCAACAGGTAAGTCTTAACATGGAGATTTAGCTTTCCTTATTCCCTTCTCTCTCTCACCTTTTGTTCTGGTCTTTTTTCTCCCTAGGCGCTGGGGCGTGACTGCGAATACGGATGATCGCTGCTGAACATGGAGGCGCCCTGTAAAGGTGAGTGGAATGAGGCGCTGCAGCGATCGACGCGATGAGCTTTTAAATAAAAGTCTTCCTTTTCAGGATTGTCGGCGAGATGTCTCCGGGATGCGGTTTTAGCAGGTAAGGACTTTTCCTTCTTCTGTTCTCTTCTTCTCTTCCTTTGCAGGTGATCCAGGATGCTGGCAGGCGTGGCAGAAGTCAGGATGCAGGAGCAGACACGGTGAGCGTCCAGCTGCTAGATGCAGAACAACGCGAAGCACGTGTGGCTGTTCGGGTGGGTTTTAAATAACCTTGGAAGAAGTTCCAGGTATATATCCTTCCTCCAATCAGGTATGTATCCTTCCCCGACCACGCCCGGATGGTAAATTAGTCCCACAGGTAAAGTAATTCCTTTCAGGCCTCAAGGAGGCCGGGATCCTGCAGCATAGTCTGCATCAGGTAAGTGCACCCAAGCACTCCCATAATGAGCCTGGCGCCTATGGCGCCAGGACTGATGTCTTTTATGAGCCTGGCGCCATGGGCGCCAGGACACTGTCCAAAGGGCCCCTATATGGGGTTGCTGGGTCCTTCCTTGGGGACTGGATGTCCGCTTTCGGAGTCGCAGGGCTTGAACCGGCTCCCCGGGAGCGGGCATCATGACAGTACTAGGGAGAACTGATGACAGTGTTTTGTGAAGACTGTGAGTGGTAGGAATCCATATGGATTCCTTCTCAGAGGGTGAGCTATTACATTCAGTTGAATTTTGTGAATTTGATGGGTTGTACTGTCAATAATGTCCCAATGCCGGACTGTTCAGTTTCCTTCGAGATTGTGAGCAGTTGGAATGCCTGGAGGATTCCTCCTGTGAGGCAGAGTTATGAAATCATGTTGAATTTTGTAAACTTGTTGGATCGTACTGATACTAACGTCGTTTGTGGGATTGTCTATTTACGTGATGTTGATGAGCTGTGTTTGCACGTTTGTATATTTTTCTGAAAGGTGATAACTCCTTGAAGGCATATGTTGTTATTACATTGTGCAAAGATGGGGATAAACATCTTGTGTGACCTTTCTAGTCTATGGGTCTTGTGTGGTTTGGTACAGGGTATGTCTAACAAATGGGGTGTGAGAAATCCTATGGAGTCATCACTGATTCCCTGACAAAGATCTACTCCCATGGAGTGGGATTGGAATGACCTGTTTCTTCTTCACTCCAGCGCTGCAGCTGACTTTTGTGCCGTCGAGAGCCTCGCTCTTCTGTGAACGCTTTGAGGAGGAAGTCTTTATGTGAGACACGGGGACTGCCTGGCCTACGCATTTGCAGCCGGAGGTTTCCTCCCCATTGGTGGCTCCGCCCCCCTGTGCTGTGTGACGCCCAGGAAGTTTGGATAAAGCCTCATCTCCCGGCGCACCCGCGCCGCGCACCAAGCCAAGTACATGCAAAGTACTGTTGGCTGTTCGCGGTTTGCGGGGAGCGCGGGGGGGAGCCTAGCTCTTAGATTTCCATTTTTGAGCTTCCTTAGCTCTTACGTTGCCGTCACAAAAGATTGGCTGCAGCCATCCTTGAAGCGAGGGTGTACCGCTGACAGCATTCTTTACTGCTGAAGGGGCAGTAGCCTTGGGTGTCCCATTGTATGTAGTGCGTTGTGCCTTAGCTAAAAGGTTCTCGGGTGGTGTACGGATTTGGTGAGTCCAACGTGCTCTCCTTTGACTTATACAAGTGATTCAATCCAAAGGAGATTTGGCTTAGTATTTGGTCTTGTGGTCGGTACAATTGTGGGAAATGGGTCCTATCCTAAGAAGTGGAAAAACCGGCTCCGCCTCTAAGGAAACTGGTTTGCAGTCTTAAACTACTATAGATAATGCTCTGCTCCCCCTGTCGTCCTCTTTCAACAATTCGTCATTGCATACGATTGGCCTGCAGGAGGAAAAGGTGGAGGGGGCATTTTGCGAGGGCAAACTCGAATATGAAAATGAGGCTGCTCTTAGTTTTCACAAGCCCCATTGAGGTCTTCCTTTTCTTTACAGGAGGCGAATGACAATGTAGGGGAGGGGGGGCTTGGGATTTGTCATGGTCAATTTGTAAACTGTTCACATCCCCAAGCGCAGCAGGGACTTCCTTGTAGCTCGGATACTTCGATTCTGGCCCCCACGATTGTCAATGAATTAGGCTGAAGAATGCGGCTCTCGTTGAGCCCCTCTTCTCCAGCTGCATCTTCTTTTCCATTTCGCGAACAAGTGCACCTACACCAGCCTCCACTGTATAGTTGTGTAAAATCTGGAGGCAGTATGAGTAATCTGATGCTGACGCCAGGTAGAGATGCCGATGGGGCGACTGCCCGCTTTTATGAGGACTCCCAGGCTGTGGTAGTCTCGCCTGCAGGATTTCCTCTGACAGCTGGCGCCAGTCCTTTTGATGCGGGATTAGAGGGTTTTGATCCTGCTGCCACAAAGGGGGAGGGAGGCTCGGCTTCAACCCCGGAGGAGTTACGGCCTTCAGCGCAAACCGCTGATCCATTTAATTTTCCTGTAATCTCGAGTTTACTTAACCTATTAGATAGAGGTCACAAGCTTACACACTACTCTATCAGGGAGATGCAGGGTTCGCTTTCGCTTATGAAAGACAGAATGGCAAAAATGGAGGGCTTCATTATGGCGGAGGAACGATCTAGATCGTCCTATCTGGCCCAAGTTGAAACACTTTTGGAGAGGATAGCAGCTACCCATATACAGCCCCCATCTGGGGTTACGACCGTTTCTCAAAGCTCTCAAACGGATAGAGTTGCCTTTGCGATAGAAGCACCTCAGAGATCGTACTCTCAGGTGGTGTGTGGAGAAAAGGGTGACGAAGTGGAGCAAGAGTGGGCAGAGGACATCAATTTGGTAGAGGCCATGAAACAGCAACATGTGCGTCTATTGCAGATGGAGCAGCTAGTATACAAGCTAGCTGTCGTCCAGCGTCCGCCAGATCTCGAAGGTGGCGCAGGAGAGGCCATCCAGGCTGGTGATGGGCAGGTCTCCCCGCCTGATAGCCCCTCTCTTTTGTTAGATTTTATTAATGCTCAGTCTAGGCCTCCCGACATGGTCCCCACACCGCCCTCAGATCCTGAGGACGACCCGGTTGAACATGAAGGAAGACACTTCGTTTCGCGGAAAGCCAGGAAATCTTTCCTAAGAGCCCAGAAACGACTGAAACAGACTAAAGCGAGACAAAAGAAAGTTGACATATCCACCTCCGGCCCTGAAAATGTAGTAGTGATGGAGGGGAGGCCATATCCCAATAATGGTACCTGCCACGATGATTTGGGAATGGCTTTGTATGATTTGGACGATGAAAGTAGGCGGCACTTGCAGATTGCTGCCCTGAAGAACGGAAACATTCAGATTGTCCCCCGTCCGTCGGCAAGGGCAGGTACTGACAAGCTGCAACCTAAGATGCACTGCTTCTTCCCTAACACCGCCTCGAAAAAAGTGGCCACAGGGTCGATAGCAGGCAAGCTAGATGCGTCAATGGCGATTCCACAAAACCCCATTATAACCCAGGACGTATCTATTGAGGTAAAGCCGGATGTTAAGGTGGACCTGGGCCCTGCGGCCGTACCGGTGGGAATCCCCGAAGAGCTGTGTAGTTCTGCGGGGCCAGCTCTTACTACACCAGCTTTGATGTTTCCGGCGCGTTCTCTTTGTGTTGAAGTTGAGCCCCCACTTATAGTAGCCCCAGGAGGGCCAATGCTGGAGGCGCCATCCTTTGTGCAAACGCCAAAGGACATGAAACTAATAATAGGTTGGACTAGCAACCCAGATATAAATGGTCCTGCTCGTATAAATAGATCCTTTCTAATGAATTCATTTTTTCAAATTCCAGCATTAAGAAATCTCTCATCTAAAGACCTGGATTGGGTCAAATTAGCGACCCACAATAATAACAGAGTACTCTGCAGAGTTCAATCGCAAATCATTACTAAAATGCTATTGGAATTTGCTGAAGACTTTCAATCCATTGGTCTTGCTCCTAGATTGTTTTCTGATATGGAAACCGCTTGGGCATTCCTTGAATGGGTTCCGCCCCCCCCTCCAGTATGCTCAAATGCTTTGGTCGGTGATCTGCCTGACCTACAAGTTAACAAATTGTCTATCCAATTGGCCTCACTTACGCAAGCCTTAAGTGGTCTGGCCTGGTTGGAACCCTTGAAAAAAGTGGCTATCGCCAACACAGGACCAACTTCGGGCTCATAACTTCCATATTTGAATGTGGCCTCTTGGAATTGTTGTGGGCTAGGCAATCTCACAGCATGGCACAAGCAAGTTGAGCCAGACAAGAGGCCCGATATTCTGTTTCTTCAAGAAACTATGGCATTAAATGCCTTTAGCCTAGACGGTTACTCTTGTTTCTCCATCGTGGCTGAGAGGATTAGTACAGGTCGTCCTTCGGGAGGTATTGCTGTTCTTATAAATAACGGCTTGAAAGCAATAGCATCTGTATTGGACTCATCGGCCTCTTGTTTGTTGGTGAAATTGTCGCTTAAAGGCTACAAAGTATTGAATTTTCTCCTATTATCCATATATTGGAATCCCAAAGCTGTTCCTCTGGACTTGTTATTGGAGGATTTGGAACAGATTCTATTTCAGGCAGCTAGTGTTTGCCCCGATTATGAAATCATGATCGGAGGCGATCTGAATTGCCATCTATATGCATAGAACGTAATACGCTCATCCTCTTGCTGCTCAGCCTATACTCAACAGGCTAAGGATAGAGGGCAGAAATTATTATTCTTCTTCCAATCATGGGGGCTATATCTAATACAATTGGCTCCACAATCTATTCAGTTCTCTTGGCATCGAGGCCCAGCCTCCTCTCTTATTGATTATCTATTCGCTTCTAAAGCGAGTTCTGGCCTGTTAGAGCCTATACTAATATTAGACTTGGGCCTGAGCGATCACCATATGCTGTCTTCACGCCTGCAATTGGGGTGTGAACACTATGCAGCCTCTGCCTCTGCATCTCTGATGGAGTGTGACAGAAACATTATATCTGTAAACTGGCACCCTGCCTTGTGTAGGAAACTGGCGTTTCTGGTAAACAGGGATCTCCTAGTGAGCTGGGACGCCAAGAGTTCAACAGAGAATGAGATTAAAATTAATGAAATTAATGCCAAAATGATCCACATGCATCTGGTAGGTGTTGCAAAAGATTCCTTGTTGAAGGCTAAAATTGGGGATGCCCAGGTTAATGCTTTCCAGATTGTGAGCCTAAAAAAGCAAAGAAATTGTGACCTTCGACTCTTAAGGAAGCGCGCCACATGCCCGCTTGGATACAATCGTCAAAAAAATCTTATTGAGTCGCGTTATAAGCAGCAAATAAATTCGTTGCGCCGGGCTGCCCACATCTTAGCCAACCAACATATGATTGGCCTGTTGTGTAAAAAAAAAGTGCGTGATCTATGGGCCATTTTAAGAAATCCATCCGGTAAGGTCGATCTTCGCATGGTAGCTGTCATTTCAGGCCCGGAATGGGAGAGGTTTTTTAGTTTGAAATTCACCATACCCGCTAGGTACAGCCAATCAGAAAGTATTCCCATGCACTTGACCCTTCCTGTGGTCTGTCCATGGGATGTAAACGATATTATATGGGCGATTGACCAACTGAAACCATCCAAAGCAGCCGGCCCTGATGGGTTGCCCCCATGTGTGTTTAAGTTCGATCCCCATTATTGGGCTAGATATTTGCTTCCACGTTACCAGTTGATTTATCATACCGGGAGTATTCCGGAATCATGGCTAACAGCCATCATTATTCCCATACACAAAAAGGGGGTGCTAAATAAGCCTGCAAACTTCAGACCCATTGCCCTGATTGACACAGCTGCTAAAATTTTTACACGACTTATTTTGGTTGATTTAGAAACCCATATAAAGGCACTTAATATTCTGTTCAAAGCTCAGGTAGGATTTAGAAGGGCTATGGGAACTCAACTAAATGCCTCAATTTTAGCGCATCTTAGGAGATCCGTACATGTAGAGTCAAAGGGCACCATCTATATGACAGCCTTGGATCTCTCGTGTGCTTTCGATAATGTCCTTCGAGCTCACCTTTGGCAGAAGATGCTGGTTTATGGCATTCCAGAAACCTTGGTGGCTCTAATTGCTGCATTACATATGAATACCTCATGTCAGATTCGGATAAATGCCCAAGGGCTTCTCTCCGCTAATATTCCTACGCGGATAGGGGTCAAACAGGGCTGTAATCTAGCCGCGGTTTTATTCAATCTTTACCTCGCAGATATTGAGAATCTCTGGAAAGATATTAACGCATTTCCGGTAATATTGGGCTCTATGCGACTGCACTGGCTGGCATTCGCTGACGACATTATTTTATTCGACAGAGTGCCATTCGGTCTTCAGAACAAACTAAACATATTCTATGAATATTGCACGCAGAATAACATGACCGTTAATCCGGCGAAATCACACATTATGATTTTCACGGCAAAAAAAAAATTGCCTAGATTTACCTTTACTATCAATCAGCAGCCTATTTATAGGAAGAACGAGATTATTTACCTGGGTTATCACCTGTCGAATAGAACTTCAATTGGTGGATGGCAGTCAGTGTTGAACGCAAAGCTTAATCCACTTATGGGCCAAATGCGAATAATTTGGGCCAAATACTGTAGATTTTCTCTTTTGCCCCTTATCCAATTCTACACTATGAAAATAGAGCCCATTCTGCTCTATACCCTCGATATATGTTTGTTGAAGCTGGGGCCTTTGTTGAATCGGATCCAGGTACAAATTTGGAAGAAAATCTTAGGGCTACCAGGCTATGTACCAAATTCCATCGTTTTACATGAGTTGGGGCTGTATTCTCTAGCTGATAAATATCTTTCGAGGAAGGTAAATGCCTTCTCTAAAATCCTTTTGCCTCCCCCAAATTCACTTTATGAGGACTTTCAGTTAATGTTGCTTGAAAATTGTCCGCCTTCGGTTTTAGAAGCGAATGAGGTCATAATGGATACATTAACATCACTCAATATGACTCTGATGGATTTGACTAATACTCCAACTAAAGTTAAAACTCGCTTCTTTCAAAACTCGTGGGCACAAAATTCAGATAAGATCGGAGGATATTCCTCCTTTTCGACCTATGCCATGTTTAGGCATGCAATCACTCCAAGGTTGCCATATATCTTATGCTTTCCTGATAAAGTGGCTAGATGGACTTATATGCGTTTCCGTTTGGATCTTATTCACACTGGAGCACGCATTCGGTCTTGGGCTGAATATAGGGATCTGGTGAAGTGGGATGGATGTCGATTTTGTTTGAATAAGTATGAAAACGAAACTCTTGAACATCTATTTATGCACTGTGAATTTTTTGCTAAGCAAAGGCAATGCTGTTTGGTTTCTGTGTTTGTCTCCTACTCCAGCTTTGAAGCTAAATTAGTATGGTTAAGATGCATGCAGGGCTCCACGAATGCCATTATTCTAGCAACTGTTAGACTTGTTTCATTGATCGAAGATCAGTTGTTACCAATGAATGGTGCAATTCCCAATAGGACAGGTTTTGCCCACCCGCATGTGTAACAAGGGGTCGGGGTGCAACAATTAGTCTTGCACCTCCTTTTCTTTTTGTTTTTTGTCTGTTTTGTTTCTATTTTTGCTTTTTTTGTTTTGTTTGCTTGTTTTTCTTTTTTGATGCGTATGGTATTTTTTAGATGGTTGGTATTTGTTATGATGAATTTTAGGTGGTTGGTTATTGCGAGTATAGTGTTATTTGTATATTTGAATGTTTTGACCTCAAGGTGCTCTCTAGAGGAGGTGAATTTAGGTGGTGGTGATTTAAAACTATTGCATTGTTCTTATATACATAACATGTTTTTAAATGTATTTTTTATGATGAACAAATTTTGTAAAGGTGTAAATTAAATTTGCTATCAAAACAAATAAAAAAAGAATAAATTCTACTCCCATGTGAGCAGAGGACGGCAGCCGCTACCTGATCCTGACCCTGGGGGTGATATTATCGCAGAGGATCACGTGGCAGGAGACGGCTGTCGGGGAAAGGTGGTAACCCCATCAGGAGGGCGCAGTATTCTTCCCTTTCAAAAGAAGAAGACTTCCTCATTCCTAAATTCATTATGGCTTGTTGTCACTATACAAGTCCTTCCCATTATAAACCCCCAAAGCCCCTTCTTGAAAATCACTCTAGGCAAAACATCATTCAAACCTGATACACTCATAACACACATTTAGCTTCTCCTGTCTATAATGGTTTTCTGAATAGAAATTCGGAACAATATCACATTGGAAATCATGGAAATGCTATGGACTCCAATTCCCAGAAAACATTAGGCACTGAGACGAGGAAAAGGAGAACAGAGTTAATGTTGATCGGAAGAAACACAAAGTCAAGTATCCAGGCTAGTTGTGCTGGGGAGGCCCAAATGAGCGGGACATTTAAAGATAGTGGGCCTCATTACAAATCAGGCGGTCCGGAAATAACGGTGACGGTAAACCCGCCGCCACCGTTGTTTCCGGACCGCCTGATCCTGACTCCTGCAGGCGGGAGGTGATGTGTGGACGAGGAAACACCGGCAGCATTACGAGATGCTGCCGGTGTTTCCATGATCCCCATTCCCATTGAGTCCCGTAGGACTCAATGGGAATGGGGATTAACACCATTCCGCCGCCGTGATTCCCGGAAAACGGGGGTTGTAATGCCCCGGTAATTCCGGGAATCACGGAGGGGGAATGATAATACGAGTCCGGCGGTTACCAGGCGGTTTTACCGCCTCGGTTACCGCCGGACTCGTAATGAGGCCCAGTATCCTCATTCAGATTGACAGATCCGGAGAAGAAGGAAGCGGAGCCGGAGATGAGAGAAGCAGAGCCGAGGCAGACAGCAGTACAGGGAAGGACCATGCTGCAGAAAGCAGGCACTTCTACTCCGCTGCTCGCACGCCTGTGTGGCGTGAGGCAAGAAGGGACACTGTAGGTGCTGGGAGCGCACCATCAAGGAGCTGGCAGCAACGGCAGAGCTGTCAGGAACACGGTTGTGCAGAGAAGCAGTGGTCGAGCTGGCTGGTAAGTGCGAAGCTGTCCGGAGATCAGGAAAGTGGTTTCCAGTGCAAGAGAGACCATTCCGAAGCTTAACCGCAGCAACGTGCCCTGGGTCAGGAATGCTTCAATACACCAGTGAGTCTACACAGAGCCATTGGGATCAAGGGGCGTACCAACAGACATGTAAGAAGGAAAAGATATTTGAATACCGACCAAGTGAAATACAAAGACAGAACTTAAACAAATCTCCATACAAGAAATGTCAGAATGTGGAAAGTTGGAGCAAGCATTATCCTAAGCAAATGAATACTAATGAGAATCTAAAAAGCAAAACTTGAACAAGTCTCCATACAGGAGATGTCAGTGTGGGGAAAGTTGGAGGAATTAGTACCTCAAGCCAACAAATTGGAGCACAGTGAAGTAATACAACTGTGCTAAATCCAAAGCCAGTGAACTTGAGAAGAAGTCTGAGTGAAAACAAACACACCAGGCAGTGAACATTGGGAGGCAAAATTCCCGGCAGGAGAGTATACCAGGAGATCTGTAAGACCTAGAAAGAAGATTTCTGGCAGGGGCGTATACCAGAAAGTCTAGCAAAAGTTGCATAAAAGAAACATATTTTATTTTACAAAGTAGATAGTAACAAAGTATATCAGAACTATTTTTGTAATCCAAAAAGAACTGTTATTTGAAAGAAACAATTTTGACAACCTTTCCATCTTCAAAGAACTACTGTTTGAAAGAGACACTTTTGCCACCCCTGGGCAGCTGTTGTTTGAAAGACACTTTGTGCCATTCTTAATAAGCTGTTGTTTGAAAGAGACATTTTTGCCATCTTACTTGAGATATCCAGAGGTAGGAAAAATCACCCTCTGGATCCAAGAACTTCTTCTTGGAAAAGACTGTTTCTGTTGGATTCATCTATTTACTTTTATGAACACCTTTTGCCAAAATATGAGTCAGATATATTTCCTTGCACCCTTAGCTGTTCACCTCTTAGTGTGAGGGTCAGAGTAATATGTTTTGGACACATGGACAGTTTATATGTTTGACGAGAAGACACAGACTGATCTTTAATTTTAGTTTGATGGGTAGAGAAACTCTTTAGGATATGGACAGAAAGGCATTCATCAACCCTTTTATTTGAATAAAAATGTCTATTACTGAAAATATCACAGATTGTTGTCCATCTCTCATTTCTGAACCCTCATAGGGAGACTGTAAGTAGGGTTTGTGCTCTATCTGCGCTTTAAGTTGGCTTGAATACTCCCGAGAGACATAATATACAACAGCCCTTGAGCTGTTATTCTTTGGGGTGCTGTAAGAGTGTGAGCTGGATTGCAGTATTATGCAACTGTTATGCTTGAACTAAAATGGCGCTGGTGCGCAGTGCATTCTGGGAGCGCTCGGAGCCATGATGGATATTTACTTCATGCCGCAGTGAAAAGCTGCACACATTTTGCTGAGTGTTAGATTCACGGTGCTGAGGAAAACATGCTTTCCAAACCTGGTATGCGGTCAAGGACATTTCTGCTGGGAAAGCTAACTTTGTTATGGTTTGTTACTGTTCTCTGTGGAGCGTGTTTTTAGAGGGGGAAGGCACTCTGTTCCTTGAGAGTGGCTGTCGATTGACCCAGCTGGCAACCGACGGCTGCTCATCAACTGCGCAAGTGCCATTTCCAGAAGGTTCGAGAACTGCCACCCCTTTTCGGAGTGTGTATATATGTGGAAACCCGGAGGTGGTCAGGTGAGACTTTAGCCGGAGGAGGACGCTTACGTACGGCATTCCTGTGATCTGTGGTGCTCTCGGCCTGGCTGTTCCCAGGGTCTTCCAGCCGCTTCTGGGCAAGATGAGGAATCCAATTACGCTCACTGTGATGTATTTCGTTTTGAATTCTTTGCTTCTTCTGTGATTTATGTCTATGTTATTTCTGTGAGTTATTTCTATGTTATCACTGGTTGCTTCTAAACTTTGAATAAATAGCCGTATAAGTGCTGATTATCTTTGTCATGATGCCTACCTCCAAGGAGCCAGGTCCGACCCAGCAACCCCAGAGGCAGGCATCATTTCCCCCAGGGGAGTGCCAGCGGGCCCAAGCTGGGGCACTTTGGATGCAGTCCTGGCGCCTTAGGCGCCAGGCTCATGTTGGACCTCTGTCCTGGCGCCTTAGGCGCCAGGCTCATAAAGCTAGACATGTGTTCAAGTGTTTTAATGTGCACTTACCTGATGCAGACCATGCTGCCACATCCAGGCCCTCTTGAGGCCTGAATGGAACTACTTTACCTGTGGGACTACTTTCCACCCGGGTGTGGTCGGGGAAGGATACATACCTGATCGGAGGAAGGATACTTCTTCCAAAGCTATTTAAACCACACCCGATCTGCAACTCACACTTCGCGTTCTGCTCCTCGCAGCTGGACGCTCACCGTGTCAGCTCCTGCATCTGGACTTCAGCCACGCCTGTCAGCATCCTGGGTCACCTGCAAAGGGAGACAAGAGACCTTACCAGCTAAATCTGCACCACGGAGACATCACACCGACGATCCTGAAAAGGAAGACATCATTGTTAAAAGCATTTCGTTACGATCGCTGCAGCGCTGCATTTCACTCACCTTTCCTGGGTACCTCCATCTTCAGCAGCGATCATCCGGATACACAGCCACTTCCCAGAGCCAAGAGAAAAAGACAAGAATAAGAGGTGAGAGAAGGAAGGGAATAAGACTTACCTGTTGGGTCATTCCCATTTCATTTCGGGTCTTGCCGCTTCCAGGCATTTTCCGGACCCCGGCCCCTATGGGGAAAAAAGACAAAGACATTAAATGAGCGTATGCAAAGACAGTTCCCGAGCGCTCATCCAGAACTAACCTGCCATTTACTGGAACTGGAACTGCACGTTTCACTTCGGGTCGGCGCCATATCTCCGGCATTCCGAACCCCGCCCCCTAAGGGGAAAAAAGACATAAGCATTAGCGCTTGCTGCAATAAGACAATGAACATTATTATTAAGCTTGGACTTTTGAACTTGCAACAGAACTTTACAGAGCCTTACCTGAATAGTCAAGCTTACCTGAACTCCCATCAATCCTCAATCCAGTGAAGTAACTGGGTTTCAACGCGCCCCTGCATCTGAAGCAGGATGGAGAGCTCATCCTTCCTGACCCTAAGGTGAGACTTCACAGGGAATCGTGGAAGGGTATCGTGGAGGGTTGGAAGAGAGTGGGAGGCTTGAGCATAACTCAGTCAGTAGGTAATACTCCCTTTTCACGCACAGGGGAATATTCCTGCGAGCCGGAGAAGCCAGAGTAGAGGGCCCTTCCTGCCCATCTTCAGAGTCCTGCGCTTGACCATTGAAGAAGCATCAGCACTCGAAGCCAGACCTGCGCCTCCGTGGGAATCAGGTGAGCGTTACAGAACGCGAAGCCTACCCACAATTTCCCACCCAGGCGCTATGGAGACTTCCGAGACTGACCAGCTGGCCCAGCTTTTGGGGGAATTACGGGCAGAGGTGCACTCAGCCCGCCAGGAGACTAACGCTCTTAAAAGAGAACTGATCTTATCCAAGGAAAGAACAGATGACCTAGCCAAAAGGTTATTACAGGCCCAGGCAGGGCACACTCCTTTACCTAATTCCGGAGACATTTCCACATCAATGGGTTTGAGTAACCCGGTACAAATTAATCTACCTGGACACATGCCTTTGGCCCCGCCTGAACGTTTTGCGGGGGATCCCAAGAAATATGCCATCTTTATGAACCAATGTCGTTTACACTTTCTATGCAGACCCAGAGCCTTCCCTAACGACCAGACCAAGGTAGCCTTTATACTATCTTACCTCAGTGGCAGTGCTGCCGATTGGTCTATTCCATTGGTAAATCAGGATGATCCCATTCTCCAGAATTTTCAGGGCTTCCAGGCCAGCATGGAAAGATTGTTCGCTCGACACTCCCAAGGACAGGCCCTTGATAACGAACTGCTATCCTTACGACAAGGTAATCAGGATCTTCTGTCCTACATTGCCACCTTTAACAGACTGGTTGTGGAAACTGGATGGCCAGAAAGCAAAAGGATCACATTGTTTCATCGAGGCCTGCGTGGAGAGCTTAAGGATGTTCTAGCTCAGATAGTAAACCCACCCCAGGTCTGCGCAGACTACATTGACTTGGTGGTTCAACTTGATCACAGACTTCAAAATAGAAAAGCAGATCGGTTCAAGTATGAAAACCGAATACCGATCAAAACCCACGCTAACTCCAAGAGTACCGACGTATCTGAACCTATGCAAATCGGTGGTATTAAAGGACCATTAACGCAGAAAGAACGAGAGAGAAGGCGGAAAATGCAACTTTGTCTGTATTGCGGGACTTCCGGTCACTTTCTTCGAAATTGTCCAGTTAAACCACTTAAGAAGGTGGTTGGAGCTGTTGATAACGAATTAGTGACACCTGATTCGGGAAACGACCTAGCCCGACAAGCGTAGGGGTCCGCTTGCCGAGCTTGAAAACTAACTCTTTGACCTTGCATTTTGTCATGCCAATGGTGCTCGTGGACCCAAAACAGCCTCAGCAGTTGCATGCTATAAAAGCATACATCGACAGTGGAGCTATTGGAAATTACATAGACCATGAATTGGCTTCCAGGATTAAGCTTCCTCTCCGCCCGAAAGTAACCCAAGATGTCATTACTACAGTAGATGGAACCGAAATAGCCTCAGGGCCTGTAACGCATTCCACTGTTGAAGTGACACTGGTGGGTCAGGATGGACATCGGGAAGCAATCGTGTTTGATGTGATCAAGGCCCCACAATTTCAAGTAATTCTTGGAATTCCTTGGTTAGAAACACATAATCCCAGAATTGACTGGCGAGCAAAGAAGATAAGTTTTCCTGATTGTGAACGAACTTGTTATCCAAGAAATCCAGCTATGGGTCTAGCCTCAGCAACTTCCACCCCTGTACAGCTACCGTCAGAATACCAAGAATTCCAAGACGTTTTTCAGAAAGAACAGGCTAACACATTACCTCCCCATCGGTCTTATGATTGCCAAATCGATCTGGTACCCAATGCTCAACTACCTTGTAGTAGGATTTATGCTCTTACGGAACCTGAGAACCTGCATTTGCGTCAGTATTTAGGTCAGTACCTAGCCAATGGTTTTATTCGCCCGTCCAAGTCTCCTGTCTCTTCAGCTCTGTTCTTCGTGCCAAAAAAAGAAGGCGACCTTAGAACGTGTATAGACTATCGCGCCCTAAATCAAATAACGATTAAGAATCATTATCATCTGCCCTTGATCCCTGAGCTTATCGACCAGGTGAAAGACGCTTGTGTGTACACCAAGTTAGATCTCCGAGGAGCTTATCACCTGGTGCGCATAAAAGAAGGCGACAAATGGAAGACTGCATTCCGCACCAAATTTGGGCTCTTCGAATATCAGGTGATGCCCTTCGGTTTGTGCAATGCACCTGCCGCCTTTCAGTACTTTATGAATGATGTTCTTCGGGAACTTATCGATGACTGTGTCATTGTTTACATTGACGACATCCTGGTGTACTCTTCTTCAGAATCTGATCACAGAAAACATGTTAGGGCAGTTCTTGAGAAATTGCGCCAGCACAAACTATTTGCAAAACTCGAAAAATGTGTTTTTCATACCACAGAAGTTGAGTTTCTCGGATTCATCCTGACACCTCAAGGAGTCCGAATGGACTCACGAAAGGTGGACGCCATCCTCAAATGGCCATCTCCAAGCTCGGTGAAGGGAGTTCAGAGCATGCTCGGCTTTGCCAATTTCTATCGAAGATTCATCCCGGAATTTTCCCGAACAGTCCAACCCATCACCGCTCTCCTAAAGAAAAACAAACGCTTCGAATGGACTCTTGAGGCCGAACAAGCCTTCCAGGACCTGAAAACCAAATTCACCTCTGCACCTGTATTGAAGCACCCGCACCCAGATCTCCCGTACATAGTGGAAACCGATGCATCCAGTTCGGCCATGGGAGCTGTCCTGTCGCAAAGAGACCCAAAAACTAACCAACTACACCCAGTGGCCTTTTGGTCCAGAAAATGTTCTCCTCCTGAAATCAACTACGCAGTTACCGATAAAGAGTTACTGGCCATCAAATCTGCTTTCAAGGCTTGGCGTCACTACCTTCTCGGGGCAAGACACACCATCACTGTAATTACGGACCACAGAAACTTACAGTATTTAAAGACGGCCAAAGCTCAATCTTCACGACAACTCCGATGGGCTCTATTCTTTGCAGAATTTGATTTTGTAATTACCTATCGCCCTGGCTGCAAGAATGGAAAAGCGGACGCCTTATCCCGGATTGGCATGGAAGAACCTAATTCGAGCTTAGAACCTGTGCCCATCATATCTGAGCAAAGAATCTTAGGCTTAACTTCATTGCAAACTATTGAGGATATCCAAACGCAAGTAAAACAACTTCTAGACTCTTCAACCTTACTGGAATGGAGTCAAAAGGGTCCTCATTACACCGTTAAGGATGACTTACCCTGCTTCCAGGAGCGGTTGTTTCTGCCAAGTAAAGAATTGCAAGAACTTGTTATTGCCCATCATCATGAATCTTTAATGGAAGGACACCCTGGTATCGCTAAAACGGAGGAAAAAATCAAACGCCACTTCTGGTGGCCTTCTTGGAGAAAAGACATAAAGTCTTTTGTACTGTCTTGTGGAATTTGCGCCCAAAACAAGGCTCAAAAGAAAAGACCAGCCGGCCTACTTCAACCCTTGGATATTCCACCGGCACCATGGCACACCCTGTCAATGGAGTTTATAACAGACCTGCCTCCTTGTGCTGGTTACAACACAATCCTTGTAATTGTGGACCTATTCTCCAAAATGGCCCACTTTATCCCTTTAAAGGGTTTGCCTTCAGCTTCCACCTTGGCCAAGGAATTCCTGGAGAATATAGTTTGCATACATGGTTTCCCTTCCATATTAGTCTCAGATCGTGGAAGTCAATTTATCTCACATTTTTGGAAGAAGTGTTGCCAACTAGCACAAATAGATGTGCGGTTATCCACCAGCCACCACCCCCAGACCGACGGACAAACCGAGAGAACCAATCAGACTCTCGAGCAATATCTTCGGTGCATGTTACACCAATCCGAGTTAAATTGGAAAGACATCCTTTGGATCGCAGAATATGCATACAACAATTCAGTGCATTCTGGAACCGGACAAACCCCCTTTTATACTTTGTATGGTCACCATCCTCGGACCTCTGACCTAGATCCACCTCTGACCCTGGAAATGCCCGCAGTAAATCGTCTGCATTCCACAATAACCCGAGCCTTCAAAGAAGCTGCAACTCATTTACAGCAAGCCAAGAAAAAGTATAAAGAAAACGCTGATTTGCACCGAAGTAAAACTCCTCCTTACCAAGTAGGAGACCAGGTATGGCTAGCAACTAAACATTTACCCCTCAAGGGCCCGCGAACCTTCAATCCCAGATTCATAGGACCTTATCCCATCAAAGCTATAATCAACCCAGTGGCCTTTAAACTGGATCTACCGCCCAACATGCGTATTCATCCAGTTTTTCATGCATCACTTTTGAAGCCAGTACAACCAGGAACCCGATTGTCCAAGCCTCCAGATCCAGTTCAAATTGAAGGGGAATTAGAATTCGAAGTTAAAGACATTTTAGACTCCATGGTGGTAAAGTCGAAACTCTTCTATCTTGTTGACTGGAAGGTATATGGACCTCAGGAGAGATCGTGGGAGCCTAGTAACCATGTCCACGCACCTCGATTAGTACAAAGGTTTCACCGGAGATTTCCGAACAAGCCCAAACCCCCGGAGGGAAGAACCTTGGGAGGGGCCTTGGGGGGGGGGGGGGTACTGTCATGATGCCTACCTCCAAGGAGCCAGGTCCGACCCAGCAACCCCAGAGGCAGGCATCATTTCCCCCAGGGGGGTGCCAGCGGGCCCAAGATGGGGCCCTTTGGACGCAGTCCTGGCGCCTTAGGCGCCAGGCTCATGTTGGACCTCTGTCCTGGCGCCTTAGGCGCCAGGCTCATAAAGCTAGACATGTGTTCAAGTGTTTTAATGTGCACTTACCTGATGCAGACCATGCTGCCACATCCTGGCCCTCTTGAGGCCTGAATGGAACTACTTTACCTGTGGGACTACTTTCCACCCGGGTGTGGTCGGGGAAGGATACATACCTGATCGGAGGAAGGATACACACTTGGAACTTCTTCCAAAGCTATTTAAACCACACCCGATCAGCAACTCACGCTTCGCGTTGTTCTGCTCCTCGCAGCTGGACGCTCACCGTGTCAGCTCCTGCATCTGGACTTCAGCCACGCCTGTCAGCATCCTGGGTCACCTGCAAAGGGAGACAAGAGACCTTACCAGCTAAATCTGCACCACGGAGACATCACACTGACGATCCTGAAAAGGAAGACATCATTGTTAAAAGCATTTCGTTACGATCGCTGCAGCTCTGCATTTCACTCACCTTTCCTGGGTGCCTCCATCTTCAGCAGCGATCATCCGGATACACAGCCACTTCCCAGAGCCAAGAGAAAAAGACAAGAATAAGAGGTGAGAGAAGGAAGGGAATAAGACTTACCTGTTGAGTCATTCCCATTTCATTTCGGGTCTTGCCACTTCCAGGCATTTTCCGGACCCCGGCCCCTATGGGGAAAAAAGACATAAGCATTAGCAATTTGCGGTACCGTACTTAGCGCCTTCCCCAGTCCCATTGAGCCCTATGGGGCGAAAATGGGAATGGGGAAGGGCCATGGTGAAATGGGGAAATACCA
The DNA here is from genome assembly GCF_040938575.1 of Ambystoma mexicanum. Lineage (NCBI taxonomy): Eukaryota > Metazoa > Chordata > Amphibia > Caudata > Ambystomatidae > Ambystoma > Ambystoma mexicanum. Next base: position 607,412,472 of record NC_090933.1, read on the forward strand.
CCCTGCCAACCTTGGAATGGGGCGGTATTTCCCCATTCCACCATGGCGGACTCGTTACAACACCGGCACCAACCATGGTGCTAATAGCGCCATGGTTTAGCCCCGGGGTTGTAATGAGGGCCTTAATCATACTTCTCAGGCATTAGAAGAATTACTCCTTGATAGTCAAGTTATTAGAAAAGCAACTTTGCAGAACAGAGCTGCTGTTGATTATCTATTGCTAAAGCATAATTTAGGGTGTAACGCATTTGAAGGTATGTGTTGTTTTAATCTAAGTGACCATTCACGATCCATTGAAAGTCATATTCGAGGTTTGAGGGATCTCATTTCTCAAGTGTCTCAAGATCGTACTGGGCATTGGTGGGATTGGTTATTTTTATGGATACCTGATATTGGAGGTACACTGCGTTACACTTTTGCTTGCATTTTCATTATATTAGCTATCATAATAGCTTGTTGTTGTTGTATTCAATGTATTCCCAATTGAGTTTTAATGTTTCATCGGGTTCAGAGACCGGCTCCTTTGCCACCGGGCTATGGAAGGTAAATATCCAAGGGTGGAATTGTTATGCTTGAACTAAAATGGCCCTGGTGCGCAGTGCATTCTGGGAGCGCTCCAAGCCATGATGGATATTTACCTCATGCCGCAGTGAAAAGCTGCACACATTTTGCTGAGTTTTAGATTCACGGTGCTTAGGAAAACATGCTTTCCAAACCTGGTATTCGGTCAAGGACATTTCTGCTGGGAAAGCTAACTTTGTTATGGTTTGTTACTGTTCTCCGTGGAGCGTGTTTTTAGAGGAGGGAGGCACTCTGCTCCTTGAGGGTGGCTGTCGATTGACCCAGCTTGCAACCGACGGCTGCTCATCAACTGCGCAAGTGCCATTTCCAGAAGGTTCGAGAACTGCCACCCCTTTTCGGAGTGTGTATATATGCGGAAACCCGGAGGTGGTCAGGTGATACTTCAGCCATAGGAGGACACTTACGTCCGGCATTCCTGTGAGCTGTGGTGCTCTCGGCCTGGCTGTTCCCGTGGTCTTCCAGCCGCTTCTGGGTGAGATGAGGAATCCAGTTACGCTCACGGTGATGTATTTCCTTTTGAATTCTTTGCTTCTTCTGTGATTTATGTCTATGTTATTTCTGTGAGTTATTTCTATGTTATCACTGGTTGCTTCTAAACTTTGAATAAGTAGCCATATAAGTGCTGATTATCTTCTAAGAGTGTGTGGTTGCGAGTTATTGCATCTTTCTGCGTTAAAAGTATTGGCTCTATAATTGCATTGGTGATTTATGTTTTTCCGTGCACTCTAGGGAGAGCAATACAGCAACTCCTTAGAGGGTTATACCTATTTAAAATCAAGTATACTGTGCAGGTAGAATTATGATCCCGCTTGACAGGTAATGTATGATATAATTTGAGGATGGCTTTTGGATGGTCAATGAATGGTTATTTTACTATAAAGATATAATAATGGCCGAAGAACATTAACCCCAGTCAAGGATTACTAATCTCTTGTTTAATGGGTGTTGTGAGAAACCTGAAGGTGTTTCAACCACGTCTCCCCAGGGATCTGTCATCCAGGTGGCCAGGACACGGCCATTACTATTGGATCCAGTTCCTGGGGGTGGACGAGTGCAGGAGGATTACCTGGATGGGGGTCTTCGGGGAGTCGAGATGGGACACTGAAGGTTGAGACGCAGTATCCCTTACTTTATGACACCTTTTCTGCATCCTGTCCAGTAGGATATTTAGAAAATCTACCCCACCCCCTTTTTCAACACAAACACTTTCTCACAGCGTGAATGACAATGGACTAATATCCAAGTTGTTTAACTGACATGTCCGAACACATGGGTCAGGCCGACTCAGGCAATTCCCGACAACAACACACACACCTGACTACCCTTTCCCTTTCCCATTGGGATAAAAGGTGGAGCACAAGAGCACACTCCGAGCAAGGCCAAACGCACGAGGAAGCAGCCATTCCAGGATGGCAGTTCAACTGGAGGAGAAAGATGGCGAGACCTGAAAGGATGTCAAGGAGGGAGTTGCCTCTGATGAAAGAAGCATAACACCGGGAATCGCAGCTGGTAGATGGTGTGACGGATGTCAGCGGTACATGGCACCCTCCCGCACTGATAGCCAGGGCAGGGAGACGTGGTTGCCATTGTGGTACCGTCCTTGACTCCAGCGGCAAAGGAACCGCCAATTAGTCCAGCAATGCCAGTGAGTCGGAAGAACCTGATAGTCGACCAGACTGTGTTAGGCTCAAGGTTGCAGAGGCAACATAAAGAAGATAAATAGACAAAAGGTCTTTGTGAACAAAGTTGGTACCAGAGATAGAGTGGTCCGACGTGACATGGCTGCTCAGTCACAGGTCTCTGGATGGTACCCCTCTCTTGAACAAAGAGCCTACAGTGAACATTATGAGTAAAGAAAACTACAAGTACGAAGAGACCATAGGGACAGCTGGTATAAGGCGTTAAGGTGGTCATACAAGGGTCAAGTCAAATCCCTTGTTCAATCGAAAGTCCTTGACACATTGCAGAACTTTTTGGATGTTGTGAAACAGGCGTTGGCGTCCGGCTGAGGGGAACGATGTGCGAACTGTGATGGTGTGAAACCCACACTTGCCATATGCATACAGAGTGACCAAGCGAGATGAAATCGCCCTTCGGAAGTTACCTTACTAAAACCAAAGGGGTTGTTTAAAAAGACATTAAGACTGGTGACTAAACAAATGAAGATGATCGGATTAAAAGGCAATAGTGAACCCAACTGAGGGAATCAAGAGCCAAATTTTGAAGAAGCTTAGTGAATGGCATTGTGATGACAAGTACGGACCCGACTGAGGGATGTCCACAGTGAGTGGTTGGTCTGAGCCTGACTGAGGGAGGCTGAGAATTGAGAGAAGGATCAGAGCCCGGCTGAGGGGGATCCAAGGGTAAAGGGTAATTACCCGACATAAAGGTTAACAGAAGGAACTTTTGTTATGTTATTTTGGCGTATCAGGCCCTCTGAAGCAAGAGACTTTGCAGGAGAAGAGACTTTGGCACAGAAGCCCCGGATACTGAGAAAAGGAACTGGAACCTCGTGCCGGAGAAGCCCAGGAGTGTGCTGTGCTCGAGACTCCCGCCTTGTCCCGTGCTAAAAATGTGGGGAAGATAGACCGTGGCCATAACATCCTGACTTATAATTTTGTGAACACTTATTTCTTTTTGTGGGAATATTATCCCACAATCTTTTCTCGCATAGCTGTAAGGATTTGCAATAGGATTTTTAGTATAGGCCCTTTTTATTTGACTAGACTCCACTAGTTCTGTATTATTATTATTTGATGGTCATAGCTTGCTCCCATCTTAGATTTAGGTTAAGATTAGGTGTTTATCTCACCCACTTGACAGTTTAATAAACACCCTTGAACTGTGATCACTTGTGTCTGTCTTACTTTGATGCCATACCTTTCTTACAGTGTTGAATAAAGATGTAGAGTGAGTGTGGGTGTCGCGCTCGTCAAAGCCTTGCGATCCCAGAGAGATGCCAAGGAAATAACAGCGGTTGGCTGTAATGTAAATTCAGTATAACCAGAGAGATTACATGTGGGATTGAGATACCATGCAGTTCCTAATAGGTTTATATATTCTAAGCTTTGAATTGTGTGGAGGTAAATACAGTCCTGGGTGACAGATGATGTAAATAACATTTATAAGATGTCTGCCGGATTTGTATTCAACAGGTGAACGTCAGGTACGTTGCCGCAAGTGGACATGTGATATCTGATGTAATATAGCAGGCTCGGGGCACCTGACTGGTTGCTGCCAGTCTTATGCTGCCTAGGGCCCCGCAAATCCTATGGCTGGCCCTGGCCAGCATGAAAATGCATGCCGGTGCAAATGCTGGAGGATTGGTATGGCAGAGAGGAATAGAGCAGCGGAAACACAAGTTGCAGCATTCAAGTGGCACATCACAATGAGCATAGCTAGAAAGAATCAGGAAGCTTGCACTGCGGCATGTCCCCTGAGGACGCAAAGGGCTACATTTAGAAGACCAAGGCTATATACAATTATCTCATATGAGCATGCTCATGAATTAAACACAGTAGCAATTGAGCAGTGAGTGAGTCCTTTATTGACACACCAGAACACTGCGTAATTGACTACGAGGACGTGATTGAACAACTAGATCATTCTCAGACAAAACAATGCAAGGAGCAACACCTCCACCACCATTTCTACCGACACCAGGTGGCCCAGTGCTTCCTTGGCCTGCAACGGGAGCCATTATTTGTTATAAACCTGAATGCATTTGAGGGGAGCAGATTACGCCCCAGGGATAAAGAAAGCTATGTTTCTGAATGCCATGGGCATGGAAGGACAAAGGATATTAGCAGGGGTTGAATGCTGAACCTGCAGAAAAAGATGATGATGATGATGACAATATGTATATAAAGAAGCTATTATGGTAACAGTGAAGAGATTTTCAAATAAGGAGAACACTGCTACACAGAATAAGGTTCTACACAAAAAGCAAGAGTATGCTGAGCCAATAGATGATTATGTTATCAGGCTGTGTGAGATGTCATTGTGTGACATTGGGAATAACACAGAGAACAAATGTGTGATACGCTCACTATACAAGTGAACAGAAAAATGAAACAAGACAAACACATATGCGAGAAAGAGTTGAAAATAGATAAAGCAATTCAAATAGCTGCTGAAGAAAGAACGCTAAAATGCAAAAAATTGTCAGAAGCATCAATAGCAACAAGGTGCATCTGCTTCAAGGTGACCAGACAAATGAACAATGCGAGGGAAGAGAGCGAAAAATAAAAAGAACCATTTAGATGCCACAGGTGTGGCCACACAAGACACAGAGCAAATGAAAAGCAATGTCTGGCTAGAAGAAACTGCCAACTGCAAAAAAGGAGGGCACTTTGCTGCAGCGTGCAGATGCACTGCAAGGAAAAGGACGGCTGTTTTACTAAGGGATAAAAGGACTGAGGAAGGATCATCTAAAAGAAGACCAGCCCACCTCCCTAATAGAAAACCTTGGAAGAAGCTAAGAGACAAACCTCATTGCGTCATAAAGGTGGATGGCAAAGAAGCCAAGGTGATGGCTGACTCAGGATCAGACCTGACCATACTGCTCATATACATTGTAACCGGGCCCACCACAAATAACCACTCTTGAGGTCTTTCTTTGTTCCATGGGTATTTATTGTATTTATTGAAGTTGTTAGAAACCGATTAGTTCTGGGATTCTTGGTATTTTAGGGCCACGCAAAGGTCTTGGGGTGGTGGCAAGGGGGTGAGGTGCTAGGGCCATCCCCCTCTCTCTGGACTCCCCAATCCATTTTCCTCCTGCCTAGCCCAGGTGTCCATAACGGATGTTAGTGTCATGCACTGTAGGGCCTTGCGCCTGTGGGAACACTGGCCGGGAAGTATTTCATTCTGTGTCTCCCGGCGGTGGGCGCGTTGCAACCTACTATGCTGCTTCTCTTTTGGTTCTGATGCTAAGTATTCCTCTTTGCCGTGTGCTCTCGCACGGTTTCCTTCTTGAGTTTCTCACACTCTCTTCTCCTTTGAGCTCTCTCTCTCTCTCTGCCTCTTGTCAGAGTTTGTCTCTGTTTCCTTCACTCTGCTGTTCGCCCTGCCTCCCTCGGTCAGTCCACGGCTTTCCGTGTGACAGATTACTTACCTAGGAGTTCTATTTCATTTCTTTGCTCTCCTCTCCTCCCATTTCCCTTGACTGCTTCTCGGTCGCTCTTGCACAGTCCTTCCTTTGCTTCCTTTCTTGGCTAGACGTGGAATTGGACACACTTCATGCTCCGTTATCCACCTTACCACGGCAACCAGTAACAACGGCTTTGACAGTCTAAAGAGCACATGTTTTTTTTTCACAATCCGGCTTTTTCACCTGCCAGGGTCGTCCCGGGAGAGGGGCCTCTGGGCCGCTATCTACTTAAAGCGGCCACAGTGGCTTCCTCCCGTGGCAGGCCTTACTTACACAAAAAAAAGGAACCCTCTGGAAGAAGGAGAAGGGAAAACTCCAGGAAGTGGTCAGTTCAGGTGAGAAGGTAGGGATTTGACAGAAAATGAAGAGGAAGAACCCTCTTTTGACAGTTTGCAACGCCCAACTACTACAATGGCTACTGCAGAACACCTGCAGGAGTTAGTTGGGGCCGTTCAAAGCTTGAACTTGGAATTACAGAACATCAAAACAGAGAATGCAGTTCTGAAACAACTGATGACTAATCGGGAACCACATGCGTCTGACCTGCCTCCCATGGCATTATCCTCGGGCAAAATTGATGGCGCCCCAAAAACGCCTAAAATAATTAATTGAAGCATGTATGGTCTACTTCGCTTTCCGTTTCCACACTTATGCCTCCGAACATTCTAAAGTGGGTTTCATGGTCTGCAATATGACGTGCAATGCGTTGGCTTGGGCCACCCCATTAGTTTCAAACAATGATACGATCCTCCAAGACTATCGAGGATTTCTGGCATTCCTTAAACAGACCTTTGAGCATCCAGAGATCACATATGTTGCATGTGAGGAGTTACTAGACATCCAACAAGGGTCCAGTGACTTGCTCACCTATATTTCAGCTTTCAAACGCCTGGCAACTGACGCTGGATGGCCGGAACAAGCCCAGTATTCTATCTTCCGACGGGGGTTATTGGAAGAATTAAAGGACGAGTTAGCTTGTACCACCAGGCCGACTACCTTTTCGGATCTTATGTCAACCGTATTACAGATTGAGTACCGACTAGCAGAACGAAGATCTGAGAGAAGAGAGAGCAAGGTATCTCCAACCCATCCTTCTGCAGCCTTCCCTCCTCCTCCACAGACCACAAAACCTACCAGGCAGGAACCCATGTAGATTGGCTCAACCCGAGCCCCTTTGACACATGAAGAGAGGAAACATTGACAGGACTCTGGTTTGTGCATGTACTGCGGCTCTGATAGCCATCTTCTCCGCAACTGCCTGGAAGTACCCCCAAGGCGGGTGGGAAACGGCCGACCTCGGACCTGATAGGGACGGGTATCAGAGGTGTCTCAAGCTGTCCATATGTTATACTTACCGTGGCTATTAATACAGGCACAGATGACTCCGTCTCATGGTAATCGCCCTACAGCTTATCGTACATCAACAAACAATTGATACTATGGCGCTCATAGATTGCGGGGCCGCAGTCAAATTTATTGATACAATATGGGCTGATAAGGTCAGTCTGCGCCGTTTACAGCGAGAAGAAGACCAAAAGGTTGAATGAGCGGACAGAAACCCTCACAGTCAACATTCTACAGCATTCAGAGAAGTTAACATTTGATATCATCCGAGCCGCACATTTTCCTGTTATCCTCGGTATCTCATGGTTGAGGAAACACAACCCGGCTATCAATTGGGCAAAGAACACCATGGCCTTCGATTCCATCTACTGCAGACAGAACTGTCTGTTGAACATCAAGACAGAAAAAGTGCATATCCTGGCAGCCAGTCAGAAGGATTCCAGAGAGGTATGCTGTATTCCACCTGAACTCAGAGAGTACCATGAAGTGTTCATAAATAAAACCATCTTAGACCTGCCGCCTCACCGCCCAGAAGACTGTGGAATCGGTATGATACCGGATGCCCTGGTTCCCTTAGGGTGCATGTTTGCCCTGTCGCTCACTGAAAAGAAGGCTTTAAGAACCTCCCTGGATGCCCATTTGGTTAACAAACTCATTCAACACTCCAGATCGACAGCAGTGGTGTCATTATTTTTCATCCCCAAATGTGACTCCACAGACTTAAGGCCCTGTGTTGACTACAGGGGCCTAAATAAGGTCTCAGTTCGGGATATATATCCCATTCCACTTATCTCAGACATCCTATAGGTGGTGCAAGGGGCTTCAGTGTTTTCCAAATTATACCCACGGAGTGCATACCACCTCCTTCGAATCTGAAGTGGAGACAAATGGAAAACAGCCTTCCGGACTCCTTTCGGCTTGTATGAATACAATGTAATGCTTTTTGGGCTTGTTAACGCCCTTGCGGTGTTTCAACGCTTTATGGACTGATTATTTTCGGATTTCCTGTTTTTGAATACCATCGTATATCTGGATGATATATTAGTGTCTCCCACACCCAACAGGAACATGCCGAACACCTTCAAGCAGTGCTTCACAGACTACAAACCCATCAATTACTGGTCAAACCAGAGAAATGTCTCTTCAGTGTTACGTCAGTACCATATTTAGGATTCATATTGTCCAAAGAAGGCATTAAGATGGACCCAACGAAAGTGTCTGCCATCCTTGAGTGGCCTACTCCTTCATCAATAAGGGAAATCCAGAGATTCCTCGGCTTGGCGAACTTTTATCGAAAGTTCATTACTCATTTCTCCCAGGTTGTGCTACCCATCACAGCCCTGCTTAAGAAAGAGGCCAAACCCTTCCAATGGACTGATCAAGCAGATAAAGCCCTCTGCTACCTCAAGGAACTGTTCTGTTCTGCGCCCATTCTGTGTCAGACGGGTCAATCAAGAACATTCATAGTCGAAGCAGGTGCCTCCGCAGAGGCGGTGGGAGCAGTTCTGTTGCAGGAAAGGAACGGCCTTGAACACTTCATAGCCTACCTTTCTAAAACACTCACTCCCAGCCAAAAGAAGTATTCGGTAATAGAAAAAGAATTGTTGGCTCTAAAAACTGCTTGTGAAGAATGGAAACATCTGTTGCAAGGAGGCTGTTATACATTTACCTTATGCACAGAACACAACAACCTTAAGATCCTCAGAGGTATGGAGTGCGTAAACTGCCGACAAGTCAGGTGGGCCCACTTCTTTAGTCAATATGACTTTATCACAACCTATATTCCCGGCAGTCAAAATAAGACAACCACTACACCAACTCAAGGGGTCAAGTTGCAACAAGGCAGATACTCTCAACAGAATGGACAGATGGGTTACTATTCATCAACAGGAAGTTATACATACCAACTCCTCTCCTTCAAAAGAATGTCCTAGAATTGTGCCACGACAACGTATCTGCAGGCCATAGCGGCATAAAAGGTACCCAGGAACTAGTGTCCCATTCTTTCTTCTGGCCGACTCTCCGTTCTGATGTAGAGCAATATTGTAAAGCTTGCTAGGTCTGTGCCAGAAGAAAGAACCGCACCAGCAAACCCTTAGGTCTACTGGAACAACCTCCAGTAGCGAACAAACCCTGGTCTCAAATTTCTACAGATTTCATAGCAGACCTTCCCATTTCACAAGGATGTACCTGTATTATGGTCACTATTGACTCCTTTTCCAAGTTGGCCCATTTCTCCTCCCTTCCGGGTGTTCCATCAGCCTCAGAGATGGCCGACATCTTCCATCTACATGGCCTGCCAGACAAGATAATCTCTGATAATCTCTGATAGAAGATGCCAGTATACATCGCAATTTCGGACAGCGCTGTGTGGCCGACTAGGAATAGACAGAGCATTGTCTTCCGGGATTTTAGAACAATTACTCAGATGTTACACAAACCACTATCAAGACAACTGGGTATCTATCTTACCTACCGCAGAATATGTCTACAACAACATGGTGCATTCGGCCATGGGTCTTAGACCTTTGTTTTGTACCTATGGTTGGCATCCTAGGAGCATACTTCCTACATGTCAAAAACTCACTAACATACCCACCATTGAGTCTTCCGTGGCTGAAATCTCCTCTGCCCACAAAACTGCTAGGAAGAGCCTATTGGAAGCCCGCAATCGGTACAAGACTCAGGCAGATCGGTATTGCTTGCCTTGTCCAGAATGGGACGTGGGTTCTCAGGCCTGGCTTTCCACCAGATATTTACACCGATGGGATCACCCTTCCAAACTTTCCCCCCGGTACCTGGGCCCTTTTGAGATGATCGCTAAGATTAACCTGGTGGTTTATCGTCTCAAACCTCCAAAGAGTCTGGCTCGGGTTCACCCTGTATTCCACACGTCCCTTCTGTGACCAGTCGAACAGAGCAGTACTCTTACCCCGGTCTGCAAACTCCCTGTTCCTTCTACTCCCACACCAGAGGAATATGAGGTCTCAGTTATCCGAGAATCGAGGCACAGAAGAGGACGTCTGGAATATCTGGTGGGTTGGAAAGGGTTTCCCAGTTGGGAAGACTCATGGGAACCCTGGTCTTATGTACACACTCCCAGGTTGAACCGTAGGTTTTACCCAGGTAAGCCCGGGGGTATGCACACTAGATGGGGCATACTGTCATGCAGCATAGGGGCTGGCGCCTGTGGGAACACTGGCGTGCGGGCTGCCATTGAATGACCCATCACGTTCTTCCTGTCTTGCTAACGCGGTCTAGTGGTTTTGCAACATGGCTGCCACCGGAAATATTTCATTCATTGTCTCCCGCCGGTCAGCGCGTTGCAACCCACTGTGCTGCTGCTCTTTTGGTTCTGATGCTAGGTATTCCTCTTTGCCGTGTGCTCTCGCACGGTTTCCTTCTTGAGTTTGGCACACTCTGTCACACTCGGTGACCCCCTCTCTCTTCTCCCCCAAGCTCTCTCTCTCTCCGCCTCTCGCCGGAGTTCAGCTCCGTTTCCAGTTTCCTGCACTCTGCTAATCGTCCTGCCTCCCTCGGTCAGTCCAGTCCATGCGGCAGATTGCTTACCTGGAAGTTCTATTTCATTTCTTTGCTCTCCTCTCCTCCCATTTCCCTTCACTGCTTCTAGGTCGCTCTCACACAGTCCTTTCTTTGCTCTGGAGCCCTGGATATTATCCTTTCATGGTACTACATGGAATTGGACACACTTCATCCTCCGTTATCCACCTTTTTACCACAGCTACCAGTAACGACGGCACTGACAGTATAAAGAGCACACAGGTTTTTTTTTATACCGTCCAGCTTTTTCCCCTGCCAGGGTCATCCCGGCAGAGGGGCCTCCAGACTGCTATCTACATAAATCGGCCACGGTGGCTTCCTCCCGTGGCAGGCCTTACTTACACAAAAAAAGGAACCCGCTGGAAGAAGAAGAAGGGAAATCTCCAGGAAGTGCTCAGTTCAGGTGTGGAGGAGGGGGATTTGACAGAACACGAAGAGGAAGAACCCTCTTTTGACAGTTAGTAATAGCACCAGGTGACATCTACTGTCTGGTTTTTACTAATGTCTGCATTGCTTTCCCTAAAACATTGGCTGCCTGACTCCCTAGGGGTCTTCCATTTCTCCCTCTCCTAAGCCTGCTCAGTATTCGGAGGGAGTTTAGGGATGTGCCTCCATTTACAAAGTCTGAGGCACTCAACATGCACGCACAGTGTCACCTTAGCCTCTCCTACTCTCGCGTCCCAAGATGTTCTCCTTCCCATCACTCTAGTATCCCTCTTATCTTACACTCTGCCTTCCTACCTCTACACATTCCCTCCCAGACACAATCACTTCAAAGACCCCTCTCTCCAATAACCGCCTCACTCCTTCTACGCTCTCCTCCTCTGGTGTCTCAGACGTCCTCTTCTACCGCCTGTTCCCACCCAACTATAACCCACACTGGCTACTCCCAAATTACCTCTTAAATAACCTGCCCCTCCCAGGATTGGTCACTCTCCCTAACCAATCACCTACCTACTGTTCTCTTTTATTAGGATCTATCGGTAGGCCATTATTCATTAATAAAATCCTTGGTGGGCTAGTGGTATTGTTAGGGTCATTCTGGCAGCCTTTCTTTATAGACATTCTCTGGTAATGTAATGGTCTGATCTGCGCTGGGCCCAGCAGTGGTCTGCTGCTGAAGCTGCATTACTCTTCCTGAAGCCACGTCGACGCACAGTAACCAGGCGGTGTTCTCTGGTCTTCTTGTTCCATCTCCTCTCTCTTGCTGGTCTTGTGCATTCTCCACAACTCAGCACGTCATAGGGGCTGCACTGCTGTCTTCAGTGCAGATTAGGAGTGGCAGAGAGGGGGTCTGCTTGCAGGCACTCCGGTACCCATTGGGGCATCTCGGCTCGTACTCCCTCCTTCTTCTGACAAGGCCTGTTTCTCTGCCCTGTCACAACATGTTCATGTACAAGTAAATGACGGCAAAACAAGAAGTTGAAGTACTCAAAACAAAGCAGCAACCAAAGGTGTTCAGAGGTGCCAGTATCCAACTGTTAGGCTACATAAAAGGGTGCGTGGAATTCAAGGGTTACAAAGTCAAAACCAGAGGGTATTTCTAAGAGAAATAACTGGCTGTGCTGCGATGGGACGATCAAGCAAAATTGAATATTAATTTGGATCCACGCACATCGGATCAAGTATTGTCCATGGAGGAGTTCCCCAAGCTGTTCTCAGAGGAGTTAGGCCGCATAAAAAAACTATGTGCACAAAATACACCTGCGGGAGAGGGAGTGATTCACATTGTGTGGGGTGCCCCACCAGCTTATGTCCTGGGAGGGCGCCCCCTCAGACAATATTTTTTATTTCCAAATAGTACCAAAAAAAATTCTGTTACAGAAATAATTTCTTTATGAAGGCAGAGTGACTACAACATTAAACTATTTCTTTTTTAGGTCCGAGGGCACTCTCCACCCCATGACATGGAAGCCTTCAGGCTGGAGGCCTCCATGTCATGGGGTAGGGTGAGCCCTATGACATCCAAAGAAATAGTTTCTTATTGAAGTCACCCTCTCTTTAAATTATTTCCATTACGTTTCAGTACTTTAATGGAAATAATTTCTTTATGAAGTCAGAGTGACTTCAAAATGAAACCATTTATCCTTGAAGTGATAGGGCTCCCCTGCACCCCAGGACATGGAGGCCTCCAGATCCTCTGCAGATGATGGGAACAAGTGTTATTTGCTACTGCAGGGAGCTGAAGGCCTTGTTCCCTGGACCAATGGATTGAAAGTGAGAAAATGTATTTTCTTTAAATGTGTGTTCGTGCATGTAAGTGTGTGTGTGTGTGTATATATATATATATATATATATATATATATATATATATATATATATATATATATATATATATTACATGGCCACGGTAGTAGTTATGGTTAAGTTGGTGTTTCCATAGGAAGAGCCCTTTGTGGGCGGCTTATAACTTCGCTCCCCCTGGACGAATCCTCACCAAACTTTGCAAAAAACGTATATGGCCCACTCTGATTTTTGCAAAGTTTGGTGAGGATTCGTGCAGGGGGGGCAAAGTTATAGGGGTGTCCCAAAACGTTTTTTTTCCCATAGACTGAATGGGAAAACATTTTTGCGCGCGCCTACAGCCCAAACCGCTGAACGAATTTTCACCAAATTTGGACCAGGAGCAGTGGCTTGGTCTCGAAAGCGTGCTTTTGCAAATTTGGTGAAAATCCGTCCAGTAGTTTTTTTTAAATGACCAAAAAGTAGGTCAGAAAAAATGTGTGATATCTGTGTTGGCTTCGCGGACACACTTCCCTGTTCGCTCCGCGGACAGGACGGTGATTGGGCAAGCAGCTTGCGTGATGTCCGTGGACATCTGACGTGCTTTTCTATTGGCTGCCGTGAAGCGTGCAGTGCATCTATTTTCAGAGACGCCCGCCAACTTTGTTTATCGGGATCTGCTGCCTGCACAGTGTAGATGTGGGCTGCGTCGACTCTGCATCGGCCCTGCATCTTCCACGAGGCACAGGCCCTTGTGTCTCTCTCTTTTTCCCCCTGCCCCCCGCTCATGGCCCGTGTCTCCCATGTCCCCCCCCTCGCTGATTCTCCGTGTGTTCCTGCCACCCCCCGCTCATGCTCCGTTTCTCTTTCCCGTTCCCCCCTGCTCATGTCCCGTGTCTCTCCCCTTCCACCCACTCCCCGCTCATGCCCTGTGTCTCTCCCCTCCACCACCCCCGCTAATGCCCCGTGTCTCTCCCCTTCCCCCCACCCCCTGCTCATGCCCCGTGTCTCTCCCCTTCCACCCACCCCCCGCTCATGCCCCGTGTGTCTCCCCCCTTCCCCCCACCCCACGCTCATGCCCTGTGTGTCTCTCCCCTTCCCCCCACACCCCTGCTCATGCCCCGTGTATCCCTCCTTTCCCCCCACCACCCCTGCTCATGCCCCGTGTGTCTCTCCCCTTCCCCCTCACCCCCCCGCTCATGCCCCGTGTATCTCTACCCTTCCCTCCACCCCCCGCTCATGCCCTGTGTGTCTCTCCTCTACCCCCCACCCCCTCTCATGCCCCGTGTGTCTATACCCTTCCCCCCACCCCTGCTCATGCCCCGTGTGTCTCTCCCCTCCCCCCACCACCTGCTCATGCCCCGTGTCTCTATCCCCTTCTCCCCACCCCCGCTCATGCCCCGTGTCTCTCTCCCCTTCCCCCCACCCCCCGCTCATGCCCCGTGTCTCTCTCCCCTTCCGCCCACCCTCCGCTCATGCCCCGTATGTCTCTCCCCTTCCCCCCACCCCCCGCTCATGCTCCGTGTGTCTCTCCCCTTTCCCCACACATCCCGCTCATGCCCTGTGTGTCTTTCCCCTTCCCCCGTACCCCCGCTCATACCCCGTTTCTCCCTACTGTTCCCCCCACCCCTCGCTCATGCCCAGTGTCTCTCTCCCCTTCCCCCTAAACCCAGCTCATGCCCAGTCTGTCTCTCCCCTTCCCCCCACCCCCTGCTCATGCCCGTGTGTCTCTCCCCTTCCCCCCGCTCATGCCCCGTGTGTCTCTCCCCTTCCCCCCTCCCCCCTCATGCCCCGTGTGTCATACCCCTTCTCCCCCACCCCCGCTCATACCCCGTGTCTCCCTACTGTTCCCCCCACCCCCGCTCATGCCCTGTGTCTCTCTCCCCTTCCCCCCACCCCCTGCTCATGCCCCATGTCTCTCTCCCCTTCCCCCCTACCCCCGCTCATGCCCCATGTGTCTCTCCCCTTCCCCCCCACCCCCCGCTCATGCCCCGTGTGTCGCCCTCCTTTCCCCCCAACCCCGCGCTCATGCCCCGTGTGTCTCTCCCCTTCCCCACCCCCCACTAATGCCCCGTGTCTCTCCACTTCCCCCCTACCCCCCACTCATGCCCCGTGTCTCTCCCCTTCCCCGCACCCCCCACTCATGCCCCGTGTGTCTCTCCCCTTCCCCCCACCCCGCTCATGCCCCGTGTGTCTCTCCCCTTCCCCTCCACCCCCTGCTCATGCCCCGTGTCTCCCTCCTTTCCCCCCACCCCCCCGCTCATGCTCTGTGTGTCTTTTCCCTTCCCCCCCACCCCCCGCTCATGCCCTGTGTCTCTCTCCCTTCCCCCCACCCCCTGCTCATGCCCTGTGTGTCTCTCCCCTTCCCTCCGCCCTCCGCTCATGCCCCGTGTGTCTCTCCCCTTCCCCCCACCCCCCGCTCATGCCCCGTGTGTCTCTCCCCTTTCCCCCCACCCCCGCTCATGCCCTGTGTGTCTCTCCCCTCCCCCACACCCCCGCTCATGCCCCGTGTGTCTCTCCCCTTCCCCCCACCCCCCTGCTCATGCCCCGTGTGTCTCTCCCCTTCCCCCCACCCCCTGCTCATGCCCCGTGTCTCCCTCCTTTCCCCCCAGCCCCTGCTCATGCCCCGTGTGTCTCTCCCCTCCCCCCCACCCCCCGCTCATGCCCCGTGTGTCTCTCACCTTCCACCCACCCCCGCTCATGCCCCGTGTCTCTCCCCTTCCCCCGCTCATGCCCCGTGTCTCTCCCCTCCCCCCACCCCCGCTCATGCCACGTGTGTCTCTCCCCTTTCCCCCCCACCCCCCGCTCATGCCCCATGTGTCTCTCCCCTTCCCCCCACCCCCCGCTCATGCCCCGTGTGTCTCTCCCCTACCCCCACCCCCCGCTCATGCCCTGTGTGTCTCTCCCCTTCCTCCCCACCCCCCACTCATGCCCCGTGTGTCTCTCCCCTTCCCCCCCACCCCCGCTCATGCCCCGTGTGTCTCTCCCCTTCCCCCCACCCCATGCTCATGCCCTGTGTGTCTCTCCCCTTCCCCCCACCCCCCTGCTCATGCTCCGTGTCTCCCTCCTTTCCCCCCACCCCCCCTGCTCATGCCCCGTGTGTCTCTCCCCTTCCCCCTCACCCCCCCGCTCATGCCCCGTGTGTCTCTCCCCTTCCCCCCACCCCCCGCTCATGCCCTGTGTGTCTCTCCTCTACCCCCCACCCCCTCTCATGCCCTGTGTGTCTATCCCCTTCCCCCCACCCCCGCTCATGCCCTGTGTCTCTATCCCCTTCTCCCCACCCCCCGCTCATGCCCTGTGTCTCTCTCCCCTTCCCCCCACCCCCCGCTCATGCCCCGTGTCTCTCTCCCCTTCCCCCCACCCTCCGCTCATGCCCCGTGTGTCTCTCCCCTTCCCCCCACACCCCGGTCATGCTCCGCGTGTCTCTCCCCTTCCCCCCCACATCCCGCTCATGCCCTGTGTGTCTCTCCCCTTCCCCCGCACCTCCCGCTCATACCCCGTGTCTCCCAACTGTTCCCCCCACCCCCCGCTCATGCCCAGTGTCTCTCTCCCCTTCCCCCCAAACTCCGCTCATGCCCAGTCTGTCTCTCCCCTTCCCCCCACCCCCCGCTCATGCCTGTGTGTCTCTCCCCTTCCCCCCGCTCATGCCCCGTGTGTCTCTCCCCCTCCCCCCACCCCCCTCATGCCCCGTGTGTCTCACCCCTTCTCCCCCACCCCCGCTCATGCCCTGTGTCTCTCTCCCCTTCCCCCCCACCCCCCGCTCATGCCCTGTGTTTCTCTCCCCTTCCCCCCTACCCCCGCTCATGCCCCGTGTGTCTCTCCCCTTCCCCCACCCCCCGCTCATGCCCCGTGTGTCTCCCTCCTTTCCCCCCACCCCCCCGCTCATGCCCCATGTGTCCCTCCCCTCCCCCACCCCCCGCTAATGCCCCGTGTCTCTCCCCTTCCCCCACCCCTCCGCTCATGCTCTGTGTGTCTCTCCCCTTCACCCCCTTCCCCCGCTCATGCCCTGTGTCTCTCTCCCCTTCCCCCCACCCCCTGCTCATGCCCTGTGTGTCTCTCCCCTTCCCCCCACCCTCCGCTCATGCCCCGTGTCTCTCTCCCCTTCCCCCTACCCCCCGCTCATTCCCCGTGTGTCTCTCCCCTTTCCCCCCACCCCAGCTCATGCCCCGTGTGTCTCTCCCCTCCCCCACTCATGCCCCGTGTGTCTCTCCCCTTCCCCCCCACCCCCTGCTCATGCCCCGTGTGTCTCTCCCCTTCCCCCCACCCCCTGCTCATGCCCCGTGTCTCCCTCCTTTCCTCCCAGCCCCTGCTCATGCCCCGTGTGTCTCTCCCCTCCCCCCACCCCCGCTCATACCCGGTGTGACTCTCCCCTCCTCCCCACCCCCCGCTCATACCCCGTGTGTCTCTCACCTTCCCCTCCACCTCCCGCTCATGCCCTGTGTGTCTCTCCCCTCCCCCCACCCCTACCCCCTGCTCATGCCGTGTGTCTCTCCCCTTCCCCCCACCCCCGCTCATGCCCTGTGTGTCTCTCCCCTTTCCCCCCACCCCCCGCTCATGCCTGTGTGTCTCTCCCCTTCCCCCCGCTCATGCCCTGTGTGTCTCTCCCCTTCCCCCCCACCCCCTCATGCCCCGTGTGTCTCCCCCCTTCTCCCCCACCCCCGCTTATACCTCGTGTCTCCCTACTGTTCCCCCCACCCCCGCTCATGCCCCGTGTCTCTCTCCCCTTCCCCGCCACCCCCGCTCATGCCCCGTGTCTCTCTCCCCTTCCCCCTACCCCCGCTCATGCCCGTGTGTCTCTTCCCTTCCCCCCCGCCCCCCGCTCATGCCCCGTGTGTCTCCCTCCTTTCCCCCCACCCCCCTGCTCATGCCCCGTGTGTCTCTCCCCTCGCCCACCCCCCGCTAATGCCCCGTGTCTCTCCCCTTCCCCCCCAGCCCCCACTCATGCCCCGTGTCTCTCCCCTTCCCCCCCACCCCCCACTCATGCCCCGTGTGTCTCTCCACTTCCCCCACCCCCCGCTCATGCCCCGTGTGTCTCTCCCCTTCCCCCTCACTCCCCGCTCATGCCCCGTGTCTCCCTCCTTTCCCCCCAACCCCCCACTCATGCCCTGTGTGTCTCTCCCCTTCCTCCCGCCCTCCGCTCATGCCCCGTGCTCTCTCCCCTTCACCCCCACCCCCCGCTCATGCCCCGTGTGTCTCTCCCCTTTCCCCCCACCCCCACTCATGCCACGTGTGTCACTCCCCTCCCCCACAACCCCGCTCATGCCCCGTGTGTCTCTCCCCTTCCCCCCACCCCCATGCTCATGCCCCATGTGTCTCTCCCCTTCCCCCCACCCCCTGCTCATGCCCTGTGTCTCCCTCCTTTCCCTCCAGCACCAGCTCATGCCCCGTGTGTCTCTCCCGTCCCCCCACCCCCCGCTCATGCCCCGTGTGTCTCTCGTCTTCCCCCCACCCCCCGCTAATGCCCTGTGACTCTCCCCTCATCCCCACCCCCGCTCATGCCCCGTGTGTCTCTCCCCTTCCCCCCCACACCCTGCTCATTCCCCGTGTCTCTCCCCTTCGCCCCACCCCCCGCTCCTGCCCCGTGTGTCTCTCCCCTACCCTCCACCCCCCGCTCATCCCCCGTGTGTCTCTCCCCTTCCCCTCCATGCCCCGCTCATGCCCCGTGTCTCCCTCCCCTCCCCCACCCCCGCTCATGCCCTGTGTCTCTCTCCCCTTCCCCCCACCCCCCGCTCATGCCCTGTGTCTCTCTCCCCTTCCCCCACCCCCCGCTCATGCCCCGTGTGTCTCTCCCCTTCCCCCCACCCCCTGCTCATGCCCCGTGTTTCTTTCCCCTTCCCCCACACCCTGCTCATGCCCCGTGTGTCTCGCCCCTTCCCCCCACCACCCGCTCATGCCCCGTGTGTCTCTCCCCTTCACCCACCCCCCGCTCATACCCCGTGTCTCCCTACTGTTCCCCCACCCCCCACTGATGCCCTGTGTCTCTCTCCTCTGAACCCTCCACCCCCCGCTCATGCCCCGTGTCTCTCCCCTTCCCCCCACCACCCGCTCATGCCCCGTGTCTCTCCCCTTCCCCCCACCCCCCTCATGCCCCGTGTGCCTCTCCCCTTCCCCCCACCCCCCGCTCATGCCCCGTGTGTCTCTCCCCTTACCCCCTACCCCCGCTCATACCCCGTGTCTCCCTCCTTTCCCCCCACCCCCCCGCTCATGCCCCGTCTGTCTCTCCCCTCACCCCCCACTCCCCGCTCATGCCCCGTGTGTCTCTCCCCTCCACCCCCACCCCCGCTCATGCCCCGTGTGTCTCTCCCCTTCCCCCCACCCCCCGCTCATGCCCCGTGTCTCTCCCCTTCCCCCACACCCCCGCTCATGCCCCCTCTGTCTCTCCCCTTCCCCCCACGCCTAGCTCATGCCCCGTGTGTCACTCCCCTTCCCCCCACCCCCCGCTCATGCCCCGTGTGTCTCTACCCTTCCCCCCACCCCCACGCTCATTCCCCATGTGTCTCTCCCCTTCCCCCACCCCCCGCTCATGCCCCGTGTGTCTCTCCCCTTCCCCCCGCTCATGCCCCGTGTCTCTCTCCTTCCCCCGATCCCCCGCTCATGCCCCGTGTCTCTCCCCTCCCCCCACCCCTGCTCATGCCCCATGTGTCTCTCCCCTCCCCCCACCCCTGCTCATGCCCCATGTGTCTCTCCCTTTCCCCCCCACCCCCCGCTCATGCCCCGTGTGTCTCTCCCCTACCCCCCACCCCCTGCTCATGCCCTGTGTGTCTCCCCCCCGCTCATGTCCCCTGTCTCTCTCCCCTTCTCCCCACCCCCCGCTCATGCCCTGTGTCTCTCTCCCCTTCCCCCCACCCCCGCTCATGCCCTGTGTGTCTCTTCCCTTCCCCCCACCCCCCGCTCATGCCCCGTGTGTCTCTCCCCTTCCCCCACCCCCCGCTCATGCCCCGTGTGTCTCGCCCCTTCCCCCCATCCTCCGCGCATGCCCCGTGTCTCCCGCCTTTCCTCCCACCCCCGCTCATGCCCCGTGTGTCTCTCCCCTCCCCCCACCCCCTGCTCATGCCCCCTGTGTCTCTCCCCTTCCCCCCACCCCCCGCTCATGCCCCGTGTGTCTCTCCCCTTCCCCCACCCCCTGCTCATTCCCCGTGTGTCTCGCCCCTTCCCCCCACCACCCGATCATGCCCCGTGTGTCTCTCCCCTTCCCCCACCCCCCGCTCATGCCCCGTGTGTCTCGCCCCTTCCCCCCATCCCCCGCGCATGCCCCGTGTCTCCCGCCTTTCCCCCCACCCCCGCTCATGCCCCGTGTGTCTCTCCCCTCCCCACCACCCCCTGCTCATGCCCCATGTGTCTCTCCCCTTCCCCCCACCCCCCGCTCATGCCCCTTGTCTCTCCCCTCCCTCCCCACCCCCCGCTCATGCCCCGTCTGTCTCTCCGCTTTCCCCCACACCCCGCTCATGCCCCGTGTGTCTCTCCCCCCCACCCCCCGCTCATGCCCCCTGTGTCTCTCCCCTTCCCTCCACCCTCGTGCTCATTCCCCATGTGTCTCTCCCCTTCCCCCATCCCCCGCTCATGCCCTGTGTCTCCCTCCTTTCCCCCCACCCCCCGCTCATGCCCCATGGGTCTCTCCCCTACCACCCCACCCCCACTCATGCCCCGTGTGTTTCACCCTTTCCCCTCAACACCCGCTCATACCCCGTGTCTGCCAACTGATCCCCCCACCCCCTGCTCATGCCCCGTGTCTCTCTCCCCTTACCCGCCACCCCCGCTCATGCCCAGTGTGTCTCTCCCCTTCCCCCCCACCCTCCGCTCATGCCTCGTGTGTCTCACCCCTTCCCTCCCACCCCCCGCTCATACCCCGTGTGTCTCTCCCCTTCCCCCCACCCCCGCTCATGCCCCGTGTGCCTCTCCCCTTCCCCCTACCCCCCGATCATGCCCCGTGTGTCTCTCCCCTTACCCCCAACCCCCCGCTCGTGCCCGGTGTCTCCCTCCTTTCCCCCAAACCCCCCGCTCATGCCCTGTGTGTCTCTCCCCTCACCCCCCACTCCCCGCTCATGCCCAGTGTGTCTCTCCCCTTCCCCCCACCCCCCGCTCATGCCCCGTGTGTCTCTCCCCTTCCCCCCACCCCCAGGCTCATTCCCCATGTGTCTCTCCCCTTCCCCCACCCCCCGCTCATGCCCCGTGTGTCTCTCCCCTTCCCCCCACTCATGCCCCGTGTCTCTCCCCTTCCCCCCATCCCCCGCTCATGCCCCGTGTCTCTCACCTCCCCCCCACCCCTGCTCATGCGCCATGTGTCTCTCCCCTTCCCCCCCACCCGCCGCTCATGCCCCGTGTGTCTCTCCCCTACCCCCCACCCCCCGCTCATGCCCCGTGTGTCTCTCCCCTCCCCCCACCCCCCGCTCATGCCCCGTGTCTCTCTCCCCTTCCCCCCACCCCCCGCTCATGCCCTGTGTCTCTCTCCCCTTCCCCCACCCCCCGCTCATGCCCCGTGTGTCTCTCCCCTTCCCCCACCCCCCGCTCATGCCCCGTGTGTCTCTCCCCTTTCCCCACCCCCCACTCATGCCCCGTGTGTCTCGCCCCTTCCCCCCACCCCCTGATCATGCCCCGTGTGTCTCTCCCCTTCCCCCCACCACCCGCTCCAGCCCCGCGTGTCTCTCCCCTTACCCCCACACCCATGCTCATTCCACATGTCTCTCCCCTTCCCCCAACCCCCGCGCATGCCCCGTGCCTCCCTCCTTTCCTCCCACCTCCGCTCATGCCCTGTGTCTCTCCCTTCCCCCCACCCCCTGCTCATGCCCCGTCTGTCTCTCCGCTTCCCCCCAGGCCCCGCTCATGCCCCGTGTGTCTCTCCCCTTCCCCCCACCCCCCGCTCATGCCCCGTGTGTCTCTCCCCTTCCCCCCACCCCCGTGCTCATTCCCCATGTGTCTCTCCCCTTCCCCCATCCCCCGCTCATGCCCCGTGTCTCCCTCCTTTCCCCCCACCCCCCGCTCATGCCCTGTGTGTCTCTCCCCTCCCCCCCACCCCCTGCTCATGCCCCGTGTGTGTCTCCCCTTCCCCCCCACCCCCGCTCATACCCTGTGTCTCTCCCCTTCCCCCCACCCCCGCTCATGCCCCCCGTCTCTCCCCTCCCTCCCCACCCCCCACTCATGCCCTGTGTCTCCCTACTGTTCCCCCCACCCCCCGCTCATGCCCTGTGTGTCTCTCGCCTTCCCCCCCACCCCCGCTCATGTCGCGTGTCTCCCTACTGTTCCCCCCACTCCCCGCTCATGCCCCGTGTCTCCCCTGTTCCCCCCCACCCCCCGCTCATGACCTGTCTCCCCTGTTACCCCCCACCCCTGCTCATGCCCTGTGTCTCCTTTGTGTTACCCCCCACCCCCAGCTCATGCCCCGTGTCTTCCTTGGTCCCCCCCACCCCCAGCTCATGCCCTGTGTCTCCCTTGTGTTACCCCCCACCCCCAGCTCATGCCCTGTGTCTTCCTTGTGTTACCCCCCACCCCAGCTCATACCCCGTGTCACCCTTGTGCTACCCCCCCACCCCCGGCTCATGCCTCGTGTCTCCCTCGTGTTACCCCCTGCTCATGCCCTGTGTCTCTCCTTGTGTTACCCCCACCCATGCCCTGTCTCCCCTGTTACCCCCCACCCCCCGCTCATGCCCCGTATGTCTCTCCCCTCCCCCCCACCCCGGTCATGCCCCGTGTGTCTCTCACCTTCCCCCCCACCCCCCGCTCATGCGCCGTGTGTCTCTCCCCTCCCCCCACCCCCTGCTCATGCCATGTCTTTCTCCCCTTCCCCCACCCCCCGCTCATGCCCCGTGTCTCTCTCCCCTTCCCCCCTATCCCCCGCTCATGCCCCATGTGTCTCTCCCCTTCCCCCAACCCCCGCTCATGCCCCGTGTCTCTCCCCTTCCCCCGCTCATGCCCCGTGTCTCTCCCCTCCCCCCACCCCCGCTCATGCCACGTGTCTCTCTTCCCTTTCCCCCCCAACCCCCGCTCATGCCCCGTGTGTCTCTCCCCTTCCCCCCACCCCCCGCTCATGCCCCGTGTGTCTCCCTACTGTTCCCCCCACTCCCCGCTCATGCCCCGTGTCTCCCCTGTTCCCCCCACCCTCCGCTCATGACCTGTCTCCCCTGTTACCCCCCACCCCTGCTCATGCCCCGTGTCTCCCTTGTGTTACCCCCCACCCCAAGCTCATGCCACGTGTCTACCTTGTTCCCTCCCACCCCCCGCTCATGCCCTGTGTCTCCCTTGTGTTACCCCCCACCCCTAGCTCATGCCCCGTGTCTTCCTTGTGTTACCCCCACCCCAGCTCATACCCCGTGTCTTCCTTGTGTTACCCCGCCACCCCCCGCTCATGCCTCGTGTCTCCCTCGTGTTACCCCCCACCCCCCGCTCATGCCCTGTGTCTCCCTTGTGTTACCCCCCACCCATGCCCTGTCTTCCCTGGTACCCCTCACCCTCCGCTCATGCCCCGTGTGTCTCTCCCCTTCCCCCCACACCCCGGTCATGCTCCGCGTGTCTCTCCCCTTCCCCCCCACATCCCGCTCATGCCCTGTGTGTCTCTCCCCTTCCCCCGCACCTCCCGCTCATACCCCGTGTCTCCCAACTGTTCCCCCACCCCCCGCTCATGCCCAGTGTCTCTCTCCCCTTCCCCCCAAACTCCGCTCATGCCCAGTCTGTCTCTCCCCTTCCCCCCACCCCCCGCTCATGCCTGTGTGTCTCTCCCCTTCCCCCCGCTCATGCCCCGTGTGTCTCTCCCCCTCCCCCCACCCCCCTCATGCCCCGTGTGTCTCACCCCTTCTCCCCCACCCCCGCTCATGCCCTGTGTCTCTCTCCCCTTCCCCCCCACCCCCCGCTCATGCCCTGTGTTTCTCTCCCCTTCCCCCCTACCCCCGCTCATGCCCCGTGTGTCTCTCCCCTTCCCCCACCCCCCGCTCATGCCCCGTGTGTCTCCCTCCTTTCCCCCCACCCCCCCGCTCATGCCCCATGTGTCCCTCCCCTCCCCCACCCCCCGCTAATGCCCCGTGTCTCTCCCCTTCCCCCACCCCTCCGCTCATGCTCTGTGTGTCTCTCCCCTTCACCCCCACCCCCCGCTCATGCCCTGTGTCTCTCTCCCCTTCCCCCCACCCCCTGCTCATGCCCTGTGTGTCTCTCCCCTTCCCCCCACCCTCCGCTCATGCCCCGTGTCTCTCTCCCCTTCCCCCTACCCCCCGCTCATTCCCCGTGTGTCTCTCCCCTTTCCCCCCACCCCAGCTCATGCCCCGTGTCTCTCCCCTCCCCCACTCATGCCCCGTGTGTCTCTCCCCTTCCCCCCCACCCCCTGCTCATGCCCCGTGTGTCTCTCCCCTTCCCCCCACCCCCTGCTCATGCCCCGTGTCTCCCTCCTTTCCTCCCAGCCCCTGCTCATGCCCCGTGTGTCTCTCCCCTCCCCCCACCCCCGCTCATACCCGGTGTGACTCTCCCCTCCTCCCCACCCCCCGCTCATACCCCGTGTGTCTCTCACCTTCCCCTCCACCTCCCGCTCATGCCCTGTGTGTCTCTCCCCTCCCCCCACCCCTACCCCCTGCTCATGCCGTGTGTCTCTCCCCTTCCCCCCACCCCCGCTCATGCCCTGTGTGTCTCTCCCCTTTCCCCCCACCCCCCGCTCATGCCTGTGTGTCTCTCCCCTTCCCCCCGCTCATGCCCTGTGTGTCTCTCCCCTTCCCCCCCACCCCCTCATGCCCCGTGTGTCTCCCCCCTTCTCCCCCACCCCCGCTTATACCTCGTGTCTCCCTACTGTTCCCCCACCCCCGCTCATGCCCCGTGTCTCTCTCCCCTTCCCCGCCACCCCCGCTCATGCCCCGTGTCTCTCTCCCCTTCCCCCTACCCCCGCTCATGCCCGTGTGTCTCTTCCCTTCCCCCCCGCCCCCCGCTCATGCCCCGTGTGTCTCCCTCCTTTCCCCCCACCCCCCTGCTCATGCCCCGTGTGTCTCTCCCCTCGCCCACCCCCCGCTAATGCCCCGTGTCTCTCCCCTTCCCCCCCAGCCCCCACTCATGCCCCGTGTCTCTCCCCTTCCCCCCCACCCCCCACTCATGCCCCGTGTGTCTCTCCACTTCCCCCACCCCCCGCTCATGCCCCGTGTGTCTCTCCCCTTCCCCCTCACTCCCCGCTCATGCCCCGTGTCTCCCTCCTTTCCCCCCAACCCCCCACTCATGCCCTGTGTGTCTCTCCCCTTCCTCCCGCCCTCCGCTCATGCCCCGTGCTCTCTCCCCTTCACCCCCACCCCCCGCTCATGCCCCGTGTGTCTCTCCCCTTTCCCCCCCACCCCCACTCATGCCACGTGTGTCACTCCCCTCCCCCACAACCCCGCTCATGCCCCGTGTGTCTCTCCCCTTCCCCCCACCCCCATGCTCATGCCCCATGTGTCTCTCCCCTTCCCCCCACCCCCTGCTCATGCCCTGTGTCTCCCTCCTTTCCCTCCAGCACCAGCTCATGCCCCGTGTGTCTCTCCCATCCCCCCACCCCCCGCTCATGCCCCGTGTGTCTCTCGTCTTCCCCCCACCCCCCGCTAATGCCCTGTGACTCTCCCCTCATCCCCACCCCCGCTCATGCCCCGTGTGTCTCTCCCCTTCCCCCCCACACCCTGCTCATTCCCCGTGTCTCTCCCCTTCGCCCCACCCCCCGCTCCTGCCCCGTGTGTCTCTCCCCTACCCTCCACCCCCCGCTCATCCCCCGTGTGTCTCTCCCCTTCCCCTCCATGCCCCGCTCATGCCCCGTGTCTCCCTCCCCTCCCCCACCCCCGCTCATGCCCTGTGTCTCTCTCCCCTTCCCCCCACCCCCCGCTCATGCCCTGTGTCTCTCTCCCCTTCCCCCACCCCCCGCTCATGCCCCGTGTGTCTCTCCCCTTCCCCCCACCCCCTGCTCATGCCCCGTGTTTCTTTCCCCTTCCCCCACACCCTGCTCATGCCCCGTGTGTCTCGCCCCTTCCCCCCACCACCCGCTCATGCCCCGTGTGTCTCTCCCCTTCACCCACCCCCCGCTCATACCCCGTGTCTCCCTACTGTTCCCCCACCCCCCACTGATGCCCTGTGTCTCTCTCCTCTGAACCCTCCACCCCCCGCTCATGCCCCGTGTCTCTCCCCTTCCCCCCACCACCCGCTCATGCCCCGTGTCTCTCCCCTTCCCCCCACCCCCCTCATGCCCCGTGTGCCTCTCCCCTTCCCCCCACCCCCCGCTCATGCCCCGTGTGTCTCTCCCCTTACCCCCTACCCCCGCTCATACCCCGTGTCTCCCTCCTTTCCCCCCACCCCCCCGCTCATGCCCCGTCTGTCTCTCCCCTCACCCCCCACTCCCCGCTCATGCCCCGTGTGTCTCTCCCCTCCACCCCCACCCCCGCTCATGCCCCGTGTGTCTCTCCCCTTCCCCCCACCCCCCGCTCATGCCCCGTGTCTCTCCCCTTCCCCCACACCCCCGCTCATGCCCCCTCTGTCTCTCCCCTTCCCCCCACGCCTAGCTCATGCCCCGTGTGTCACTCCCCTTCCCCCCACCCCCCGCTCATGCCCCGTGTGTCTCTACCCTTCCCCCCACCCCCACGCTCATTCCCCATGTGTCTCTCCCCTTCCCCCACCCCCCGCTCATGCCCCGTGTGTCTCTCCCCTTCCCCCCGCTCATGCCCCGTGTCTCTCTCCTTCCCCCGATCCCCCGCTCATGCCCCGTGTCTCTCCCCTCCCCCCACCCCTGCTCATGCCCCATGTGTCTCTCCCCTCCCCCCACCCCTGCTCATGCCCCATGTGTCTCTCCCCTTCCCCCCCACCCCCCGCTCATGCCCCGTGTGTCTCTCCCCTACCCCCCACCCCCTGCTCATGCCCTGTGTGTCTCCCCCCCGCTCATGTCCCCTGTCTCTCTCCCCTTCTCCCCACCCCCCGCTCATGCCCTGTGTCTCTCTCCCCTTCCCCCCACCCCCGCTCATGCCCTGTGTGTCTCTTCCCTTCCCCCCACCCCCCGCTCATGCCCCGTGTGTCTCTCCCCTTCCCCCACCCCCCGCTCATGCCCCGTGTGTCTCGCCCCTTCCCCCCATCCTCCGCGCATGCCCCGTGTCTCCCGCCTTTCCTCCCACCCCCGCTCATGCCCCGTGTGTCTCTCCCCTCCCCCCACCCCCTGCTCATGCCCCCTGTGTCTCTCCCCTTCCCCCCACCCCCCGCTCATGCCCCGTGTGTCTCTCCCCTTCCCCCACCCCCTGCTCATTCCCCGTGTGTCTCGCCCCTTCCCCCCACCACCCGATCATGCCCCGTGTGTCTCTCCCCTTCCCCCACCCCCCGCTCATGCCCCGTGTGTCTCGCCCCTTCCCCCCATCCCCCGCGCATGCCCCGTGTCTCCCGCCTTTCCCCCCACCCCCGCTCATGCCCCGTGTGTCTCTCCCCTCCCCACCACCCCCTGCTCATGCCCCATGTGTCTCTCCCCTTCCCCCCACCCCCCGCTCATGCCCCTTGTCTCTCCCCTCCCTCCCCACCCCCCGCTCATGCCCCGTCTGTCTCTCCGCTTTCCCCCACACCCCGCTCATGCCCCGTGTGTCTCTCCCCCCCACCCCCCGCTCATGCCCCCTGTGTCTCTCCCCTTCCCTCCACCCTCGTGCTCATTCCCCATGTGTCTCTCCCCTTCCCCCATCCCCCGCTCATGCCCTGTGTCTCCCTCCTTTCCCCCCACCCCCCGCTCATGCCCCATGGGTCTCTCCCCTACCACCCCACCCCCACTCATGCCCCGTGTGTTTCACCCTTTCCCCTCAACACCCGCTCATACCCCGTGTCTGCCAACTGATCCCCCCACCCCCTGCTCATGCCCCGTGTCTCTCTCCCCTTACCCGCCACCCCCGCTCATGCCCAGTGTGTCTCTCCCCTTCCCCCCCACCCTCCGCTCATGCCTCGTGTGTCTCACCCCTTCCCTCCCACCCCCCGCTCATACCCCGTGTGTCTCTCCCCTTCCCCCCACCCCCCGCTCATGCCCCGTGTGCCTCTCACCTTCCCCCTACCCCCCGATCATGCCCCGTGTGTCTCTCCCCTTACCCCCTACCCCCCGCTCGTGCCCGGTGTCTCCCTCCTTTCCCCCAAACCCCCCGCTCATGCCCTGTGTGTCTCTCCCCTCACCCCCCACTCCCCGCTCATGCCCAGTGTGTCTCTCCCCTTCCCCCCACCCCCCGCTCATGCCCCGTGTGTCTCTCCCCTTCCCCCCACCCCCAGGCTCATTCCCCATGTGTCTCTCCCCTTCCCCCACCCCCCGCTCATGCCCCGTGTGTCTCTCCCCTTCCCCCCACTCATGCCCCGTGTCTCTCCCCTTCCCCCCATCCCCCGCTCATGCCCCGTGTCTCTCACCTCCCCCCCACCCCTGCTCATGCGCCATGTGTCTCTCCCCTTCCCCCCCACCCGCCGCTCATGCCCCGTGTGTCTCTCCCCTACCCCCCACCCCCCGCTCATGCCCCGTGTGTCTCTCCCCTCCCCCCACCCCCCGCTCATGCCCCGTGTCTCTCTCCCCTTCCCCCCACCCCCCGCTCATGCCCTGTGTCTCTCTCCCCTTCCCCCACCCCCCGCTCATGCCCCGTGTGTCTCTCCCCTTCCCCCACCCCCCGCTCATGCCCCGTGTGTCTCTCCCCTTTCCCCACCCCCCACTCATGCCCCGTGTGTCTCGCCCCTTCCCCCCACCCCCTGATCATGCCCCGTGTGTCTCTCCCCTTCCCCCCACCACCCGCTCCAGCCCCGCGTGTCTCTCCCCTTACCCCCACACCCATGCTCATTCCACATGTCTCTCCCCTTCCCCCAACCCCCGCGCATGCCCCGTGCCTCCCTCCTTTCCTCCCACCTCCGCTCATGCCCTGTGTCTCTCCCTTCCCCCCACCCCCTGCTCATGCCCCGTCTGTCTCTCCGCTTCCCCCCAGGCCCCGCTCATGCCCCGTGTGTCTCTCCCCTTCCCCCCACCCCCCGCTCATGCCCCGTGTGTCTCTCCCCTTCCCCCCACCCCCGTGCTCATTCCCCATGTGTCTCTCCCCTTCCCCCATCCCCCGCTCATGCCCCGTGTCTCCCTCCTTTCCCCCCACCCCCCGCTCATGCCCTGTGTGTCTCTCCCCTCCCCCCCACCCCCTGCTCATGCCCCGTGTGTGTCTCCCCTTCCCCCCCACCCCCGCTCATACCCTGTGTCTCTCCCCTTCCCCCCACCCCCGCTCATGCCCCCCGTCTCTCCCCTCCCTCCCCACCCCCCACTCATGCCCTGTGTCTCCCTACTGTTCCCCCCACCCCCCGCTCATGCCCTGTGTGTCTCTCGCCTTCCCCCCCACCCCCGCTCATGTCGCGTGTCTCCCTACTGTTCCCCCCACTCCCCGCTCATGCCCCGTGTCTCCCCTGTTCCCCCCCACCCCCCGCTCATGACCTGTCTCCCCTGTTACCCCCCACCCCTGCTCATGCCCTGTGTCTCCTTTGTGTTACCCCCCACCCCCAGCTCATGCCCCGTGTCTTCCTTGTTCCCCCCCACCCCCAGCTCATGCCCTGTGTCTCCCTTGTGTTACCCCCCACCCCCAGCTCATGCCCTGTGTCTTCCTTGTGTTACCCCCCACCCCAGCTCATACCCCGTGTCACCCTTGTGCTACCCCCCCACCCCCGGCTCATGCCTCGTGTCTCCCTCGTGTTACCCCCTGCTCATGCCCTGTGTCTCCCTTGTGTTACCCCCACCCATGCCCTGTCTCCCCTGTTACCCCCCACCCCCCGCTCATGCCCCGTATGTCTCTCCCCTCCCCCCCACCCCGGTCATGCCCCGTGTGTCTCTCACCTTCCCCCCCACCCCCCGCTCATGCGCCGTGTGTCTCTCCCCTCCCCCCACCCCCTGCTCATGCCATGTCTTTCTCCCCTTCCCCCACCCCCCGCTCATGCCCCGTGTCTCTCTCCCCTTCCCCCCTATCCCCCGCTCATGCCCCATGTGTCTCTCCCCTTCCCCCAACCCCCGCTCATGCCCCGTGTCTCTCCCCTTCCCCCGCTCATGCCCCGTGTCTCTCCCCTCCCCCCACCCCCGCTCATGCCACGTGTCTCTCTTCCCTTTCCCCCCCAACCCCCGCTCATGCCCCGTGTGTCTCTCCCCTTCCCCCCACCCCCCGCTCATGCCCCGTGTGTCTCTCCCCTACCCCCCACCCCCCGCTCATGCCCTGTGTGTCTCTCCCCTTCCCCCCACCCCCCGCTCATGCCCGGTGTGTCTCTCCCCTTCCCCACACCCCCCGCTCATGCCCTGTGTCTCTCTCCCCTTTCCCCCACCCCCGCTCATGTCCCATGTCTCTCTCCCCTTCCCCCACCCCCCGCTCATGCCCTGTGTGTCTCTCCCCTTCTCCCCACCCCCTGCTCATGCCCCATGTGTCTCTCCACTTCCCCCACCCACCGCTCATGCCCCGTGTGTCTCGCCCCTTCCCCCCACACCCCGCTCATGGCCCGGGTCTCCCTACTTTTCCCCCACCCCCCGCTCTGCCCCGTGTCTCTCTCCCCTGAACCCTCCACCCCCCGCTCATGCCCCGTGTGTCTCTCCTCTTCCCCCCACCACCTGCTTATGCCCCTGTGTCTCTCCCATTCCCCCCACCCCCCGCTCATGCCCCGTGTGTCTCTCCCCTTCCACCCCACCCCCCACTCATGCCCCGTGTGTTTCACCCCTTCCCCTCAACACCCGCTCATACCCCGTGTCTGCCAACTGTTCCCCCCACCCCCTGCTCATGCCCCGTGTCTCTCTCCCCTTCCCCCCCACCCCCGCTCATGCCCAGTGTGTCTCTCCCCTTCCCCCCCACCCTCCGCTCATGCCTCGTGTGTCTCACCCCTTCCCTCCCACCCCCCGCTCATACCCCGTGTCTCCCTACTGTTCCCCCCACCCCCGCTAATGCCCCGTGTCTCTCCCCTTCCCCCCACTCCCCGCACATGCCCCATGTCTCTCCCCTTCCGGCCCACCCCCCGCTCATGCCCCGTGTGTCTCTCCCCTTCCCCCCAGCCCCCGCTCATGCCCCGTGTGTCTCTCCCCTTCCCCCCACCCCCCGCTCATGCCCCGTGTGTCTCTCCCCTTACCCCCTACCCCCCGCTTATGCCCGGTGTCTCCCTCCTTTCCCCCCACCCCCCCGCTCATGCCCCGTCTGTCTCTCCCCTCATCCCCCATTCCCCGCTCATGCCCCGTGTGTCTCTCCCCTCCACCTCCACCCCCTGCTCATGCCCCATGTGTCTCTCCCCTTCCCCCAGCCCCCGCTAATGGCCCGTGTCTCTCCCCTTCCCCCACACCCCTGCTCATGCCCTGTCTGTCTCTCCCCTTCCGCCCACACCCCGCTCATGCCCCGTGTGTCTCTCCCCTTCCCCCCGCTCATGCCCTGTGTGTCTCTCCCCTTCCCCCCACCTCCGCGCTCATTCCCCATGTGTCTCTCCCCTTCCCCCATCCCCCGCTCATGCCCTGTGTCTCCCTCCTTTCCCCCCACCCCCCGCTCATGCCCCGTGTGTCTCTCCCCTCCCCCCCACCCCCTGCTCATGCCCCATCTGTCTCTCCCCTTCCCCCCCACCCCTGCTCATGCCCTGTGTTTCTCCCTTTCCCCCCACCCCCCGCTCATGCCCCGTGTCTCTCCCCTTCCCCCCACCCCCGCTCATGTCCCGTGTCTCCCTACTGTTCCCCCCACTCCCCGCTCATGCCCCGTGTCTCCCCTGTTCCCCCCACCCTCCGCTCATGACCTGTCTCCCCTGTTACCCCCCACCCCTGCTCATGCCCCGTGTCTCCCTTGTGTTACCCCCCACCCCAAGCTCATGCCACGTGTCTACCTTGTTCCCTCCCACCCCCCGCTCATGCCCTGTGTCTCCCTTGTGTTACCCCCCACCCCTAGCTCATGCCCCGTGTCTTCCTTGTGTTACCCCCACCCCAGCTCATACCCCGTGTCTTCCTTGTGTTACCCCGCCACCCCCCGCTCATGCCTCGTGTCTCCCTCGTGTTACCCCCCACCCCCCGCTCATGCCCTGTGTCTCCCTTGTGTTACCCCCCACCCATGCCCTGTCTTCCCTGGTACCCCTCACCCCCCGCTCATGCCCCGTCTGTCTCTCCCCTCCCCCCACCCCCCGCTCACGCCCCGTGTGTCTCTCACCTTCCCCTCCACCCCCCGCTCATGCCCTGTGTGTCTCTCCCCCCCACCCCCACCCCCACCCCCTGCTCATGCCGTGTGTCTCTCCCCTTCCCCCACCCCCGCTCATGCCCCGTGTGTCTCTCCCCATCCCCCTCACATCCTGCTCATGCCCCATGTGTCTCTCCCCTTCCCCCCCACCCCCCGCTCATACCCCGTGTCCCCGTGCCTCCCTACTGTTCCCCCCACCCCCCGCTCATGCCCCGTGTCTCTCTCCCCTTTCCCCCCACCCCCCGCTCATGCCCGTGTGTCTCTCCCCTTCCCCCCGCTCATGCCCCGTGTGACTCTCCCCTTCCCCCCCACCCCCTCATGCCCCATGTGTCTCACCCCTTCTCCCCCACCCCCGATTATACCTCGTGTCTCCCTACTGTTCCCCCCACCCCGCTCATGCCCCGTGTCTCTCTCCCCTTCCCCCCCACCCCCGCTCATGCCCCGTGTCTCTCTCCCCTTCCCCCCTACCCCCGCTCATGCCCCGTGTGTCTGTTCCCTTTCCCCCCACCCCCGCTCATGCCCCGTGTGTCTCTCCCATTTCCCCCCACCCCCCCGCTCATGCCCCGTGTGTCTCTCCCCTCGCCCACCCCCCGCTAATGCCCAGTGTCTACCCCCTTCCCCCCCACCCCTCACTCATGCCCCGTGTCTCTCCCCTTCCCCGCCACCCCCACTCATGCCCCGTGTGTCTCTCCACTTCCCCCACCCCCGCTCATGCCCCGTGTGTCTCTCCCTTCCCCCCCAGCTCCCCCGCTCATGCCCCGTGTCTCCCTCCTTTCCCCCATCCCCCCGTACATGCCCTGTGTGTCTCTCCCCTTCCCCCCACCCCCCGCTCATGCCCCGTGTCTCTCTCCCCTTCCCCCCTACCCCCTGCTCAGCCCCGTGTGTCTCTCCCCTTCCTCCCGCCCTCCGCTCATGCCCCGTGCTCTCTACCCTTCACCCCCACCTCCCGCTCATGCCCCGTGTGTCTCTCCCCTTTTCCCCCACCCCCGCTCATGCCCTGTGTGTCTCTCCCCTCCCCCACACCCCTGCTCAGGCCCCGTGTGTCTCTCCCCTTCCCCCACCCCCTGCTCATGCCCCATGTGTCTCTTCCCTTCCCCCCACCCCCTGCTCATGCCCCGTGTCTCCCTCCTTTCCCCCCAGCCCCGGCTCATGCCCCGTGTGTCTCTACCGTCCCCCCAACCCCCGCTCATGCCCTGTGTGTTTCTCCCCTTCCCCCGACCTCCTGCTCATGCCCCGTGTCTCTCCCCTTCCCCCCACCCCCCGCTAATGCCCTGTGACTCTCCCCTCACCCCACCCACCCCCGCTCATGCCCTGTGTGTCTCTCCCCTTCCCCCCCACCCCCGCTCATGCCCCGTGTGTCTCTCCCCTTCCCCCCACCCCCCGCTCATGCCCCATGTGTCTCTCCCCTACCCCCACCCCCGCTCATCCCCCGTGTGTCTCTCCCCTTCCCCCCACCCCCTGCTCATGCCCCGTGTCTCCCCCCCCTTCCGCCCACCCCTGCTCATGCCCTGTGTCTCTCTCCCCTTCCCCCACACCCCGCTCATGCCCCGTGTGTCTCTCCCCTTCCCCCCACCCCCTGCTCATGCCCTGTGTTTCTCTCCCCTTACCCCACACCCCGATCATGCCCCGTGTGTCTCGCCCCTTCCCCCCACCGCCCGCTCATGCCCCGTGTGTCTTTCCCCTTCCCCCCACCCCCTGCTCATACCCCGTGTCTCCCTACTGTTCCCCCACCGCCCACTCATGCCCTGTGTCTCTGTCCCTGAACCCTCCACCCCCCGCTCATGCCCCGTGTCTCTCCCCTTCCGCCCCACCCCCCGCTCATGCCCCGTGTGTCTCTCCCCTTCCCCCCACCCCCCGCTCATGCCCCGTGTGTCTCTCCCCTTCCCCCCACCCCCCGCTCATGCCCCGTGTGTCTCTCCCCTTCCCCCCACCCCCCGCTCAAGCCCCGTGTGTCTCTCCCCTTACCCCCTACCCCCCGCTCATGCCCCGTGTGTCTCTCCCCTCCACCCCCACCCCCGCTCATGCCCCGTGTGTCTCTCCCCTTCCCCCCACCCCCCGCTCATGCCCCGTGTCTCTCCCCTTCCCCCACACCCCCGCTCATGCCCCGTCTGTCTCTCCCCTTCCCCCCCACCCCCGCTCATGCCCCGTGTGTCTCTCCCCTTCCCCCCACCCCCCGCTCATGCCCCATGTGTCTCTCCCCTACCCCCACCCCCCGCTCATCCCCCGTGTGTCTCTCCCCTTCCCCCCACCCCCTGCTCATGCCCCGTGTCTCCCCCCCCTTCCGCCCACCCCTGCTCATGCCCTGTGTCTCTCTCCCCTTCCCCCACACCCCGCTCATGCCCCGTGTGTCTCTCCCCTTCCCCCCACCCCCTGCTCATGCCCTGTGTTTCTCTCCCCTTACCCCACACCCCGATCATGCCCCGTGTGTCTCGCCCCTTCCCCCCACCCCCCGCTCATGCCCCGTGTGTCTTTCCCCTTCCCCCCACCCCCTGCTCATACCCCGTGTCTCCCTACTGTTCCCCCACCGCCCACTCATGCCCTGTGTCTCTGTCCCTGAACCCTCCACCCCCCGCTCATGCCCCGTGTCTCTCCCCTTCCGCCCCACCCCCCGCTCATGCCCCGTGTGTCTCTCCCCTTCCCCCCACCCCCCGCTCATGCCCCGTGTGTCTCTCCCCTTCCCCCCACCCCCCGCTCATGCCCCGTGTGTCTCTCCCCTTCCCCCCACCCCCCGCTCAAGCCCCGTGTGTCTCTCCCCTTACCCCCTACCCCCCGCTCATGCCCCGTGTGTCTCTCCCCTCCACCCCCACCCCCGCTCATGCCCCGTGTGTCTCTCCCCTTCCCCCCACCCCCCGCTCATGCCCCGTGTCTCTCCCCTTCCCCCACACCCCCGCTCATGCCCCGTCTGTCTCTCCCCTTCCCCCCACGCCCCGCTCATGCCCCGTGTGTCTCTCCCCTTCCCCCACCCCCCGCTCATGCCCATGTGTCTCTCCCCTTCCCCCACACCCCTGCTCATGCCCTGTCTGTCTCTCCCCTTCCCCCCACAACCCGCTCATGCCCCGTGTGTCTCTCCCCTTCCCCCCACCCCCCGCTCATGCCCTGTGTGTCTCTCCCCTTCCCCCCACCTCCGCGCTCATTCCCCATGTGTCTCTCCCCTTCCCCCATCCCCTGCTCATGCCGTGTGTCTCCCTCCTTTCCCCCCCACCCCCCGCTCATGCCCCGTGTGTCTCTCCCCTCCCCCCCACCCCTGCTCATGCCCTGTGTTTCTCCCTTTCCCCCCACCCCCCGCTCATGCCCCGTGTCTCTCTCCTTCCCCCCACCCCCGCTCATGTCCCGTGTCTCCCTACTGTTTCCCCCACTCCCCGCTCATGCCCCGTGTCTCCCCTGTTCCCCCCCACCCCCCGCTCATGACCTGTCTCCCCTGTTACCCCCCACCCCTGCTCATGCCCCGTGTCTCCCTTGTGTTACCCCCCACCCCAGCTCATGCCCCGTGTCTCCCTTGTTCCTCCCCACCCCCCGCTCATGCCCTGTGTCTCCCTTGTGTTACCCCCCACCCCTAGCTCATGCCCCGTGTCTTCCTTGTGTTACCCCCCACCCCAGCTCATACCCCGTGTCTTCCTTGTGTTACCCTGCCACCCCCCGCTCATGCCTCGTGTCTCCCTCGTGTTACCCCCCCCGCTCATGCCCTGTGTATCCCTTGTGTTACCCCCCACCCATGCCCTGTCTTCCCTGGTACCCCTCACCCCCCGCTCATGCCCCGTCTGTCTCTCCTCTCCCCCCACCCCCCGCTCACGCCCTGTTTGACTCTCCCCTCCTCCCCACCCCCCGCTCATGCCCCGTGTGTTTCTCCCCTTCCCCCGACCTCTTGCTCATGCCCCGTGTCTCTCCCCTTCCCCCCACCCCCCGCTAATGCCCTGTGACTCTCCCCTCACCCCACCCACCCCCGCTCATGCCCTGTGTGTCTCTCCCCTTCCCCCCCACCCCCCGCTCATGCCCCGTGTGTCTTTCCCCTTCCCCCCACCCCCCGCTCATGCCCCATGTGTCTCTCCCCTACCCCCACCCCCAGCTCATCCCCCGTGTGTCTCTCCCCCCTTCCCCCCACCCCCCGCTCATGCCCCGTGTCTCTCCCCCCTTCCCCCCACCCCCGCTCATGCCCTGTGTCTCTCTCCCCTTCCCCCACAGCCCGCTCATGCCCCGTGTGTCTCTCCCCTTCCCCCCACCCCCTGCTCATGCCCTGTGTTTCTCTCCCCTTCCCCCACACCCCGCTCATGCCCCGTGTGTCTCGC
The DNA here is from genome assembly GCF_040938575.1 of Ambystoma mexicanum. Classification (NCBI taxonomy): domain Eukaryota; kingdom Metazoa; phylum Chordata; class Amphibia; order Caudata; family Ambystomatidae; genus Ambystoma; species Ambystoma mexicanum. Next base: position 607,448,732 of record NC_090933.1, read on the forward strand.
CCCTTCCCCCCCACCCCCCGCTCATGCCCCATGTGTCTCTCCCCTTCCCCCACCCCCCGCTCATGCCCCATGTGTCTCTCCCCTTCCCCCCACACCCCGCTCATGCCCCGTGTGTCTCTCCCCTTCCCCCCAACCCCCGCTCATGCCCCATGTGTCTCTCCCCTTCCCCCACCCCCGCGCTCATTCCCCATGTGTCTCTCCCCTTCCCCCACCCCCCGCTCATGCCCCATGTGTCTCTCCCCTTCCCCCCCGCTCATGCCCCGTGTCTCTCCCCTCCCCCCTACACCCACTCATGCCCCATGCGTCTCTCCCCTTCCCCCAACCCCCGCTCATGCCCCGTGTGTCTCTCCCCTTCACCCCCACCCCCGCTCATGCCCTGTGTGTCTCTCCCCTACCCCCCACCCCCCACACATGCCCCGTGTGTCTCTCCCCTCCGCCCACCCCCCGCTCATGCCCCGTGTCTCTCTCCCCTTCCCCCCACCCCCCGCTCATGCCTTGTGTCTCTCTCCCCTTCCCCCACCCCCCGCTCATGCCCCGTTTCTCTCTCCCCCTACCCCCTGCTCATGCCCCGTGTGTCTCATCCCTTCCTCCCGCCCTCCGCTCATGCCCCGTGCTCTCTACCCTTCACCCCCACCCCCCGCTCATGCCCCGTGTGTCTCTCCCCTTTTCCCCAACCCCCGCTCATGCCCCGTGTGTCTCTCCCCTCCCCCACACCCCTGCTCAGGCCCCGTGTGTCTCTCCCCTTCCCCCACCCCCTGCTCATGCCCCATGTGTCTCTTCCCTTCCCCCCACCCCCTGCTCATGCCCCGTGTCTCCCTCCTTTCCCCCCAGCCCCCGCTCATGCCCTGTGTGTCTCTACCGTCCCCCCAACCCCCGCTCATGCCCTGTGTGTTTCTCCACTTCCCCCGACCTCTTGCTCATGCCCCGTGTCTCTCCCCTTCCCCCCCACCCCCCGCTAATGCCCTGTGAGACTCTCCCCTCACCCCACCCACCCCTGCTCATGCCCTGTGTGTCTCTCCCCTTCCCCCCCACCCCCCGCTCATGCCCCGTGTGTCTCTCCCCTTCCCCCCACCCCCCGCTCATGCCCCATGTGTCTCTCCCCTACCCCCACCCCCGCTCATCCCCGTGTGTCTCTCCCCTTCCCCCCACCCCCCGCTCATGCCCCGTGTCTCTCCCCCCTTCCCCCCACCCCCGCTCATGCCCTGTGTCTCTCTCCCCTTCCCCCACAGCCCGCTCATGCCCCGTGTGTCTCTCCCCTTCCCCCCACCCCCTGCTCATGCCCTGTGTTTCTCTCCCCTTCCCCCACACCCCGCTCATGCCCCGTGTGTCTCGCCCCTTCCCCCTCCCCCGCTCATGCCCCATGTGTCTCTCCCCCTTCCCCCCACCCCCCGCTCATACCCTGTGTCTCCCTACTGTTCCCCCACCGCCCACACATGCCCTGTGTCTCTCTTCCTGAACCATCCACCCCCCGCTCATGCCCCGTGTCTCTCCCCTTCCGCCCCACCCCCCGCTCATGCCCCGTGTGTCTCTCCCCTTCCCCCCACCCCCCGCTCATGCCCCGTGTGTCTCTCCCCTCCACCCCCACCCCTCGCTCATGCCCCGTGTGTCTCTCCCCTTCCCCCCACCCCCCGCTCATGCCCCGTGTCTCTCCCCTTCCCCCACACCCCCGCTCATGCCCCGTCTGTCTCTCCCCCTTCCCCCCATGCCCCGCTCATGCCCCGTGTGTCTCTCCCCTTCCCCCCACCCCCCGCTCATGCCCCATGTGTCTCTCCCCTTCCCCCCACCCCCCGCGCTCATTCCCCATGTGTCTCAACCCTTCCCCCACCCCCCGCTCATGCCCCATGTGTCTCTCCCCTTCCCCCCCGCTCATGCCCCGTGTCTCTCCCCTCCCCCCTACACCCACTCATGCCCCATGTGTCTCTCCCCTCCCCCCCCAACCCCCGCTCATGCCCCGTGTGTCTCTCCCCTTCACCCCCACCCCCCGCTCATGCCCCGTGTGTCTCTCCCCTACCCCCCACCCCCCACACATGCCCCGTGTGTCTCTCCCCTCCCCCCACCCCCCGCTCATGCCCCGTGTCTCTCTCCCCTTCCCCCATCCCCCGCTCATGCCTTGTGTCTCTCTCCCCTTCCCCCACCCCCCGCTCATGCCCTGTGTGTCTCTCCCTTTCCCCCCACCCCCCGCTCACGCCCTGTGTGTCTCTCCCCTTCCCCCACCCCCCGCTCATGCCCCGTGTGTCTCGCCCCTCCCCCCACCCCCTGCTCTTGCCCCGTGTGTCTCTCCCCTTACCCCCACCCCAGTGCTCATTCCCCATGTGTCTCTCCCCTTCCCCATCCCCCGCTCATGCCCCGTGTCTCCCTCCTTTCCCCCACCCCCTGCTCATGCCCCGTGTGTCTCTCCCCCTTCCCCCCCACCCCCACTCATGCCCTTTGTCTCTCCCCTTTCCCCCACTCCCCGCTCATGCCCCCTGTCTCTCCCCTCCTCCCCACCCCCCGCTCATGCCCTGTCTGTCTCTCTGCTTCCCCCACGCCCTGCTCATGCCGTGTGTCTCTCCCCTTCACCCCACCCCCCGCTCATGCCCCGTGTGTCTCTCCCCTTCCCCCCACCCCTGTGCTCATTCCCCATGTGTCTCTCCCCTTCCCCCATCCCCCGCTCATGCCCAGTGTCTCCCTCCTTTCCCCCCACCCCCACGCTCTTGCCCGTGTGTCTCTCCCCTCCCCCCCACCCCCTGCTCATACCCCGTGTGTCTCTCCCCTTCCCCCCCACCCCCGCTCATGCCCTGTGTCTCTCCCCTTCCCCCCACCCCCCGCTCATGCCCCTTGTCTCTCCCCTCCCTCCCCACCGCCCGCTCATGCCCCGTGTCTCCCTACTGTTCCCCCCACCCCCCGCTCATACCCCGTGTGTCTCTCGCCTTCCCCCCACCCCCGCTCATGTCCCATGTCTCCCTACTGTTCCCCCCACTCCCTGCTCATTCCCCATGTCTCCTCTGTTCCCCCCCACCCCCGCTCATGACCTGTCTCCCCTGTTATCCCCCACCCCTGCTCATGCCCTGTGTCTCCCTTGTGTTACCCCCACCCCAGCTCATGCCCCGTGTCTCCCTTGTTCCCCCCACCCCCAGCTCATGCCCTGTGTCTCCCTTGTGTTACCCCCCACCCCAGCTCATGCCCCGTGTCTCCCTTGTTCTACCCCCCACCCCCCTCTCATGCCTCGTGTCTCCCTCGTGTTACCCCCACCCCCCGCTCATGCCCTGTGTCTCCCTTGTGTTACCCCCACCCATGCCCTGTCTCCCCTGTTACCCCCCGCTCATGCTCTGTGTCTCTCCCCTTCCCCCCACCCCCCACTCATGCCCCGTATGTCTCTCACCTTCCCCCCCACCCCCTGCTCATGCGCCGTGTGTCTCTCCCCTCCCCCCTCACCCCACCCCCTGCTCATGCCGTGTCTCTCTCCCCTTCCCCCACCCCCCGCTCATGCCCCGTGTCTCTCTCCCCTTCCCCCACCCCCTGCTCATGCCCCGTGTCTCTCTCCCCTTCCCCCCATCCCCCGCTCATGCCCCGTGTCTCTCTCCCATTCCCCCCACCCCCTGCTCATGCCCAATGTGTCTCTCCCCTCCCCCCACCCCCTGCTCATGCCCCGTGTGTCTCTCCCCTCACCCCATCCCCCGCTCATGCCCCGTATGTCTCTCACCTTCCCCCCCAACCCCTGCTCATGCGCCGTGTGTCTCTCCCCTCCCCCCTCACCTCCACCCCCTGCTCATGCCGTGTCTCTCTCCCCTTCCCCCACCCCCCGCTCATGCCCCGTGTCTCTCTCCCCTTCCCCCCACCCCCCGCTCATGCCCCGTGTCTCTCTCCCCTTCCCCCCACCCCCCGCTCATGCCCCGTGTCTCTCTCCCCTTCTCCCCTATCCACCGCTCATGCCCCGTGTCTCTCTCCCCTTCACCCCCACCCCCCGCTCATGCCCCGTGTGTCTCTCCCCTTCACCCCCGCTCATGCCCGTGTCTCTCTCCCCTTCCCTCCCACCCCCCACTCATGCCCTGTGTCTCTCTCCCCTTCCCCTCCACCCCTCGCTCATGCCCCGTGTGTCTCTCCCCTTCCCCCCACCCCCCGCTCATGCCCCGTGTGTCTCTCCCCTTCCCCCACGCCCCCTCGCTCATGCCCCGTCTGTCTCTCCCCTTCCCCCACCCCGTGCTCATGCCCCATGTGTCTTTCCCCTTCGTCCCACCCGCCCCTCATGCCCCGTGTGTCTCTCCCCTTCCCCCCACCCCCGCTCATGTCCTGTGTCTCCTTACTGTTCCCCCACCCCTGCTCATGCCCTGTGTCTCCCCTGTTCCCCCCACCCCCGCTCATGACCTGTCTCCCCTGTTACCCCCACCCCTGCTCATGCCCATGTCTCCCTTGTGTTACCCCCCACCCTCAGCTCATGCCCTGTGACTACCTTGTTCCCCCCACCCCCGCTCATGCCCCGTGTCTCCCTTTTGTTACCCGCACCCCCAGCTCATGCCCGTTGACTCCCTTGTGTTACCCCCCCCAGCTCAAGCCCCGTGTCTCCCTTGTGTTACCCCCCACCCCCGCTCATGCCCCGTGTCTCCCCCGTGTTACCCCCCACCCCCGCTCATGCCCCGTGTCTCCCTTGTGTTACCCCCCACCCATGCCCTGTCTCCCCTGTTACCCCCCACCCCCTGCTCATGCCCCATGTCTCTCCCCTTCCCCCCACCCCCCGCTCATGCCCCGTGTGTCTCTCCCCTCCCCCCACCCCCGCTCATGACCCGTGTGTCTCTCCCCTCCCCCCACCCCCCGCTCATGCCCCGTATGTCTCTCACCTTTCCCCCCACCCCCCGCTCTTGCCCCGTGTGTCTCTCCCCTTCCCCCCCACCCCCTGCTCATGCCGTGTTTCTCTCCCCTTCCGCCCCACCCCCCGCTCATGCCCCGTGTGTCTCTCCCCTTCCCCCACCCCCCGCTCATGCCCCATGTCTCTCACCTTTCCCCCCACCCCTGCTCTTGCCCCGTGTATCTCTCCCCTTCCCCCCACCCCCTGCTCATGCCGTGTTTCTCTCCCCTTCCGCCCCATACCCCGCTCATGCCCCGTGTGTCTCTCCCCTTCCCCCCACCCCCTGCTCATGCCGTGTTTCTCTCCCCTTCCACCCCACCCCCCGCTCATGCCCCGTGTGTCTCTCCCCTTCCCCCACCCCCCGCTCATGCCCCATGTCTCTCCCCTTCCCCCACACCCCCCGCTCATGCCCTGTGTATCTCTCCCCTTCCCCCCACCCCCCGCTCATGCCCCGTGTCTCTCTCCCCTTCCCCCCACGCCCCGCTCATGCCCCGTGTCTCTCTCCCCTTCCCCCCTACCCCCGCTCATGCCCTGTGTCTCTCTCCCCTTCCCCCACCCCCGCTCATGCCCCGTGTGTCTCTCCCCTTCACCCCCGCTCATGCCCGTGTCTCTCTCCCCTTCCCCCCACCCCCCGCTCATGCCCCGTGTGTCTCTCCCCTCCCCGCACCCCCCGCTCATGACCCGTGTGTCTCTCCCCTCCCCCCACCCCCCGCTCATGCCCCGTATGTCTCTCACCTTTCCCCCCACCCCCCTCTCTTGCCCCGTGTGTCTCTCCCCTTCCCCCCACCCCCACCCCCTGCTCATGCCGTGTTTCACTCCCCTTCCGCCCCACCCCCCGCTCATGCCCCGTGTGTCTCTCCCCTTCCCCCACCCCCCGCTCATGCCCCATGTCTCTCCCCTTCCCCCACACCCCCCGCTCATGCCCTGTGTGTCTCTCCCCTTCCCCCCACCCCCCGCTCATGCCGATGTGTGTCTCTCGCCTTCCCCCCACCCCCGCTCATGTCCCATGTCTCCCTACTGTTCCCCCCACTCCCTGCTCATTCCCCATGTCTCCTCTGTTCCCCCCACCCCCGCTCATGACCTGTCTCCCCTGTTATCCCCCACCCCTGCTCATGCCCTGTGTCTCCCTTGTGTTACCCCCACCCCCAGCTCATGCCCCGTGTCTCCCTTGTTCCCCCCCACCCCCAGCTCATGCCCTGTGTCTCCCTTGTGTTACCCCCACCCCAGCTCATGCCCCGTGTCTTCCTTGTGTTACCCCCCCACCCCAGCTCATACCCCGTGTCTCCCTTGTTCTACCCCCCACCCCCCTCTCATGCCTCGTGTCTCCCTCGTGTTACCCCCACCCCCCGCTCATGCCCTGTGTCTCCCTTGTGTTACCCCCACCCATGCCCTGTCTCCCCTGTTACCCCCCGCTCATGCTCTGTGTCTCTCCCCTTCCCCCCACCCCCCGCTCATGCCCCGTATGTCTCTCACCTTCCCCCCCACCCCCTGCTCATGCGCCGTGTGTCTCTCCCCTCCCCCCTCACCCCACCCCCTGCTCATGCCGTGTCTCTCTCCCCTTCCCCCACCCCCGCTCATGCCCCGTGTCTCTCTCCCCTTCCCCCACCCCCTGCTCATGCCCCGTGTCTCTCTCCCCTTCCCCCCACCCCCCGCTCATGCCCCGTGTCTCTCTCCCATTCCCCCCACCCCCTGCTCATGCCCAATGTGTCTCTCCCCTCCCCCCACCCCCTGCTCATGCCCCGTGTGTCTCTCCCCTCACCCCATCCCCCGCTCATGCCCCGTATGTCTCTCACCTTCCCCCCCACCCCCTGCTCATGCGCCGTGTGTCTCTCCCCTCCCCCCTCACCCCCACCCCCTGCTCATGCCGTGTCTCTCTCCCCTTCCCCCACCCCCCGCTCATGCCCCGTGTCTCTCTCCCCTTCCCCCCACCCCCCGCTCATGCCCCGTGTCTCTCTCCCCTTCCCCCCACCCCCCGCTCATGCCCCGTGTCTCTCTCCCCTTCTCCCCTATCCCCCGCTCATGCCCCGTGTCTCTCTCCCCTTCACCCCCACCCCCGCTCATGCCCCGTGTGTCTCTCCCCTTCACCCCCGCTCATGCCCGTGTCTCTCTCCCCTTACCCCCCACCCCCCACTCATGCCCTGTGTCTCTCTCCCCTTCCCCTCCACCCCTCGCTCATGCCCCGTGTGTCTCTCCCCTTCCCCCACGCCCCCTCGCTCATGCCCCGTCTGTCTCTCCCCTTCCCCCACCCCGCGCTCATGCCCCATGTGTCTTTCCCCTTCGTCCCACCCGCCCCTCATGCCCCGTGTGTCTCTCCCCTTCCCCCCACCCCCGCTCATGTCCTGTGTCTCCTTACTGTTCCCCCACCCCTGCTCATGCCCTGTGTCTCCCCTGTTCCCCCCACCCCCGCTCATGACCTGTCTCCCCTGTTACCCCCACCCCTGCTCATGCCCATGTCTCCCTTGTTACCCCCCACCCTCAGCTCATGCCCTGTGACTACCTTGTTCCCCCCACACCCGCTCATGCCCCGTGTCTCCCTTTTGTTACCCGCACCCCCAGCTCATGCCCGTTGACTCCCTTGTGTTACCCCCCCAGCTCAAGCCCCGTGTCTCCCTTGTGTTACCCCCCACCCCCGCTCATGCCCCGTGTCTCCCCCGTATTACCCCCCACCCCCCGCTCATGCCCCGTGTCTCCCTTGTGTTACCCCCCACCCATGCCCTGTCTCCCCTGTTACCCCCCACCCCCTGCTCATGCCCCATGTCTCTCCCCTTCCCCCCACCCCCCGCTCATGCCCCGTGTGTCTCTCCCCTCCCCCCACCCCCTGCTCATGACCCGTGTGTCTCTCCCCTCCCCCCACCCCCCGCTCATGCCCCGTATGTCTCTCACCTTTCCCCCCACCCCCCGCTCTTGCCCCGTGTGTCTCTCCCCTTCCCCCCCACCCCCTGCCGTGTTTCTCTCCCCTTCCGCCCCACCCCCCGCTCATGCCCCGTGTGTCTCTCCCCTTCCCCCACCCCCCGCTCATGCCCCATGTCTCTCACCTTTCCCCCCACCCCCCGCTCTTGCCCCGTGTGTCTCTCCCCTTCCCCCCCACCCCCTGCTCATGCCGTGTTTCTCTCCCCTGCCGCCCCACCCCCCGCTCATGCCCCGTGTGTCTCTCCCCTTCCCCCCCACCCCCTGCTCATGCCGTGTTTCTCTCCCCTTCCGCCCCACCCCCCGCTCATGCCCCGTGTGTCTCTCCCCTTCCCCCACCCCCCGCTCATGCCCCATGTCTCTCCCCTTCCCCCACACCCCCCGCTCATGCCCTGTGTGTCTCTCCCCTTCCCCCCACCCCCCGCTCATGCCCCGTGTCTCTCTCCCCTTCCCCCCACGCCCCGCTCATGCCCCGTGTCTCTCTCCCCTTCCCCCCTACCCCCGCTCATGCCCTGTGTCTCTCTCCCCTTCCCCCACCCCCGCTCATGCCCCGTGTGTCTCTCCCCTTCACCCCCGCTCATGCCCGTGTCTCTCTCCCCTTCCCCCCACCCCCCGCTCATGCCCCGTGTGTCTCTCCCCTCCCCGCACCCCCTGCTCATGACCCGTGTGTCTCTCCCCTCCCCCCACCCCCCGCTCATGCCCCGTATGTCTCTCACCTTTCCCCCCACCCCCTCTCTTGCCCCGTGTGTCTCTCCCCTTCCCCCCACCCCCTGCTCATGCCGTGTTTCTCTCCCCTTCCGCCCCACCCCCCACTCATGCCCCGTGTGTCTCTCCCCTTCCCCCACCCCCCGCTCATGCCCCATGTCTCTCCCCTTCCCCCGCACCCCCCGCTCATGCCCTGTGTGTCTCTCCCCTTCCCCCCACCCCCCGCTCATGCCGATGTGTGTCTCTCGCCTTCCCCCCACCCCCGCTCATGTCCCATGTCTCCCTACTGTTCCCCCCACTCCCTGCTCATTCCCCATGTCTCCTCTGTTCCCCCCCACCCCCCGCTCATGACCTGTCTCCCCTGTTATCCCCCACCCCTGCTCATGCCCTGTGTCTCCCTTGTGTTACCCCCACCCCCAGCTCATGCCCCGTGTCTCCCTTGTTCCCCCCCACCCCCAGCTCATGCCCTGTGTCTCCCTTGTGTTACCCCCACCCCAGCTCATGCCCCGTGTCTTCCTTGTGTTACCCCCCACCCCAGCTCATACCCCGTGTCTCCCTTGTTCTACCCCCCACCCCCCTCTCATGCCTCGTGTCTCCCTCGTGTTACCCCCACCCCCCGCTCATGCCCTGTGTCTCCCTTGTGTTACCCCCACCCATGCCCTGTCTCCCCTGTTACCCCCCGCTCATGCTCTGTGTCTCTCCCCTTCCCCCCACCCTCCGCTCATGCCCCGTATGTCTCTCACCTTCCCCCCCACCCCCTGCTCATGCGCCGTGTGTCTCTCCCCTCCCCCCTCACCCCACCCCCTGCTCATGCCGTGTCTCTCTCCCCTTCCCCCACCCCCGCTCATGCCCCGTGTCTCTCTCCCCTTCCCCCCACCCCCCGCTCATGCCCCGTGTCTCTCTCCCATTCCCCCCACCCCCTGCTCATGCCCAATGTGTCTCTCCCCTCCCCCCACCCCCTGCTCATGCCCCGTGTGTCTCTCCCCTCACCCCATCCCCCTCTCATGCCCCGTATGTCTCTCACCTTCCCCCCCACCCCCTGCTCATGCGCCGTGTGTCTCTCCCCTCCCCCCTCACCCGCACCCCCTGCTCATGCCGTGTCTCTCTCCCCTTCCCCCACCCCCCGCTCATGCCCCGTGTCTCTCTCCCCTTCCCCCCACCCCCCGCTCATGCCCCGTGTCTCTCTCCCCTTCCCCCCACCCCCCGCTCATGCCCCGTGTCTCTCTCCCCTTCTCCCCTATCCCCCGCTCATGCCCCGTGTCTCTCTCCCCTTCACCCCCACCCCCCGCTCATGCCCCGTGTGTCTCTCCCCTTCACCCCCGCTCATGCCCGTGTCTCTCTCCCCTTCCCCCCCACCCCCCACTCATGCCCTGTGTCTCTCTCCCCTTCCCCTCCACCCCTCGCTCATGCCCCGTGTGTCTCTCCCCTTCCCCCCACCCCCCGCTCATGCCCCGTGTGTCTCTCCCCTTCCCCCACGCCCCCTCGCTCATGCCCCGTCTGTCTCTCCCCTTCCCCCACCCTGCGCTCATGCCCCATGTGTCTTTCCCCTTCGTCCCACCCGCCCCTCATGCCCCGTGTGTCTCTCCCCTTCCCCCCACCCCCGCTCATGTCCTGTGTCTCCTTACTGTTCCCCCACCCCTGCTCATGCCCTGTGTCTCCCCTGTTCCCCCCACCCCCGCTCATGACCTGTCTCCCCTGTTACCCCCACCCCTGCTCATGCCCATGTCTCCCTTGTGTTACCCCCCACTCTCAGCTCATGCCCTGTGACTACCTTGTTCCCCCCACCCCCGCTCATGCCCCGTGTCTCCCTTTTGTTACCCGCACCCCCAGCTCATGCCCGTTGACTCCCTTGTGTTACCCCCCCAGCTCAAGCCCCGTGTCTCCCTTGTGTTACCCCCCACCCCCGCTCATGCCCCGTGTCTCCCCCGTGTTACCCCCCACCCCCCGCTCATGCCCCGTGTCTCCCTTGTGTTACCCCCCACCCATGCCCTGTCTCCCCTGTTACCCCCCACCCCCTGCTCATGCCCCATGTCTCTCCCCTTCCCCCCCACCCCCCGCTCATGCCCCGTGTGTCTCTCCCCTCCCCCCACCCCCGCTCATGACCCGTGTGTCTCTCCCCTCCCCCCACCCCCCGCTCATGCCCCGTATGTCTCTCACCTTTCCCCCCACCACCCGCTCTTGCCCTGTGTGTCTCTCCCCTTCCCCCCCACCCCCTGCTCATGCCGTGTTTCTCTCCCCTTCCGCCCCACCCCCCGCTCATGCCCCATGTGTCTCTCCCCTTCCCCCACCCCCCGCTCATGCCCCATGTCTCTCACCTTTCCCCCCACCCCCCGCTCTTGCCCCGTGTGTCTCTCCCCTTCCCCCCCACCCCCTGCTCATGCCGTGTTTCTCTCCCCTTCCGCCCCACCCCCCGCTCATGCCCCGTGTGTCTCTCCCCTTCCCCCCACCCCCTGCTCATGCCGTGTTTCTCTCCCCTTCCGCCCCACCCCCCGCTCATGCCCCGTGTGTCTCTCCCCTTCCCCCACCCCCCGCTCATGCCCCATGTCTCTCCCCTTCCCCCCCCGCTCATGCCCTGTGTGTCTCTCCCCTTCCCCCCACCCCCCGCTCATGCCCCGTGTCTCTCTCCCCTTCCCCCCACGCCCCGCTCATGCCCCGTGTCTCTCTCCCCTTCCCCCCTACCCCCGCTCATGCCCTGTGTCTCTCTCCCCTTCCCCCACCCCCGCTCATGCCCCGTGTGTCTCTCCCCTTCACCCCCGCTCATGCCCGTGTCTCTCTCCCCTTCCCCCCACCCCCCGCTCATGCCCCGTGTGTCTCTCCCCTCCCCGCACCCCCCCGCTCATGACCCGTGTGTCTCTCCCCTCCCCCCACCCCCCGCTCATGCCCCGTATGTCTCTCACCTTTCCCCCCACCCCCCTCTCTTGCCCCGTGTGTCTCTCCCCTTCCCCCCACCCCCACCCCCTGCTCATGCCGTGTTTCTCTCCCCTTCCGCCCCAACCCCCGCTCATGCCCCGTGTGTCTCTCCCCTTCCCCCACCCCCCGCTCATGCCCCATGTCTCTCCCCTTCCCCCACACCCCCCGCTCATGCCCTGTGTGTCTCTCCCCTTCCCCCCACCCCCCGCTCATGCCCCGTGTCTCCCTACTGTTCCCCCCACCCCCCGCTCATGCCCCGTGTGTCTCTCGCCTTCCCCCCACCCCCGCTCATGTCCCGTGTCTCCCTACTGTTCCCCCCACTCCCCGCTCATTCCCCATGTCTCCTCTGTTCCCCCCCATCCCCCGCTCATGACCTGTCTCCCCTGTTAACCCCCACCCCTGCTCATGCCCTGTGTCTCCCTTGTGTTACCCCCACCCCCAGCTCATGCCCCGTGTCTCCCTTGTTCCCCCCCACCCCCAGCTCATGACCTGTGTCTCCCTTGTGTTAACCCCCACCCCCAGCTCATGCCCCGTGTCTTCCTTGTGTTACCCCCCCACCCCAGCTCATATGTAACGCTCACCTGATTCTCGCAGAGGTGCTGGTCTTGACTGGGCGACTACCGTATCTTCAAAGGTGATGTGTAGCACCCGGTTGGCTCTTTGGGCTGGACCTCTGTGCACTGTATGGCTGACTTCAAGAGTAAGATGTCTTAGGTAAGTGAATGCCAAGCTCTCCATCTGCCTCGGGGCAGGGTGCTGTAACCAGTTTCTTCACTGGATCGGTAGCGCAGGCCTCTTGACTTCAGAGGACTGCTGTCCGTCGTTTACTGCACGAACGGTAAGTTTCGAGTAATTCTATTGTCTTTAAAGTCTTTAGTAATGATGTCTCTTGTTTTGCAGGTTCCGGCGATGGCGGATGACGGGCTGAAGTGAGTTGAAGAAGGTGTCCGTGTGATGAATAGAAGCGCCTGGAAGCACGTAAGTAAGCGCTTGTTGCCTGCTTCACGATGCGCTCTAACGGTCTTTTTTTTTGCAGGTACGAGTTTGGAGCGGCTGCAGGGTGCCCGAATACCCACTGGGTTAGAGTAATGGCACGTGAGTATTAAAGTTCCCCAATGTCTTTAAACGCACCTGGTTTTGTCTTTCAGATGCAGGATGCAGCGCCGAAGGCCTCCGGAGCGTGCGAAGAGTTGGTAAGCTTTTGTCTTTCAGATGCCGGAATGCAGTGTGAAGACCTCCGGAGCGCACGAAGAGTAGGTAAGCCTTTGTCTTTCAGACGCCGGAATGCTAACCTGTTCTTTCTTGTCTTTATAGGTGTTGCTGAAGACTGGATTCAGGATGGTAAGCCTTTTTCCTTAGGCCCAGGATCCGATGCAGAAGACACGATGAGCGTTCTGCTGCAGAGGATGCAGAATAACGCAAAGCAAGATTCATCCACCGGGTGTGGTTTAAATAGCCTCCTTTAGTGCTTAGGTGTCTCCTTCCACAGCCACGCCTTGGTAAGAAAAGAGTTCCTGCTTTCCAGAAGAGTTCCAGTGTTCTGAATCTAGGGAGTGGCTCCTGCCCCACCCAACAGGAAAAGTAGTTCCAAACAGAAGAGGATCAGAGGCTCAGCTGGCAGGCAAGTAAGCAGCATGGTCTGCTGCAGGTAAGTCCACCCAAGCATTATGAGCCCGGCGCTTCCAGCGCTGGGACTGGGCATATTTATGAGCCTGGTGCCACTGGCGCCAGGACTGGGTCCAAAAGGTCCCAATTGGGACTGGTTGGCCCTCGGAACAAGGGTTATGGATCTGCTTCCAAGGGAGTTGGGAAAACCCTGACCTTTTGGAAGCAGAGATCATGACATCATACCCCGTGTCTCCCTTGTTCTACCCCCCCACCCCCCGCTCAAGCCTCGTGTCTCCCTCGTGTTACCCCCACCCCCCGCTCATGCCCTGTGTCTCCCTTGTGTTACCCCCACCCATGCCCTGTCTCCCCTGTTACCCCCCACCCCCCGCTCATGCTCTGTGTCTCTCCCCTTCCCCCACCCCCCGCTCATGCCCCGTATGTCTCTCACCTTCCCCCCCACCCCCTGCTCATGCGCCGTGTGTCTCTCCCCTCCCCCCTCACCCCCACCCCCTGGTCATGCCGTGTCTCTCTCCCCTTCCCCCACCCCCCGCTCATGCCCCGTGTCTCTCTCCCCTTCCCCCCACCCCCCGCTCATGCCCCGTGTCTCTCTCCCCTTCCCCCCACCCCCCCTGCTCATGCCCCGTGTCTCTCTCCCCTCCCCTCCCCCCACCCCCTGCTCATGCCCCGTGTGTCTCTCCCCTCACCCCACCCCCCGCTCATGCCCCGTATGTCTCTCACCTTCCCCCCACCCCCTGCTCATGCGCCGTGTGTCTCTCCCCTCACCCCCACCCCCTGCTCATGCCGTGTCTCTCTCCCCTTCCCCCACCCCCCGCTCATGCCCCGTGTCTCTCTCCCCTTCCCCCCACCCCCGCTCATGCCCCGTGTCTCTCTCCCCTTCCCCCCACCCCCCGCTCATGCCCCGTGTCTCTCTCCCCTTCTCCCCTATCCCCCGCTCATGCCCCGTGTCTCTCTCCCCTTCACCCCCACCCCCGCTCATGCCCCGTGTGTCTCTCCCCTTCACCCCCGCTCATGCCCGTGTCTCTCTCCCCTTCCCCCCCACCCCCCACTCATGCGCTGTGTCTCTCTCCCCTTCCCCTCCACCCCTCGCTCATGCCCCGTGTGTCTCTCCCCTTCCCCCACCCCCCGCTCATGCCCCGTGTGTCTCTCCCCTTCCCCCACGCCCCCTCGCTCATGCCCCGTCTGTCTCTCCCCTTCCCCCACCCCCCGCTCATGCCCCATGTGACTTTCCCCTTCCCCCCACCTGCCCCTCATGCCCCGTGTGTCTCTCCCCTTCCCCCCACCCCCGCTCATGTCCCGTGTCTCCTTACTGTTCCCCCACCCCTGCTCATGCCCTGTGTCTCCCCTGTTCCCCCGACCCCCGCTCATGACCTGTCTCCCCTGTTACCCCCCACCCCTGCTCATGCCCATGTCTCCCTTGTGTTACCCCCCACCCTCAGCTCATGCCCTGTGACTCCCTTGTTCCCCCCACCCCCGCTCATGCCCAGTGTCTACCTTGAGTTACCCGCACCCCCAGCTCATGCCCGTTGACTCCCTTGTGTTACCCCCCCACCCCCAGCTCAAGCCCCGTGTCTCCCTTGTGTTACCCCCCACCCCCGCTCATGCCCCGTGTCTCCCCCGTGTTACCCCCCATCCCCCGCTCATGCCCCGTGTCTCCCTTGTGTTACCCCCCACCCATGCCCTGTCTCCCCTGTTACCCCCCACCCCCTGCTCATGCCCCATGTCTCTCCCCTTCCCCCCACCCCCCGCTCATGCCCCGTGTGTCTCTCCCCTCCCCCCACCCCCCGCTCATGACCCGTGTGTCTCTCCCCTCGCCCCACCCCCCGCTCATGCCCCGTATGTCTCTCACCTTTCCCCCCACCCCCCGCTCTTGCCCCGTGTGTCTCTCCCCTTCCCCCCCATCCCCACCCCCTGCTCATGCCGTGTTTCTCTCCCCTTCCGCCCCACCCCCCGCTCATGCCCCGTGTGTCTCTCCCCTTCCCCCACCCCCCGCTCATGCCCCATGTCTCTCCCCTTCCCCCACACCCCCCGCTCATGCCCTGTGTGTCTCTCCCCTTCCCCCCACCCCCCGCTCATGCCCCGTGTCTCTCTCCCCTTCCCCCCACGCCCCGCTCATGCCCCGTGTCTCTCTCCCCTTCCCCCCTACCCCTGCTCATGCCCTGTGTCTCTCTCCCCTTCCCCCACCCCCGCTCATGCCCCGTGTGTCTCTCCCCTTCACCCCCGCTCATGCCCGTGTCTCTCTCCCTTTCCCCCCACCCCCCGCTCATGCCCCGTGTCTCCCTCCACTTCCCCCCCACCCCTGCTCATGCCCCGTGTCTCTCTCCCCTTACCCCCCACCCCCCGCTCATACCCCATTTCTCTCTCCCCTTCCCCCCACCGCTCGCTCATGCCCTGTGTCTCTCTCCCTTTCCCCCCACCCCCCGCTCATGCCCCGAGTGTCTCTCCCCTTCCCCCCACCCCCGCTCATGCCCCGTGTCTCCCTCCTTCCCCCCCACGCCCCCGCTCATGCCCCGTGTCTCTCTCCACTCCCCCCCACCCCCACTCATGCCCTGTGTCTCTCTCCCCTTCCCCCCACCGCCTGCTCATGCCCCTTGTGTCTCATCCCTTCCCCCCCACCCACCGCTCATGCCCCTTGTGTCTCTCCCCTTCCCCCCACCCCCCACTCATGCCCCGTGTCTCCCCTGTTCCCCCCGACCTCCCGCTCATGACCTGTCTCCCCTCTTACCCCCCACCCCCGCTCATGCCCCGTGTCTCCCTTGTGTTACCCCCCCACCCCCCGCTCATGCCCCGTGTCTCCCTTGTGTTACCCCCCACCCACGCTCATGCCTGTGTCTCCCTCGTGTTATCCCCCCACCCCCCGCTCATGCCCTATGTCTCCTTTGTGTTACCCCCCCACCCATGCCCTGTCTCCCCTGTTACCCCCCACCCCCCGCTCATGCCCCGTGTCTCCCTTCTGTTACCCCCACCCCCCACTCATGCCCCATGTCTGTCTCCCCTTCCCCCCACCCCCTGCTCATGCCCCGTGTGTTTCTCCCCTTCACCCCCGCTCATGCCCGTGTCTCTCTCCCCTTCCCCCCACCCCCCGCTCATGCCCCGTGTCTCTCTCCCCTTCCCTCCACCCCCGCTCATGCCCCGTGTCTCTCCCTTTCCCCCCACCCTCCCGCTCATGCCCTGTGTCTCTCCCCTCCCCCACCACCCGCTCATGCCCCGTGTCTCTCCCCTTCCCCGCACCCCCTGCTCATGCCCCGTGTCTCTCTCCTCTTACCCCGACCCCCCGCTCATGCCCTGTGTCTCTCTCCCCTTCCCCCACCCCTGCTCATGCCCCGTGTCTCTCTCCCCTTCCCCTCCCCCCCACCCTCACCCCCGCTCATGCCCTGTGTGTCTCTCCCCTTACCCCCCACCCCCTGCTCATGCCCCGTGTGTCTCTCCCCTCCCCCCACCCCCTGCTGCTCATGCCCCATGTCTCTCTCCCCTTCCCCCCACCCCCGCTCATGCCCCGTGTGTCTCTCCTCTTCCCCCCACCCCCCGCTCATGCCCCGTGTGTCTCTCCCCTTCCCCCCACCCCCCGCTCATGCCCGGTGTGTCTCTCCCCTTCCCCCCACCCCCCGCTCAGGCCCCGTGTGTCTCGCCCCTTCCCCGCACCCCCGCTCATGCCCCGTGTGTATCTCCCCTTCCCCCCCACCCCCGCTCATGCCCCGTGTGTCTCTCCTCTTCCCCCCACCCCCCGCTCATGCCCCGTGTGTCTCTCCCCTTCCCCCCACCCCCCGCTCATGCCCGGTGTGTCTCTCCCCTTACCCCCACCCCCCGCTCAGGCCCCGTGTGTCTCGCCCCTTCCCCCCCACGCCCCCGCTCATGCCCCGCGTCTCTCTCCACTCCCCCCCACCCCCACTCATGCCCTGTGTCTCTCTCCCCTTCCCCCCACCGCCTGCTCATGCCCCGTGTGTCTCATCCCTTCCCCCCCACCCACCGCTCATGCCCCGTGTGTCTCTCCCCTTCCCCCCACCCCCCACTCATGCCCCGTGTCTCCCCTGTACCCCCCCACCTCCCGCTCATGACCTGTCTCCCC
Source organism: Ambystoma mexicanum (assembly GCF_040938575.1). NCBI lineage: Eukaryota > Metazoa > Chordata > Amphibia > Caudata > Ambystomatidae > Ambystoma > Ambystoma mexicanum. Next base: position 607,465,768 of record NC_090933.1, read on the forward strand.
TCTTACCCCCCACCCCCGCTCATGCCCCGTGTCTCCCTTGTGTTACCCCCCCACCCCCCGCTCATGCCCCGTGTCTCCCTTGTGTTACCCCCCACCCCCGCTCATGCCTGTGTCTCCCTCGTGTTATCCCCCCACCCCCCGCTCATGCCCTATGTCTCCTTTGTGTTACCCCCCCACCCATGCCCTGTCTCCCCTGTTACCCCCACCCCCCACTCATGCCCCATGTCTGTCTCCCCTTCCCCCCACCCCCCGCTCATGCCCCGTGTGTTTCTCCCCTTCACCCCCGCTCATGCCCGTGTCTCTCTCACCTTCCCCCCACCCCCCGCTCATGCCCCGTGTCTCTCTCCCCTTCCCCCCACCCCCGCTCATGCCCCGTGTCTCTCCCTTTCCCCCCACCATCCCGCTCATGCCCTGTGTCTCTCCCCTCCCGCACCACCCTCTCATGCCCCGTGTCTCTCCCCTTCCCCGCACCCCCTGCTCATGCCCCGTGTCTCTCTCCTCTTACCCCGACCCCCCGCTCATGCCCTGTGTCTCTCTCCCCTTCCCCCCACCCCTGCTCATGCCCCGTGTCTCTCTCCCCTTCCTCCCCCCCACCCTCACCCCCGCTCATGCCCCGTGTGCCTCTCCCCTTACCCCCCACCCCCTGCTCATGCCCCGTGTCTCTCCCCTCCCCCCCACCCCCTGCTGCTCATGCCCCATGTCTCTCTCCCCTTCCCCCCACCCCTGCTCATGCCCCGTGTGTCTCTCCTCTTCCCCCCACCCCCCGCTCATGCCCCGTGTGTCTCTCCCATTCCCCCCACCCCCCGCTCATGCCCGGTGTGTCTCTCCCCTTCCCCCCACCCCCCGCTCAGGCCCCGTGTGTCTCGCCCCTTCCCCCCACCCCCCGCTCATGCCCCGTGTGTATCTCCCCTTCCTCCCCACCCCCGCTCATACCTCGTGTCTCCCTACCGTTCCCCCACCCCCCGCTCATGCCCCTTGTCTCTCTCCCCTGAACCCTCCACCCCCCGCTCATGCCCCGTGTGTCTCTCCCCTTCCTCCCACCCCCTGCTCATGCCCCGTGTGTCTCTCCCCTTCCCCCCATCCCCGCTCATGCCCCGTGTGTCTCTCGCCTTCCCCCCACCCCCCACTCATGCCCCGTGTGTCTCACCCCTTCCCCCCACCCCCTGCTCATACCCCGTGTCTCCCTACTGTTCCCCCCACCACCGGCTCATGCCCCGTGTCTCTCTCCCCTTACCCCCCACCCCCGCTCATGCCCCGTGTGTCTCTCCCCTTCCCCCCCACCCCCTGCTCATGCCCCATGTGTCTCACCCCTTCCCCCCACCCCCCGCTCATACCCAGTGTCTACCTACTGTTCCCCCCACCCCCCGTTAATGCCCCGTGTCTCTCCCCTTCCCCCCACCCCCCGCTCATGCCCCATGTCTCCCCCTTCCCCCCACCCCTGCTCATTCCCCATGTGTCTCTCCCCTTCCCCCCACCCCCCGCTCATGCCCCGTGTGTCTCTCCCCTTCCCCCCGCCCGCCGCTCATGCCCCGTGTCTCTCCCCTTCCCCTCTACCCCCCGCTCATGCCCTGTGTCTCCCTCCTTTCCCCCCACCTCCCCGCTCATGCCCCCTGTGTCTCTCCCCTTCCCCCCACCCCCGCTCATGCCCCGTGTCTCTCCCCTTCCCCTCTACCCCACGCTCATGCCCTGTGTCTCCCTCCTTTCCCCCCACCTCCCCGCTCATGCCCCCTGTGTCTCTGACCTTCCCCCCACCCCCCGCTCATGCCCCGTGTGTCTCTCCCCTTCCCCCACCCCCCGCTCATGACCCGTGTGTCTCTCCCCTTCCCCCCGCCCGCCGCTCATGCCCCGTGTCTCTCCCCTTCCCCTCTACCCCCCGCTCATGCCCTGTGTCTCCCTCCTTTCCCCCCACCTCCCCGCTCATGCCCCCTGTGTCTCTCCCCTTCCCCCCACCCCCGCTCATGCCCCCTGTGTCTCTCCCCTTCCCCCCACCCCCGCTCATGCCCCGTGTCTCTCCCCTTCCCCTCTACCCCACGCTCATGCCCTGTGTCTCCCTCCTTTCCCCCCACCTCCCCGCTCATGCCCCCTGTGTCTCTGACCTTCCCCCCACCCCCCGCTCATGCCCCGTGTGTCTCTCCCCTTCCCCCACCTCTCGCTCATGACCCGTGTCTCTCCCCTTCCCCCACACCCCCTGCTCATGCCCCGTGTGTCTCTCCCCTTCCCCCCACCCCCCGCTCATGCCCCGTGTGTCTCTCCCCTTCCCCCCACCCCCGGCTCATGCCCCGTGTGTCTCTCCCCTTCCCCCCACCCCCGGCTCATGCCCCGTGTGTCTCTCCCCTTCCCCCCCACCCCCGCGCTCATGTCCCGTGTGTCTCTCCCCTTCCCCCCATCCCCGCTCATGCCCCGTGTGTCTCTTGCCACCCCCCACTCATGCCCCGTGTCTCCCTCCTTTCCCCCACCCCCCGCTCATGCCCCGGGTGTCTCTCAGCCCGCTCATGCCCTGTGTGTCTCTCCCCTTCCCCCCACCACCCGCTCATGCCCCGTGTCTCTCCCCTCCCCCCACCCCCTTCTCATGCCCCGTGTCTCCCTACTGTTCCCCCCACCACCCGCTCATGCCCCGTGTCTCTCCCCTCCCCCCACCCCCTTCTCATGCCCCGTGTCTCCCTACTGTTCCCCCCACCCCCTGCTTATGCCCCGTGTGTCTCTCCCCTTCCCCCCACCCCCCGCTCATGACCTGTCTCCCCTGTTACCCCCCACCCCCAGCTCATGCCCTGTGTCTCTCTTGTTCCCCCCCACCCTCCGCTCATGCCCTGTGTCTCCCTTGTGTTACCCCCACCCCCATCTCATGCCCCGTGTCTCCCTTGTGTTACCCCCCACCCCCCGCTCATGCCCCGTGTCTCCCTCGTGTTACCCCCCACCCCCCGCTCATGCCCCGTGTCTCCCTGTGTTACCCCCCCACCCATGCCCTGTCTCCCCTGTTACTCCCCACCCCCCGCTCATGCCCCGTGTCTCTCCCCTTTCCCCCACCCCCCCGCTCATGCCCCGTGTGTCTCTCCCTTCCCCCACCCCCTGCTGAAGCCCCGTGTGTCCCTCACCTTCCCCCACACCCCCGCTCATGCCCCGTGTCTCTCTCCCCTTCCCCCCCACCCCCACCCCCTGCTCATGCCATGTCTCTCTCCCCTTCCCCCCACACCCCGCTCATGCCCCGTGTCTCTCTCCCCTTCCCCCCACCCCCCGCTCATGCCCCGTTCTCTCTCCCCTTCCCCCCACCCCCGCTGATGCCCTGTGCGTCTCTCCCCTTCCCCCCACCCCCCGCTCATGCCCCGTGTCTCTCTCCCCTTCCCCCCACCCCCTGCTCATAAGCTGTGTCTCTCTCCCCTTCCCCCCACCCCGCTCATGCCCTGTGTCTCTCTCCCCTTCCCCCCACCCCCCGCTTATGCCTCGTGTGTCTCTCCCCTTCAACCCCGCGCATGCCCGTGTCTCTCTCCCCTTCCCCCCACCCCCCGCTCATGCCCCGTGTCTGCCTCCCCTTCCCCCCACTCCCCGCTCATGCCCCGTGTCTCTCCCGTTCCCCCTACCCCCGCTCATGCCCCGTGTCTCCCTCGTGTTACCCCCCACCCCCCCGCTCATGCCCCGTGTCTCCCTTGTGTTACCCCCCACCCATGCCCTGTCTCCCCTGTTACCCCCCACCCCCGCTCATGCCCCATGTCTCTCCCATTCCCCCCACCCCCCGCTCATGCCCCGTGTGTCTCTCCCCTTCCCCCCACCCCCCGCTGATGCCCTGTGCGTCTCTCCCCTTCCCCCCACCCCCCGCTCATGCCCCGTGTCTCTCTCCCCTTCCCCCCACCCCCTGCTCATAAGCTGTGTCTCTCTCCCCTTCCCCCCACCCCCGCTCATGCCCCGTGTCTGCCTCCCCTTCCCCCCACTCCCCGCTCATGCCCCGTGTCTCCCTCGTGTTACCCCCCACCCCACTGCTCATGCCCCGTGTCTCCCTTGTGTTACCCCCCCGATGCCCTGTCTCCCCTGTTACCCCCCACCCCCGCTCATGCCCCATGTCTCTCCCATTCCCCCCACCCCCCGCTCATGCCCCGTGTGTCTCTCCCCTCCCCCCACCCCCCGCTCATGACCCGTGTGTCTCTCCCCTCCCCCCACCCCCCGCTCATGCCCCGTGTGTCTCTCCCCTTCCCCCCCACCCCCACCCCCCTGCTCATGCCCCGTGTCTCCCTTGTGTTACCCCCCACCCATGCCCTGTCTCCCCTGTTACCCTCCACCCCCGCTCATGCCCCATGTCTCTCCCATTCCCCCCACCCCCCGCTCATGCCCCGTGTGTCTCTCCCCTCCCCCCACCCCCGCTCATGCCCTGTGTGTCTCTCCCCTTCCCCCCACCCCCCGCTCATGCCCCGTGTCTCTCTCCCCTTCCCCCCACCCCCTGCTCATGACCTGTGTCTTTCTCCCCGTCCCCTCCACCCCCGCTCATGCCCCGTGTCTCTCTCCCCTTCCCCCACCCCCGCTAATGCCCCGTGTGTCTCTCCCCTTCACCCCCGCTCATGCCCGTGTCTCTCTCCCCTTCCCCCCACCCCCCGCTCATGCCCCGTGTCTCCCTCCCCTTCCCCCCCCACCCCTGCTCATGCCCCGTGTCTCTCTCCCCTTACCACCCACCCTCCGCTCATGCCCCATGTCTCTCTCCCCTTCCCCCCCACCGCTCGCTCATGCCCCGTGTCTCTCTCCCCTTCCCTCCACCCCCCGCTCATGCCCCTTGTGTCTCTCCCCTTCCCCCCACCCCCCGCTCATGCCCCGTGTCTCCCTCCTTCCCCCCCACCCCCCGCTCAAGCCCCGTGTCTCTCTCCACTCCCCCCCACCCCCACTCATGCCCTGTGTCTCTCTCCCCTTCCCCCACCCCCTGCTCATGCCCTGTGTGTCTCATCCCTTCCCCCACCCACCGCTCATGCCCCGTGTGTCTCTCCCCTTCCCCCCCACACCCCGCTCATGCCCCGTGTCTCCCCTGTTCCCCCCACCTCCCGCTCATAACCTGTCTCCCCTCTTACCACCCACCCCCGCTCATGCCCCGTGTCTCCCTTGTGTTACCCCCCACCCCCCGCTCATGCCCTGTGTCTCCCTTGTGTTACCCCCCAACCCCGCTCATGCCTGTGTCTCCCTCGTGTTACCCCCCACCCCCCGCTCACGTGTCTCCCTTGTGTTACCCCCACCCCCCACTCATGCCCCGTGTCTGTCTCCCCTTCCCCCCACCCCCCGCTCATGCCCCGTGTGTCTCTCCCCTTCACCCCCGCTCATGCCCGTGTCTCTCTCCCCTTCCCCCCACCCCCCTCTCATGCCCGGTGTGTCTCTCCCCTTCCCCCGCACCCCCCGCTCATACCCCATGTCTCCCTACTGTTCCCCCCACCCCCCGCTCATGCACAGTGTCTCTCTACCCTTCCCCCCGAACCCCACTCATGCCCAGTCTGTCTCTCCCCTTCCCCCCCACCCCGCGCTCATGCCCGTGTGTCTCTCCCCTTCCCCCCGCTCATGCCCCGTGTGTCTCTCCCCTTCCCCCACACCCCCCCTCATGCCCCGTGTGTCTCACCCCTTCTCCCCCACCCCCGCTCATACCCCGTGTCTCCCTACTGTTCCCCCCACCCCCGCTCATGCCCCGTGTCTCTCTCACCTTCCCCCCCACCCCCTGCTCATGCCCCATGTGTCTCTCCCCTCCCCCACCCCCGCTAATGCCCCGTGTGTCTCTCCCCTTCCCCCCACTCATGCCCCGTGTGTCTCTCCCCTTCCCCTCCACCCCCGCTCATGCCCCGTGTCTCCCTCCTTTCCCCACACCCCCCCCGCTCATGCTCTGTGTGTCTCTCCCCTTCCCCCCACCACCCGCTCATGCCCTGTGTCTCTCTCCCCTTCCCCCCACCCCCTGCTCATGCCCTGTGTGTCTCTCCCCTTCCCCCCGCCCTCCGCTCATGCCCCGTGTCTCTCTCCCCTTCCCCCCACCCCCCACTCATGCCCCGTGTGTCTCTCCCCTTTCCCCCCAGCTCATGCCCCGTGTGTCTCTCCCCTCCCCCACACCCCCGCTCATGCCCCGTGTGTCTCTCCCCTTGACCCCCACCCCCCTGCTCATGCCCTGTGTGTCTCTCCCCGTCCCCCACCCCTTGCTCATGCCCCGTGTCTCCCTCCTTTCCCCCAGCCCCTGCTCATGCCCCGTGTGTCTCTCCCCTCCCCCCCACCCCCCGCTCATGCCCCATGTGTCTCTCCCCTTCCACCCACCCCCCGCGTCTCTCCCCTTCCCCCGCTCATGCCCCGTGTCTCTCCCCACCCCCCACCCCCGCTCATGCCCCGTGTGTCTCTCCCCTTCCTCTCTCCCCCCGCTCATGCCCCGTGTGTCTCTCCCCTACCCCCCACCCCTCGCTCATGCCCTGTGTGTCTCTCCCCTTCCCTCCCACCCCCCGCTCATGCCCCGTGTGTCTCTCCCCTTCTCCTCACCCCCGCTCATGCCCTGTGTCTCTCTCCCCTTTCCCCCACCCCCCGCTCATGTCCCATGTCTCTCTCCCCTTCCCCCACCCCCCGCTCATGCCCTGTGTGTCTCTCCCCTTCCCCCCACCCCCCGCTCATGCCCCGTGTGTCTCTCCCCTTCCCCCACCCCCCGCTCATGCCCCATGTGTCTCGCCCCTTCCCCCCACCCCCCGCTCATGCCCCGGGTCTCCCTACTGTTCCCCCACCCCCGCTCTGCCCCGTGTCTCTCTCCCCTGAACCCTCCACCCCCCGCTCATGCCCCGTGTGTCTCTCCCCTTCCCCCCACCCCCTGCTCATGCCCCCTGTGTCTCTCCCCCTCCCCCCACCCCCCGCTCATGCCCCGTGTGTCTCTCCCCTTCCACCCCACCCCCCACTCATGCCCCGTGTGTTTCACCCCTTCCCCTCAACACCCGCTCATACCCCGTGTCTGCCAACTGTTCCCCCCACCCCCTGCTCATGCCCCGTGTCTCTCTCCCCTTACCCCCCACCCCGGCTCATGCCCAGTGTGTCTCTCCCCTTCCCCCCCACCCTCCGCTCATGCCCCGTGTCTCTCTCCCCTTCCCCTCCCCCCCACCCTCACCCCCGCTCATGCCCTGTGTGTCTCTCCCCTTACCCCCCACCCCCTGCTCATGCCCCGTGTGTCTCTCCCCTCCCCCCACCCCCTGCTGCTCATGCCCCATGTCTCTCTCCCCTTCCCCCACCCCCGCTCATGCCCCGTGTGTCTCTCCTCTTCCCCCCACCCCCCGCTCATGCCCCGTGTGTCTCTCCCCTTCCCCCCACCCCCCGCTCATGCCCGGTGTGTCTCTCCCCTTCCCTCCACCCCCCGCTCAGGCCCCGTGTGTCTCGCCCCTTCCCCGCACCCCCCGCTCATGCCCCGTGTGTATCTCCCCTTCCCCCCACCCCCGCTCATGCCCCGTGTGTCTCTCCTCTTCCCCCCACCCCCCGCTCATGCCCCGTGTGTCTCTCCCCTTCCCCCCACCCCCCGCTCATGCCCGGTGTGTCTCTCCCCTTACCCCCACCCCCCGCTCAGGCCCCGTGTGTCTCGCCCCTTCCCCCCCACGCCCCCGCTCTTGCCCCGCGTCTCTCTCCACTCCCCCCCACCCCCACTCATGCCATGTGTCTCTCTCCCCTTCCCCCCACCACCTGCTCATGCCCCGTGTGTCTCATCCCTTCCCCCCCACCCACCGCTCATGCCCCGTGTGTCTCTCCCCTTCCCCCCACCCCCCACTCATGCCCCGTGTCTCCCCTGTACCCCCCCACCTCCCGCTCATGACCTGTCTCCCCTCTTACCCCCCACCCCCGCTCATGCCCCGTGTCTCCCTTGTGTTACCCCCCCACCCCCCGCTCATGCCCCGTGTCTCCCTTGTGTTACCCCCCACCCCCGCTCATGCCTGTGTCTCCCTCGTGTTATCCCCCCACCCCCCGCTCATGCCCTATGTCTCCTTTGTGTTACCCCCCCCACCCATGCCCTGTCTCCCCTGTTACCCCCACCCCCCACTCATGCCCCATGTCTGTCTCCCCTTCCCCCCACCCCCCGCTCATGCCCCGTGTGTTTCTCCCCTTCACCCCCGCTCATGCCCGTGTCTCTCTCCCCTTCCCCCCACCCCCGCTCATGCCCCGTGTCTCTCTCCCCTTCCCCCCACCCCCGCTCATGCCCCGTGTCTCTCCCTTTCCCCCCACCCTCCCGCTCATGCCCTGTGTCTCTCCCCTCCCGCACCACCCTCTCATGCCCCGTGTCTCTCCCCTTCCCCGCACCCCCTGCTCATGCCCCGTGTCTCTCTCCTCTTACCCCGACCCCCCGCTCATGCCCTGTGTCTCTCTCCCCTTCCCCCCACCCCTGCTCATGCCCCGTGTCTCTCTCCCCTTCCCCTCCCCCCCACCCTCACCCCCGCTCATGCCCCGTGTGTCTCTCCCCTTACCCCCCACCCCCTGCTCATGCCCCGTGTGTCTCTCCCCTCCCCCCCACCCCCTGCTGCTCATGCCCCATGTCTCTCTCCCCTTCCCCCCACCCCCGCTCATGCCCCGTGTGTCTCTCCTCTTCCCCCCACCCCCCGCTCATGCCCCGTGTGTCTCTCCCCTTCCCCCCACCCCCCGCTCATGCCCGGTGTGTCTCTCCCCTTCCCCCCACCCCCCCGCTCAGGCCCCGTGTGTCTCGCCCCTTCCCCCCACCCCCCGCTCATGCCCCGTGTGTATCTCCCCTTCCCCCCCACCCCCGCTCATACCTCGTGTCTCCCTACCGTTCCCCCACCCCCCGCTCATGCCCCTTGTCTCTCTCCCCTGAACCCTCCACCCCCCGCTCATGCCCCGTGTGTCTCTCCCCTTCCTCCCACCCCCTGCTCATGCCCCGTGTGTCTCTCCCCTTCCCCCCATCCCCGCTCATGCCCCGTGTGTCTCTCGCCTTCCCCACCCCCACTCATGCCCCGTGTGTCTCACCCCTTCCCCCCACCCCCTGCTCATACCCCGTGTCTCCCTACTGTTCCCCCCACCACCGGCTCATGCCCCGTGTCTCTCTCCCTTACCCCCCACCCCGCTCATGCCCCGTGTGTCTCTCCCCTTCCCCCCCACCCCCTGCTCATGCCCCATGTGTCTCACCCCTTCCCCCCACCCCCCGCTCATACCCAGTGTCTACCTACTGTTCCCCCCACCCCCCGTTAATGCCCCGTGTCTCTCCCCTTCCCCCCACCCCCCGCTCATGCCCCATGTCTCCCCCTTCCCCCCACCCCTGCTCATTCCCCATGTGTCTCTCCCCTTCCCCCACCCCCCGCTCATGCCCCGTGTGTCTCTCCCCTTCCCCCCGCCCGCCGCTCATGCCCCGTGTCTCTCCCCTTCCCCTCTACCCCCCGCTCATGCCCTGTGTCTCCCTCCTTTCCCCCCACCTCCCCGCTCATGCCCCTGTGTCTCTCCCCTTCCCCCCACCCCCCGCTCATGCCCCGTGTCTCTCACCTTCCCCTCTACCCCCCCGCTCATGCCCTGTGTCTCCCTCCTTTCCCCCCACCTCCCCGCTCATGCCCCCTGTGTCTCTGACCTTCCCCCCACCCCCCGCTCATGCCCCGTGTGTCTCTCCCCTTCCCCCACCTCTCGCTCATGACCCGTGTCTCTCCCCTTCCCCCACACCCCCTGCTCATGCCCCGTGTGTCTCTCCCCTTCCCCCCACCCCCCGCTCATGCCCCGTGTGTCTCTCCCCTTCCCCCCACCCCCGGCTCATGCCCCGTGTGTCTCTCCCCTTCCCCCCCACCCCCGCGCTCATGCCCTGTGTGTCTCTCCCCTTCCCCCCATCCCCGCTCATGCCCCGTGTATCTCTTGCCACCCCCCACTCATGCCCCGTGTCTCCCTCCTTTCCCCCACCCCCCGCTCATGCCCCGGGTGTCTCTCAGCCCGCTCATGCCCTGTGTGTCTCTCCCCTTCCCCCCACCACCCGCTCATGCCCCGTGTCTCTCCCCTCCCCCCACCCCCTTCTCATGCCCCGTGTCTCCCTACTGTTCCCCCCACCACCCGCTCATGCCCCGTGTCTCTCCCCTCCCCCCACCCCCTTCTCATGCCCCGTGTCTCCCTACTGTTCCCCCCACCCCCTGCTTATGCCCCGTGTGTCTCTCCCCTTCCCCCCACCCCCCGCTCATGACCTGTCTCCCTGTTACCCCCCACCCCCAGCTCATGCCCTGTGTCTCTCTTGTTCCCCCCCACCCCTCCGCTCATACCCCGTGTCTCCCTTGTGTTACCCCCACCCCCATCTCATGCCCCGTGTCTCCCTTGTGTTACCCCCCACCCCCGCTCATGCCCCGTGTCTCCCTTGTGTTACCCCCACCCCCTGCTCATGCCCCGTGTCTCCTGTGTTACCCCCCCACCCATGCCCCTGTCTCCCCTGTTACTCCCCACCCCCCGCTCATGCCCCGTGTGTCTCTCCCTTCCCCCACCCCCTGCTGAAGCCCCGTGTGTCCCTCACCTTCCCCCCCACCCCCGCTCATGCCCCGTGTCTCTCTCCCCTTCCCCCCCACCCCCACCCCCTGCTCATGCCATGTCTCTCTCCCCTTCCCCCACACCCCGCTCATGCCCCGTGTCTCTCTCCCCTTCCCCCCACCCCCCGCTCATGCCCCGTTCTCTCTCCCCCTTCCCCCCACCCCCGCTGATGCCCTGTGCGTCTCTCCCCTTCCCCCACCCCCCGCTCATGCCCCGTGTCTCTCTCCCCTTCCCCCCACCCCCTGCTCATAAGCTGTGTCTCTCTCCCCTTCCCCCCACCCCGCTCATGCCCTGTGTCTCTCTCCCCTTCCCCCCACCCCCCGCTTATGCCTCGTGTGTCTCTCCCCTTCAACCCCGCGCATGCCCGTGTCTCTCTCCCCTTCCCCCCACCCCCCACTCATGCCCCGTGTCTGCCTCCCCTTCCCCCCACTCCCCGCTCATGCCCCGTGTCTCTCCCGTTCCCCCTACCCCCGCTCATGCCCCGTGTCTCCCTCGTGTTACCCCCCACCCCCCTGCTCATGCCCCGTGTCTCCCTTGTGTTACCCCCCACCCATGCCCTGTCTCCCCTGTTACCCCCCACCCCCGCTCATGCCCCATGTCTCTCCCATTCCCCACCCCCCGCTCATGCCCCGTGTGTCTCTCCCCTTCCCCCACCCCCCGCTGATGCCCTGTGCGTCTCTCCCCTTCCCCCCCACCCCCCGCTCATGCCCCGTGTCTCTCTCTCCCCTTCCCCCCACCCCCTGCTCATAAGCTGTGTCTCTCTCCCCTTCCCCCCACCCCCCGCTCATGCCCCGTGTCTGCCTCCCCTTCCCCCCACTCCCCGCTCATGCCCCGTGTCTCCCTCGTGTTACCCCCCACCCCCCCTGCTCATGCCCCGTGTCTCCCTTGTGTTACCCCCCACCCATGCCCTGTCTCCCCTGTTACCCCCCACCCCCGCTCATGCCCCATGTCTCTCCCATTCCCCCACCTCCCGCTCATGCCCCGTTCTCTCTCCCCTTCCCCCCACCCCCGCTGATGCCCTGTGCGTCTCTCCCCTTCCCCCCACCCCCCGCTCATGCCCCGTGTCTCTCTCCCCTTCCCCCCACCCCCCACTCATGCCCCGTGTCTGCCTCCCCCTTCCCCCACTCCCCGCTCATGCCCCGTGTCTCTCCCATTCCCCCTACCCCCGCTCATGCCCCGTGTCTCCCTCGTGTTACCCCCCACCCCCCTGCTCATGCCCCGTGTCTCCCTTGTGTTACCCCCCACCCATGCCCTGTCTCCCCTGTTACCCCCCACCCCCGCTCATGCCCCATGTCTCTCCCATTCCCCCACCCCCCCGCTCATGCCCCGTGTGTCTCTCCCCTTCCCCCCACCCCCCGCTGATGCCCTGTGCGTCTCTCCCCTTCCCCCACCCCCCGCTCATGCCCCGTGTCTCTCTCCCCCTTCCCCCCACCCCCTGCTCATAAGCTGTGTCTCTCTCCCCTTCCCCCCACCCCCCGCTCATGCCCCGTGTCTGCCTCCCCTTCCCCCCACTCCCCGCTCATGCCCCGTGTCTCCCTCGTGTTACCCCCCACCCCCCTGCTCATGCCCCCGTGTCTCCCTTGTGTTACCCCCCACCCATGCCCCTGTCTCCCCTGTTACCCCCCACCCCCGCTCATGCCCCATGTCTCTCCCATTCCCCCCACCTCCCGCTCATGCCCCGTGTGTCTCTCCCCTCCCCCCACCCCCCGTTCATGACCCGTGTGTCTCTCCCCTCCCCCCACCCCCCGCTCATGCCCCGTGTGTCTCTCCCCTTCCCCCCACCCCCACCCCCCTGCTCATGCCCCGTGTCTCCCTTGTGTTACCCCCCACCCATGCCCTGTCTCCCCTGTTACCCCCCACCCCCGCTCATGCCCCATGTCTCTCCCATTCCCCCCACCCCCCGCTCATGCCCCATGTGTCTCTCCCCTCCCCCTACCCCCCGCTCATGCCCTGTGTGTCTCTCCCCTTCCCCCCACCCCCCGCTCATGCCCCGTGTCTCTCTCCCCTTCCCCCCACCCCCTGCTCATGCCCTGTGTCTTTCTCCCCGTCCCCCCCACCCCCGCTCATGCCCCGTGTCTCTCTCCCCTTCCCCCACCCCCGCTAATGCCCCATGTGTCTCTCCCCTTCACCCCCGCTCATGCCCGTGTCTCTCTCCCCTTCCCCCCACCCACCGCTCATGCCCCGTGTCTCCCTCCCCTTCCCCCCTCACCCCCGCTCATGCCCCGTGTCTCTCTCCCCTTACCACCCACCCTCCGCTCATGCCCCATGTCTCTCTCCCCTTCCACCCCACCGCTCGCTCATGCCCCGTGTCTCTCTCCCCTTCCCTCCACCCCGCCGCTCATGCCCCTTGTGTCTCTCCCCTTCCCCCCACCCCCCGCTCATGCCCCGTGTCTCCCTCCTTCCCCCCAACCCCCCGCTCATGCCCCGTGTCTCTCTCCACTCCCCCCCACCCCCACTCATGCCCTGTGTCTCTCTCTTCTTCCCCCACCCCCTGCTCATGCCCTGTGTGTCTCATCCCTTCCCCCACCCACCGCTCATGCCCCGTGTGTCTCTCCCCTTCCCCCCCACACCCCGCTCATGCCCCGTGTCTCCCCTGTTCCCCCCACCTCCCGCTCATAACCTGTCTCCCCTCTTACCACCCACCCCCGCTCATGCCCCGTGTCTCCCTTGTGTTACCCCCCACCCCCCGCTCATGCCCTGTGTCTCCCTTGTGTTACCCCCAAACCCCGCTCATGCCTGTGTCTCCCTCGTGTTACCCCCCCACCCCCCGCTCACGTGTCTCCCTTGTGTTACCCCCACCCCCCACTCATGCCCCGTGTCTGTCACCCCTTCCCCCCACCCCCCGCTCATGCCCCGTGTGTCTCTCCCCTTCACCCCCGCTCATGCCCGTGTCTCTCTCCCCTTCCCCCCACCCCCTGCTCATGCCCGGTGTGTCTCTCCCCTTCCCTCGCACAACCCGCTCATACCCCATGTCTCCCTACTGTTCCCCCCACCCCCCGCTCATGCACAGTGTCTCTCTACCCTTCCCCCCGAACCCCACTCATGCCCAGTCTGTCTCTCCCCTTCCCCCCCCACCCCGCGCTCATGCCCGTGTGTCTCTCCCCTTCCCCCCGCTCATGCCCTGTGTGTCTCTCCCCTTCCCCCACACCCCCGCTCATGCCCCGTGTCTCTCTCCCCTTACCACCCACCCTCCGCTCATGCCCCATGTCTCTCTCCCCTTCCACCCCACCGCTCGCTCATGCCCCGTGTCTCTCTCCCCTTCCCTCCACCCCCCCGCTCATGCCCCTTGTGTCTCTCCCCTTCCCCCCACCCCCCGCTCATGCTCCGTGTCTCCCTCCTTCCCCCCCACCCCCCGCTCATGCCCCGTGTCTCTCTCCACTCCCCCCCACCCCCACTCATGCCCTGTGTCTCTCTCTTCTTCCCCCACCCCCTGCTCATGCCCTGTGTGTCTCATCCCTTCCCCCACCCACCGCTCATGCCCCGTGTGTCTCTCCCCTTCCCCCCCACACCCCGCTCATGCCCCGTGTCTCCCCTGTTCCCCCCACCTCCCGCTCATAACCTGTCTCCCCTCTTACCACCCACCCCCGCTCATGCCCCGTGTCTCCCTTGTGTTACCCCCACCCCCCGCTCATGCCCTGTGTCTCCCTTGTGTTACCCCCCAACCCCGCTCATGCCTGTGTCTCCCTCGTGTTACCCCCCCACCCCCCGCTCACGTGTCTCCCTTGTGTTACCCCCACCCCCCACTCATGCCCCGTGTCTGTCTCCCCTTCCCCCCACCCCCCGCTCATGCCCCGTGTGTCTCTCCCCTTCACCCCCGCTCATGCCCGTGTCTCTCTCCCCTTCCCCCCACCCCCTGCTCATGCCCGGTGTGTCTCTCCCCTTCCCTCGCACCACCCGCTCATACCCCATGTCTCCCTACTGTTCCCCCCACCCCCCGCTCATGCACAGTGTCTCTCTACCCTTCCCCCCGAACCCCACTCATGCCCAGTCTGTCTCTCCCCTTCCCCCCCACCCCGCGCTCATGCCCGTGTGTCTCTCCCCTTCCCCCCGCTCATGCCCCGTGTGTCTCTCCCCTTCCCCCACACCCCCCCTCATGCCCCGTGTGTCTCACCCCTTTCCCCCCACCCCCGCTCATACCCCGTGTCTCCCTACTGTTCCCCCCACCCCCGCTCATGCCCCGTGTCTCTCTCCCCTTCCCCCCCACCCCCTGCTCATGCCCCATGTGTCTCTCCCCTCCCCCACCCCCGCTAATGCCCCGTGTGTCTCTCCCCTTCCCCCCACCCCCCGCTCATGCCCCGTGTGTCTCTCCCCTTCCCCTCCACCCCTGCTCATGCCCCGTGTCTCCCTCCTTTCTCCACACCCCCCCGCTCATGCTCTGTGTGTCTCTCCCCTTCCCCCCCACCACCCGCTCATGCCCTGTGTCTCTCTCCCCTTCCCCCCACCCCCTGCTCATGCCCTGTGTGTCTCTCCCCTTCCCCCCGCCCTCCGCTCATGCCCCGTGTCTCTCTCCCCTTCCCCCCACTCATGCCCCGTGTGTCTCTCCCCTTTCCCCCCAGCTCATGCCCCGTGTGTCTCTCCCCTCCCCCACACCCCCGCTCATGCCCCGTGTGTCTCTCCCCTTGACCCCCACCCCCCTGCTCATGCCCTGTGTGTCTCTCCCCTTCCCCCACCCCTTGCTCATGCCCCGTGTCTCCCTCCTTTCACCCAGCCCCTGCTCATGCCCTGTGTGTCTCTCCCCTCCCCCCCACCCCCCGCTCATGCCCCATGCGTCTCTCCCCTTCCACCCACCCCCCGCGTCTCTCCCCTTCCCCCGCTCATGCCCCGTGTCTCTCCCCTCCCCCCACCCCCGCTCATGCCCCGTGTGTCTCTCCCCTTCCTCCCTCCCCCCGCTCATGCCCCGTGTGTCTCTCCCCTACCCCCCACCCCTCGCTCATGCCCTGTGTGTCTCTCCCCTTCCCTCCCACCCCCCGCTCATGCCCCGTGTGTCTCTCCCCTTCTCCCCACCCCCGCTCATGCCCTGTGTCTCTCTCCCCTTTCCCCCACCCCCCGCTCATGTCCCATGTCTCTCTCCCCTTCCCCCACCCCCCGCTCATGCCCTGTGTGTCTCTCCCCTTCCCCCCACCCCCCGCTCATGCCCCGTGTGTCTCTCCCCTTCCCCCACCCCCCGCTCATGCCCCATGTGTCTCGCCCCTTCCCCCCACCCCCCGCTCATGCCCCGGGTCTCCCTACTGTTCCCCCATCCCCCGCTCTGCCCCGTGTCTCTCTCCCCTGAACCCTCCACCCCCCGCTCATGCCCCGTGTGTCTCTCCCCTTCCCCCCACCCCCTGCTCATGCCCCCTGTGTCTCTCCCCCTCCCCCCACCCCCCGCTCATGCCCCGTGTGTCTCTCCCCTTCCACCCCACCCCCCACTCATGCCCCGTGTGTTTCACCCCTTCCCCTCAACACCCGCTCATACCCCGTGTCTGCCAACTGTTACCCCCACCCCCTGCTCATGCCCCGTGTCTCTCTCCCCTTACCCCCACCCCCGCTCATGCCCAGTGTGTCTCTCCCCTTCCCCCCCACCCTCCGCTCATGCCTCGTGTGTCTCACCCCTTCCCTCCCACCCCCCGCTCATACCCCGTGTCTCCCTACTGTCCCCCCCACCCCCGCTAATGCCCCGTGTCTCTCCCCCTCCCCCCACTCCCCGCACATGCCCCGTGTCTCTCCCCTTCCGCCCCACCCCCCGCTCATGCCCCATGTGTCTCTCCCCTTCCCCCCACCCCCCGCTCATGCCCTGTGTGTCTCTCCCCTTCCCCCCACCCCCGCTCATGCCCCGTGTGTCTCTCCCCTTACCCCCTACCCCCCGCTCATGCCCGGTGTCTCCCTCCTTTCCCCCCACCCCCCCACTCATGCCCCGTCTGTCTCTCCCCTCACCCCCCACTCCCCGCTCATGCCCCGTGTGTCTCTCCCCTCCACCTCCACCCCCGGCTCATGCTCCATGTATCTCTCCCCTTCCCCCCACCCCCCCGCTCATGCCCCGTGTCTCTCCCCTTCCCCCACACCTCCGCTCATGCCCCGTCTGTCTCTCCCCTTCCCCCCACGCCCCGCTCATGCCCCGTGTGTCTCTCCCCCTCCCCCCACCCCCCGCTCATGCTCCGTGTGTCTCTCCCTTTCCCCCCACCTCCGCGCTCATTCCCCATGTGTCTCTCCCCTTCCCCCACCCCCCGCTCATGCCCTGTGTCTCCCTCCTTTCCCCCCACCCCCCGCTCATGCCCCGTGTGTCTCTCCCCTCCCCCCCACCCCCTGCTCATGCCCCATGTGTCTCTCCCCTTCCCCCCCACCTATGCTCATGCCCTGTGTTTCTCCCTTTCCCCCCACCCCCCGCTCATGCCCCTTGTCTCTTCCCTTCTGCCCACCCCCACTCATGCCCCTTGTCTCCCTACTGTTCCCCCCACTCCCCGCTCATGCCCCGTGTCTCCCCTGTTCCCCCCCACCCCCTGCTTATGACCTGTCTTCCCTGTTACCCCCCCACCCCTGCTCATGCCCCGTGTCTCCCTTGTGTTACCCCCCACCCCCAGCTCATGCCCCGTGTCTCCCTTGTTCCCACCCACCCCCCGCTCATGCCCTGTGTCTCCCTTGTGTTACCCCCCACCCCTAGCTCATGCCCCGTGTCTTCCTTGTGTTACCCCCCACCCCAGCTCATACCCCGTGTCTCCCTTGTGTTACCCCCCACCCCCCGCTCATGCCCTGTGTCTCCCTTATGTTACCCCACACCCATGCCCTGTCTCCCCTGGTACCCCTCACCCCCGCTCATGCCCTGTGTCTCTCCCCTTCCCCCACCCCCCGCTCATGCCCCGTCTGTGTCTCCCCTCCCCCCACCCCCCGCTCACGCCCTGTGTGACTCTCCCCTCCTCCCCACCCCCCGCTCATGCCCCCTGTGTCTCTCACCTTCCCCTCCACCCCCCGCTCATGCCCTGTGTGTTTCTCCCCTTCACATCCCGCTCATGCCCCATGTGTCTCTCCCCTTCCCCCCCACCCCCCGCTCATACCCCATGCCCCCGTGCCTCCCTACTGTTCACCCCACCCCCGCTCATGCCCCGTGTCTCTCTCCCCTTCCCACCACCCCCCGCTCATGCCCAGTGTGTCTTTCCCCTTTCCCCCCACTCATGCCAGTGTGTCTCACCCCTTCCCCCCGCCCATGCCCCGTGTGTCTCTCCCCTTCCCCCTCACATCCCGCTCATGCCCCATGTGTCTCTCCCCTTCCCCCCCACCCCCCGCTCATACCCCGTGTCCCTGTGCCTCCGTACTGTTCCCCCCACCCCCCGCTCATGTCCCGTGTCTCTCTCCCCTTTCCCCCACCCCCCGCTCATGCCCAGTGTGTCTCTCCCCTTTCCCCCCACCCCCCGCTCATGCCCGTGTGTCTCTCCCCTTCCCCCCGCTCATGCCCCGTGTGTCTCTCCCCTTCCCCCCCACCCCATCATGCCCCATGTGTCTCTCCCCTTCCCCCCCACCCCCGCTCATGCCCCGTCTGTCTCTCCCCTTCCCCCCACGCCCCGCTCATGCCCCGTGTGTCTCTCCCCCTCCCCCCACCCCCCGCTCATGCTCCGTGTGTCTCTCCCTTTCCCCCCACCTCCGCGCTCATTCCCCATGTGTCTCTCCCCTTCCCCCACCCCCCGCTCATGCCCTGTGTCTCCCTCCTTTCCCCCCACCCCCCGCTCATGCCCCGTGTGTCTCTCCCCTCCCCCCCACCCCCTGCTCATGCCCCATGTGTCTCTCCCCTTCCCCCCCACCCATGCTCATGCCCTGTGTTTCTCCCTTTCCCCCCACCCCCCGCTCATGCCCCTTGTCTCTTCCCTTCTGCCCACCCCCACTCATGCCCCTTGTCTCCCTACTGTTCCCCCCACTCCCCGCTCATGCCCCGTGTCTCCCCTGTTCCCCCCCACCCCCTGCTTATGACCTGTCTTCCCTGTTACCCCCCCACCCCTGCTCATGCCCCGTGTCTCCCTTGTGTTACCCCCCACCCCCAGCTCATGCCCCGTGTCTCCCTTGTTCCCACCCACCCCCCGCTCATACCCTGTGTCTCCCTTGTGTTACCCCCCACCCCTAGCTCATGCCCCGTGTCTTCCTTGTGTTACCCCCCACCCCAGCTCATACCCCGTGTCTCCCTTGTGTTACCCCCCACCCCCCGCTCATGCCCTGTGTCTCCCTTATGTTACCCCACACCCATGCCCTGTCTCCCCTGGTACCCCTCACCCCCCGCTCATGCCCTGTGTCTCTCCCCTTCCCCCACCCCCCGCTCATGCCCCGTCTGTGTCTCCCCTCCCCCCACCCCCCGCTCACGCCCTGTGTGACTCTCCCCTCCTCCCCACCCCCCGCTCATGCCCCCTGTGTCTCTCACCTTCCCCTCCACCCCCCGCTCATGCCCTGTGTGTCTCTCCCCTTCACATCCCGCTCATGCCCCATGTGTCTCTCCCCTTCCCCCCCACCCCCCGCTCATACCCCATGCCCCCGTGCCTCCCTACTGTTCACCCCACCCCCCGCTCATGCCCCGTGTCTCTCTCCCCTTCCCACCACCCCCCGCTCATGCCCAGTGTGTCTTTCCCCTTTCCCCCCGCTCATGCCAGTGTGTCTCACCCCTTCCCCCCGCCCATGCCCCGTGTGTCTCTCCCCTTCCCCCTCACATCCCGCTCATGCCCCATGTGTCTCTCCCCTTCCCCCCCACCCCCCGCTCATACCCCGTGTCCCTGTGCCTCAGTACTGTTCCCCCCACCCCCCGCTCATGTCCCGTGTCTCTCTCCCCTTTCCCCCACCCCCCGCTCATGCCCAGTGTGTCTCTCCCCTTTCCCCCCACCCCCCGCTCATGCCCGTGTGTCTCTCCCCTTCCCCCCGCTCATGCCCCGTGTGTCTCTCCCCTTCCCCCCACCCCCTCATGCCCCATGTGTCTCACCCCTTCTCCCCCACCCCCGCTTATACCTCGTGTCTCCCTACTGTTCCCCCCACCCCGCTCATGCCCCGTGTCTCTCTCCCCTTCCCCCCCACCCCCGCTCATGCCCCGTGTCTCTCTCCCCTTCCCCCCTACCCCCGCTCATGCCCCGTGTGTCTCTCTCCTTTCCCCCCACACCCCCGCTCATGCCCCGTGTGTCTCTCCCCTCGCCCACCCCCCGCTAATGCCCCGTGTCTCTCCCCTTCCCCCCATCCCCCACTCATGCCCCATGTCTCTCCCCTTCCCCGCCACCCCCACTCATGCCCCGCGTGTCTCTCCACTTCCCCCCACCCCCCGCTAATGCCCCGTGTGTCTCTCCCCTTTTCCCCACCCCCTGCTCATGCCCCGTGTCTCCCTCCTTTTCCCCCACCCCCCCGTACACGCCCTGTGTGTCTCTCCCCTTACCCCCCACCCCCCGCTCATGCCCCGTGTCTCTCTCCCCTTCCCCCCTACCCCCTGCTCATGCCCCGTGTGTCACTCCCCTTCCTCCCGCCCTCCGCTCATGCCCCGTGCTCTCTACCCTTCACCCCCACCCCCCGCTCATGCCCCGTGTGTCTCTCCCCTTTTCCCCCACCCCCGCTCATGCCCCGTGTGTCTCTCCCCTCCCCCACACCCCCGCTCAGGCCCTGTGTGTCTCTCCCCTTCCCCCCACCCCCCTGCTCATGCCCCATGTGTCTCTCCCCTTCCCCCACCCCCTGCTTATGCCCTGTGTCTCCCTCCTTTCCCCCCAGCCCCCGCTCATGCCCCGTGTGTCTCTCCCGTCCCCCCACCCCCTGCTCATGCCCTGTGTGTTTCTCCCCTTGTCCCCACCTCCCGCTCATGCCCCGTGTCTCTCCCCTTCCCCCCCACCCCCCGCTAATGCCCTGTGACTCTCCCCTCACCCCACCCACCCCCGCTCATGCCCTGTGTGTCTCTCCCCTCCCCCACCCCCCGCTCATGCCCCGTGTGTCTCTCCCCTTCCCCCCACCCCCCGCTCATGCCCCATGTGTCTCTCCCCTACCCCCACCCCCCGCTCATCCCCGGTGTCTCTCCCCTTCCCCCCACCCCCGCTCATGCCCCGTGTCTCTCTCCCCTTCCCCCCACCCCGCTCATGCCCTGTGTCTCTCTCCCCTTCCCCCACACCCCGCTCATGCCCCGTGTGTCTCTCCCCTTCCCCCCACCCCCCGCTCATGCCCCATGTGTCTCTCCCCTACCCCCACCCCCCGCTCATCCCCCGTGTGTCTCTCCCCTTCCCCCCACCCCCGCTCATGCCCCGTGTCTCTCTCCCCTTCCCCCCACCCCGCTCATGCCCTGTGTCTCTCTCCCCTTCCCCCACACCCCGCTCATGCCCCGTGTGTCTCTCCCCTTCCCCCACCCCCTGCTCATGCCCCGTGTTTCTCTCCCCTTCCCCCACACCCCGCTCATGCCCCGTGTGTCTCGCCCCTTCCCCCCCACCCCCCGCTCATGCCCGTGTGTCTCTCCCCTTTCCCCCCACCCCTCGCTCATGCCCGTGTGTCTCTCCCCTTCCCCCCGCTCATGCCCCGTGTGTCTCTTCCCTTCCCCCCCACCCCCTCATGCCCCATGTGTCTCACCCCTTCTCCCCCACCCCCGCTTATACCTTGTGTCTCCCTACTGTTCCCCCCACCCCGCTCATGCCCCGTGTCTCTCTCCCCTTCCCCCCACCCCCGCTCATGCCCCGTGTCTCTCTCCCCTTCCCCCCTACCCCCGCTCATGCCCCGTGTGTCTTTTCCCTTTCCCCCCACCCCCCCGCTCATGCCCCGTGTGTCTCTCCCCTCGCCCACCCCCCGCTAATGCCCCGTGTCTCTCCCCTTCCCCCCCACCCCCCACTCATGCCCCGTGTCTCTCCCCTTTCCCGCCACCCCCACTCATGCCCCGTGTCTCTCCCCTTCCCCACCACCCCCACTCATGCCCCGTGTGTCTCTCCACTTCCCCCCACCCCTCGCTCATGCCCCGTGTGTCTCTCCCCTTCCCCTCCACCCCCCGCTCATGCCCCGTGTCTCCCTCCTTTTCCCCCACCCCCCCGTACACGCCCTGTGTGTCTCTCCCCTTCCTCCCCACCCCCCGCTCATGCCCCGTGTCTCTCTCCCCTTCCCCCCTACCCCCTGCTCATGCCCCGTGTGTCTCTCCCCTTCCTCCCGCCCTCCGCTCATGCCCCGTGCTCTCTACCCTTCACCCCCACCCCCGCTCATGCCCGTGTGTCTCTCCCCTTTTCCCCCACCCCCGCTCATGCCCCGTGTGTCTCTCCCCTCCCCCACACCCCCGCTCAGGCCCTGTGTGTCTCTCCCCTTCCCCCCACCCCCCTGCTCATGCCCCATGTGTCTCTCCCCTTCCCCCCACCTCCCGCTCATGCCCCGTGTCTCTCCCCTTCCTCCCTCCCCCCGCTCATGCCCCGTGTATCTCTCCCCTACCCCCACCCCTCGCTCATGCCCTGTGTGTCTCTCCCCTTTCCTCCCACCCCCTGCTCATGCCCGTGTGTCTCTCCCCTTCCCCCCACCCCCCGCTCATGCCCCGTGTGTCTCTCCCCTTCCCCCACCCCCCGCTCATGCCCCATGTGTCTCGCCCCTTCCCCCCACCCCCCGCTCATGCCCCGGGTCTCCCTACTGTTCCCCCACCCCCCGCTCTGCCCCGTGTCTCTCTCCCCTGAACCCTCCACCCCCCGCTCATGCCCCGTGTGTCTCTCCCCTTCCCCCCACCCCCTGCTCATGCCCCCTGTGTCTCTCCCCCTCCCCCCACCCCCCGCTCATGCCCCGTGTGTCTCTCCCCTTCCACCCCACCCCCCACTCATGCCCCGTGTGTTTCACCCCTTCCCCTCAACACCCGCTCATACCCCGTGTCTGCCAACTGTTCCCCCCACCCCCTGCTCATGCCCCGTGTCTCTCTCCCCTTACCCCCCACCCCCGCTCATGCCCAGTGTGTCTCTCCCCTTCCCCCCCACCCTCCGCTCATGCCTCGTGTGTCTCACCCCTTCCCTCCCACCCCCCGCTCATACCCCGTGTCTCCCTACTGTTCCCCCCACCCCCCGCTAATGCCCCGTGTCTCTCCCCCTCCCCCCACTCCCCGCACATGCCCCGTGTCTCTCCCCTTCCGCCCCACCCCCCGCTCATGCCCCATGTGTCTCTCCCCTTCCCCCCACCCCCCGCTCATGCCCTGTGTGTCTCTCCCCTTCCCCCCACCCCCGCTCATGCCCCGTGTGTCTCTCCCCTTACCCCCTACCCCCCGCTCATGCCCGGTGTCTCCCTCCTTTCCCCCCACCCCCCCACTCATGCCCCGTCTGTCTCTCCCCTCACCCCCCACTCCCCGCTCATGCCCCGTGTGTCTCTCCCCTCCACCTCCACCCCCGCTCATGCTCCATGTATCTCTCCCCTTCCCCCCACCCCCCCGCTCATGCCCCGTGTCTCTCCCCTTCCCCCACACCTCCGCTCATGCCCCGTGTGTCTCTCCCCTCCACCTCCACCCCCGCTCATGCTCCATGTATCTCTCCCCTTCCCCCCACCCCCCCCGCTCATGCCCCGTGTCTCTCCCCTTCCCCCACACCTCCGCTCATGCCCCGTCTGTCTCTCCCCTTCCCCCCACGCCCCGCTCATGCCCCGTGTGTCTCTCCCCCTCCCCCCACCCCCCGCTCATGCCCCGTGTGTCTCTCCCCTTCCCCCCACCTCCGCGCTCATTCCCCATGTGTCTCTCCCCCACCCCCCGCTCATGCCCTGTGTCTCCCTCCTTTCCCCCCACCCCCCGCTCATGCCCCGTGTGTCTCTCCCCTCCCCCCCACCCCCTGCTCATGCCCCATGTGTCTCTCCCCTTCCCCCCCACCCATGCTCATGCCCTGTGTTTCTCCCTTTCCCCCCACCCCCCGCTCATGCCCCGTGTCTCTCCCCTTCCGCCCACCCCCACTCATGCCCCTTGTCTCCCTACTGTTCCCCCCACTCCCCGCTCATGCCCCGTGTCTCCCCTGTTCCCCCCCACCCCCTGCTTATGACCTGTCTTCCCTGTTACCCCCCCACCCCTGCTCATGCCCCGTGTCTCCCTTGTGTTACCCCCCACCCCCAGCTCATGCCCCGTGTCTCCCTTGTTCCCACCCACCCCCCGCTCATGCCCTGTGTCTCCCTTGTGTTACCCCCCACCCCTAGCTCATGCCCCGTGTCTTCCTTGTGTTACCCCCCACCCCAGCTCATACCCCGTGTCTCCCTTGTGTTACCCCGCCACCCCCCGCTCATGCCTCGTGTCTCCCTCGTGTTACCCCCCACCCCCCGCTCATGCCCTGTGTCTCCCTTATTTTACCCCACACCCATGCCCTGTCTCCCCTGGTACCCCTCACCCCCCGCTCATGCCCTGTGTCTCTCCCCTTCCCCCACCCCCCCGCTCATGCCCCGTCTGTGTCTCCCCTCCCCCCACCCCCCGCTCACGCCCTGTGTGACTCTCCCCTCCTCCCCACCCCCCGCTCATGCCCCGTGTGTCTCTCACCTTCCCCTCCACCCCCCGCTCATGCCCTGTGTGTCTCTCCCCTTCCCCCTCACATCCCGCTCATGCCCCATGTGTCTCTCCCCTTCCCCCCCACCCCCCGCTCATACCCCATGCCCCCGTGCCTCCCTACTGTTCCCCCCACCCCCCGCTCATGCCCCGTGTCTCTCTCCCCTTCCCACCACCCCCCGCTCATGCCCAGTGTGTCTTTCCCCTTTCCCCCCGCTCATGCCAGTGTGTCTCACCCCTTCCCCCCGCCCATGCCCCGTGTGTCTCTCCCCTTCCCCCTCACATCCCGCTCATGCCCCATGTGTCTCTCCCCTTCCCACCACCCCCCGCTCATGCCCAGTGTGTCTTTCCCCTTTCCCCCCGCTCATGCCAGTGTGTCTCACCCCTTCCCCCCGCCCATGCCCCGTGTGTCTCTCCCCTTCCCCCTCACATCCCGCTCATGCCCCATGTGTCTCTCCCCTTCCCCCCACCCCCCGCTCATGTCCCGTGTCTCTCTCCCCTTTCCCCCACCCCCCGCTCATGCCCAGTGTGTCTCCCCTTCCCCCCCACCCCCCGCTAATGCCCTGTGACTCTCCCCTCACCCCACCCACCCCCGCTCATGCCCTGTGTGTCTCTCCCCTCCCCCACCCCCCGCTCATGCCCCGTGTGTCTCTCCCCTTCCCCCCACCCCCCGCTCATGCCCCATGTGTCTCTCCCCTACCCCCACCCCCCGCTCATCCCCCGTGTGTCTCTCCCCTTCCCCCCACCCCCGCTCATGCCCCGTGTCTCTCTCCCCTTCCCCCCACCCCGCTCATGCCCTGTGTCTCTCTCCCCTTCCCCCACACCCCGCTCATGCCCCGTGTGTCTCTCCCCTTCCCCCCACCCCCCGCTCATGCCCCATGTGTCTCTCCCCTACCCCCACCCCCCGCTCATCCCCCGTGTGTCTCTCCCCTTCCCCCCACCCCCGCTCATGCCCCGTGTCTCTCTCCCCTTCCCCCCACCCCGCTCATGCCCTGTGTCTCTCTCCCCTTCCCCCACACCCCGCTCATGCCCCGTGTGTCTCTCCCCTTCCCCCCACCCCCTGCTCATGCCCCGTGTTTCTCTCCCCTTCCCCCACACCCCGCTCATGCCCCGTGTGTCTCGCCCCTTCCCCCCCACCCCCCGCTCATGCCCGTGTGTCTCTCCCCTTTCCCCCCACCCCTCGCTCATGCCCGTGTGTCTCTCCCCTTCCCCCCGCTCATGCCCCGTGTGTCTCTTCCCTTCCCCCCCACCCCCTCATGCCCCATGTGTCTCACCCCTTCTCCCCCACCCCCGCTTATACCTTGTGTCTCCCTACTGTTCCCCCCACCCCGCTCATGCCCCGTGTCTCTCTCCCCTTCCCCCCCACCCCCGCTCATGCCCCGTGTCTCTCTCCCCTTCCCCCCTACCCCCGCTCATGCCCCGTGTGTCTTTTCCCTTTCCCCCCACCCCCCCGCTCATGCCCCGTGTGTCTCTCCCCTCGCCCACCCCCCGCTAATGCCCCGTGTCTCTCCCCTTCCCCCCCACCCCCCACTCATGCCCCGTGTCTCTCCCCTTTCCCGCCACCCCCACTCATGCCCCGTGTCTCTCCCCTTCCCCACCACCCCCACTCATGCCCCGTGTGTCTCTCCACTTCCCCCCACCCCTCGCTCATGCCCCGTGTGTCTCTCCCCTTCCCCTCCACCCCCCGCTCATGCCCCGTGTCTCCCTCCTTTTCCCCCACCCCCCGTACACGCCCTGTGTGTCTCTCCCCTTCCTCCCCACCCCCCGCTCATGCCCCGTGTCTCTCTCCCCTTCCCCCCTACCCCCTGCTCATGCCCCGTGTGTCTCTCCCCTTCCTCCCGCCCTCCGCTCATGCCCCGTGCTCTCTACCCTTCACCCCCACCCCCGCTCATGCCCGTGTGTCTCTCCCCTTTTCCCCCACCCCCGCTCATGCCCCGTGTGTCTCTCCCCTCCCCACACCCCCGCTCAGGCCCTGTGTGTCTCTCCCCTTCCCCCCACCCCCCTGCTCATGCCCCATGTGTCTCTCCCCTTCCCCCCACCTCCCGCTCATGCCCCGTGTCTCTCCCCTTCCTCCCTCCCCCCGCTCATGCCCCGTGTATCTCTCCCCTACCCCCACCCCTCGCTCATGCCCTGTGTGTCTCTCCCCTTCCCTCCCACCCCCTGCTCATGCCCGTGTGTCTCTCCCCTTCCCCCCGCTCATGCCCCGTGTGTCTCTTCCCTTCCCCCCCACCCCCTCATGCCCCATGTGTCTCACCCCTTCTCCCCCACCCCCGCTTATACCTTGTGTCTCCCTACTGTTCCCCCCACCCCGCTCATGCCCCGTGTCTCTCTCCCCTTCCCCCCACCCCCGCTCATGCCCCGTGTCTCTCTCCCCTTCCCCCCTACCCCCGCTCATGCCCCGTGTGTCTTTTCCCTTTCCCCCCACCCCCCCGCTCATGCCCCGTGTGTCTCTCCCCTCGCCCACCCCCCGCTAATGCCCCGTGTCTCTCCCCTTCCCCCCCACCCCCCACTCATGCCCCGTGTCTCTCCCCTTTCCCGCCACCCCCACTCATGCCCCGTGTCTCTCCCCTTCCCCACCACCCCCACTCATGCCCCGTGTGTCTCTCCACTTCCCCCCACCCCTCGCTCATGCCCCGTGTGTCTCTCCCCTTCCCCTCCACCCCCCGCTCATGCCCCGTGTCTCCCTCCTTTTCCCCCACCCCCCCGTACACGCCCTGTGTGTCTCTCCCCTTCCTCCCCACCCCCCGCTCATGCCCCGTGTCTCTCTCCCCTTCCCCCCTACCCCCTGCTCATGCCCCGTGTGTCTCTCCCCTTCCTCCCGCCCTCCGCTCATGCCCCGTGCTCTCTACCCTTCACCCCCACCCCCGCTCATGCCCGTGTGTCTCTCCCCTTTTCCCCCACCCCCGCTCATGCCCCGTGTGTCTCTCCCCTCCCCCACACCCCCGCTCAGGCCCTGTGTGTCTCTCCCCTTCCCCCCACCCCCCTGCTCATGCCCCATGTGTCTCTCCCCTTCCCCCCACCTCCCGCTCATGCCCCGTGTCTCTCCCCTTCCTCCCTCCCCCCGCTCATGCCCCGTGTATCTCTCCCCTACCCCCACCCCTCGCTCATGCCCTGTGTGTCTCTCCCCTTCCCTCCCACCCCCTGCTCATGCCCGTGTGTCTCTCCCCTTCCCCCCACCCCCCGCTCATGCCCCGTGTGTCTCTCCCCTTCCCCCACCCCCCGCTCATGCCCCATGTGTCTCGCCCCTTCCCCCCACCCCCCGCTCATGCCCCGGGT
The DNA here is from genome assembly GCF_040938575.1 of Ambystoma mexicanum. Lineage (NCBI taxonomy): Eukaryota > Metazoa > Chordata > Amphibia > Caudata > Ambystomatidae > Ambystoma > Ambystoma mexicanum. Next base: position 607,492,925 of record NC_090933.1, read on the forward strand.
CTCCCTACTGTTCCCCCACCCCCCGCTCTGCCCCGTGTCTCTCTCCCCTGAACCCTCCACCCCCCGCTCATGCCCCGTGTGTCTCTCCCCTTCCCCCCACCCCCTGCTCATGCCCCCTGTGTCTCTCCCCCTCCCCCCACCCCCCGCTCATGCCCCGTGTGTCTCTCCCCTTCCACCCCACCCCCCACTCATGCCCCGTGTGTTTCACCCCTTCCCCTCAACACCCGCTCATACCCCGTGTCTGCCAACTGTTCCCCCCACCCCCTGCTCATGCCCCGTGTCTCTCTCCCCTTACCCCCCACCCCCGCTCATGCCCAGTGTGTCTCTCCCCTTCCCCCCCACCCTCCGCTCATGCCTCGTGTGTCTCACCCCTTCCCTCCCACCCCCCGCTCATACCCCGTGTCTCCCTACTGTTCCCCCCACCCCCCGCTAATGCCCCGTGTCTCTCCCCCTCCCCCCACTCCCCGCACATGCCCCGTGTCTCTCCCCTTCCGCCCCACCCCCCGCTCATGCCCCATGTGTCTCTCCCCTTCCCCCCACCCCCCGCTCATGCCCTGTGTGTCTCTCCCCTTCCCCCCACCCCCGCTCATGCCCCGTGTGTCTCTCCCCTTACCCCCTACCCCCCGCTCATGCCCGGTGTCTCCCTCCTTTCCCCCCACCCCCCCACTCATGCCCCGTCTGTCTCTCCCCTCACCCCCCACTCCCCGCTCATGCCCCGTGTGTCTCTCCCCTCCACCTCCACCCCCGCTCATGCTCCATGTATCTCTCCCCTTCCCCCCACCCCCCCGCTCATGCCCCGTGTCTCTCCCCTTCCCCCACACCTCCGCTCATGCCCCGTGTGTCTCTCCCCTCCACCTCCACCCCCGCTCATGCTCCATGTATCTCTCCCCTTCCCCCCACCCCCCCGCTCATGCCCCGTGTCTCTCCCCTTCCCCCACACCTCCGCTCATGCCCCGTCTGTCTCTCCCCTTCCCCCCACGCCCCGCTCATGCCCCGTGTGTCTCTCCCCCTCCCCCCACCCCCCGCTCATGCCCCGTGTGTCTCTCCCCTTCCCCCCACCTCCGCGCTCATTCCCCATGTGTCTCTCCCCCACCCCCCGCTCATGCCCTGTGTCTCCCTCCTTTCCCCCCACCCCCCGCTCATGCCCCGTGTGTCTCTCCCCTCCCCCCCACCCCCTGCTCATGCCCCATGTGTCTCTCCCCTTCCCCCCCACCCATGCTCATGCCCTGTGTTTCTCCCTTTCCCCCCACCCCCCGCTCATGCCCCGTGTCTCTCCCCTTCCGCCCACCCCCACTCATGCCCCTTGTCTCCCTACTGTTCCCCCCACTCCCCGCTCATGCCCCGTGTCTCCCCTGTTCCCCCCCACCCCCTGCTTATGACCTGTCTTCCCTGTTACCCCCCCACCCCTGCTCATGCCCCGTGTCTCCCTTGTGTTACCCCCCACCCCCAGCTCATGCCCCGTGTCTCCCTTGTTCCCACCCACCCCCCGCTCATGCCCTGTGTCTCCCTTGTGTTACCCCCCACCCCTAGCTCATGCCCCGTGTCTTCCTTGTGTTACCCCCCACCCCAGCTCATACCCCGTGTCTCCCTTGTGTTACCCCGCCACCCCCGCTCATGCCTCGTGTCTCCCTCGTGTTACCCCCCACCCCCCGCTCATGCCCTGTGTCTCCCTTATTTTACCCCACACCCATGCCCTGTCTCCCCTGGTACCCCTCACCCCCCGCTCATGCCCTGTGTCTCTCCCCTTCCCCCACCCCCCCGCTCATGCCCCGTCTGTGTCTCCCCTCCCCCCACCCCCCGCTCACGCCCTGTGTGACTCTCCCCTCCTCCCCACCCCCCGCTCATGCCCCGTGTGTCTCTCACCTTCCCCTCCACCCCCCGCTCATGCCCTGTGTGTCTCTCCCCTTCCCCCTCACATCCCGCTCATGCCCCATGTGTCTCTCCCCTTCCCCCCCACCCCCCGCTCATACCCCATGCCCCCGTGCCTCCCTACTGTTCCCCCCACCCCCCGCTCATGCCCCGTGTCTCTCTCCCCTTCCCACCACCCCCCGCTCATGCCCAGTGTGTCTTTCCCCTTTCCCCCCGCTCATGCCAGTGTGTCTCACCCCTTCCCCCCGCCCATGCCCCGTGTGTCTCTCCCCTTCCCCCTCACATCCCGCTCATGCCCCATGTGTCTCTCCCCTTCCCACCACCCCCCGCTCATGCCCAGTGTGTCTTTCCCCTTTCCCCCCGCTCATGCCAGTGTGTCTCACCCCTTCCCCCCGCCCATGCCCCGTGTGTCTCTCCCCTTCCCCCTCACATCCCGCTCATGCCCCATGTGTCTCTCCCCTTCCCCCCACCCCCCGCTCATGTCCCGTGTCTCTCTCCCCTTTCCCCCACCCCCCGCTCATGCCCAGTGTGTCTCCCCTTCCCCCCCACCCCCCGCTAATGCCCTGTGACTCTCCCCTCACCCCACCCACCCCCGCTCATGCCCTGTGTGTCTCTCCCCTCCCCCACCCCCCGCTCATGCCCCGTGTGTCTCTCCCCTTCCCCCCACCCCCCGCTCATGCCCCATGTGTCTCTCCCCTACCCCCACCCCCCGCTCATCCCCCGTGTGTCTCTCCCCTTCCCCCCACCCCCGCTCATGCCCCGTGTCTCTCTCCCCTTCCCCCCACCCCGCTCATGCCCTGTGTCTCTCTCCCCTTCCCCCACACCCCGCTCATGCCCCGTGTGTCTCTCCCCTTCCCCCCACCCCCCGCTCATGCCCCATGTGTCTCTCCCCTACCCCCACCCCCCGCTCATCCCCCGTGTGTCTCTCCCCTTCCCCCCACCCCCGCTCATGCCCCGTGTCTCTCTCCCCTTCCCCCCACCCCGCTCATGCCCTGTGTCTCTCTCCCCTTCCCCCACACCCCGCTCATGCCCCGTGTGTCTCTCCCCTTCCCCCCACCCCCTGCTCATGCCCCGTGTTTCTCTCCCCTTCCCCCACACCCCGCTCATGCCCCGTGTGTCTCGCCCCTTCCCCCCCACCCCCCGCTCATGCCCGTGTGTCTCTCCCCTTTCCCCCCACCCCTCGCTCATGCCCGTGTGTCTCTCCCCTTCCCCCCGCTCATGCCCCGTGTGTCTCTTCCCTTCCCCCCCACCCCCTCATGCCCCATGTGTCTCACCCCTTCTCCCCCACCCCCGCTTATACCTTGTGTCTCCCTACTGTTCCCCCCACCCCGCTCATGCCCCGTGTCTCTCTCCCCTTCCCCCCCACCCCCGCTCATGCCCCGTGTCTCTCTCCCCTTCCCCCCTACCCCCGCTCATGCCCCGTGTGTCTTTTCCCTTTCCCCCCACCCCCCCGCTCATGCCCCGTGTGTCTCTCCCCTCGCCCACCCCCCGCTAATGCCCCGTGTCTCTCCCCTTCCCCCCCACCCCCCACTCATGCCCCGTGTCTCTCCCCTTTCCCGCCACCCCCACTCATGCCCCGTGTCTCTCCCCTTCCCCACCACCCCCACTCATGCCCCGTGTGTCTCTCCACTTCCCCCCACCCCTCGCTCATGCCCCGTGTGTCTCTCCCCTTCCCCTCCACCCCCCGCTCATGCCCCGTGTCTCCCTCCTTTTCCCCCACCCCCCGTACACGCCCTGTGTGTCTCTCCCCTTCCTCCCCACCCCCCGCTCATGCCCCGTGTCTCTCTCCCCTTCCCCCCTACCCCCTGCTCATGCCCCGTGTGTCTCTCCCCTTCCTCCCGCCCTCCGCTCATGCCCCGTGCTCTCTACCCTTCACCCCCACCCCCGCTCATGCCCGTGTGTCTCTCCCCTTTTCCCCCACCCCCGCTCATGCCCCGTGTGTCTCTCCCCTCCCCCACACCCCCGCTCAGGCCCTGTGTGTCTCTCCCCTTCCCCCCACCCCCCTGCTCATGCCCCATGTGTCTCTCCCCTTCCCCCCACCTCCCGCTCATGCCCCGTGTCTCTCCCCTTCCTCCCTCCCCCCGCTCATGCCCCGTGTATCTCTCCCCTACCCCCACCCCTCGCTCATGCCCTGTGTGTCTCTCCCCTTCCCTCCCACCCCCTGCTCATGCCCGTGTGTCTCTCCCCTTCCCCCCACCCCCCGCTCATGCCCCGTGTGTCTCTCCCCTTCCCCCACCCCCCGCTCATGCCCCATGTGTCTCGCCCCTTCCCCCCACCCCCCGCTCATGCCCCGGGTCTCCCTACTGTTCCCCCACCCCCCGCTCTGCCCCGTGTCTCTCTCCCCTGAACCCTCCACCCCCGCTCATGCCCCGTGTGTCTCTCCCCTTCCCCCCACCCCCTGCTCATGCCCCCTGTGTCTCTCCCCCTCCCCCCACCCCCCGCTCATGCCCCGTGTGTCTCTCCCCTTCCACCCCACCCCCCACTCATGCCCCGTGTGTTTCACCCCTTCCCCTCAACACCCGCTCATACCCCGTGTCTGCCAACTGTTCCCCCCACCCCCTGCTCATGCCCCGTGTCTCTCTCCCCTTACCCCCCACCCCCGCTCATGCCCAGTGTGTCTCTCCCCTTCCCCCCCACCCTCCGCTCATGCCTCGTGTGTCTCACCCCTTCCCTCCCACCCCCCGCTCATACCCCGTGTCTCCCTACTGTTCCCCCCACCCCCCGCTAATGCCCCGTGTCTCTCCCCCTCCCCCCACTCCCCGCACATGCCCCGTGTCTCTCCCCTTCCGCCCCACCCCCCGCTCATGCCCCATGTGTCTCTCCCCTTCCCCCCACCCCCCGCTCATGCCCTGTGTGTCTCTCCCCTTCCCCCCACCCCCGCTCATGCCCCGTGTGTCTCTCCCCTTACCCCCTACCCCCAGCTCATGCCCGGTGTCTCCCTCCTTTCCCCCCACCCCCCCACTCATGCCCCGTCTGTCTCTCCCCTCACCCCCCACTCCCCGCTCATGCCCCGTGTGTCTCTCCCCTCCACCTCCACCCCCGCTCATGCTCCATGTATCTCTCCCCTTCCCCCCACCCCTCCGCGCTCATTCCCCATGTGTCTCTCCCCCACCCCCCGCTCATGCCCTGTGTCTCCCTCCTTTCCCCCCACCCCCCGCTCATGCCCCGTGTGTCTCTCCCCTCCCCCCCACCCCCTGCTCATGCCCCATGTGTCTCTCCCCTTCCCCCCCACCCATGCTCATGCCCTGTGTTTCTCCCTTTCCCCCCACCCCCCGCTCATGCCCCGTGTCTCTCCCCTTCCGCCCACCCCCACTCATGCCCCTTGTCTCCCTACTGTTCCCCCCACTCCCCGCTCATGCCCCGTGTCTCCCCTGTTCCCCCCCACCCCCTGCTTATGACCTGTCTTCCCTGTTACCCCCCACCCCTGCTCATGCCCCGTGTCTCCCTTGTGTTACCCCCCACCCCCAGCTCATGCCCCGTGTCTCCCTTGTTCCCACCCACCCCCCGCTCATGCCCTGTGTCTCCCTTGTGTTACCCCCCACCCCTAGCTCATGCCCCGTGTCTTCCTTGTGTTACCCCCCACCCCAGCTCATACCCCGTGTCTCCCTTGTGTTACCCCGCCACCCCCGCTCATGCCTCGTGTCTCCCTCGTGTTACCCCCCACCCCCCGCTCATGCCCTGTGTCTCCCTTATTTTACCCCACACCCATGCCCTGTCTCCCCTGGTACCCCTCACCCCCCGCTCATGCCCTGTGTCTCTCCCCTTCCCCCACCCCCCCGCTCATGCCCCGTCTGTGTCTCCCCTCCCCCCACCCCCCGCTCACGCCCTGTGTGACTCTCCCCTCCTCCCCACCCCCCGCTCATGCCCCGTGTGTCTCTCACCTTCCCCTCCACCCCCCGCTCATGCCCTGTGTGTCTCTCCCCTTCCCCCTCACATCCCGCTCATGCCCCATGTGTCTCTCCCCTTCCCCCCCACCCCCCGCTCATACCCCATGCCCCCGTGCCTCCCTACTGTTCCCCCCACCCCCCGCTCATGCCCCGTGTCTCTCTCCCTTCCCACCACCCCCCGCTCATGCCCAGTGTGTCTTTCCCCTTTCCCCCCCGCTCATGCCAGTGTGTCTCACCCCTTCCCCCCGCCCATGCCCCGTGTGTCTCTCCCCTTCCCCCTCACATCCCGCTCATGCCCCATGTGTCTCTCCCCTTCCCACCACCCCCCGCTCATGCCCAGTGTGTCTTTCCCCTTTCCCCCCGCTCATGCCAGTGTGTCTCACCCCTTCCCCCGCCCATGCCCCGTGTGTCTCTCCCCTTCCCCCTCACATCCCGCTCATGCCCCATGTGTCTCTCCCCTTCCCCCCACCCCCCGCTCATGTCCCGTGTCTCTCTCCCCTTTCCCCCACCCCCCGCTCATGCCCAGTGTGTCTCTCCCCTTTCCCCCCACCCCCCGCTCATGCCCGTGTGTCTCTCCTCTTCCCCCCGCTCATGCCCCGTGTGTCTCTCCCCTTCCCCCCACCCCCTCATGCCCCATGTGTCTCACCCCTTCTCCCCCACCCCGCTTATACCTTGTGTCTCCCTACTGTTCCCCCCACCCCGCTCATGCCCTGTGTCTCTCTCCCCTTCCCCACCCCCGCTCATGCCCCGTGTCTCTCTCCCCTTCCCCCCTACCCCCGCTCATGCCCCGTGTGTCTTTTCCCTTTCCCCCACCCCCCACTCATGCCCTGTGTGTCTCTCTCCTTTCCCCCCACCCCCCGCTCATGCCCCGTGTGTCTCTCCCCTCGCCCACCCCCCGCTAATGCCCCGTGTCTCTCCCCTTCCCCCCACCCCCCACTCATGCCCCGTGTCTCTCCCCTTCCCCGCCACCCCCACTCATGCCCCGTGTCTCTCCCCTTCCCCACCACCCCCACTCATGCCCCGTGTGTCTCTCCACTTCCCCCCACCCCTCGCTCATGCCCCGTGTGTCTCTCCCCTTCCCCTCCACCCCCCGCTCATGCCCCGTGTCTCCCTCCTTTTCCCCCACCCCCCCGTACACGCCCTGTGTGTCTCTCCCCTTCCTCCCCACCCTCCGCTCATGCCCCGTGTCTCTCTCCCCTTCCCCCCTACCCCCTGCTCATGCTCCGTGTGTCTCTCCCCTTCCTCCCGCCCTCCGCTCATGCCCCGTGCTCTCTACCCTTCACCCCCACCCCCCGCTCATGCCCGTGTGTCTCTCCCCTTTTCCCCCACCCCCGCTCATGCCCCGTGTGTCTCTCCCCTCCCCCACACCCCCGCTCAGGCCCTGTGTGTCTCTCCCCTTCCCCCCACCCCCCTGCTCATGCCCCATGTGTCTCTCCCCTTCCCCCCACCCCCTGCTCATGCCCCGTGTCTCCCTCCTTTCCCCCAGCCCCCGCTCATGCCCCGTGTGTCTCTCCCGTCCCCCCAACCCCCCACTCATGCCCTGTGTGTTTCTCC